>NC_092576.1:35368610-36072776 GCF_037975245.1 Apostichopus japonicus | reverse complement strand
GATGTTGAACGAAAGACAATGTGAGCGATATTTCGAATTTGAGGTATGTTGTTTTTATATATTATGCAAATGATATAATATTAAAATACACAATAATCACCCCTTCTAAAGATACAGTTATCGACTTCGAACTAATTAAAAGTCCCAATTTTCCTTTCTTCAGTTTTGTGCTCTTCCCTCTTTTTTTTTTCATTTTATATTTCCCCGTTGTTATGAGAACTGCGCACATCACAATATACGCAGCAGTATAAACTAGTGATTTGATTTTACGAAAGTAAACATTTGTCTGGTTCATTCATTTTAAAAGCCATATTTCATCATAAGAGGGAATGACGAATAAGTTATACATTTATATTGATCAGTGAACCGATAGAATATCTAACAGTTCTAAACGTAAACAAGAGAGAACATGTAAGCAATGGGAAATGTATATTGCACTTGCTTTATTCTAATTCAATTCATTTACCTTCAAATAAGATACTACAAAATTGTACAAACAATCATGTATGATTACTTAAGAAGCCGTGAATAAAATGATATTGTACCACCATTGTACCAAGTTTGTACTACGTATCTCATATGCAGCTGAACAACCAAAAATAGATATGTTTAATGTTCCGAAATGTCTTTTCTCGTCAGTTATTTTTAAGTGATTTTTGTGAAGTAAATAAAGAAAATTTCTCTGATCCCAGTGATTGATCAACGTACGTTACACAGTAACAAGAGTTGGAGTGGAAAACATTTTTTTATCGCAATAGCTCAACATAGAATCAGATGGTGACCATTTAAGGAATTTATGTAAACACATTTGTTTTATAGAATTGGCATCGTATGATGTTCCTTTACCTTTTTCATCCCTTATATGAGAAATAAAACAAAACTAGTAGCAACACATTAATGGTAATTGCAAAGTCTTAAAATAATTTACTGACAAACCTTCAACATCCAAAGAGAAGTTTTTCACAGGAACACTATCGCAGATACATTGGTAAATTCCTATATGCAGAAGTGATACAGCACTGATGCACAATGAACTGTTTGCGTCGAGTGACACAGTCTCTCGTATACGACTTTCCATCGGTATGTAATTGAAAAACAGAAAATCATCTTCAAATTTCCACTCCTTATTTTGTTTCCCTTCGCAGCAAGTTTCAAAAACAACGGAATCCGGCAATTTCTTCACAATCTGAGTGTTTGCGGATGCATGTACTATACAATTTGTTGATAATACGAAAAAAGCAAGAAATAGAGTCATAATGATGAAATATTTACACGTGTCGTAGAAAAGGAAGGGAGAGTAAACATCCCTCTTATTCTGACTAACAAGTGACCCTATATAATCTCGCTAGGCGATATACGAATGTCAGATCAAGAACCGCTAGTTCAGGTGAAGGCTTTAACTGCCAAGCAACATTAGTAAGCACATACATCACCAGGTTCTCTCCTATGTACATACCATTCGATATAAGTACGCTTCAAATGTCCACTGGCTTAAATTTAAACAAGTTTCCTTTCCACATAAACTCAAACATACGGACGCCTTTAAGGAGCTATTGCATGATATATGCGTTTATGGCGTAATGTCAAACACAAAAAGTCACTGAAACTATATGGGGCAAATTAGAAAGAACAAAATGGTTTATACTTTCATTTTTACCATTCACGTTGAAGTCGTAGCCGTGTGGTTTCAAGATCAGGAATAGCCTCAGTAGAGAATGATCATAGAGACGCAACTATTGCCTGAAACAGAAGTTATACTAATTGTGTGCACACAAGAGAGCCATAGCATGACGTAATTTACCCTGTCAGAAGAATCAACAAAGTCATGAATAGCTTGGCTTTAATGTCGACCATAACGATACAAATACTGAAAGTAGACATACGCCCAATCCTCATATTTGGTTTTATTACAAAAAATATTTGTAAAGACTATTGCCCCAAAGCAGCTATCGTACGATTTTGTGATCTATGACGTCTGTAATGTCATAGTGCCACTATGATCTGAAACTTTTTACTTTCTTTTTGTTTTTCTTTTTATATCAAATTTAGGTCATATCAAGAAATTTAATATGCTCGGTTTGGTATTCTTCAAACCCATCTCTATTACAAAAGATATATAAATGATGAAGGTAAGAAATCGGCTTGAAAGGTGTTGCTTGATGAAGTCATATTTAGAGTCATCAAGTCATTTGGCTTGTATGTGAAAGAACAATAATCTTTGACATCTTATAAATGAAATTATTGATTTTTTTTTGAGTGCGTCTAAAGAAGTGCCAAAAAAATATTGCCTTTGCTGGTACCTCAGTTATATCAAAGCAAGACACCACATGAAAGCAATTGCAATCCGATTGAGTTGTTCTTTCGATGGAAACTGCATTTGCCAAAGCATTTTTTAATATTGAGTGGTAAAGCTTATTGAATGTTACATAGTAAACCAATATTAAAGTAGGTCACTGTAGCCATTCAAAGCCAGTATACTTGTGATATTGTAGGGACTTTATGTATCGATTAAAACTTTCTTCCATTCACTGGATAGGTCGTACAATGATAAGAATAAGTTATGTTAAGTACCAATCCTAAAACGTGTCATGTAATTTGGTATATGATGATATAACAGATATCCCCTATTCAACTTGTTGAAGTGTCTGTTTTAATCTAGTTCAGTGACATGCTTCGAAGCATCTCAGGTGACAAATAATGTGGAATTTATATTGGAGAGGAAATAATTCTACAGAGATAGTTGAACACCCCAACTCAATATCTTTTCCCTAACTCATGGTATGAGTTGATTGAATGTAACATTAAGCTACTCCAAGTTTGATCACAGTAGGGGTAATTTGATGTCATCGCATCACATGCTTTTCAAAGCTAGACTTAGACCAAGGTAATATTCTGGTTGGTTTCCTTAAACATTTACATACATTTACATAGTTTTCATACCCCAAATTTCACAAAATTTAAACGGTCATCACAAAGTATCTAAGTTTAAAACAAAATATTTTCTCAGTGGATAATTAGTGAAAATAAGGAAGAAATAAAAATCCTTTACGTATGAGTTGTTCCGATGACGTCATCTATTCTACTGTTGCTAAATGCATGTCATGGTATTTTGTTATAAATTTGTTAAATCCATGTCGTTGTGATGCAAAATACTATATAAATGCTGATCACAATACATCACCTAGAAATACATTATGAACAACGCAAATACAATAAAAACAATTTTGTTAAGTATCTTAATTTCAATTATAGTTTCCTTTACATAACCAAATCTTAACTTTGTTTTCTTTACCGTAGAGTTTCGTTACACATAAATCGAACATGCCTTACTTGTCCCAAAAGTCAAATGAACAGGTCACATTTATGTGTCGATCAACTAGCTAAGACACAATCAGAGTATTAGTAAGTTCTTACACCGGACAATTACTGATATATAATTAAACAATATGATATATTTATTTTGGTTTTCATTTATCATCCCGAAAGTATCCATATCCAGTGTTGAAAATACATGCAGATATTTTCGCTAAATAAACCTCATGTACTTCCCACTTCGTGTTATTCTTGCCCAAGCAAAATACCAAAGATTCACATGCAGGACACTCTACTGGGCGAATTTTCTATAAGCACGTGTGATTTTATATGTACCATTGTTACCGAAATCATGTATGTGACGTACATTTCAATTTTAACATCAAAGAGGATCGACGTTTACCAAAATGTAATGGGAGTACGTTTCCGTAGAATATGCTATTGTATTGTCCACATTAATATGTCTGATTATGCCTATTTGGCTAAGGTTAATATTTAATAGCGCTATTCGACGTATGATTATTTGTCTCATTGATGGTAATCATGATCACTGTTTATGGAGCTGATATTTCAATATACTTTGGACTCTGGTATTAATACCACCACGAACCGAAAGTTGACTTAATACATTATACAAATACCAAAGTCTAGTCTATATCGCGTTGTAGCATTCATTGCTGTAAGGTATTGTAGGGCAGAACTAATATCTATAGTATAAGGCACTGTGCTCAATATATATACCTACCATTGCAAAAGAAAAACTATCCCTATTCTCTTTTTGTACATTCAACTTACACAGCAATGTCTCAACAACTCGTGTTTGCTGTTTTGGCTATGTTCATGTGGAGATTTACTTTTGGTAAGTAAAAGTCTTTACCAAATCCTTATAAATATCATACAAATCACGGCAAAAGGTGATATGTGAACAACTAAACATAAGTAATTGTTTGATTTGTGGATCACATTATATTATGTACCATTGTTTTGTATTTCTCTTATTTCTATAAGGTTTACATGAATAGTTTCTTAAACCGGCTTTTTGCTAGATTACAGCTGTTTATATACTATACACGGAAACAAATATGCAATGACATGCACTTTGCCTATCGTTAACAGTGACAAATGGACCAGAAGTTAAGCGAAGAAGTTGCTGCAGAACCAATCGCAATACTATCTGGATTTCTTTCCAAATTAAATGACTGGTACATGAATATCATGAATGATTTGATATATTGAATCTGCAATAAACATCTTGGTTATAACTTCATTGTTCAGATATTGCTCTAGCCTAGATAAATACTACGACAAGTAATCATACAAATGTATCCAATTAAAAGATGTATTAAACTTAGAACAAGTTGTAAAAAAAGTTTACGTTGCTTACATTACAGGTGATAAACAAGGATGTATTTCCCCGCAATATCTTGAGATTGGAAAATCTGGGAACATTTCCTGTTCTTTCAATGATGGCTTCTACAGTATTCACTGGTATTATAACTTAGATGTAACAGAAGGTCCTCCAACCCTGAGCTACGAACGTCAGCAAGTTGCTGGAGAAGGTTACGAATCAGGAAAATTCAACATCAACATGGACGGATCATTAATTATCAATAATGTATCCGTGCAGCATGAAACGTTGTTTACAGCTTACGAATTTGAAACCGAACAGACACTCCCCAAGAAACATGATGTAGAAATCATTACAATAGGTAAAAATCATCAAACCGTCTGCATTGTATTACTAAGTTTATAAGTGCCCACTCTTTTCTAACCATTCTATTAATTAATATGGTTCCTCAAAATCCATATAGGTGAATGACCTTAATTTGTATTAGCTGAGTGTAGTTGTCAATTATGCTGGATTTATTATATTTTGATCATTCATCTAGCAGATTTGATGTGTACATTCACTGGGTTCAATATGACTTTTACTTAATGTTTTTGGATATCCCATTATTACAATTTATTAGTTAAAGCAATAGTTGTCACTATACTGTCATTTTAATCGATTTTATTATAAAGTAGGCTGTGATGTGCTAGTTATCCATGCCATGTCAAAAAAATATAACTTTATGTTTGCATTTGTTTTACTCTTTCAAGTGCGTCCGGCGCCACCTTACGCCATTGTTGACGATTGTGTTGGTAATCGCGACACGTGTTATATACAATGGAGGCCACAAATGGCAGTAGTCTGTCGAATAAAGCAGGCCAGGCCTGGAATGCCACTGTCATGGGTCGTCAGGACTCCCGAAGGAGATGTTCAGTTAACAAACATGACAGTTTATACAAACCAAACAAACACGTGGTCAACTTCTCTATCACTTACTGATCCGTTCATATATTCCTCATACATAGCACTACTTCTCTGTAAACCCAACGATCCCTTTGATTTACTGACCAAACGTGAATCAAAAGTATTGATCCATAACAAACAAAATTATATACCTCCACTTGAGACGAAAGAAGTATCCATTGAACTAAACAACAGAGTGGTACTTCCATGTACTGACAGTGAATATCAGCTACTTGTCTGGGAGCAGACCGTTGGCAATACTAGCACTGTTATTATCTTTGATGTTCTTTCAACTGGAGAATCTTACATTGTATCAAGCAACTACGATCTACAAGAGGGCAACATGATCATACATAATACCAAGTCAAACCAGGAAGGCCTGTACAGTTGTACATACAGTGACTTCATGACGGAGGCTGTGAGATCGTTCTATCTTGTTATATATGGTATGTTTAGCCTTGTCTTTCAGTAGGAAACAAACCAAGCGTGTCATATTCCGATGTGAATGTAACAATAAAGTAATTATTCGATTGTTGTCTGTTATGCTTATGGTCAATATTTCTATTTCTCTCCCCTCTTCTCACCCTCACCACCCTTTCCATAGGAACATTACTTAGTATTACATTGTTCTTACATATACTTATTTGGAATATCATTTTCGTATTCATACGTGCAGCTATCGCGGGTTTTAACGTTAATGATCAACTATGATGTTACTTGGTTTCGCATTATCTGCCTTTTAACATTAGTTGGTCTAAATGGCTTCAACATATATAACTTTGTTGTTTTAAGACTTTGAAATTCATATTGTTCCAATGCCCAAATAACATGCCAAATTTAACAAAGAGGTGCTCGATCTTTACGTTTTGATAAATTATTTAGATTAGATTGATATAAATGTAAAACCCTAACAAAATGTGTAAATACATCAAGATGTGCAAATGTAATAACTGGTAAGGAATAGCTGTACGCATAGCAATAGAGAGTACATCACATAAACACAATAGTTACAGTTTTATGTTCACCAACACCATAGCAACAGCTATTCGGTGCACTTGTGCATGGGCCATTTGTTCAGCTCAAATGACGAATAAAGCTCACTAAGCTTTAAGGATGCCAAGAAATATGATTGCAATGCCTTAAACATGTTTGGTTGTTGTCGTATTACCTTAGGCAAAATTTCAAAATGATCCTTTAAGCAAAATGACTGCACCTATTATCATTTCTTTTCGATACGCAGTGACTCCAATTCCAGGATATCCTATTATTGAGGGGTGTAACAACGAAAGGTATTGTGTACTAGAGGCCAATTACAATGGAATCCTGACATGCAGTGTAAAGGGCATACGACCAGCGGTAGAGCTAGGATGGAGAGCGTACCACCAGGATTCTTCTATATCATTCCAGAATGAACAATTGCACACTAGGTCCAATGGTGATACATCAGATATATCGATTACCACAGAGTACATTGCAGAAGAAACGGCTGGTAGAAGGATAACACTGGAATGTAGAGCTGTGGGACCTAACTCCAAGTACTTTTCACTGTCTTCTAAGGTTGATTTACTATTTCCAGAATTTAGTAAGTTGAAATTGCATGTACAGCTTTATTGTAACCTTATAGTAATTGTATTTTGTCAGAAATATATTGGTGTAAAAGTAAGTGGTATTGACGTTTCGTTACTAGCAGTACCATGTTCAGAGGCTGGAAGTTACACAAAACAACAAGGGGCAAACGCAACACAGAATACAGAAAGGTCAATGAGTAGGTTGAACACAAAATAGGATGCTGTAAGATGATCATTTAAAAAGGTGGAGAGAAGAGGGAAACAAGAAAGAAATTAACAGTGGAAGAGGAGATGCAGGATATAAACTGTACAGGGACAAAGTAATGGTTAAGGGTAGAGGGTAGGGAATAAGTATATTACAAGTTCTAACTTTATTTCCTACCCTCTTGAAAGTAAAACAATAACGCAGAAGCCTAGTAGGTCAGATCAGTACAGATCATACAAATATTTTAGTCGATTACTAAGTCTAGAAGCTAAAAATCATTAATCATAAAACAAAAAAACAAAGCATATCTTTCGTTTCATCCTTTAATATCTGATTACAGATGAACAACATACCACCAAGGAGGCTGCTCCAGTTAACAACACTATAAAACCGACTATTAATAAGACAACTCTTGCTGTCGTTGTTGTCATTGTCATTGCCATGGTTATCGCAGTGATTGGAGCTGTATCCTTCTACAAAGGTAAATCTGATCGAATTTCAACTAAAAGAAGCGTTGATGGAACATGCTTTAGATTATTGCAAATACAGAAATGCATGTATATACATAACTTCATGTAATAGTCAACCATTTATTTTTCGGTTTTCTTATCTGATTTGCCTTTGCTCTATAGTTTATAAAAGAGGAACATCGACAACAGTTAATGAAGAGGTAAGAGTAATAAACGTTGTACTCAATGCTAGCTAATTAAGTGTTGATAAAAGTGCAGTAAACTACATACTAATCTACAAACTTACATGTACACTAAACATTATAATATGCAACTTTTCAGTATCCCAATATAAAATACTTTAGGTTAGCAGATGTATTTGCATAAGAACACAATTTGTTTGGCAATTCAGAATACATTTTCATATTTTTTGATCATTTTCTTTCCTTGTTCTACTTTCTCAATAGAACGTTCCCATGATACAAATGAAAGGTATAGTACATAACAAATATGTTGTTATATCTTTGTGTCAAATTAAATATCTCTTCTTTACTTTTGTTATGTGAATTAAAACAAAATGGAAGGTTCCTCCTTACCTTTTTGGTAAAACATTTCCAACCATATGCACCGTTAATTTTCTTATCTTAATTTTTCATGCCAACACTTTTAAGTCCATTTAACTTGCTTATATTGACCTATTCAAAGTTCGTTGATCCAACTGTCTAAAATACCTATGTATTTTGCTTATATGTGCTCATAGAGTGCAGTTTTATTTATATTTGGAACTGTATCCTTCTCTGCTTGCACATTACCATATCCACTTATCAAATTTATTATCTATTCGTGAAGGTTCGAACTTTATTTCTCAACTGAAATCAACCTATCAAAACGCATACAACTCACTGAGACCAATACCTTTCTTGCGAGAACGTTGGGGAGTTAATGAATGGTATGTTGATGGTGGCGTTGAATATTTATCAAAAGGAAAAAGGAAGGAAGGCCGTTGGAAGTCACTAGATTCTTACAAAAACATTTTCACTCACAAAGAAATAACTAGTAATCGGTGGTTCGTTGAAGGTGACCCAGGGTACGGTAAATCAACCCTATCACTACAACTTGCCTATGAATGGTGTAATAGAGTTGAAGGATCATTTATGTGTAGTGTCGACACATTCGTATTACTTAAATTAAGGCAGTTGAAGGGAGTTTCATCTATCTACGAAGCAATAAAATTGTTCATTTTACCAAAAGACTCCAAACTTTCTGTTGAGGAAATTAGGGACTATATCGATAACAGTTCTTTAGTATTAATACTTTTGGATGGATTCGATGAATATCCAGACAGAGAGCAGTCCGACAGGCACTCCGATATCTTCAACGTTATTGAACGGAAGATGCTTCCTGAAGCCAACGTCTTACTAACCACAAGATCGTCACTACTTCCTAGAGACTATGCACCACAGACCAACCGCCTAAGATTGACAGGGTTTAACATCGACGCGCAGAAAAGGTATTTACAAAAGGTCAACGGATTCAAGTCTACTGAGAATACCATTGAAGAGTGGCTTCGAGGTAATCCGATACTTAAAGATCTGTTCGAGGTGCCACTTTTTTTTGCCATGTACGCCCATCTTAGTTTAGAGAGTGATGCCCTAAAAAGTTGTACTTCTGTTACAGGCTTCTTTCGCTACATGATAACGTGCCTTCATAGCCATATGACATTGAAGTTCAGTGATGAAAAGGTAGACAAGTTTGCATTTGATGAAAACAATCATCACAAGTTGGATCGATTTTGTTTTGAATCCCTCAACGACCATTCATATAATCCTGATACCACAAAGGATTCCCTTACCAAAAAAATCGGGAAACTGGCCCTGTACCGATATTTGAAAATTGGTATACTCATAGAAGAGGAAAGAGTTGTGTTTTCCAACGAACCTGAAATACAGGCGTCCGAACACGTCAAAACTGCTTCGTATGTTCGGTTCTATCACAGTTTATTCTGTGAGTGGTACGCAGCCCATCATATTGCTAACGTTTTGGATAAAATTGAAGAACATAACAAGGAAGACAGCCTTAAGATACTGGAGGATATCGATCCCACTCAGCTCCAGTATGTTTATAGATTTGCATGTGGCTTAAAGCATAAGGCGGCGAAACATATTCTAGAGTATCTGAAGAAAGGCGTTGGAAATAAGAAGTTCGCCCTTCTTTGTATGTATGAGCAATGTGAGAACGTCGATGGAATAGTGGAACATGTGAGAGAGTTTTGCTCTGAAGCAATTCATATCAGGGACCACGACACCAGAATAACACAGAAATCTGTTATAAAGCTTCTCGAAATTGCAGCCAGTGAAAAGGTAACAACTAAATGGGTTTGTTATAGGCTCTTTTACGTTTCATGTACTAAATATTAAAGTAATATAAGCACTTCATAGAAACATGTCGGCTTTATCTGTCGTATACGAACCAATTATTTGCATTTATATTAGTTTGGGATTCGAACCAGTGACCTCAGGATTACAAGCTAGAAGCCTTCCAACTGTTATATCCAGACATAAACCCTTGATTTTCTCGCCCTTACCAAGTCCAATGTTTGCTATCGAGAAGTAATTTTCATGAGCTTAATTAATATTTAAGAACATCACTTCTCATAGGCACATTAAAGTTAATTTCTTACGTTCTTACATCTGTATTTTATGTTGTTACTTATAAAGGTTCAAATAATTTATGTTTTCTTTATTTACAGTTAAGAATTCCAAAGCTAGTCCTCAGTGAATGTTTCAAGTCAGTGAATCTTTCGTCACGTGAAATTGTGTTGATATCTGACGTTCGCATACCACATCAATTTGACTTCGAACGACTGTCCATTGAACAAACAGGAACCGAGCTAGGACAAGATGAAATCGCCGATGTATTCCAATTCATTACAGAATGTCGAACCATACAAGAGATCAGGTATTCTTTTTCACAAACATACCTCACATATTTTGAAGTTCTTATTAGAGTACGTAAACGCTCGTTCAGTGTGGAAACAACAACTACAACATCTGAGCAAAGACAAAAGTCAATTACAATTTTGCAATCACGTAGTAACATAATTTCAAAATCACTAGCATAAAAACCCTACGATTAAAAACTTATTAGACTTTATTATACTTGAAATATTACCCTGTACAAGCTATATCTCACCTTACTGGTACTATGGTTTCATGTTTATGTTATCGTTCGTAATTTGTAACAACTCATAACTAGCATGTAATAATACTATATTTCGTATCTTATCACCGCTTTGTAAGATTTGACATTTTATAACTAACATAAAATAATCATATATTTTGTATTTTCTCATAGCTTTGTATACTCGTTGCTACCGTTCAGTTTCACACAAGGAACACTCTTAGAGCAGTTGCAGACAAAGGGCATACAAGGTATCAGAACACACGTCTTTTTATCATGATGCATCTCACAAACATACCACTCCATACAACTTTATAGATATAACCATACAACAAACATCGGCTTCCATAATGAATTGAGCTGTAAGTCTACTTCATAGTATTTGCTTACAAATGAAAATTATTAAGATGTTTTAAACCCCTCCTGCTTATATCAACCAAACGAGAACAATATATTTTTCCTTTTGTCTTTCAGTTCTCTGGTATCTATCGGAGGAAAGATATTTCCTGGATTTAACGTCTGGTAAATGGCAGGTACATCGGATCTTTATTCTCGTATTATTCCAACTGGAAGAATACGGAGTTTGTTGTGATGTAGTTGTATGCCAAACTGGGCTAATTTATTTCAACTAATATACTGTCATTTTTTTGTGGGGGGGGGGGGTGGGGGGATAAACCTTTTTAATGCTCTGCCATATTAGTGCCGTTGAAGAAGAAAAACAAATTTTAATGTATTCCATGATTGAAAACATTTAGAAAAATGACTTTACAATCATTGCTTTTAAAAAATGAAATATTATCAAACGGCATTGCTTGACCTTATATTGATTATTCGTTTTCACAGAAAGGTTCAAGTTTTTCGGAACTGACCAAACTGGAATACAAGAAAGTGGTAAATGTACTCTTTGATCTATACGATTCTCTTCTCCAAACAAATGTGGGTTTGCTGAGACTCAGTACAACGTGTCAAAGAATGAATAGTACACTTGTAGCAAAACATACTACTGGACTAAAAACACTGGAATAGTCATTCACTTTATTAAGTTTAATTTTAAATCAATCTCATTGTCGTCATTTATTTGAGCTTCAGGGTTATTGGTTCCTAACTAGAACACAAAACACATTTTTGGGTAAGCTCGATGACTAATCTTAAAATATATAATACTCCAAGAACTGCTCACTAATTTGCTGTTATTCGGTAAACTTCATATCAAGTCAAACAATCGTCATTCAGTAGGTCTGGGTGAACATGCAGACCTTCCACGAAGGTATGCCTGTCGCAGCATAAATATTATTGACCACAACTAATATTTAATAATTATACCAAAGGTTTTACAGATATTTGCAAGTTTCACTCTACATTAAAGCTTTATTTTACATCAAGCTTCTCTTTCCATTTTCCCTTAGGTTAAATTTTTCCGAATGATGAATAAGTGATGGATTCTTTTTGTTGCCGGTTTCCTGAATGATCAAGTCATTTCGTATTCGCTTTACTAAACATGCAAGCATCAAAAAGATAAATGCGTTATGATAACCATAGTTGGCACATGATTTTATAGTTGGGTTTGACAACTTTGCACGGATTTTTATTTCAGAATATTCCAATATTACAAGAAATTGTCTGAGAGGTGGCAGTAACTTTCTAACAAGTATACATGAGTGTTACATTAATAACACGAAAGCAATCATTAATTGTTCCGTATCATAGCAAAGTGACAAACATTATAATGATTCCTCATCTTGATAAATTCTTCATCTTCATACGTAGGTGGTAATATATAGTTACATGTACGATACTGTGTAAGACTTATAGGACAATAGAATACCAAAAGGATCTAAACATTATGCGGTTTCCTGTTGTGGCGTCAGCTATACATCACTAGTGACTGCAATATAGGTACTCGTTAAGTGCTCGTACTGGTTAAGTATCAAATATGTAAATCAATAACAAGTACGTTTACGTTAAGAGAGTCCAAGTAGTTAATGCTGGGTTGCAAGAACTATCACCGAAATCGAGTAACAAGTTTTTGGAGAAAAACCAAGTACAAATTGAGTACTACCCGATTACCAATATAAACACTTGTCAGTAACTGTAGAATTCACTATTAAAACATGAACGAATTATTGATATTTAAACTTCAAAACATAGGGAAATATGACTTCTTGAAAACTTCAACTGATAATACAGTCAAACTTATAGAGCAATAAAATCCTGAAGTCTTTCATAATTAAACTATATTACTTTAGACGTTTGTTAAATAAAGCAGTGGTTTCCTGTATTAACCATATTCAATATAAAGTGATCAACTATTTTGATGGGGGTCGTTTGATGGAACCTAAGAAATCACATTGATCAATAGTTTAAAGTTTCGACATTCACGCAGTTTAAGAAGGAGAGGAAGTTTTAACTCAACAGCGTACACTCACAAGATATACATTTGGTGTAGAGGGATTTCAAGATGGGCACACTGTTTTTGCCGGAAGTAAAGGGAATGAGCAAAGTCCCTATAAGTGGCAACATTTAAAGAGAAAAGCAACTACCTTAACATCCAATGGAATGTATCTCAGAGCACTATTGGAGCACAATGACACCGAAAGCTGAGTCGTTTTAAGATATATTGATTTCGTCCCTTGTGAGTTTCAAGAAGAAGATATATTGTGAAAGAGAGGAAT
Source organism: Apostichopus japonicus (assembly GCF_037975245.1). Taxonomy (NCBI): domain Eukaryota; kingdom Metazoa; phylum Echinodermata; class Holothuroidea; order Aspidochirotida; family Stichopodidae; genus Apostichopus; species Apostichopus japonicus. The sequence continues at coordinate 36,059,097 of NC_092576.1, read as the reverse complement.
TCATTTTTTACTGGAAAGTCTTTCAAAGCCCCAGAAGCCCTTGCAATATGTATCAATTGGTGATATTCCTGATTCTCTCTTAGGGGAGCTAAACATGATAACGTATCAGATAGAAGAATCACATTTCTCTGTAATGTATTTCAAGCCCCGGTGGGAGCCCATTCTTAGGAAACTGCATATATTTCATATTCCCTTAAAACGTTTTTTAGGTGCAGAAGTACATTTCTAATCATTATTTTTAGCGGAATCTATTACATAGCCCCAGACCAAAAGATCGTCTTACCAGTTTGAGCTTAGTATTTATCAACATTTGGAAAATGTAGATGTAGAGGATAAACAAAGTGAACATTTTCCTTTTTCTTAGTTTGATTTCTTTCTATTAATATGACGCTCAATAATGTGAATTGGCTCCATGTTAGAGACCATATTGGCATCCATTTAATGTCAACTTTTTTTTGTTTTCAGTTGTGGTGTTCCAGCTTACCCTTGCACGCTCATTTGTTAACCCAGGTAAACTTCCTATTCGATAACGAATAAAAGTGTATACACATAGTAATACAATAACAAAACGTTGTCTCTTGTATTCTGTAATTCATTCATGAGGGTCTGTCGCTGTCACGGTCTCGGACTATGAGATAAACACGTTTCGGTAGCGGATTGTCAGTTCTTGATTACAACACTGCAGGAGATGATGCTGAATATTCAGAAGCCATGTCAAGTTTCAACAAGTTAAAACATGTCTGGAGTGTTTCTCAAAATCAACAATAAATGCAGAATCTCTGAATTAATCATAGCCACGCTTTCCTCTCATGATATATCACACTTTTAAAGAGAACAGTTCACTTCAAACAATAACTAGTCATAAACTCCAACCTATCAGCATCTAATGTATTAATACAGAAATTTAAGTGTACAACTTTTATAACACATCTTTTACGATATCAGTACATACGCTGTGTGTAATATGTCTTAACTATGTACAATGTACATATAACTATAGGTTATGTTTCATGGGGGCCTTCCACAAAGACAATTTCCCATCAGCCCATTGAATTGTATGGTATGATTATATCAACACCTACTTATCGATATTTCTGTTCAAACAGACTCTTTCGAATTCGTTATTAACAACTTTATTCACGTTAGTATTTACCTTTGTACTGGTGTTATCACTGTAGTTTATCTTTTATGAGAGACTCCTGATATTAGCTGTTATAGTGTTATCATGACGATAACAAATATTAGCCAACCTTAAGGTGTCATTGAGACTTGTCAGAGATGTCTCAGTTAACTTACAGACTTGAAGTACAAATCTCCCGAATTGCTGCAGTTCAGGTGACAGAAGATTCCCAGACAAGAAAGGAAGATTTTTTTTTATAAATGTATGTATTATTGGTTTACTAAAGAGACGTACTGCTCCCCTCAGCTCTATATTAAATCAGTGGATCTCCTCCTACCCCTTTCTCACTGACAGGACGATTATTACAATACAGCCACGTGTACAGTACATGCATATGTAGCACGAAGTGTGTTACAACATACATAGTCAGAATTGCTCTACATTGTTTCAAACGTTGCATTTAAGAACTCTCTAGTTGACCAAATGTCCTCTGCTCCCATCCGCCTTCCCATTCCCTATCAAAATAGTGCATACTGGTGAATATCAATCAAGGAACAAGAAAAAATGAAATCAATTGCGAAAGCAGTGTAATTTCTGACTACTCAAAAGTCCATGTCCTCACTAAGTATTGTTTACTGGTGGTAATTACCGAATTACACTTGCCTACAACTGCCTTCTTAAAACGAATCTAATAAATATAAGAGATTAAATAACCTAATTGCTCTGTATAAAAATATTCAGATTTCATACGCATACTCATGCACATCAGCATAAAAAAAAACTGGATAAGATAGTTTTTCAACTTATCCATGACCTTTTCCCTCCTTGGCAGATAGACAATGGGTAAAGATATTGATTATGTTTAGAAACAGAAACAATTTTAAACACAATACTGCTGCACTTGAAACTATCTTTTGCAGTTCACAAACAATGCTTATCTAGTATGAATTAATAAAAGTAATAAATTAAAATCGAAACAGAAAAAGAGCGCGAGTTATGAGTACAAAGGCCATATGACTGTTATCCCATTGGTCGTGTAACAAAAGCTTATTATATCTACGAAACCAAACACAAAAGCAAACATGTTTGCCTTATCTGGATTGCGTTGATTTACACATCTTTGTATATGGAGATAAGTAACAGTTAAAGCGATTTATTGCATTTAAAGGTTAAGGTCCAGGTACCCAAACTTACATTGTGTTATTTGAGTTATTTTTAAACAGTGGCCTTGTTAAGTTAGCTTAAAGTTAAAATTTCCAGTTCTCGTTTGTATTTATTTTTTGGGTGGGGAGGGATTTTGATCAATTGGTCTGTTTATAGTAAAATTTAGTATAATTAAATATGTTACTTTTATTATTTTTAATGTTTCCTTAGTTAATTCAATATTCCTTACTGATAAAATTACAAAGCTTCCTCCTTTTAAGACTTAAAATAATGATACTGATCGAATCAGTGAAATAATGACAGCCTGTTGCGTTATGGGAATCCTTTTTTAGTGACAATACATAATTTGCTACTAAGAAAATTGCTTACAGTTCTGCCGAGCGCGACATCTTGACCGAAAACGAACTACTATTAGGATTTGATGTTTTATCCAAATTGTTGACTTTTCGTTGAATTATAACACACCTCTAACAATGCCATGCCTGTCATTTCTTAACACGTTACTCTCAAGAGCCAATCTCAAATACAGTCAACATATTTTCATGTATGCATCAGTACATGCCGTCTAGATGTGAACACATGCATCTTGAATGTTCATTGTTCTAGCAGGATTAAATGTACGTCAGATGAAAAAAAATGTAACTTTATTCGTAGAAACAGACGAGTAGACATGCTCCCATATATGCATTCAATATGGGGACTGTCTTGATGTCGGCTTAAAGGACTGAAAAGGAGGTCAAATAATAAGTTAAAGGGGGCCTATATTCCATACTGTTAGATGGCACTAAATCATATTGGTACGGGACTGTGTGGTATTGACACTATAGTCGGTGTGAAGTAAAGTGAAGATATGTTATCATTTGAACGCTAATTGCATTATGACTAATATTCCCATCCACCACAAACCACATTTTCTCCTTTCCACAAACGAATCACCCCCAACCCCAACCCAATTTAAAAAAAAAAAATAACAAGAATATGCGACGAACGATGAGTCAAAATGCTGTCGTGTGATGTTATATAAGAGAACGTGGGGTGAAACGTGATGTAAATTTGGCACTGTTTACGGTTTTTATAATGGGTTTACTTGTATACATATTTTGATCAATTTTCAATTAGTTATAATTACAATGCGTAGATAGGAACGCCACCCTCTTTAGTAACGGTGAGTATTTCATTCATTTCTGTCGCTTACATTCCATCAATAAAGTAAGTAGCGAAATTAGTTATCACCTTTTGACAAAAATATGTATGCCAACGATATGTTGTAGTACCTGTTTGCCGGCCGAGTAGGCGGCCTTCGTGTTGTGAGTGGGCAACACACATATGTGTTTCCATGCCCACAATAGCAAGTAGCGAGTAACTGTGGGTATTATAATAAATGCTTATTTTTCAGTTTTGCCAATTTTGGGCCGTTCCATGTTTTCTCAGATTTTTTTGCGGGCACTTTGCCCCAGTGATCCCCCCCCCCCCCCTCCTCTCTCTGACTACACCACTGCTGTTTGGGCAAACGCTCTACTCGCAAAAAGCGGAACATTGACAATACTCAGCTTAAATCACCGTTAAGGCAGATTATGTGTGTGTCACTTTCTAGAATTATGGTTTCGTGATTGGTGAAAATTAGACTTGTGACCCACACAGCTACTGTAAAGTGTCCCATTGAGCTGACCACATGCATACGTGAGGGCGTTGTTTCTTAGAATATCATGAAATTGGAACTACATTACTACGTTACATATGGCTTGTTCAAACTGTGCAAGGTGATGTCAGGTAAGCATAGGTTCCGAATATTATATTTTCTTGTTATATTATTCCGCCAAGTTAATTTGAATTTCACAGCAGATTGCGCAAACAATAGGAGGATTTCGGGGATTTGGGGTGTGGAGTTGGGAGCGCAATGGCTCTCGTGGCGGAAAAGATCGCTATAAGCAGCAAATTCTACAGCATTACGTTCTGATTCAGCCAAGAAAGCACCCCTTATTTCATGTCCCCAATTTATAACCTGTGTCAGGGTATCTGTAGTCAACATAACCCGCCAATGTGGAGTATAAATCGCTCATGTTTCTGCGTTAGGCCATTCAGTAAATCCATTGTTAGTTGCTTTTAGTTGGAATAAACAAAATGCTGCGATATTGTTCAATGGGCCGCTTATTAGAAAACATCCTGGACGGCAGAATATGTTCCCACAAGTCAGGACGTTCCACATACATCTTTGCTCGACGATAACCACTAAACGACGCATGGACCCGTGTAAAGGGTACACTTTTAACCAAATCCTGGATAGGGGTTTGTGTTTTGTTTCTGGAGAAGTCTGGAATCAAATTATATTAACCTCTATAAAGAGTTAATGAACACACGTGTACCCTTAAAAAATGTTAATGCATGCTAGTGCCAGGCTTCAGTGGCGGAGCTAGGCGTATTGGTCAGGGGGCGGCGAGAATGGTCTGTAGGGGTGCTTTTTGACACTATCCAACGGAGCGCCACCATAGGTTGGCGCGCAGCGTACTTGAATTGTTTGAGTAAAGATACTACCTAGATCGCCGGAAATGACCCTTTCCGGGCCTTGCTAATTTGCAGATAAACGAAGAATAAATAGATGTCATCGATATTTGTGACAACTCGGAAGTTTATATGGGTGTTTAAAGTACACTCTGTTTATAACAATCCATGTGGTATCTTTGTGAGTGCACATGTTTTCATAGCCCTAACACAATGCCTGTTGTGCCTATTAGGTATTCTGGACCTGTAAATGCCAACAATACCACATCTGGGGAACGACATTTTGCCAACACTTATATTTGCAGAAATATGTCATATTATGATATTATGATACCTAAAATATACTACTCTAATTAAAAAAAAGAAGCATACCTCAACGAACAATCATTCACGAGACATGGGAGCATTCATATCCGACATGCCGAACATGTGTTATCTGAGCTTCATTTTCCTCCCCTTTGATTTCGAGAATCGATCAATCACCTTGTCTAAATCAAGTTGGTCGGCTCTATTGCACTCCATGCTTATAATAGCAAGATTGGAGAGATAGTCTGACCCGTGGTTGATCGAAAGTAGTTTTTAATTAGTTTCATCCTACTAAAACTTCTTTCAGCAAAGACACTGTTAACTGGCAAAGTGAGGAATATTTGATACAATATCGAACGATTCGGAAACGTTGAATACATATCATTTACAATAATGAAACTGAGAACATCCTTCGTTTCCAGTGGTTCTTCCTTACTTGGGATAAAAACGTTACGATAAACCCTTTGGAAAGAAACGAATTCATCTACCACCTCACTAATGTCAATATCTTCAGCGTATCGTCAGAACGGACACATTTGCAAGGATCGAGAACATCAAACTTACACTCTATATTGTTGAAGCCATTGAAGCGTGTTGAGAGCTTGCTAGAATAAACATTCAAAATGTGAAAGAAGGTGTTGGTTTTAAAGTTATATCTGCCACCATTTGATATGGTATCAGTAGCCATCTCATCGAACTGACTTTTTGTTCTACAGTTCATTGAACTTTGTAGTATTCTGATGTATTGCATTCTTGGGACATCTTGACTGCAGTTATTTCTATTTGTTCAAACATTTCATCGGTTCGGAGTGTTTGAATATTTTCGTAGCAGGTTTTCAAGAATGTTGCAGCTGTGGTGAGGTCGATGCTGTTGCTTTGCATGTAAAATGACATAATTTTGATTTCAGTCACTACTTTCTACCAAAAACACAACATGACTTTGAACTCAAATGTGTCAAGGGTCTGTAATAGTCCATTGGCTTCTGCTACTACCTTATGAGTACAATTGCCGACGTCGCAATCACTAATTCTTGACAGGGCATACTCAATTACTTTGATGTTATTGCAAACAGCATCTTTCTCACTTTTGCGACTTGACCAACAGTGGATGTATATTTCCGGTGACACGTCCTTCACACGTTGCTGAAGGCCATTTTCTATGCCAGAAATTGTGCTGGCTCCGTCGTAAGCTTGCCTTCGACAGCAATTTAAATCCAGATTTAATGACTTCAAAATATCTAACAGCAAATCAAAGTACCCTGCATCAGATCCATCCTCTAGCTCTTTGAAGTCGATGAAAGATTCCAGTGAATGACCAGAACTGGTTACATATCCCAGCGACAATGAGAATTGGTCCACACGAGAAATTTCTATAGTTGAGTCGATAATGAGTGTAAAACACTTTGCTGCTCCAACCTCATCTGATATTTGGCATGATATCTCTTCAGCAATAGCGTCAATTAGATCGTTTCGAATATCTCGTGATATATACTTTTCACTGTTTTTTAAATATTTTAGATGTTCCTCTAGTAGAGTATCATACTTGGCTAATAATTTTAGCAGCTCTAAAAAGTCCCTTCATTAGCACATTTGGTATGTCCCCGAATTGCAAGGCCCTGTTTGCTGAGAAAACTAACACAATCAAGAAGCCTTTTTAAGATATCGCGATTTTTGTAATCGCTTCGTTTTCTTCTGTCAAAACTCAGCACCTAAGTTATAACGTTTTGTTCTTGTGCCAGCCGATAATTTGTTAGCAGCAATGTTTCACTAGCGTAACGATGAATATGAGTTTGTTCATAATCGGCAATTTTCTCTTTTTTTTTTTTTTTAATTAGAAAACCTAAAATTAGGTTCTGCCTATACCCTAGAATGATGTTTATTGCTTTTTTCATCGAATAACCAACACGAAAAAGCAAAAGCACTTGTTTAAACGAGGCGAAAATATTAACCAATTTCTGTTCACTTTACAATTGCCGGCTGATGATTGAACATACCACTCCTTACGGAAGCGCCTTTGATCTTTGTTAACATTAACATAATCAAATCCATCTTTTAGACCAGGTTGGCATGGCCCAACTTTTTAAAGAACACGGGTTAATGTTGGTGTTAAAATCGCTGAACCACGATATAAAGCTAGATCGGAAGGATAGTCTACATCTAAGTCAATGACACTTTGCTCCAGTGTAAGTTCAAAATTTGACTCATCATCATCGACCATCTAGATAGCAGCATCCTCAGCGCTCATTGGATTACTTGCTACCACTTCCGATAAGGGGCTTCAAAAAGTTCACTCACTGGCTGATCCTGATGGCGAATATCTTCTGTTTGGTATGAGACCTCCTTAGATTCGCCAGAGAGCCCAGAAGAAAAACTGATTCAGGAAAAGCAATGCATATACCTCGATAATATACTACAATCTTCGAAACAATGATGAAGCATAATGGGCAAGCAAACTGTAGGCTCAACATTTTTGCCATATGCGCAACCCCATTCAATTTCTTATCTTTTGTTGATGATTATAGTAGCTATCAATACTTAAATTCTTAGTTAGTGAAAGCATACAAATACATCCCATGGAAGCAGGTCTGTGACCCCCAAAGTGAGGCTGAGGCAGGTGTGTGTGTGGGGTGGGTTCTTGCCTCGTGCAGACTACTGCCCTCAGTAGCAAATAAAAGTTATAACTGATTTGTTGTTGCTTCTCATATATGATGCACGTGTGTGACCCGCCTTTCATTGCTGGTGCCACCCGCTAAATGTCCTGGTCATAGTCATGCACAGAAAAAAAAACATCATGCAGTTAGTTTCAATCAAATTTAACATAGCCTAGGCTATCTACCGAGTTTTATTACCGTAAATCAACCCAAAACATGTCTACATTGCTCCATACGGTATGCTGGCTTGGAACTTTTCCACAGCTCTCGTAGGGGCTTTTATAGCATACCCATGACCCTATTTAATACATATTATGACCCCGCATGCATAAAATGTCAATATTTTTAGAGCAAGCCACTTTGGTCTAAAACTAGGTGTACATTGATACAAGTTTTCATGTAGGCTTATTGAGAAGGGTACCAAGGTCAAGCCAGAAAAATGAGTGAAAAGGGCACTAGTTTCATGGCCAGTGATCCAGCCCTGATTATGACCCTGTATTCCCCACCCTAGTCCCCAATGCAAAAGTCTCTAATCACTTCCCAATATTGTACGTTCACCAAGTATGGCAGTAATAAACGTAACATAAAACTTTCCATTTCCTTCCTTCCGTCATCGATCTCTTCTGGGGCTTTTGTTAACTAATCACTTTTATAAAGTCCATCCATATTGATGCTACTTCTTCCAGAGCCTTCTGTTTCCTCATTGCACATCCATATAGTTTTTATGTAGGCATTTTGTGATATCAGAGATGACACAAGTATAGGCATATGGTATCCCGTTACACACGTTCCGATTGTCAACTAACAAATAACTTACTGCACTAATCAACACACTGATCATGTAGCGGCGTATAACGTACACTGCATGCCTACTTATAGTTTGGTGTTTATTACTTTTGAAGCGACTGCGCGAGGCGTATCGTCTAAAAATAGATCCAAAAGCCCGTACAGTTCTTTGAAATGGTTCCGTAAAACGGAAGTGCCGAATACATTTAAGACCGCCGTTTGAGCATTTTGTCAGAAAATTACACCAACAAAATGTGACAAATGTCAATAGGTAGATGAGAGCGCAATAAAAAAAGTCAGTAATCGCGGATAAGTAAAAAGTGGTTAAAAGCTGAAAAGGGCGCCAGCGGTCCATTTGAGTCCGTGAGTTGGGGGGGGGGGGGGTCCGTCACTGACTGTATGAATGCTCCGCCAATGTCGGGATTGTTTTCGAGTGCTGCTCTACATTTTTCAGTTAAGACTTAACTCGAAAACAAGTAGATTGTTGATCTTTTCTTTCCTGAACAATGTGACTACTGACAAGGCCCATCAAGTTCCCGCCACCCATATCTTGTTAGGACATATGTGAGTCTTCACCTTGCCGTACTACATGAATCGTGTATTACCTTCATTACCTGTTTCAAACTTATGCATCCCCTCTCGTTTATGCACTTCTGCACATCCGTAGAAAACAATTCTGAACGGGTCTATATGAATTGAGAATGCGTTTTACTAACAACTACGGTCCAGTGGAGCCTTATTTTTAAGTTGGATTGTATCACAGAGGACAACAAGTAAGAGATGAAAAATGAAAAAGAATATACGTACAGATTTGTTTATGAATATATTGGGAATGTACATCGAATTTACGTTTTCAAAATAAAGATTCATTAAAGTATGTACATACTGCCTAAAATACAAAGTAAGACATTGGATGCAAATTTCAACAGGATGCTTAGTATAAAATTTTATTTAATCTGTCTGAAGTATTCTTTTAAGATTGGCAACGTTACAGTCTATTTTGAGTCAAGGCGTAACTTATTAAACTTGTCTTCAGAACAGAATAATGTAAATAAATGAGATTTAAATGTAAAGAACATGACTTAATTAGAATCAGTCTGTCTGGTTCAATTCAGGTGAGTATTTACGATAAGCAAATGATCAAAGAATTTTTGAATAGACTGTTACTGATGAATTATAAGTCTTAAACTGTTATATCTTTGTTTTTCGGTGAACCACCTATAGCGTCCACTTTATATTTTAGTGCGCTGATGGGGATCAGTCAATACAACACATATAATATGCCGTAAAATTCATCATAATAAACTAAATATATTTCAAGTCATGATTTGAAATGAACAGAACATACATATGTAAAAACAATAACAAAATCAAAGTTTAGAAGTTTAAAAGATAATGACAGAATAAATTGAAAAGTATTGAAACAATCAAGAGGTTATTTAAGTCTCAGTTACGTAATATACATAATTTATAGTGTAATTTGAAATCCTTTGCTATGACGTAACGTTCATGTCATCTTATTGTGTTCATGTTAAGCACTATGATAAACTGGAACAGAAAGAAATGAAGAACTGCTGACATAGAACAAACATATACCAGATATTAATTAATATCACATCTAAGCTCGAGGAGGTGTTGATAGGGGTCTGTAATCGGAATGAATCATAACATTACATACAATTGGACCAATGAAGGATTTGGTACCCTGCTACATATTGTGGAAATAGAAAATTAAAAACAAAATCAGCACATTACCGCTTAATACCCCTTCTACAAATTAGCGTTCAGTTGGTGGTCTGGGTTAACCTCTATTTGGGTAAGTCATCTAACCCCTCCATATACCCAGGAAGAGTAAGACAGGGAGTATATTCTCTCTCTTTTCTATCAATCGTTGACATCCCAAAAAAAAATGATGACGTTGTGTTTGATGGATGACGTCATTAGAAGCTTGACTGGCTCTTAGCAATTTGAATTTTGGCTCAAAGAGCAAACGAATTTAAAGTTAGAAAACAAAGTATATGGGAACAGTAATGTGAATAATCAAACGTAAGAAATTACTTGTTGTACACTTTACAGTACTAAGTAGGCTATACAAACATGTAAGATATCGAGTCTTGGTTTGGGTTTCTTTGTAGTTTTTAGAGTTATTAACAGTTTACAAACCTAAGCCCTTAACAGGACGGAGAAGGAATCCACTAGACATCCGAACCCCTTCTCCGAAAAAGAAAGAAAATTCTAGCAATATATTTAAATTATGTATATTATATACGGTTAAACCAACCTAAAATGTGGGTACTATATCTTAATTACTAGTGGACGAGTTTCTCATAATTACTCATTGTTTCCCACCAGTGCTTCTCTGTTTTGGTTTGATTTACATTACATCGAGCTAAATTCAAGCGACACAAGTAGTACATTTCTTAATTGTTTCTTCAAGTTTGTGATCACTGACGTCACCATAATATTTCAGTAGTAAGCGAAATTGAGGTCTCTGTCTCTCTATAGAAGATAGATGGTGGGCATTGAAATCATGAAACACATTAGCTGCACATACATCCTATTCAGAAATGTTCATCAAGTCAACATGCCATTTTCTTTAGAAAATAGACATTTGAAGACGTCACAATCATACTAGACAAATATCATGCGTATTATACTGGAGCTCTGTCTGGCGATGTTTGTAGTATTTGGGACAGTTAACAGTTCAACACATAAACTCTTTATTAGATCCTTTCGCAATTAAATTACTGTCATCGCTTTGATAAGAGTGTGAATGACGTCATAGTCCTGCAAATGATGGGCGACGCCAGATGAACGTACATTTAGCATTGAACTGTAATATAAAGTTAAAATAATATATATTTGGCACTATTGTTATTATAATAAATGGATTGACCAAATACGTATTAGTAGAACAATGGGGAAGTTATACCTACACAGCCCCCCTCCCAACCCATCCCCGCAAAAATGTACCAGTATTATATAAAAACCCACCAGCATAACAAAACACCGCGAAACGTGACGCAAGCAACCGACCAGTATAAAGTTGCCCTCTTTGGTCACACAATCCATGGCGGTTCTCTCTTCAAAGCCTCTGTTGTTCTCGTAGGTAAGTCTACCTAAGAATTGCACATTAACATTCTTCTAACTTCTACGAGAGAATTTATTTGCTCTGTAAGTATACTTTTCACTCTTAATATTGGTCTTATGCAAAGGAAATTATTTTTTACAAAATACTAATTTGTATGAAGCAGAAATGGAACAAGATCATGCTCTTTAACAGTTTCAGAAAATAGTATCGTGACCCGCCGACCTTATCATCTCTTCTGTCTCTTAATTTCACTTCTTCTCTTGCCCTACCCCACCACCCTTTATTTAAAAACTCCATTTGTACGTCCCGTAGTAGATCACAGATGCTAAAGATTTAAATCTTAAAGTAATAGAGTGACGTCAACATATCGCTAATAGTCTTTTCCTAATAAACTTTCAAAAGTTTACCGACAGTTTTTGTCCCAGTAAGTTTTAGCGGAGGACTCACGATAATTGTTTTTTTTTTTTTTTGCCTTCAAATTAATCATCTAATAAGGAAATGTGGATTTATACTAACCATTTTAATAACCGTTTAAGTAATAGCACACATGTGATCAGATAAAGAAATGTATCTTTTTCAAGCTACGGCCTGTTACGCCTCATCAGCGAAAAGGAAGGTTGTGTATCCGACATTATTGCAATAATGAACAGATACTTTTTGTTCTGTTCATGAAACGAACTTCTCACTTATTTGCATACATTTAATCAGGGATCAGCATGGTAAGCACAAAATATAATAAAGCCAATAACAGTTGAAGCATATGATATGATTGACCAGATATGATTAGAAAGTCACGTATATAGGAACAAATATCTGGTTAATGATGGAGATTTGTTTATAATATAAAAGACTTTACCATTAAAAGTAGCAAAAAAAATCACTTTCAACCAATACAATTTAAAATACTGAGGTAGAGAGTATTCAGCTGTATTGACTTACAGTTACTCTAACGATATAAGGAAGCTGTGGTATCTGTCCTCATCGAATCCCTAAACAAGAGGAAAAGTATAAGTAAAGGATTTGTATAACATAACACAGAAGCAAAGATAATGCAGTAAATATAAATGTTGTTAATTTTCATCATATGCAGCCATATAAGTAGTGCTTTCTCAGAAGTTATCGATTTAAGTCAAACCAACCTTAATTTTATTCATTTGGAGATTCTTTTGGCTTGTTTTTCAAATGTCTTGACAGTGTTTGTCATAATAATTATCATTTCAGTTTTCATTTTATGGATTTCTAACGAGTACATCCTGCGAATATTTTAGTACTGAACAAGTAATACACATGACGGATAAATCCATAAAACCATGGTCTCTAATTCTGTGGTCGCTTTGATTCCGTGCTTGAAAGGGCTCATTTACGAAGGTTGGATTCGAGAAAAAAAAAAACGTTCTATAAATAAGTACGATGACTGAATCAATGCAACCAAATGTACTATCACACATTGGTGCGATTCAGGGAAATGTTCCGTCCTGTTTTTAACATGATTCTGTTAACCTGAGTAGCCATTTTCAATATAGCTACAGAGTTTAACATTCTCATCATTATGAAAGGTTGACAATTCCTTCAAACATTGATTTAATCATGATAGAACCATACCCTGGACACTCATCTCACATTCTGGGTTTTTGTTAAGAATCCACAAGTGTCGGCGCTAGATCAAATTGGACATTGACTCACGTGATTATGCAATACAAGGTGAAATTTAAAAATTTGGTGCAACATTCTTTGGGGGTTAAAGTGACCTGATAACTTCATTCTGAAGGTCAACTGAGTTTGATCCTCTCATGTGGTTTATGTATTTCCATCTAAACCCTACCCCTCTCCCTTCTTCCTTTAGAACTTTGAAACCAATTGGTGAACAATTTGTGTAAAGGTTAAGTAAAATTGTGGGTAAGCCATGCCACTATCTGATGTCCATACTGTTGTACATTTAATAGAGAAATTCCTCGAAGTCATAATTCGTGACATGCAACGGGATAGTTATTTTAGTTGGTTCTCTTGACCTTGCTAAACTGGGTTCTCTTATGCACTCTTATGTTTTTTTTTTATGGAGGAACTTGTGTTAATCATTAACAACTTTATTTTCAATGGAGGAATATTAACAGTTTGGGCGTTACTTATTATTGTATATTTTGGTGCGAAAGACAGAATGCGTTTTTCTAGTGTTACTTATTCTTTATGTAAGATCGATAGTGATTTATATACCAGTCGAAATAACAGCCCTAATAACTCAATAACGGGCGGTGGAGGAGGGTGGGCGGACCCATACCAATATGTAGTGGTGCTGAAAGTGCTCCCCTGTGTATCCCCCCCCTAGGGTCAAGAGCCCGCTAAATACGGATGGTCAGTGGTCTGGTTGAATCCGTAGACATATTGCCTACGAAGTCTTAAAATACTTTGTTTAAAAAATTGTGTTTTAATATTATTTTTGGGGGGCGACCCGGGCGATTTTTTTCCCCAAACAGGTTTGCAAGTGTTCGTAAATAGTCGTTTATGATTGATCGGAAAAGTTACGTCATCACCATAGAAACCGTCACTTCGAGGTTCTGCATCCATTCGTTGCAACGAAGATATACCCGTTCAAAATTACCAGTAGCTTTTCGTACATATATTTAGATATGTTTGGAATTGGTTTGGACATATTTAGCACACTAGTTTTGTATGATCTACTTTGATCGAAGTTTTCTGTGATGACATCAATCGATAACATCGCACAGTGAAAGTTTCGTACAGAGTACATCACACATGCGCTGTAGGCCTATATGTATTATAACTCTGTACACAGTGCAGTGACGGAAATATATCATACTATACACTATACTGTTTTGCGTATATTTACTCAAGACTCGTGTCGTGAAGTTGCTTTTAGTGTAGGCCTACCGATTCCACGAAACGAATTCTGATTTCAATAGAACGGCTCACGAATCGTGGATAACGTAAACACGAACCAAAAAGAATGTAGCGTATGTATCATAAGCGAGGTCATCATGTAATCTAAGCATTAAAAGTATAGTTAGGGCCTTTTAAGGGACACCCCTTAACTAGACTCAGTGTGTAACCCAGTATATGTCTTCGAACTTCCAAGCGATGGCTATTATTTATGCTGACGTCACGAACAATCTCATTGACTGAAAACTCCGTAATTGCAAACCTGTTTGGGAAAAAAAAATTAGCAAACCGGGGCCCGAATGCGAAAATAAATACACACATATAGTGATTGAAAACTCCCGTCCCGTCCTCTTCCCGCAGCATCCGGGCTTATGTAGTTACCATAGATCTAATGCATTGGAAACTGTCAGTCGTTGAGTAATATGCATATATAGTAACAGTAAGGCTTGACTTCGTTTTGTATTTGAGAGTGATGGGAGAGATTGAAGAGATATTGAGTGAATAAGAGACAAAGAAATTCAATTTTTCAGGCCTTTTGTAACCTGTTTTGACAAAGAGAGCCCTAAAAACCCTGTCATACAATTCAGATGACTTCCTTGGAAGTTTCTTACTATATCGTTAGTTTCTCTGTACAGTATATGTATAGTGATTCTTAATTCACATGAAAGGCAATCCGGACGTACACGGGTAACACTGGCAACTGTTTATGTTAATATTTTAGTTTGACCGTTTAAAGGCATTGAAGACTCGCCAAAACCATGTGTGGCCCTCTGAAAAAAATTACCTTTTTCGTTGCTTGCAAGTGAAGTTTTTTCTTGTCGGTACAATAAGCAGACAGTACTGAAACATTATACCTTGTTATCTTTTATATGGATATGAGATGTACATCGCTGCTTTGTACACTGTTTTGTGGGTATTAACCGTATAGCTGTATGTATTTAATGTACACTAGTGTCCAAATACCGACGGTAGCAAGCTGTAAGCTTATATTCTGGAATCGATGGTAGCGTCTAACACTTCTGTTACATCAGATAACCGGCATCAGAAGTTCCTTTTTGCACGAGTCTTCACTTCCTTTAATATTCAATATATAAGGGCAATTTGCTTCATTTTCTTCATTAACATGAATATAGCCATAGATCAATGTTACATGGTTACACATGACAGTTTTGTCAAAGAAGTCTACAGACGTTATATATCAACATGTGTTACAACTATTAAACTACGAGTGACTATTAGAACTCCGGCGAATAATGTCGGTTGACCTAAGACGTTCATGATAAGGGACGTTTTAATGTATATCTTCATCCAAATTAGGTAGCACATATTTTAGTTTTAAACAATTTAGTCGCCCTTAACTCTGTCTTAACACAATGAACTCAAAGCCATAAATATTTCGCCTGTAAGGAGAAATACTTCATCACGTCGACTTATGCGTCACCTGCATGGTGACTACACACCTAATTTCCCTTAGTACAATTTTGTATATACAATGATGAATGTAGCATTAATACACTCTAGCTGCACGTGTAAGCTACAGTCGTATTTGAAAAGAGCAACGACATGTCAAAAATGAATGTTCCACGGAATATTCCAAGTCTCATGAGGACGGGAAAAAATGATTTGTTATTGTGATTCCTTGTTAGCTCATTTTGAGTGACAGTGTAATCGCTGTTAATCCTTTAAGCTAATCCGTTAATCTGTTAAGTTTAATCCGTATACGTTAAGCTGTTATCCGACAAGTCAAAACTTGCCCGGTCATTCTTGGTTCTATTTGTATATATGTATATATACATTTATATATATATATATATATATATATATATATATATGTATATATATATATATATATGTATATCTATATATATATATATATATAAATGAAAATCGTAATGAGTTGGAAAATCAAGAACAGTGAAAAAACTTTCAGCCTCCACCGGGATTCGAACCACGGGCCTCCCGCTCTGTACGCGGACACCCTAACCACTAGGCTATGGACGCTGATTGTATGTCCAGAGGTTCGAAACCGGTAAGGAAGATCGTAATTCCACTGTAGGCGTTTGTCACCTATATCGAACAATACTAGTTCTGTTTTTGGTGACATATTTTGCCCTACTCTAGAGATCAAACATGATGCTATCCAACTCGAAAATCATTTGTGATTCCTAAAGCCGGATCTCGAAAGAGATATATATATATATATATATTTATATATATATATATATTATATATACTATTTTTAATAGCAATATTCCAAAGTTGTGTTAGTGAGTTTGTTGATCGTTCCATATAATCTGACTAAACCTTGTCGTTTTTAAAGTTTTTAAAGTTCTTTCCGTTTCTTTGTTTAGCATATTATTGACTGTGTGTGCAAAAGGAAGATTATTTAGGCCGCATCTAAACTTGACATTGATATACGTGCCATTATCATAATGAGATATAAACTTGTAACTGACCTATCTAAATTCCTGTTCGATACACGTCAATTATAAATGTGTCATACCTAGTGAGAAACAAAGTATTATACTCTTTTGTCTTATTCCTTTGTTCCACAATAATCAAAACCCCCTAACTGTTACTAAATCAGCGTTACTAATTCAACAGGAAGATGAATAATTGTCTATCTTACCTCTTCTCCAGGTAGATGACCTCCTGCGTCACAGGCCTGAAATTAAGGGAATTTTATGTTCATGACATTTTAAAATTGTTTTGCAGGAAAACAAAAACTTACTTGAAGGCCTAGCAAAAAACATATATAAGTAATAATGATGTATCTTTACAAATATGGCAGTAAACTATTTCTGGTAGGTAAACGCACATCTCCCTTGAACTTACTAAAGTCAAATTAAGAGACATACTCGTCACTTTAAGATTCACGGACTTAATAACATATATAGAGACAAACATCGGCTTTATAGGGATGATACATTAGTCGTAAACTCGCCATTACATAAAGTGTGACGTCATCTAACACTGAGCTTTGTCATTAAAGACTGAGTGACGTCATGGAACACTGAGTGACGCCATAAAACAATACGTGACGTCATTAAACATATGGTGACGTAATGATGAAAACTTCTCACTAAGATGATCAGATGGATACCATGGACGACAGAGAAGATGAAGAGTAGGGAATGCGGACAATATTCAATTATATAACTCAGTACATCATGGTTGGATCTATTCAATTTCGACTGCAAGTCGTGTAACGATATTCATGACAGATAGGGAAATGTAGTTGTTTGATAAGCATTTAAAGTAAGATACACAGGAGTAATTTAATAGAATGGTATAGATCTGATAACACTGAAACATTTCATGAGATATAATAAACCCTGCGCAGATGTTCTTATTTCTAAATTTACCCTATTTGTGTATGTTAAATTGGAAGTGTGTATATGCGCTCATAATAAGGGTATCGATAGTTAATTATCTCTGTTCAACGTTGGGCTGGGTACATTTACACCATGAAGCGACGGCCTGTAAATTGAAAAGTGTTAGGGTACGTGGGCTTATGTTACTGACACGTCATGTGTGTACAGTATATATTAGAATAGTATAGGCAGAAACATTATGAGCTTGCTTTGCTTTGTTTCAATTAACTGACTGGACTAGGAATTGGTTTGGGTTGCTTTTATACTCTATAAAACTGTGTTCGGGATCGACAGTACCATACTCGGACCAAGTATTCTCGGACTCGTATTCAGGAAACTTTGGAATCAACTGCCTCAGATTGACTTTAATTAGCTTTAAGTTTAATGAATCAGAATAATGTTCTAAAGTGCGACATGTGATTACATTTATTACCACGACATTAATGCACACACATATAACTAAACATTTACGGTTGTGTAAGGTTTTGTTTCATGTTAAGTGATTTATATAATACAACCACGGATACGGTTACTTTAGAGGAACACATGAATATGGTTTCATATTATATTAAAGGGTGTTGAAAGAGAGAAGCAATATGAACAGTTTATAGTAAAATATGAAAAGTAGTGTTCTAGCCCCAGCAGAAAGTTGAACAAAATAGGAAACCTAGGATGATGAAATAATACAATAGTAAAATTCGTTTTATCGCCACATGGATTTCTAACGTATACTGTGAGCCTGGTAGGAATTCGACACTTGACATCATGTAACATTTCAACAGCGTTGGGGTTAAGATCATATCCTAGATTAACGCACTGTTATATCGTGACCTGAACCACTTACTAATGTACCATAGCTCACTGATGTGTAACAGTGTAAAACAAATGTAATACAACAAAATCAATCAATACAACTGAGTCTTTCAAGTCAATATCTTAAAGTTAGAGCATCACCAAGTCTAGTTAAGTCTCTATATAGCGATGTTTACTGTAGCAATTTCATCCACGTAACCGCGTTCATGTCTTCCGTAGCGACTGCAACATAATGCCTACAGCAATATAGACTATATGACTTTGAGCTCTGTCTGTTATACCAGACAATCGTATCTGTAAATCAGGTTAGTCGGTATTTCATCTAATCTCACCTAGCATATGACATCATCATTGGGGATGTTTCAGTTATAGAATTGCTTATACCAGTTTGATCGCGATAGTTAATTCGATCATCAACAACGGTGTATCAAAAGAGACAAAAATCAGATTTAAATATCTCACAAATATTACCTAGATAACTTAAAACTAATATTTCCTTTAAGCATTTTGATTGAACAATTGCTATATTATTGAGAAGACATGAACTATTCGTATGAAACACGCACTGTATCCTGCACTTTATGGTATTTTAATACGAGCCAATATAAATTTACACAATCCTAGTATCTTGCCGAAAAATGGAATAAAACCATTCTGAATTTACTCTCTTTGCTTTACTGTTAAATGTAATCAAACTAAAGCGCTTGAACATTTTTTATGGAATATTTTTAGTTGCGTAAGTTTCAAGTATTGATGCATTTTCTACATTCGTATCTGAACTTTAATTGATATTGATGTGCATATTTGAATATTTATTAGTCTTTGGTTGTTATGTTTATAAAAATTGCATATTTAAACTGGCGATAACGGAAATAAAATAAACAATACATACGCGGCTTTTGTAATAGATTCGATTTAGATATTACTCACTAGAGCTCTGAGTGTAGAGTTAATTGTACAACGGTATGTCAAATTATACTAAGAATTATGAATCTGACCGCTTATAATTAGCCTCAGAAGGCGATGAGAATAAACAATTTTAGCCCCAATTCTTACATGTATAAGAAGGTGAAGCTAGTAGGTACATTTGTTATGCAATATGTGATAAAGGTCTGAATTAAATAACGAGGCTGGTTAAAGCAGCCGGATTCCTCTTGATTTTAACCTTCTATCTAAGTTATAGTAGTTCAAAAAGCTGATGCAACTGTTGAGAGCTATTTGATGGCGATTGAGATGATACTGTAAAAGAAACCAGCTATGTTAATGCTACATTACTTAAGCTAATCTTTTCATCCAACCATTGTTGTGAACAGATCATCGAGCTTCTACAAATGGTATGTCTACTGTACATTTTAGATGCTTTTATCAAAACTCAGAAAGCAATATAGGGCAAAGGCTAATAATCTTTATTCCGTGACGCAGTATCTTGACGAAAACAATCCAGATTTATGTTCGTGATCTTTTTGATCATTGTGTTTGCATAGAGCGCCGCAGCATACGTGTCTAGTTCTTTAGTAACAATGGTACCTAGACAGCAGAACGAAACAGTTGGATAATTGACCCCCCCCCCCCCCCCCTTGCGACACACATACTGACTGGTAGCGTGGTCTTGTTGTGTAAATATGTGTTGAAAATTTAAAAAAAAACAGTTAATTTGTTCAGTAATTACTGATAATAAGACAATTATTTAAAGCTGCTATCATTTAGTATTGGAATGATGGTTGAAAGTCCCCGTAAACTAGACACAAAAACACTTAAACTCACATTACAGCGTCAGTTATACGGGGGAGCTATACAGGGAAGCTATACGGGGAAGCTGTACCGGACAGCTATGTAGGGACAGCTCAACAGGGACAGTTATACTGGGCAGCTATACGGGGCAGCTGTGTAGAGGCAACAATACAGGCGTAGCAATACAGAGGAAGATATACGGGGTAGCTAAACGGGGCAGCAATATTGACTTAGCTCTACCGGGGCAGCTGTATCGGGGAAGATATACCTGTAAGCTACACAGAGCCACTATATAGGGGCATTTATGCGTGGCAGGAATACGGGGCAGATATACAAGGATAGATATATATAGGACAGGTTTACGGGGAACTATACTGGGCAGCTATAGGGGGCACCTATATAGTGGCATGTATACGGGTAGATATACAGGGGCATCAATACAAGGCAGTTAGACGGGACAGTTAAACGGGGGCAATCATTTAAATCTCATATCATTTAGTATTGGAATGGTGCTTGATAGGCCCTGTTAAAAAGAAGAACACAACTCTTAAGCTCACGATACAGCTTCAGCTATCCGGGGCAGCTATACGGGGAAACTATAGCGGGGCAGCAATATAGGGGTTAACATACTGGGGAAGCGCTGTAGGGGCAGTTATACGGGGCAGCTATACAGGGAAACTATACGGGCAACTACAGGTATGCGGGGGGCAGCAATATAGACGTAGCTATACAGAGGCAGCTATACGGTGGCCGATGTACGGGGAAGTTTTACAGGGCAGCTGTATAGGGGCAGCTATTCGGGGCAGCTAAACGCGTGCAGCTTGATGGGGCAGCTAGACGTGGTAGGTATACGGGAACAAATATACAAGGACAGATATATTAGGGCAGTTATGTAGGGGCAGCTGTACAGGGGCAGCTATACATGGGCAGCAATACAGGTCAGCTACAAGGGACAGTTAGACGGGGCAGATATACGATGGCAGCTACACAGGGGCAGCTATATCGGACAGCTTCAGTAGTCTCATAATCGGTTAAAAGGACCGTTATACGACTCTTAAAACTGCTGTATGTGCTATATGCTTAACATTTTCTCCAAAATTAAATTGAAAAAAAAATACATTGTTCATGACATTCTACGGTTCTATCACAATCCAAACTTGAGGCCCTTTGGATATGCATTGACAAGCCGCACAGAAACAGACACGGCATTTACATAAACATATTGTAGAATATGTAACAAACCTACAGTGTAAAGGCGTACCTTTTACCTATATATGCCTATTTGTTTACTATTCTTGTAATATCATCGGTGTCCCTGATATGGAAGTGATACGAGTGTGTCAGTGTAGAACTGTGTGTTGTAATGATGAATGCTATTCAGGAAACAATGCTCTCAACACCCCACCCACTCTGCGCTTGTTTTCAGATCCCACCCCTTAATTTTCTCATCCTTTTTGTTTTGTTTTGTACAGCGACTTGAATTTTGCTTTTCTTTGAATGTTGCGAAAGACAACTTTGTATCTTTACAAACTAAAACTACTATAATCGAGTCTCCTTAACTCGTTGCTGTATCTTTACATGCAGTGCAACTTTCAAGAAATCAGTTTAAGAGTTTTAAAAATGTCTACATCATCAATAATATAACAGTTTTCTTAGGACGTTATGGAGGAGTGAAACTAAAAACACGATTAGAATGACTTTGATCATTAAACTTCATCGTTAGTGAATATTTTTTATTAATAATAATATGTATTTAAGTGAATATTTTGAATTATAAAATAGTTGCTTGAGTAATGATAGAAACACGGGACTGCGTTAAAGTCTGCAGTAGAAGCAAGAGGAAGGGATCCTGAAAACATGTTGTATTAAACATTAATGTAACCAGAATGCAAAATGCATTGAGGTTTCGATGACTTCAATGCACTAGACTTCTGCTTGTTAGTATAACTAGAACTAGGTGTTACAATAACACTATGGCATGCTAACACAGGTCAGTCTGTACGTGGTTATACACACCTCCATCAAAAACAGTAGGGTTCTTGTACTCAATGTTATGAATCCGCACACCAAGTATTACAAACCAAACCAAATCTCTAATAATTTCGCACATTAAGGTTGCAGAGAAGTCCACTTATGGACAATTTAGATTGGAATATGCCCACAAAACTTCAAAGAATCAACTTGAAAGAAGCTAATACAGGTCACTGGAGGTCAACCTGAGGTCAAAGGTCACTCAAATGCAGGTCTACTATTGTATTACAATAGCGTAACTCCCAACCTTAATGGACATTTGGTTCTCAAGTTATTGCAAAAATACTAGTTTTTGACCCCTGATTGACCTTTGTTGACATTGGATCACATGACTGTTATGTTTTGAAACAATCCCTTACCCCATTCACAACTAGTCCCAAAATATCAACCTTGTCACACCCTGTCAATGGTAGTTTCACAAGTTATTGAGAAAAACTAGGCCAACATTACAGCCAACTCCATGGAGTGAAAGCAAATCTCAAGTTCACAGGTGCTTGACCTAGTTTCTCCTTGGCAGCTGGCCAAGAAATGTTTTGAAATTCGTGGTACCTGTGCAACTTACATCCAACTTGAACTACCAATGATCTACAAATATTTTCTAGAGAAGACATGCTTCGCCATTCAAGTGCACTATTCCATCGAAATCACATCAACTCTTTAGCAAAATATCCATACGGATGAGTCACAAGTGTTGAAGTAGCTCTAGCACTTTTATATATCTATGGTCTCTAAGTAAGCCTTGGAAGACACTGTACATGTATGTAGATATGTACATAGCAATTCAGGACTTCTAGCGACACACTTAAGTCAATGGGGATATTGTCGCGAGTTCAGATTCAAATCTACGGATGCCCGTAAGATCATTTTCAATTGTCAGTAGGCTCTCCTATTCTTATGAGGCGAATCGCCCATGTGATATACTTATAGGCTGGACGATGGGAGATACCGTATATTATGAAAAGGTTTTTACAAGTTGACCCCTGGTGACCCTAAATGACCTTCGATATCCACCAAAAACGATAGGCTTTTTGTACTTAATGTGGTCAACCTACATACCAGAAATGAAATCAATCCAAGCTTTGCTTCTTGAGATATCATGTTTACAAGCTTTTCACTATTTGACCCCTGGTGACCCCAAGTGACCTTTGACCTACACCAAAAACAATAGGCTTCTTGTACTCAATAAGATACTCCTATGTACCAAATATGAGAACTGTCCAAGCTTCCCTTCTTGAGATATCGTGTTTACAAGCTGGGCGTCACAAACGCACACACACACACACACACACACACACGCATGATTGCAAAGGTTACGATTATCATCGAAACCAAAAAATATGCTTCTTCAAGTTTATAATGCCGAGAGCAATCTAGTACATATGACCGACAAATGTTATCAGAATATTGATATTTATAATAATGATATTACTATGTAATTACATTAGCTGCCATGAAGGTGAAAAATCTCTTACCTGCCATCGACCGGTATGCAAATTCAGACGACGATAAGACAATCTGGTTCTCAAATTCCAAACTGTACGGATAAAATGTAAGGACGAATGTAAAGTATCAGTCTATACTTAATCTTCATTTGTTTGTATTTAAATCGTCAACATAATATTAACCTGATTTGTGTTGGCTCTCGACGATAACTGCACATCTGCTGATTTATTAATTAAGTTGATTCCTTCATTTTGATCTAATCAGTGTAACATGATCATTATTATCTCCTCAATAGAGCTAATCAGTTTACAATCCTTATTATCTTAGTTTAAAAATAATCAGGTTAGAATTTTTATCATCTCAATCATATAAAATATCAGTTGTACACTTATCCTACATAAAACATGTGAAGCAACTAGAATAGGAACAAACATTGGACTAAATAAAGAAACAGAATCATTATAGTTGAGTAATCGATGCAGAGATCAAGAAAAATAATCCATGAGACGATGAACTGTTCAGAGAACACTCAACATCAGTGACGTCACCACAGACCACGAAAGCCACTAATTTACATATTGAAAATATTAAAAACAAGTACAAAGTATTTGAAATTATTTCATTGAGTGCGCACTCTATTAATAACCGACCGTATCACCGGTCCAGATATACCCACCTGCTATAACTAACCACACGTCCCTGGTTTTACGGTTATGAATCAGTAACTATACTGGTAACGATATTACAAATGCACCTTTCCACTAAACTCAAACAACACATATCTAGTTTGAAAAACCACGATGTTATATTTGTCATCAGATACTACCATAAACTTGCAGCAAAGACGCATCCATGGCAGTTTACTTGATCCAAGCGAAGAATGAATGCTTTTCTTGAACATTACTTTTATTTAATAAGTAACAACCTTCCTCAAATACAACGTATATTGCATTTCTAAAGCTTTTGGACCGGATGCAATCCATCCGTATTTGTTGGAGACTTTTGCACATCATTTCTGCGTTCCACTCTTGGTTTTTTTTTCCTTGGTTTTGGGTAAATTTATGAATGGAGGTTATGTTCCTAAGAACTGGATATGTGCTAATATTACCCCAATTTTCAAGAAGGGTGATAAGTCTAAGCCATGTAATTATAAGCCCGTTAGTCTCACAAGTGTTGTTTGTAAGGTCATGGGGTCTATTGTTAAAAAGTATATGGTCTGTCACTTCAGCAGTCAGTCTTTGATCAGAGGGTCTCAACATGGCTTTTGTTAAAAGTTTATGGAAGATGTAACAAGCTCACTAAGTAAGCAGAAGTCTGTAGATGTTGTGGTCCTGGATTTCCAGAAGGCCTTTGATAAAGTTCCCCACCAGCGTCTTTTACTTAGTCTGAAGAGTATGGGTGTAAATGGGAATTTACTGTCTTGGATCGGGAATTGGCTTGGTAATAGGAAACAGAGGGTGGTAATTAAAGGCTGTGCTTCTTGGCAGGACGTTACTAGTGGGGTTCCACAAGGGTCAGTATTGGGTCCCTTGTTGCTTGTTGCCTATATAAATGACATCGACGGAGATATTTTGTGTAGAGCAAAGAAGTTTGCTGATGACATCAAGTTGTATCCTGAGGTCTCTTCCAAAAGCGATTCTGAGAAGTTTCAAACGTGGGGTGGTAAATGCTTTTTTAATGTTGATAAATGCAAGGTAAAGCACATTGGTAGTAGTAACCAAAAGTTTACATACAATCTTAATGGTGTGGAGTTACAGGAGATCTCTGTTGAAAGAGACCCATGTATCAACATTGACTCTTGAAGCTGCTAAAAGAGGTAGTAGGGTTTTAGGTATGATCAAGAGGAACTTCAGTTTTCTGAAAGAGGACGTCGTAGTTAGGCTTTATAAGCAGTTGGTTAGGCCTCATCTGGAGTATGCTGTGCAGGCTTGGAACCCAATTTTGCTAAGGATAAGGAAGTACTTGAAAAGGTCCAGAGGAGGGCTACTAGGATGATTAGTTCCTGAAAGAGTGTTCCTTATTATAGGCGGTTACAACTGTTGAATCTCACCACACTGGAGCTTAGGAGGTTACGTGGGGACTTGATCTAGGTTTCCAAGATTGTGTATGGTTTCGACTATTTATCCTTTACCGACTTTTTCTTGCAAACAGTAGCTGTTCCAGAGGTCATTGTCTTAAACTCCAAAGTCATATAGTAGGATTAATATTCGGCATAATTTTTTTTTCTAACAGAGTTGTGAATGAGTGGAATTGTTTGCCTGAGAAAGTCGTACTTGCAAGTAGTGTCAATGGGTTTAAGAATGCTTTGGACAAGCACTCTAAGCATTGTAATCGGGTCTGAGTGTTTGTGTCTTCAGTTTTTTTTTCTCTATCTATAGGGTCCTTTATGGGGACTTAAGTGTCCCTCCTGATTTTTTCTACTATACTAAACTAAACTATTACAGTTAGACGCACCTATACGGCAGCTCTTTAGTTAAATACCCCCAAACAAAGTAAAAGAAAATATACCATAACAACCAACGAGAAAATAGCACATGAGCACAAAGCACTGCGCCGAATATGTATACCTCCCATCCTGTATCTGATCACTCGCCTGTATCCGCTTCTGCTTAGTAACATATTTGATTGTTTAACTAACTTTAACGAATACAATGAATCTTGTTAGTCTTGTATAGACGTTTGTATATTAGATGGTGCACCACACAGTTGAAAACTAAATAACAAAATATTACTGAACTTTTCTTGTATTAACGTGTTGACCGATGATTAATACTGCTTAAACTGTATCTACTCTGAATATATTAACTAATACTTGCAAGATCATTACTTTCTTTAAGAAACACATTAAGCTGCCTAACTCAAAAATATTTATTTTTTCTTAAAGACATTTTAGCATCTCATCGCAAGTCAAAGAAACCCATCAAGTAAAAACTTCGACAGATAACACGCGTTTAATAGAGTTATTTATACATAGTTACCTCATTAAGTAATATGAAGTGAAACTGTAACGAATCGATAAACAATATGTATATTGTTGGCTTGAATATAAAAGTAACTCTTATCAGATTTACAGACAAAAATGTACATTAGAAATATTTATTTGATAGTTTAATGTTCTCAAAGGTTGTGATGCGAAATCCCCGTTAGCTGCAGAATTTTTGGAATAAGTTTTGAGGAAGAAGCTTAACCTCAACACTTTACAGAACGTGTCTCAGAGCCTTAGCGGGGTCGAGGGGCTAAAGTCTCGGAATCAGCAACATGTTTAGTTATGCTGGACAGCAGCTGCTGCATTGTTATTTCTAGTACGGTACATATAGTCCCAACGGTTCTTTAACATTGTTGCTCTCTGTCTAGTTTTCGCTTATTTTTTCTTTAAACACTTTGCAGCCTTTATTGCTATTTTAATAAACACGCTATTGTTATTGCGTCGCAAATGTATACATTTGCTTTATTGATTTTATATTCATTTATTCTTGCTTATTTTGTTTTGTCCATCACTGTGCACGGCTAGTGATATCCGCTAATACAGATGTTCCTTTTTTCAAATATATTCCGAGACTGCGATTTACAAAGGAATGACGCGCGAGAACTAACATAATACAATTGGCCTATACGGTTGATTTCGCAACATTCAACCTAGAAATGTGTCACACAAAGTTAAGAGAAACAAAAACTTCGTTTGTTTGGACAACAGTTAAGTTATACTTCTCGGATTTAATTCTACAATTCAGATTGCAATAATAGCTTAAGCGGATATGTGGATGCGTTTCTATATGCGTGTCGTCGGCCGTGGGGGGGGGGGGGGGGAGGGTGGATTGACAAACTCTGTAATGGAACAAGTACTTTCATTGGAAAGACAAAGCACAACATTCGGTACTTGAGAACCCTCCAACACTTTAAACAATCATTGTCGCAGTGTCATTAACTGTATGCTGCAGTAATGTGTTGCTGATTCAGTACTCTATTGTATGTGAATCAAAAATGTCAAAATACATTCACATTATAGGTAAAACCTCTAACTTAATGTAATGAACTTGAAATGTGACTATTATGACGTCATTGTGACCATACCTTTCAAGTTTCTTGATTTCAAAGATGATGGAATTAATCCAACCGGAATAGTGTCTGGCAGATCGTATCTAGCAAACCTATAAAGAGAAGTAGAGTAATCATCGTGTATGATGTAGAAGACTTAGAGGAATATCCTCCTAGTCAGGTTTATTGTTTACTAAATAAATGAAGATAAACAAAGTAAACAACAATAACAAAAACAAGGATATAACACACATTCTGATCAGAATGAATAATAATCACAACTCTATGATTCAAAGATTCAACGAAAAAGAAAATAGAGTGAACATTGCAATGTATATAGATAATGATTGTGATAGTTTAAACTAATGAATGTTAATTGTCTGTGATTGATATTTATTGTGATATGAATAGCCGTCCACAGTATCAGAATTGGCTAAATCGTTTATATGTTTAACTTTAAAATTAATTTTAAGTTTACAGAACCAAATAAATGAGCAACACAAAGCAATAATATTTACAAGCGTTATGTTTGTTTGGCTTTCTAGTCACTTCGCCCAACAACCATTTCGCCCAACTGCCATTTCGCCCAACCAGCCTGGTCATTTCGCCCAACCAGCCTGGTCATTTCGCCCAACCAGTATGGTCATTTCGCCCAACCATCATAGTCATTTCGCCCAACCAGCATGGTCATTTCGCCCAACCGTGTTGGTCATTTCGCCCAACCTTATTTTTACTAATATTCAGTCAGAATAATATTACTTTTTCTATTCCACTAGTTTAATTTGATTTATTTTGGGTTAGGTTACTTCGTAATAGGTAAATAAACAAGAAAACCAAGAGGTTTTGAGATTCCTTGGCATCTAAATATTACTGTAGGTTCATTGTGTACACTTGGTTCCGACCTTTTATGAATATTAATGTAGCATCAACACAAATGTTGTTCCTTGCTATCAGCTCAAGTTTGATGAACAAATTGATATTTTAAAGAATTTGCTTTAAGCTCTACCACTCATTAATATTCATGCCCCCTCATTAATAGTATTGGGGTAGAATTCCGACTTGCAGCTGGAAGGTTAGGGGTTCGACTCCTGGCCGGGTCATACTGAAGATTTGTTGAAAATCACTCTAAGCCCCGCCCACTCATTAATATTCATGATATTAGCACCAAAATAAATAGGGATCGTCTACTCATGATGGGTAACCTATGTACCAAGAATGAGATCAGTCCACCTTGGGATTGCTGAGAAAACCTAATTTCAAGCTTTTTTGCGAAAAACAACACTTAGCCCCGCCCCTCATGAATAATAATGAGATTGGACAAACTGTCACCATATTCATATAGAGGACTTTCCTCTTGTACCACCAAACTAAGTTCCATGAAAATTGAACTTACGGTTGCGAAGATATTGACATTTGTTGAAAATCACTCTAAGCCCCGCCCACTCATTAATATTCATGATATTAGCACCAAAATAAATAGGGATCGTCTACTCATGATGGGTAACCTATGTACCAAGAATGAGATCAATCCACCTTGGGATTGCTGAGAAAACCTAATTTCAAGCTTTTTTGCGAAAAATAACACTTAGCCCCGCCCCTCATGAATAATAATGAGATTGGACAAACTGTCACCATATTCATATAGAGGACTTTCCTCTTGTACCACCAAACCAAGTTCCATGAAAATTGAACTTACGGTTGCGAAGATATTGACATTTGTTAAAAATCACTCTAAGCCCCGCCCACTCATTAATATTCATGATATTAGCACCAAAATAAATAGGGATCGTCTACTCATGATGGGTAACCTATGTACCAAGAATGAGATCAATCTACCTTGGGATTGCTGAGAAAACCTAATTTCAAGCTTGGCGTCACACACACACAGACACACACACACACACACACGCATACATGTAACAGGCTCCAATCGGGGACTCTTTTTTTGGACTGACCAAGTGGGGACAGTGCCGCACGGCATATTCCCAGGTATGAGGGTGTGTCCTATGACTTGCAATGAGCCATGGCAGGAGGCTTTTCATTAACACTTAATGTTAGGGAATATATAAGCTAAAAACTATTTTGATTAAGTACATACCAAATGGGGACACACAGTGTTTTTCAACTGGGGACCACACTTAACAAGTAATGTACCAAATGGGGACACACAGTGTTTTTCAACTGGGGACCACACTTAGCAAGTAATGTACCAAATGGGGACACACAGTGTATTTCAACTGTGGACCACACTTAACAAGTAATGTACCAAATGGGGACACACAGTTTTTTCCACTGTGGACCACACTTAACAAGTAATGTACCAAATGGGGACACACAGTGTATTCCAATTGTGGACCACACTTAACAAGTTATGTACCAAATGGGGACACACAGTGTATTCCAATTGTGGACCACACTTAAGTTATGTACCAAATGCGGACACACAGTGTATTTCAACTGGGGACACAACAGTGGTTCATGTTCTATTATTGTCAATACCTAACAGGGTTTGCATTTACAATCACACTTCAGCACAGGGGTAACTTAGTCCATACTAAATGGGTACAAGCAAAAGTTGGCAACAAAGTTTTCAAATATGTCAACTTTAGTTGGATTCATGTTTAAAAACATACTCAGATCAGTTTTGATACGCGTTGATACGTCAAATTCAGACATTGACAGAGAACATAACTATAACACAATGGAAACTAAAAGTAAGTAACAAAACAATGTATTTATATAACACCAAGTTAAACAGCTTAAATATAACGAACAGTAAACAAACATATCAGCTTATTGATTTGAATCAATCTAATAGCATCACCACCTTTTTGACTATTTCAGCCATGTTTCAACTAGGCACCTCAGATGTGGCATTATTAAGCAAAGACCAGCATATAAATTAGCTCTATCAGTCAACTATACCAATTTTAAAGAGGTCAACATTCCCTATATTGGTAACATGCAATTGCTTAAATCAAGGTGATGCAGTGATTTTGAAAAAAAAAAATCATTTAAGTAAAGTAATAAAGTTGTTTAATTAAAGAGCAATTCTATTGCTTTGAAAACTGAACTTATATCCAATATCAGACGTAAATAAATTGCTCAACTCAAACTGTCTTACCGGTCAGCCCTTAAACTTAAGTACAAATATCACTTTAATGGGACTGTCATCAACAAACAAAACAACAGTTTTTAAAATAATAATATTAATAGCAGTAATAGCAGCCATCTATTTTCTCCTTTAACAGAAGCCAATCTCACACATTGACAGAGAAAATAACTATAACACAATGGAAACTAAAAGTAAGTAACAAAACAATGTATTCATATAACACCAAGTTAAACAGCTTAAACATAATGAACAGTAAACAAACATATCAGCTAATTGATTTGAATCAATCCAATAGCATCACCACCTTTTTGACTATTTCAGCCATGTTTCAACTAGGCACCTCAGATGTGGCATTATTAAGCAAAGACCAGCATATAAATTAGCTCTATCAGTCAACTATACCAATTTTAAAGAAGAAGTCAACATTCCCTCAGCCCTTAAACTTAAGTACAAATATCACTTTAATGAAGCTGTCATCAACAAACAAAACAACATTTTTGAAAACAATAATATAAATAGCAGTAACAGCCATCTATTTTTCTTCTGCAACCACACTCAATGTCAGAGCTGTTCTCCTTAAAAACAACATTTATCTAACCTTTGTGTGTTTTCTTTTGAAGTTTCTCCAAGCAATTACAAATAAGTAGCTTACATTTTTCCTAGTGTTCTCATTTATCCAGGAGTTTTTCTATTACTTTTTTTTAAATTTTCTCTCTGCAGCTTTTTTTCTAAAGGCGTTCGACACAATTTAAATTATGCAGTGCAACGTAATTACTGAAATGAAAAACATGCCTGTAATAATGTAGTAATTAAGAATTAAAACACATAAACAATAAAAGAGCTGTTCAACCTTTCTAACCCTTTGTTTTTGCTCTGCATAAGTTTTTCTATTACTTAAGGAAATATTATCTGTGCACCATTTTATGTATGTAGTGCAACTTAGTACCTGAATTAAAAATAAACTAGTAATGCAATGTTGCAGTGAATTAGAAATAACACATAGGTCAAATAAGTCACAGCTGTTTTTCTGGTCAGCCATAAATCTAAAATACAAACACAACCTTTAAGAGTGATGTAATGAACAAACAACAAAAGCTTTGAAAAGTATCACAAAAATAGCAGCCGCCTATTTGCTTCCCACGTTTTTTCATGTAGAAAAGTGACACTGAAACTTGTATCCTCATAACTAATTACCACCCACTCCAATAACGGTTTATTTGAAACAGCTGTATAACAGCTCTACTCTTTATTTGCTTTTAGAAAGCGATTTCGAATAAAATCTTTCAAGTTGGTCCATTTGCGCCCTCTAAGGCAATCATACTGCTCAAGAACTTTTTCAATCGCTGCTTTTCCAGGAAGTTTGTTCTGTGCAATTTCCTTTCTGAAGGCTTTCTTCATTATGTCTACTTCTTCATTTGACCAAGGTCTCCTTCTGCATTGTGTTTCTGAAAAAGTGAAAAGAAATTAACTTAAACAATTATGCAGATATGTATTGCACTATTGCCTTAGATGAGAACAGACAAAATCGCCTTAGATGAGAACAGACATGTGTAAAAGGTCACCTAAAGAGCATGCCCGGTGCATCTGTCAGAATGGGAATAGGTCTGTTCATACAAAACTATAATGTTTTCTGGCTTCTCAAAAAACAGGTGGAACAATTCAATCATCTACTAGAAAATGAGTTGCGGCAAATCCCTCAAGAATTAACAAGACTAGTGTAAAAGGCAAATTGTGAGGATTGTTCACAGTAGCTACAGTAACATGTATTTGTTCAGTCATCCATGTCAATGTTACTGTGGATTGAGTCCTATTTTTGTTTTGTATGCAAAGTCGTGAGCAGTTAATGGCATATTTTAGAGTTATTCAAATATTATATTGTGACATTCACTCACATCAGACACATATACATTGAAAATGAGCAAATATATATTATGCTTGAATAGAGTTCAAACAAGTGACTGGTGAGACATTGTACTTTGCACACAACATGAGCAGGCATGACACCCATTTTCATCTGATATAAGCAAAACAGAAGCAAGGAAGCAATTGCAAGAGAAAGTCAGTGTATATTGTGAGCAGTTACTCATATCGCTAGCCGACGTGACGCTAACTGTACATGAAGAATTACAGAAATGTAATATTACAAACTATCTAATTTACATACTTTTTGCAGTTGCTGGAATTGGACTTTGTTCTGGCATTGTCACATGTGGAACATGGTTCAAAGGCTCCTGCTCATCCTCTTCTTCCACTTTCTCATCTTCTTCACTGTCATTTACACTTTCATCCTCCTGTATCTCTGCAAAGAACATCAAGAGTTATATTTGTGATATATATTCAACACATCTTACATACACGTAGACAATAATTGGGTAAAAAGTGCAAGAAAGCTGACTGTACCCTCACCATGTTTAATCATTTCAGCAGTACTACGGGTCTATGAAGGAATTTATTCCCTGTGAAACCAAATACTGAGCTCTAGTTAATCTGTTTTAGGCATTTAGAAATGTAAGCAGCATTTTTAAGCAAAGCAGTCAGGAGTGGTTTGCTGTCATTATACTTGATAATGTTTGACATATTTAGAGCTTGAGGGTGTAGAGAACATTTAGACCTGGGATTGTTTGTAGAACTAGAAATCATTACTCAGAACAACATTCAACATGTTCTACAAACAATTGGGGCTTGCATCATGGAGAAGTATGTGCACAGTTTCCCAAGAAATGTAAAATTGTGGTATTCCTTACCTTCATCTTTTTCTATGTCAATCTCATCAAGTGATTTGCCTGCAAGGTTTGAGGTTCTACCATTCTCCAGCGATAAGAGTAATTTTGAAATTTTCGCAACCTGCAGCGTGGAATCAGGTAGTCTATAAAACTCCCGATGTACTCGTACATCATGACCGAGAAATTTGGCAAGTATGTCAAGCTCGTTGTCTTTGAGGTTCAGCACTTGACTAACCGTGGCAATCTGCTTCCTTAAAGCTGTCGATCGCAGGAAAGTTGGATTAGTTGCTCCACACAAAACAGCATACCTTCTAATACAATCAGAACCTCGAATGTGACCATCTGAAGTCGATGGAAACATATAAGGATTTTCAGCACTTACACCAACGTTCTCTCTGCTACTGAGTAGCAACGACATTGATTCCTCCATTTCTTTAGTTAGCAGAACAGGAACTGTTCTTCCTTTCTTCCCAACAATTTCTACTCTTTTGAATGTCCTGCACAACTCTTTCTCAAAGTCGCTAAGAGAATCATAAATGTAGTCCATGGATTCAGGAAGGCATCTACTATTGTAGTCATCAACACTCATTTTTGAGATCTCACCTTGTCTTCTCCTGTTGAAGAGCATCACTTGTGTCAGAGTAAGTTCATTCAGAGATTTCCAAGCTGTGAAACTGTCACATGTTCCTTCCTTCACAAGCTTCCTTTGTACTTCTGATGTTTCTTTCAGGTAGGATGTGAGACAAAGAACATCTTCTGCTAGAGGCAATGCCTTTGCTTTGTTTCTTTTGTTCTCCGTGAGTGTACGATGGGCATGGACAGAAATATCCTCTGTCCATTTCATCTCGCATAATTCATGAAACTGTGTGGATTTATTAACAGCATTTTCATCACCAGATTTCAATCCTTCAGCTTTTACGATAAGAGCACACTTCTTCAGGGAATGGCCAAGTTTTAATGCAAGACTGGGTACTTTGTATGTATGTGTGCTGCTATCAAATCCTGCTAAATTTCGCGCAGCAGTCACAACGATGTCATATTTTGCAGGATGAATTAGTTCAGTTAAGGTTTGGTTTTCATCTTTGCTTACAACACGAGCGTCAATTAAGAGTCTTGCAACTTCTCGTAGCTTTGTGCGTGTGTAGTTTTGTTGTTCAGGATCATGGCCTAGTTTTAGATTCTCCTTCTTGGCAAACTGAAGAATGAGCTCATCACTCTTAATCACTCTTGACACATTGTCATTTTTTAGAGTAGACAAAAGTTCTGCAACTTCTGAATGCAAATTTGATGGGCTTGGTAACAGCATGGTACCATTTCTGACTCTGTCTCCTCTTTTCTTCTTTCCAGCATCACTCTGCTTATTTTGTAATGGACAGGTGTGCTTCCAGAGAAATTTCCTGGTCAAATACCCGTAGCAGGTTGGGCATGGAACAAACTCTGCTGGATCTACACTTCCCACAGGTCTATACTTCACAAGTAGTTCTCCCCTGCCTTCTTCCAAAACTTTGCAGTTGTTGATGTGATTTCCCAAGTTTCTGATTTTTGTAAGCTTGGCATTTTTCAACGTAATATTAGTTTCTCCCATCCAATCTCTGACAGCAGACTCATCTGAATGTGCACTTTGCAAGTGACGTGGCAACTTTGCTTGGGATATCTCACAGTAAAAGCAGACATGTTTCTTATTATACTTTCTACCATCTGAGTTGCTAGTGGTTTTAACATGTATTAGAGGTGGACCAGGACTATCTTCCTCGTTGAACTTTGCAGTCTCCTGTGACTCTGTAGTATCCACATCAGATCCAAGCAGTAGATTAAGGTTTGGATATCTTGGGAATGAATCATTTGATGCATCTGATGGTGGTACCAATTCTTCCTCTTCAGATGGTAAATATTCACTTCCTTCATCTGAAGAACTTGATGAGTCTTGATCGCTTTGACCATCATCTTCGCCTTCTTCATTACAACATGCCGTCAGCAAACTGTCATCTTTGATTTCTGAAAAGATCAGTGATTGTCACATTTAATTATGAAGTAATAATCAACTATGGAACACCTGCAATAGCCAGAAGAAGCACATATTTTTGCTTTAATTTTGTCTTAAAAATTTGACAAAAAGTAACAAATTGTATCAAAGAGAACACTTAGTGTTAGGCTCTTAGTTATCCATCTTAGCAAACAGACATGTATTTCATACGAGGATTATGACTAGTTGCTTTCCACATAGCATATGCAAACAAATATAATACAGAATCACTTGTATCTGCACATTTAACATGATATGTTGATAATTGTTGATGATATGGTTCTTACTTGTTTCAAGAACTTTGTATCCTCTCACTTGGTCTGCTACTTTCATTTCTTGCTTAAGTTCAATATCTGTTGGCTGGACCTGTTGTGCTACTTTCGGTTCCTTTGTAGATTCTACATCAGCCTCTCTTTCTACATCTGATGGTCGGTTGAGTTCTGCTGCTTGCAATTCTTGCCCAAGTACTGCAGGGTGTTTTGCTTCTGTATCTGTCTTTTGGTCAAGGTCTGCCACTTCCTGATATTGCTCAGATCGTGTATGAGTTTCTCCAAACACCTCTGTAGGTTGTTTATTGTCGTTTACCGCTAGTTTTTGCCTAAGTTCAATATCTGTTGGCTGGACCTGTTGTGCTACTTTCGGTTCCTTTGTAGATTCTACATCAGCCTCTCTTTCTACATCTGATGGTCGGTTGAGTTCTGCTGCTTGCAATTCTTGCCCAAGTACTGCAGGGTGTTTTGCTTCTGTATCTGTTTTTTGGTCAAGGTCTGCCACTTCCTGATATTGCTCAGATCGTGTATGAGTTTCTCCAAACACCTCTGTAGGTTGTTTATTGTCGTTTACCGCTAGTTTTTGCTTAAGTTCAATATCTGTTGGCTGGACCTGTTGTGCTACTTTCGGTTCCTTTGTAGATTCTACATCAGCCTCTCTTTCTACATCTGATGGTCGGTTGAGTTCTGCTGCTGGCAATTCTTGCCCAAGTACTGCAGGGTGTTTTGCTTCTGTATCTGTTTTTTGGTCATGGTCTGCCACTTCCTGATATTGCTCAGATCCTGTATGAGTTTCTCCAAACACCTCTGTAGGTTGTTTATTGTCGTTTACCGCTAGTTTTTGCTGAATTACTGCAGAGGCTTTTGGTTCCCCATCTGTTGGATAAAACAATTTAAAAAAACATAATAATAAATATCAAATATCAAAACAAATAAGGCAACATTAAACACCATGTAGACACCTTTATATTTATGCTGTGGAAAATGGAAACACATTTTCAAATTTACATTTACACATTAGCTACAATCAAAGTACATACCAACTGGGGACTCTCTGCATTAGTGCCCAGAAAGTACTCATTTCTATACTCACACACCAAATGGAGAAACAATGTACTTTGTACATGCAAGATCGAATGATGTATCACATACCACTTGTCGATGCAACCATTGGATTGATCTGCATTCTATTTATCTTGAAACTGAATCCATTTTTAATGGAAAATATTAAGCATACAAAGTGGGGACACTCTGTGCTAGTAACCAGATACATGATTTGTTCTACTATGGCAGTACAGTATAGACATTCATGTAATGCACATTCATGATGTGTCGCATATCAAACGTATAAGGATGCTATGCTCTTCTACATAAGATCTTCCAGACATTATATACAGCTATATAGCATACCAACTTGGGACTCTGTGCATCGGTGCACATAAATACCATACATAAGAAGGGTACCCTTTAACCAACCTTTGTATAAGTTAGTAAAAACAGATAAACAGAATTAATAAAATTAAAAAATATAATCATAAATTCCAAATATCAGAACAAATATGGCAACATTGCACAACATGTCTACACCTTTAAAGTTATGCCCAGCACTTTATAATTACTGTGGTAACACATTTGCAAAAACCAATGACACTATTATGTCAACACTGTAGCAGCTACAATGATGAATTAAATACAAACCATTGACATCTTACAGTAGCACACAGAAACTGATGACACTAATAACATACCTTGTGGGCCAATCTATGATAGAACCTAAGAACAACATAACTTGTACTGATACAATACAGCACATTCATGGAAAGATAGATGAGTCACATACAAAATGCTTGTGAATGCTATGTTCTACTAAAAAAAAAAAATATTTACCAGTAGCTACAATCAAAGAACATACCAACTGGGGACTCTGTGCATCAATGCCTAGAAAGTACTAATTTCTATACTCACACACACCAAATGGAGAAACAATGTACTTTTTGATCTACATTCACCATTAAGATGGAGAGGTGTACCACATACCATTTGAATATTAATGGATGATTTATTCTACTACTTTATACCTTGACACATTAGCTACAATCAAAGTACATACCAACTGGGGACTCTGTGCATCAGAGCCTAAGAAAGTACTAATTTCTATACTCACACACACCAAATGGAGAAACAATGTACTTTTTTGATATACATTCACCATTAAGATGGAGAGGTGCACCACATACCATTTAAATATTAATGGATGATATATTCTACTACTTTATACCTTGACACATTAGCTACAATCAAAGTACATACCAACTGGGGACTCTGTGCATCAGAGCCTAAGAAAGTACTAATTTCTATACTCACACACACCAAATGGAGAAACAATGTACAGTACTTTTTTGATCTACATTCACCATTAAGATGGAGAGGTGCACCACATACCATTTGAATATAAATGGATGATATATTCTACTACTTTATACCTTGACACATTAGCTACAATCAAAGTACATACCAACTGGGGACTCTGTGCATCAGAGCCTAAGAAAGTACTAATTTCTATACTCACACACACCAAATGGAGAAACAATGTACTTTTTTGATCTACATTCACCATTAAGATGGAGAGGTGTACCAGATACCATTTGAACATTAATGGATAATATATTCTACTACTTTATACCTTGACACATTAGCTACAATCAAAGTACATACCAACTGGGGACTCTGTGCATCAGAGCCTAAGAAAGTACTAATTTCTATACTCACACACACCAAATGGAGAAACAATGTACTTTTTGATCTACATTCACCATTAAGATGGAGAGGTGCACCACATACCATTTGAACATTAATGGATGATTTATTCTACTACTTTATACCTTGACACATTAGCTACAATCAAAGTACATACCAACTGGGGACTCTGTGCATCAGTGCCTAGAAAGTACTAATTTCTATACTCACACACACCAAATGGAGAAACAATGTACTTTTTTGATATACATTCACCATTAAGATGGTGAGGTGCACCACATACCATTTAAATATTAATGGATGATATATTCTACTACTTTATACCTTGACACATTAGCTACAATCAAAGTACATACCAACTGGGGACTCTGTGCATCAGTGCCTAGAAAGTACTAATTTCTATACTCACACACACCAAATGGAGAAACAATGTACTTTTTTGATATACATTCACCATTAAGATGAAGAGGTGCACCACATACCATTTAAATATTAATGGATGATATATTCTACTACTTTATACCTTGACACATTAGCTACAATCAAAGTACATACCAACTGGGGACTCTGTGCATCAGTGCCTAGAAAGTACTAATTTCTATACTCACACACACCAAATGGAGAAACAATGTACAGTACTTTTTTGATCTACATTCACCATTAAGATGGAGAGGTGTACCACATACCATTTGAATATAAATGGATGATATATTCTACTACTTTATACCTTGACACATTAGCTACAATCAAAGTACATACCAACTGGGGACTCTGTGCATCAGAGCCTAAGAAAGTACTAATTTCTATACTCACACACACCAAATGGAGAAACAATGTACTTTTTTGATCTACATTCACCATTAAGATGGAGAGGTGTACCAGATACCATTTGAACATTAATGGATAATATATTCTACTACTTTATACCTTGACACATTAGCTACAATCAAAGTACATACCAACTGGGGACTCTGTGCATCAGAGCCTAAGAAAGTACTAATTTCTATACTCACACACACCAAATGGAGAAACAATGTACAGTACTTTTTTGATCTACATTCACCATTAAGATGGAGAGGTGCACCACATACCTTTTGAATATAAATGGATGATATATTCTTCTACTTTATACCTTGACAAATTAGCTACAATCAAAGTACATACCAACTGGGGACTCTGTGCATCAGTGCCAATAAAGTACTACCCTGTAATTTCTATACTCAAACACACCGAATGGAGAAACAATGTACTTTTTGATCTACATTCACCATTAAGATGGAGAGGTGTACCACAAACCATTTGAATGTTAATGGATAATATATTCTACTACTTTATACCTTGAATCATTAGCTACAATCAAAGTACATACCAACTGGGGACTCTGTGCATCAGAGCCTAAGAAAGTACTAATTTCTATACTCACACACACGGAATGGAGAAACAATGTATTTTTTTGATCTAGATTCACCATTAAGATGGAGAGGTGTACCACATACCATTATTTGAATATTCATGGCTGATTTATTCTACTACTTTATACCTTGACACATTAGCTACAAGCAAAGTACATACCAACTGGGGACTCTGTGCATCAGATCCTAGAAAGTGCTAATTTCTATACTCACACACACCGAATGGAGAAACAATGTATTTTTTTGATCTACATTGACCATTAAGATGGAGAGGTGTACCACATACCATTTGAATATTCATGGCTGATTTATTCTACTACTTTATACCTTGACACATTAGCTACAATCAAAGTACATACCAACTGGGGACTCTGTGAATCAGTGCCTAGAAAGTACTAATTTCTATACTCACACACACCAAATGGAGAAACAATGTACTTTTTTGATATACATTCACCATTAAGATGGAGAGGTGTACCACATACCATTTGAACATTAATGGATGATATATTCTACTACTTTATACCTTGACACATTAGCTACAATCAAAGTACATACCAACTGGGGACTCTGTGCATCAGAGCCTAAGAAAGTACTAATTTCTATACTCACACACACCAAATGGAGAAACAATGTACAGTACTTTTTTGATCTACATTCACCATTAAGATGGAGAGGTGCACCACATACCTTTTGAATATAAATGGATGATATATTCTACTACTTTATACCTTGACAAATTAGCTACAATCAAAGTACATACCAACTGGGGACTCTGTGCATCAGTGCCTAGAAAGTACTAATTTCTATACTCACACACACCAAATGGAGAAACAATGTACTTTTTGATCTACATTCACCATTAAGATGGAGAGGTGTACCACATACCATTTGAATATTAATGGATGATTTATTCTACTACTTTATACCTTGACACATTAGCTACAATCAAAGTACATACCAACTGGGGACTCTGTGCATCAGTGCCTAGAAAGTACTAATTTCTATACTCACACACACCAAATGGAGAAACAATGTACTTTTTGATCTACATTCACTATTAAGATGGAGAGGTGTACCACATACCATTTGAATATTCATGGATGATATATTCTACTACTTTATACCTTGACAAATTAGCTACAATCAAAGTACATACCAACTGGGGACTCTGTGCATCAGATCCTAGAAAGTACTAATATCTATACTCACACACCAAATGGAGAAACAATGTACTTTCTGATCTACATTCACCATTAAGATGGAGAGGTGTACAACATACCATTTGAATATTCATGGATGATATATTCTACTACTTTATACTGTACCTTGAAACATTAGCTACAATCAAAGTACATACCAACTAGGGACTCTGTGCATTAGATCCTTGAAAGAATATAAATACTTACACAATACAAGTAGCTACAAGAAAATGACAAACCAAATGAGGACGTTGTGTCTGAGTGCCTAAAAACAATATTTGTTTAGTTTTACACTGTACACTGATGGAGACACTGTATTGTGCCCAATGAAGAAGATCACTGTTTAACAAACCATGTTTGGATAAAATATTCTATCTTTTAGAAATTTAACACATTTGCAATAGAAATAATACACGTACCAAATGTGATCACTCTATGTCATTACATAGGTACAGCATTAATATTTGGACCTTGTGTACCAATGGCTAGGAGCAATAGTTCTGGTACATGCAATGAACTTTTCACATTAAAAGGATAAGTGCATGAGCTACATCAGATGTAGCACATAGGCCTGCCAATGCATATGTTGTTGTAATAATTAGTAAATAAACACCATTGAAAACTCCATGCTAGAACCTATGCTAAAGCAGCAACTTAAGACAATTCATGTCTTAGAATTAAACCTGCAGTGGCCCTTGGGACAATGGAGAATGTTTAATGCATATTTAAGAAGATGATGTATCACATATGACATGTGGATTCTATGGTATATAATGATTACAAACTAAGATCTAGAAAAAAATGATTTGGACATTATGAACTGGTACGAAAAGTAAAACATTTTTCCCATTAGGGTTAGGAGGGCAACTAATGTAAATTTAAACTAGATATGGTACATTACACACCAACTGAAGATAAAATATTTGTCTACTTGGCGATGTAGAAATTATGTACTGTACCAATTAGTGGCACTGCACACTGTCACAGGTAACAACAACATATTTCTATCACATGCACTACATCATATGCCATATGTTGTAAACTATGTGTGATGCAAGGTACTGTAAGGATTGATATATGATGTACCAACATTGCTGCTATTTTCTACTAATTCGTAACTTAACTTATTTGCAACGGTTAATTCTATACTGAATCAACTAAGTATGCATGTACCTTCAAACAATGTATTTCTTGCATACGCACCATATTCCAATTGGAAAATTATCATATCTGTAGG
This sequence comes from Apostichopus japonicus, assembly GCF_037975245.1. Taxonomy (NCBI): domain Eukaryota; kingdom Metazoa; phylum Echinodermata; class Holothuroidea; order Aspidochirotida; family Stichopodidae; genus Apostichopus; species Apostichopus japonicus. The sequence continues at coordinate 36,016,420 of NC_092576.1, read as the reverse complement.
CTGTGACCTATCAAGGCTACTATGCTATACTACTTTACTTCACATTAAAATTAAACTGTTCACGAGATCTACATATATCATATACAGATTTACTGCACACAGTACCAAATGAGGACACTAACTATTATATCCATATGTGCTTGCTCCAAAACAAACTAGACATTGTTTGGAATGACCATGATCACCCGCTTCACTGTTATCTGCACGATAATATCATAACTAGGGGCACTGGCAGACTGCGTCTCCCACCCATGAGAAGCAACCGTCATCGCAATTCATTTATTCCACGTGCAATAAGGCTTTACTATGATAACTTGAGCCGTTAGGTCCTGCCTTTGTGTGTTTTATTGTTCGATTGTTTAATGTTTTATCGTTCGCTCTATCACTATTTTTCATATTTGTAACATAGCCATATTTTTTACAGTAGAGTGATTGACTGACTGACTGACTGGCTGATTGACTGACTGACGGACTGACTGACTGACTCAGTCACTTACTTACTTACTTATTATATGTACATTAATAAGACTCTCAATTATTCTGTCAACTTATTATTACAATTACCTCTTTTTATACTCTCATCAAATCATCAGCTGAAATGTTAGGTTGAAACAAGAAAGACAATAATGAACAGGCAAAAGAAAAAATGTGAGAATTAAACAATGCAAAAAAAAAGGTGTTGGATGGATAGTCCACTGGCACAAGTTGATGCAAAGATATTCATGATTTTCTTTGGAAAAATGTTTCAAATGTGTCTGGCAATGATGTTATGACAGAGTTAGTGGTGTCATTACATCAGACTAACTGAAAATACTTTTGTGTTTTATTATAAAGTGCAAACCATTTATCGAGAGTGGAAATAACATTCTTACTAAAAATTTGTATTTTAAGGATTAAATTCAGAGTAAAATGAGAGCTATTTCCAATGAAAATCCAAACGTATCATATTTTAAGAACAAATCAACAGAAAAATTATGTAGTTAAAGTAGAGCTTTTGAAGAAATGATGACATATCACAGACCACCCACTCGGATCAATTTCCTGCAATTTTCTAGGCATTAACTTGCAAGTATAATTAACCACAAAGCAACACATTTAGAGACAAAATATTGAGACAGGGTTTTAAAGTACTAGTGCGGAATATTTTCATCTTTTTCGTGAATGTACAGTAACATCATCTGCCACTGGAATATCCCTTTAACACTTAATGGAATGCAAAAGATAAACAAGGCAAAATAGCCTTTAACTGTGTAACTGCAGAAAATAATAACTTGAAAACCAACACAAGAAATGAGAATTAACCTGTATGGGTCAGAGAGGAGCCTGGTGGCTGGAATGGAAGACATATATTGCACACATTTCAGTACTGAAGCTATGTGAAATGAGAATGAGAAACTTCCTGTCAAAAGTTTATTGCTGAATGCAAAGGATTACAGCAGATCAAGTTAACAATTTCCATCTGACTGGATCTAGGCATATTGCACTTGGACACCGTTTAGTATGAAAATTGTTTACAACAGATTAGCCGGAACAACCCTTCACATTCAGTACACCAAATAGATAGACAGATTTATTCTTATTCTCGAGTTAGAAATGAACATGACATAAGTTTTGGTAAGGACTCTTTGAGCTGACTTTTTCAATGGGATACAGATTAGGTCACTTTGAAAATACATATATGATACACAAAAATAAGCTGGATACCTCTCAGTCTTACTAAATGGACATTATTGTTTAGTAAAACCACTTGCAAGCTGCTTAACAGTGATTAGTGATGGACTTAATACACAACCACATTTTGTTTCCCAACAATGAATGTACAGTAATGCATTCTATTCCCATGGGAACATTTAGCTAGTGATGGCCTAGTTCATCATTCCAGGTGCATTTTGGCAGACATAGGTACCATAAGGATGCCAAGTAAATGATCTCACCTTCAGTCTGCACTCTGTATACAACCAAATAAGTGAGAAATTAAACACCCAAGAGACTACAACGAGCCTGTTAGTCAGCTATGAAATATACAAATCAATATACACTGAGAATACAATATCCAAACTTATCGTGCACAAAATAAAACATTAAATTCCTACTGTACCTTCTTCATCCATGGCATATCCTTCTCGTCAAGGCCGTAATCATACAAAATTTCTACTCCTGGGGTAAGTCTTTCTTTGCTTAACAAGCACAGAATGGGCAAATTGTTCAGAGCCTTGACTACCATTTTTGCATTGGCCTGATCTCCTCTTCCGTGGTTTACGAGACGGCCAAGCTTTGGACCATGAGTGGGTTCATTTGTAGCATCAACACTGCAAGAAAAAAGATACCAGTCACAAACACATGTAGTATACAATATTCCTAATTAATGGTGCTGATAAACACAGCCATTTTAATTGCAATACCTACAAAATGTGAAAGATAAATATATTGTAAACATTTATGGTTTTAATAGTGATAATCAAAAGAATAAACAAATGCAGTCAATATATTGTTAATAAAACTTTCCTTTCATGTGGAAAGCCATCAGATTGTACAATGACAAGGCTGTTTTGAATATGAATTATCTGTCTCCTCTCTCAATCATAACTGCAACTTTCAGTGATGGTGAGAAAGTTATTTAATGTGCTTTTGTATGCTTGAGAAAAGAATAGTGGAAAAAATAGAGCGATAATTCATATACCCTCGAACATTCTCTTGCCTGAGGTCCTAGGCTTTTTATTAATTTCAAGTCAAGAATAGTCCAGAATTGGATAGATTCAGAATCAGACAAGAACTCCTTAGGCTGTAAGTACATACTGTTGTGTATAATGTATATAGTGAAGCAAGTAAAGTGCACTATGGTTATAAACCATTTTGGGCTATAAATGGACTTTTTACTTCATGACAATTACATATAGCTTACCACCATTTCTTGTCTTGATATTTGAAGAAATATCTGAATACACTGCTGGTATGTTCCTCCCTAGTCTCCCCTTCTCTCCCAGAAATGAGTTCACCATGATAGGAGAAAAGGAATTCCCCTTTCTCAACTATGCAGTCGGTAAAGACACCTCTCCCTTTAATAATGAAAAGATATAGAACACATTCCTGCATCACAGCTAATGAAAAGAAAAGTTTAACAGTACAGTATTACATTTTGCGTTAGGAGACACCTTGCCAGTATAAGGCTATCCATCTGCTTTGTCACTCCACACTAATATGGTAACAAAGTTGGTAAATTGGATCTATTTCATAACTGAAGTGAACCAAACAACTGACAAGTAAGAAAAACATTAACTAAACAAAGCTTCAACATTTGATGAGTTAAAAAGTCGCAAACTGTATTACGCTCAGCATATGAAAGAGTTTTGTTCAGCACAGTAATTGGTTTACAGTGGTGAAAGTCCATCTGTCCATTTTGCAAGAAAGTATGCTGAATATATTATTGAAAAAGTGCTTATGAAGGGAAATACTTGCAATATTTATGATAATGCATACCTTTTCCTGGAGAATTCTTTACAAGGAATCCAGGGGGATCCTCTTCTGTACATAGTTCTGTAACAGATCTACGTCTTTTTCTTGTTCTTCTTTGCATGTCTAGTTGTTAAAATGAAGATTAATAAACACAAGGTTAGATTTTGTAGATTTTCGTACATTTGTGTTGCTCTATAGAAGATTTTCACATGACATCATTGACCTTCAACAAACCAAAATTATACAAGTCTAATATTAGCTTAGTTATAGTTTTTTAAACATCAAAATGGTAGACAACAATTGCATGACAGCATGTATCTGTTTGGATGGTGAAAAACCTTATTAGATCTTTGATGTAAGGATTCATGATATAAACATTTACTGCAATAATGTAAGTAAGTACAGTAGCCTAACAAAGCCTATAATGCAGGTCATAGACTAACCGATGCACTGGTAATATTTCTCTTAATCTGTTTGTTGGAGTGATGAACTATGAACATTTTGAGTGTGGAATAATGACATTTGTGGTTTTCTTCTCTCTTCAAATTTCAACAATGTAGTACTTGGGGGAAAAAGCATTGTAGTGAACTGACTGACCCATGTCACTGGTTATTTCTTTTAGTACTGAAACCAGCGTCTTGTTAGGAAAAGTTAGTGAGGTTAAAAAATATTCCATTCACAATTGCTTCCAATTAATAACCAATGCAACAGAATGTAAAGATTAAAATGTTTTCATGACACTTTCATGAACAAGTAACTGTCACTTAAGCAAAAGAAGGGGTCAGTGAAATAACAGACTAAAGTCAAGAACTAAGACACAGCTTGTTTGGTTCTTTACATCCTATCAGTTAGTTTGAATTGTTTTGGTGATGATAAAAATATTTCATCAGATTAACTTTCTCAGGCGAATAAAGGCCTAAGTGGCCTTCCATGGCCTTTTTACTATTTCTGCTACCTAAAGCCTATGGATAGATCTTCCAACAATTAAGAACACCAACATAGGCCTACATATTCACATTTTGGGACAATATCTTACAGCATAGTTTTGAATGTTCACTTGTTCTTAAATATGAGCTACTTCACAATTAAGATGGTTGTGTAACACATGTAGTTGTATAACATCAAAATCTTCTTCTTCATACACAAATATGCACCAAGCTTTGAGAAAGTCACAAAAACAAATTGATAGTCTTGTTATCCCAAAGCGAAGACAGAGTGAAACAATCTCGTGGTAAACTGAAACTGAAGTTGTAATGAAATGTCCAAACACAGTATTTGGATCTATAGGAAAACCAGAAGAAGCCATATCATAGCACCAACAATGGTACTAAGCTACTGATAATAATTGACTAACCCACATGACCAACACTTAGGGTAGTAGGATGGTGACTTCGAAGTTCGCCCACTTAAGACTTAAAACACCCCAAAACTAAATCTTCTGGTATAAATCACCAGAAAATATACTTCATATGGTGGGAGAATTGTGTTTTAGTACGATACACCGCCAAACTTTCTTTCCTGCAAACTGTTTTCACGTTGTTTTCCAAGAAAATTCTTCGTGATTGTGGAACTGGTATTTCTTGCTAGAGTATTGCGAATTTCGGCCACGCAACCTACAGTGTGGCGCTGGTAAAAATTGGTGGCGCTGTTGCTTTTTCAGTAATTATAACAGACTTCATAGATCTTTCGTCATTTTATTGACAAATATGTAAGTAATTTCTTGCACACGGGTCATTTTGGAGAGAAAATAACTGTAGCTTCGTAATTTTTCGTGAAATTGGCTGTTGCTATAGGTTGTCATGGTGATTGTCATGGTGGATTTTCGCAGTATGGCGAACTTCGCAATACTGACTATACTAGTAATACTAAAGTAGTACTAGGCCTAGGCTAGTAGTACTACTACTCAAAGAGTGATTTTCTTAATCATTACAAGTGTGTGGAGTGATGGCTAGTCTACCTGGGGTATATACTATAACATCGTGTATCATGTTAACCTATCCAAATGGGGAGGACCCTTTTGATACTTCACGATTACCTATCCAACCGGGCACGTGTTCCTGCTTGACAAAATGCATGGCATATACCTTATCGTCTCTGTGTTGATGCTAACGTTACTTATGTTAGGCTACCCTAGCCTTATCTTAAAATGAGTGGGACAAATATCATTGTTCAATCATTCCGTAACTTTTGTTGTCTCTAAATTACCATTAAAAGCATTAATCGTTCCTTTTTAATTTAGACAGAACGTTGGTAAAACAGTTACGACTAGACTAGCACAGAACTAACGATAGTAAGTCTATCAGACTAGGCCTAGCCTAACTTTAGCCTGGGCCTATCGGAACGGGGACGTCCACGTTTGATATTACGCTAATTAAACAACGTACGAGTTGTTTACTTGGAATTATTGCACATTGCTTAATTTACTTACTCGCTAGGTCCTTTTCTGGAAAAACAACGACTTGAATCACTGACTTATTCTGGATGTTTTCACTTGTAGTAGTAAGTAGCGTGCTCCTTGTGTAGTTGTGTAGTTACATTTCGACTAAACGGGGACATCGTAGGTGAGGGCAGTCGTCAACTTTCGCGGCAGTGACATGTCACGTGATTTGATTTCTCACTGTGCAAACAGGGACCGCGCATTACAGACAACCATGCTCAGAAAACACAAATATTTACACTCAAACGTTTCAAATATACTAATTGACGACTCCCGCCTATTGAACTGGAAATTTTAGCGGTAACTATTTTGACCAATAGGAACAGAGATACGAGCATAAACCAAACGGGGACGTCCCCGTTTGGGAGCAAGTCCCCGGTTGGAAGGTGTGTAACACTATGAGTGTCCTCAATTGGAAGCTGTTACACACGCACACATACACACGCAGTCATGACCGCATAGATTCCTACGGCTAACGCCAAGGAATCAAAAAGTGAGGTCCGCTCGATATCGATCGGAGTCTGAGCAGTTATTTCGGGTATAATGGGAGGATTACACTACTTTAGGCGTTTACGCATACAATGGAAGTTATATTATTATACAAACACAGGGGAATCGGTCTTCATAAAAACCTATCAAACCTAACCCCTAAAACACTGATCCATCCTACTGACTAACAATTCCAGAACGTTTCCTTATTAAATTGAAAAAAAAAACAATATAAAACCCGTCCGTAATATTGAATTACTATATTTAATCAATGTAACCACTTTATCAATGTAACCACATATGTAATCACATATGTTATCAATTTAACCACGACTTCAAGTTTCCTTAATACTCGGTTCGTACCCCGTATTTTAACAATTCCCGAACGTTTCCTTTTGAAATATCATATTTAATCAAGGTTGGGCGAAATGACCAGACTGGTTGGCCGAAATGACCAGGCTGGTTGGGCGAAATGACCAGGCTGGTTGGGCGAAATGACCAGGCTGGTTGGGCGAAATGGTAAGGTTGGGCGAAATGGCAGTTGGGCGAAGTGTCCTGCTTCCGTTTGCTTGCACCTTTTCGAAGATATCTCATCTTCCTCATCAGGACAGTAAGGCTTTAAAATTATATAGTTGCATAAGTCTGTAGCCATTTCGTGATAACATATATATGATTTATCATGTTGATACATGTAGCAAAGTTTAAAATACATTGAGTAGGTAGGAGGATCCATGTTGGAATAGCTGACTATTTGGAAATGCTGAGATTTCCAAGAAAGATGCTCCTTGACTCTCACAGTGCCATAGGAGTCACATCCTTCAGGGAAAGATAATTGCCGACTCTGGAAGTTTTGAATACAACAAAGCACTTCTTATTGATGCGTTTAAGATGATTACTTAGAGACTTTTTGAAAATCAGTGATGGGTGTCCAATGAATGGAATACTTATAATGTATTTAGTATCATCATCCTCTTTATCCTGATTAGCTTCTTTTGGACCAAGCTTCTTAAAAAGGAATTTGTTGACACAATCATCGAAAATCTTATTAGAATAGCCGTTATCAATGAAAATCGTCTCTAATTTGGATAATTCTTCATGGAATAGAGACCAATTGCTACAAACAACAAAAGCACGATTAAGAAAGCAATATATTAGTCCTGTCCTCCATGCCCAAGGGCAAATGGCATTAAAAATGTAATCAACAGGAATGTTTTAATTAGTTTTCTTTTTTGAATTTATGATTTTTAAATAGATAAAGCTCACGATGTCCCAACTTGTTTTTACTTATTCTTTAAAATAATGAGTGAAATAAATACTAATTTAACTGATATGGCATGACATTACTTTTATTGCTGAAATTTATGACATTAATAATTGCCAAAAATGGTTTCTACTATTTTTAAATAAAATGCAATTGAGCTTTAGAATAATTTTGTTACAATTCCCTTTTTTTAACTTACTTTGAGTAACTAATTTTGAAACTGCAACAACTGAAATTGTTTTATCGGTTGCTTGCCTCGTATAAATTTCAGTTTTGCTATAGTATTGTTATTTGATCATGATAAAATGGGTTTTTAACAATAAATGTTTTAGTCTTTTGCTATTTTGCATTGTCATTATTTATCTTATTTTATAATAATGATAAAAACATTTCTTAAATAACATGTTTATAACTAAAAAAAAAACTTTTTTGGAAGGTGTTGCCCTCAAAGGTAACATTTATTACTTTAAAACTCTAAAAATAGATTTTAGAATATTCATTATACTCACAAGAATTATTAAATATCAACCTACTTTGTGTATATAACTCTTATTTGATCCTTATAAACATTCCTGTCATTCAAAACAAATTTCTTTGTTAAACTGTAACAAGAAACTAAACAAAGAACGCTTTCAAAAAGACCCACCAACCCATTCAACCCTCGTTTACCAACACCCTCTTAAAATATTCTCTATCTATTCTTTCTATTTTGTTTTATTTATAACACCCTACATAAATCAATTCTTGATGACCTAATCATTAAAATAAATCCATCTAAACTAGTCATATCCAATTCTTGACATTAAAATGCATCACACTTTACATTCTAAATTGTTAGTTTAATATTGGTAATTATTATTAATTAAATTGATTCCCTGTTTAACTGTTTTGATGATTCTAACATCTACACCGGAATACTTACGTCAGCTCCTTCAAGCTTGTACACTGTGAAGAGTAAGACAAGATGGCCGCCAACTGTTCATTGGTTAGTCTCCCGATGGGGTCAATGATCAACAGCTGCTGGAGAGAACTTAGGATAGAGAGAGAGAGACCAGACTGAAGGATAAGATTCAGACCAGACTCGTCAACTCTAGGAGAGCAGAACTGTAAATACACACTGAAGATAGGAATCTAGAATGAAAGAATAGAGTTATATAATAGAGTAAATAGAAATAAATAGATAGGATTTGGTGAGGACTAGAATAAGTAGAATCATATTATAAATAATATATATAACAACATTAAAAGTAAGGAAAGTAAAGCGATACACTAGGAAATTTAGGTCGTGTTTATTTTAAAAATACTGTAGGAATAAATTAATGGAACAGAATGAAAATGTAGTATAGAATTTAAATGTTAGCCGCTAATATTATAGGAATCATTTAACGAAAACCCGACTGCATTTAATGGAAGAAGTTTTTGGGGAAGAATTGTGTTTAAGTAAATAGGTTTTTACTGGTAACTAAGACGCAATTTAGAGAAACAGTTGTAGATCAAATCCATGCTTGAAAGCAAGAAAAGTTAAACTAATATATCAATTTACAAATTATTTCATGATAAAATGATGTATATCTGTGTTTATTTCTCTAAACACTCAAATAACATCACATGGAGTTTACCGACAGTCTCTTGAATTATCAACTTCATAAATAAATTACAGTTATAGTGTGACTTAACTTCTAGTAGATTTTATCAAAATGTGACATTTTTCTTTCTATGTGTTTGTAGATATTCTAAATTGGTAATGCGTTTGATCTTACTTTAAAAGTTATCGTTTCTTCCAATTAAATAACATCCACCGCTTTTTAAAACTATATTTCTTTAAACATAATGTTATGCTTTGATCTTGCAATATTTCATATCCTTGAGTGTTTAATTATATTAATTAATTACTATGTTTTAGTTTAATCGGGTTGGTTGGGTCTTCATGTCATATTTGTTGATACTAAGGAATTCAGCGGGAGTGAACATTTAGAGGACATACATAGATTAACAAACACTATCGATAAATCAGTCAATTACAAGTTGAATGGGAGGATGTCGCCCTTGTAAATAAACATCTGTTATTGATCGATACAAGTTCAAATAAGTGGCGCACTTTCAAGTTTTAAAACGTTTTCGTTTTAAAAATTTATGATAAGTTTTTTAGATATAACTTCACAAAAATTAGAATATTGTTGTACAGAGATTCTTTTTAACAAAACTATATTGTTTGAGGTATATTGGTAGGAGTTAGGTCATTCAACTTATATCAATAACATTATTCCAGGTAGCCTGTTGGTAAAATGAGACTGCGGGCTTTTTTATATAACTGGCTGTATCTTCAGACAAGGAATCATTTCGGTCCTTCGATTAGGCTAATACTCATTGTGGACTGTTATTTATTGACTTGTAAGCAGGTCTATGTGGCTGTTTATCAAGTTTATCAACCAGATTTTTTAAAGACTAATTTGCGGCGTGTACTTTCTTGTGAACGTTTTTCTGAATTTCATTTTGACGCCATTGAATCAATTATGAGATTATGCAGTTGCTATCCTTGCCTGAAACTAAAACAAGAAAAAAAGGAGTTAAAACACATGCAGCGTATACATTCAGTTAATAGTAATAGTTTTCAGCAAGAATAATAACATTATGAGCAATAGGAATACTAAGTATAACGAGAATCAAAACATTCTATCTTAAAATCTATTTTAGCCTACAGCAGCTGGTACGGTGTTTGTATAGCTATATCTCGTACACCTGACTATATGCATTGTTTAACCGAAACTAGGTTACTTTAATTTGTTGTAATCAATTGTTACGCTTCTCGAAATAAACATCAGCACTAACTGCCGTAATAATTAAAAATCCGGTGCTACCATCCTCCCCGGTACAAAAAAAATTAACTTAAGATGTAAGATTTGCCCACTGACAAGATCCTGCGAATTTTAAAATTACACAAAAGCATGCATGATATCCAACAGAAAAGAATGCAATAAAGTATAAGGCTACATAAATATGACTATGACCGTACAACTTACTGTGTCGTTACACAGTTGCATAAGTTAGATTACGGTGTATGCTGTAATGTGTATGTGATGTTTAAAAAGATATGTATAGTAAGACGGGGTAAAAAAAAAACGTTTCCTTAAAGTTTAACATAAAACTCGTTAGGTAGATGCTTAGGTAGATATTTTAGCATTGTCAGTTGACAAGTGGGAATACCTTCCTAAATAGCCATAATAAAAATTTCAATCACAATGAGTAAAGGAGAAATTCCAGAAAAGGGGTGGTTTTTTTTTTACACCGGCTGTTAGTCATTTTTGGGGTAAAAAAAAACCCTGCTGGGGTAAAAAAAGTCCACACTGTTAAAACAACAACATACTACCAAAGAAAATGTGCAAAACCACCAGAAATATTTTCAGCACACTTTAGAAAAGCTTTATTTGGGCATTTTCAATCAAGTTCTGCATGAATTAACCTATTGCCAAACGATAAACTCCGGGAAACAAACCCCACCTTCCGAGACTAAGCAAGATTCTATCAAGACTGTTTAATACCCCCTAAAACATTATTGACAATGTTTTATGAGTTTTATTCTATATATTAGTGTCACATCCAGCTGTGGGGTTGGGACTTAGGGTAGAGAATAATTTAGGACTCTAAAAATAACAAGATAACCATATACAGCAGACATATATTGTGTTAGGCTATAACACTAGGCTAACATAGAAATAACTTAGGTTAAGAACAGGCAACAGTTAGTTATAAAAATGTAAATTATTATATTGGTAGAAATTAGAGGAGCATAGATGTACTCCCTGTGTCAATCATATAGCAATTCTAACATTCTGTGATAAATATAAACCATTTTGGGAGGAAATTAGGACTGGTCTTTTTTTACCCCAAACGGACACTAAACCCTGGGGTAAAAAAAACCCACGTCATTCGAGAAAACTGGCAGATCGTGCGGGTAATTACATTACTGATTCATGTAGGTACGCCTCTTGTTATCATAACCAAGAAACAAAAACCTCTATATCAGTTCTAATATTTTTGCAGGATAAAGTTAAAGGACAGTGTTCAGAACTTAAATATTTGCTATTTTTAGAGTATGGGAAAAATCGGCGCTAAAAGTATCGGTACGCCGATGGAAAAGAATAGTAACAATCAATAAAGTATGTCAGAATTGACTTGGGCACCATGGTTTTCACATACACCATACAAAAATGTGTTTCTATTTCTCACGACTTGTAGTTGGGGGGTGGTTTTTTTTTACCCCAACTACCCTGTGGTTTTTTTTACCCCGTCTTACTATATAGGGTTATTTTCACTAGTCACAGACTAATTATCATAATATGCAAGGTGTTTGGAGCGCATCAAAAATAAATGTATAGGGTTATTTTCACTAGTCATAGACTAATTATCATAATATGCAAGGTGTTTGGAGCGCATCAAAAATAAATGTATAGGGTTATTTTCACTAGTCATAGACTAATTATCATAATATGCAAGGTGTTTTGAGCGCATCAAACAGTAACTGCCAAAACGTTTTGTTACGGAGTGAGGCGCGCTAGATAAAACAAAATGTCTCTTACAAAGTAATGAGGTTTTGAAACTCCAATTCACTCTGAGCAACAAGGCAGAGTAGGCGGCTGTTTTTGGCGTTGGTAAACAGGGCGTCAACCACAGAATATATGTCGTGGAGACAAGCCTAGGGTAGATATTACCGAGAGAGGCTACATTATCTGGGTAGACGGTATACGTGTTTGGATATCCGAGTGAGAGTTCCCATCACCGACCGAAGGGAGGCACCTGCCCATGCCGTGACTCAGAGGTTGTCTAGATCTTTTCACGTAAGTGGACATTTGTTTGAATTGATAAACTAAGACACATATATTAATTTATATGAATTTTGGATGATGTGACTAATATTTAATGTCCTAATATTAGAAGTATGTTTATGCGTAGTGTAGTGTAGCCCAATGGTAAGTGGGAATAACTCATATGGGGATTAAAATGTACTTAAAACTATATTTTATGAGTGAGGGTTCATTAAAAAGCATGGGTTGAATATTCATGATCATTGCTGGAGAGAAATCTAATGTAGCAAAGCAGATAATATGTTAATTGAATCGTACAATAATACATTTTTGTTATGATAAGCATACTGTTACATTTTTACGTAAGTGTTAAAAGAATCCGAGTGGGAATTTATTAATTTAGTTTTTCACGTCACAGTGTAATGTACATGAATTGGTCAGAACTTGACACCACGGAATTAAATAACATACTAACTGGGTGGGAAACTGTCCCATCGCCCATAAAATTAGTTTGCGCACCCAGTAATAAGAAACTTGTAACGCGCGTGCGCGCTACAGTATTGCCATTATTGGACAAGTGGACGATACCTACATGACTAGACTTTGAAACATAAACTTCATATAGTCTCTGTGCTTTTACAGTTTCAGAGGCTATAGCTGTGAAGTCAACTTATTATGAGCCTTTCACGGCGCTCACATGCGCCATTGCTTTGTAGGTTCCTACATGAAATAAACTCCCTGGTGTTTTGTCCGACCAAGAAATAACACCACGAACTACTAAAGCGTTCGTCCTGATACTTTAAGCACTCCTACAAAAGTACTACAATACTGCGTATTTGCAGACATATGCAGTTGTAGTTCCTCCTACACATTGTGTCTAGTTACCATAACATTGTGTTATATCTAATGTTAGCCAACTGTGACCAATATACCAGGGGCGTCGATTCTAAGCGACAGAGGGGTTTGTGCTCCCAACGGCTAAACTCGGGCAAAAATATGATGCCGTCCCCCTGCATGCCCAGTAAATGATAGTAGATACATAGAACAATACAACCAATCACGAAAAGTTTGAGAGTTTCCCTAAAAGTATTGTTAACTGCAACGACACGAATAATCCCCAGCCAAACACGTTTGTAACTTAAAACACTCCGTTTCGGGGCTGGCTCGTTCATTTGGATCATTGCATCATCAAACATACAAGAAACGATCATTTTTGTTTGTACATAGGCCTACCTCATAGGTGCAAGTTTCTACATCTTAAGTCTAAATTTTGCCGCAAAGTTAAAATAATTAAGGAGTGTTTTTTTTTTAAATACGTCAAGTCCTCTCTTAAACATTCGTTTTAATTTATACTACCATTATTATCAAGAAAAGTTAATATCATTTGATAAACTAGTTCAACTATGTTCAGATTTCGGTCACGGTAACATCTACAAAAGTTGATTTTTTTATGTCCGCCACCCCCCCCCCCCTCCCTCCCTCCACACACCTCTTCATTGTCGCTCCTGTAGGTAATATTCTCGCTTGCATTAAGTCTTAATGAAGATTGATTCAGATTTACATTAGGTACAATCCTTCAAATAGAGGGCACAATTTCGACACTACTTTGCTACACTACAGTACGGGGACTGGGATATAACCATTAAAAATAGTAAATAGTTTTGCCAATTTGTGTATGAAATGTTCCTTATCAAGTATATGTGCCTTCATGTAGGGACTTTACACATTTGTGTGCAAGAATAACTGTTATTTCAACACTAAAACCCCTCCTTTACACTTGGGGAAAAATGCTAAGCAAACTAATGATTGCAAAGCAATTTTCTTTGCTCTATCAATATCTTGAGGAGAAAGTAAATGTGTGGATCAAGCCAATACTCCCCTCTCGCTCTACTCGTTCGTCAATACCAATGTACTTCCGAACACTTGTACCCTAGACCCTTTGTTTAATATGGGACATTACATATTGAATGCGAGACTGCTTCCTCGGTAGTCAGAATCAAGAAATGGAAATAATCGTGTTGGTTGTTATGATATGGCGCTCTTATATAATATATTACTTTTCGGAAACAAAATTCACATGCATCAGTCTTTTATCATCATAAAATATGAACGTATAATTATATGTAATGTCAACTATCACTCACCTGAAGCATTGATATCCCAAAAAGAACGCATAGTTATATCTTGACATTCAGATTAATATGTCATAATGACGTCAAAAATGTGAATATAGACTTTCGTCAAAAATATCACAGCCGTCATGAATTTTTTCGCATAAGTTAGATGATTTAGACACAAAAATAAGAAACTTGGTATTCACCTAATCGTTTCCACTTGTGTGGACAATCATGTGTTACCTGTTCATATGATATTCACACATTGATGTACTGCGGCATGCATGTGGAGGATAAATGTTGGGGATTAAGTGGACGTTAATGTTCCAGAGGCGTTATGATCCTCCATGTATCTCTGTGAAGACCTGCATTATGTGGAGGAACATGACTGAAGTGGAAACACAGGAAAGGGGAAAGGGTGGTTGCAGTTGTTCCGGAGTTTTTTTTTTTGACTTTTTTTTCCCCATAATTTAGATGATTTAGACACAGAAATTAGTTACTTGGTATTTACCTAATCGTTTCCACTTGTGTGGACAATCATGTGTCACCTGTTCATATGATGTTCACACATCGATGTACTGCAGCATTCATGTGGAGGATAAATGTTGGGGATTAAGTGGATGTTCATGCTCCAGAGACGTTATGATCCTCCATGTATTTCTGTGAAGACCTGCATTATATGGGGGAACATGACTGAAGTGGAGATAAAGGGAAGGGGAAAGGGAAAGGGTGGTTGCAGTTGTTCTGGAGAAAAAAATATGATTCATGATCCATAATGTATTCGTGCGACTAGTATCCATGTTATCTAGATTGTATAACAATGATTAGCTTTGACGAGGCACTTGTTATATTCAACGACGGTCGAAATGGAATGCGTTCGAATACTGTAAAACACACAGTTACCAACGCACCTCCTCCTATACACACGCACAAAAACACACACATCGAAATCGGGCCTCCCGCATTATATGCAGCCACCCTTACCACTAGGCTATGGACGCTGACTTTATGTCCGGGGTTCGAAACCGGTATTGAACAATACTAGTTCTGTTTTTGGTGACATATGTTGCCTTACTCTAGAGATCAAACATGATGCTAACCAACTCGAAATATATTGTGATTAATAAAGCCGGATCTCGAAAGAGATAGTTTGAAGAGATACAAGTGAAGATACATAATATTAAATCGTTATGAGTAATATATATATATATATATATATATATATATATATATATATATATATATATATATATATACATAATATTAAATCGTTATGAGTAATATATATATATATATATATATATATATATACATACATAAATATATATTTTACTGCAATTTCTGATTTACTCACCTAAAAATAACATCCTATAAAAAAGTTAACATTTAAACTGAAAAAAAGCACAAATGAAAAAGTAATCTAAATACATTGCAATGATCTAATAAATTTGAAGTAGCGATACTCCTAACGGCTGTGTGGAATTATAAATGACTTACGTTGTGACTTGATGCAATTTCAAGGAGCAATATCGTAGACATCTGGAGTTCTTTAGAATCAATTCTCCTTACAGACACAATACTCGAACACAGACTTCGTAAACTGTTTTGATCCTTAGTCTGGAAATGAAAAGAGAAGGGTCTTCAAAAGAATAAAGAGCAAACTTCATCAATTTCAAATAGTATTATCCGAAGACGAAAACTATAGAGAGGGAGTGGTGGGTTATCATTATCCACCACCCGCCTATTTTTTATGATTCAGGGACCTTACGTTAAATTAACGCTCGCATTGATTCTACTTCGCATAGAACCATATAGACTCTGCTCTCTAAAATGATTTGGATTTTAAGCAAGAGGTGGGAGGGGTGCGCATTTCAGTTACGTTCTTTCGGTAAGTGTCCAAGAGGAGGGAGGTTTTGGGGAATTATGTACAAAATGGTAGTACCATCACTCACGGAATTTAATTTTAATAAACGGTTGTAGCTAAAGGAACGTAGCTAAAGGAAATCAATACATTAAATATTGTAAACAATTTGGAAGTGTAATAACACGGCCGATGATTGAATGTAATTAGGTTTGCGATGTTATAATTGATTAATGTCTATATGATCTGTAAATTAAGAGGTTATGCGCCCGAAGCCCGCGGAAAATTGTGGTTGTAGTTTACGGCTCAGTCGTTACAGCCCCCCCCCCCCCACCCCCAATCAAATTGGGCTCCTACGCCTATGCTCTTATTGGCACCATATACTCTCCGTTAAGTATTCCAGTTAGATCGGTATAAAGAGAGTAGAGGGGAAGAGGGACAATGAGTTTTGTTAATACTCGTTTTGTGGGAGGGTTTGAAGGGAGGGTGTCTCCTCTTCCCCTCAGAACATAATTGTCTTTTGTAGATGCACATATTCCCTGTCATTTTTATCATTTTAACAACATCTTTGAATACAATTTTGCGTGCTTTAGTTATAAATCTCTTCGCAATACATGCTAGGGAAGTACGACATATATGTTCCCATGCTCCCAGTGGCTACAGCCCTATGTGCATTAACGAAATTAACACTAAGAATTAAATATTATACATGCTGGCAGATACACACAGGTGCATCTTATATCTACTTCTGTGTGAAGGAAAGAATCCATACCAAGAACGCCACTTTGTTTATAGAGTTGTTAACTAATGGATCAAAGGTAACTTTGTTTTCAGGGAAATACGTTAAATATGTAGATGTAATGTGCTGATGATTGGAGGGGGTCAGTGGGATCAAGAGACATTTTAGGTTCAATTATTTAAGAACAGCACGAACGCCATATGGACTGAATCTTTATTGATACATATTCTATTTTTTCTTGGAAATTCAAAATTGCGACAAAACTTTAATGCCATATAATCTTGCTCGAACTTTCACAATATTTCAAATAGATGTTGGTCGATTTAGACAACGACTTGCACTGACCGACTGAGCAACAAAATAAGAAAAGGAGCGACTGGTTGATAGTTAATAATGTTTATTGTTCCTGGTTAGGAAAACAGATACCCATTGTTCTAGTTTAGGTATTTCAACTTAGCACAGACATACCGTATATTTGTTAGTTTCCAATTTCACTTTCTAGTAATGCACTTTTTAACCCGGTTTAGTATATTGTTAGCCTAATATTTCCAACAGCATAAAAATGGACGTATTCGAGAATAAATCAGATCAGCTTTACCGCAGCCGATCTACAACGGGATAGGGACTTGCTTAGAGGAAATGCAATATCCCTTCCCTACCATGACGCCACCTTTGGGATCCAATATAATGATTTACGTATAAAGGTTGTGTGTTCTACAATTGCCCAAAAGTTTGCCGTCCCCGCTTTCGTTCACGACAATTGCGGTAGGGGAGGAGAGCTCTTCGACGTATCATAATTTATGGAAATTTTGGTTATCAGTTATATATAATGTCATTAATTTTATTCATCATTGTCTTAATGTTCTATGTTTAGGAAAACTGCCTTTTGGTAGGTCAGTTAAGGTGTTCATTGTTCCTGTGTATTTCACAAAACATGTAGTTTACATATCTGTACGTGTATTCTGAGACAAATTCAAATCTGACAATTGCTAAGAACGGTTAACAACGTCCCATGTAAATCAATAACCGAAGGAATATCTCTAAATGCACACAAACAGAATGGTTACATCTTATGTTTTGCATGCAACTCATTTCTAAAGTGAAATGAATTCATGCTAAGTATATGTTACGCTGCATATTCGTAAATAAAGTGGACATAATTACACCTTAATTACACCTTAAATTAAGTTGACATAATTACACCTTAACATAGATTTACTTAATTTATGGAGTGTATGTGGAGTGGATGCCCCCCCCCCCCCAACCATCAAAGAAAAACTCAAGTTGATTATTGTTCACTACATAGTGAACGTGATTATTGGTTTGATCTTATTCGTAACCTACACATTCATGATTGCGTATATACGGGTGCGTGCGGGTAGGTTTTGCGACGCAAAGGCGGTGGAACCGGGGGGGCGGCTTGGGGGGGTCTCAGACCCCAATGAAAAAGTTGAGGGGGCAAATGCATGATAAGCCCCCCCCCCCAATATTTACCAAGGCTCCGAAACGTGCATCTGCCCATTTTTCAATGCATACTTGTCGATCTGTCCGATGCACACGTATACTATATAGGTGTAATAATTTTAGTAATTGCTGGGGGACCCTCGGCCCGTCCCCTGGCTATAGACCACATTGTCACCCCAACCGCGTCTTCACGCCCCGTGAAAAGTGAAAGCAGTGAGTGTGAGTACCAGTGAGCGTAACACAACTTCGTCGTAGGCCAATGACTTGCCTCATTTCAGCCAGTTCTCCAACATCCCCTTACTTAGTGGCGGAGCGTCCATATATACAGTCAGGGGCGGATGCCCCCCCCCCCCCCTGACAGACTCAAATGGACTGCTGGCGCCCTTTTCAGCTTTTCACTATACTTTGTACTTATTCGCTATTATCGACTATTTTATTGCGCTCTCATATACCTATTGACATTTGTCATATTCTGTTGGTGTAATTTTCCGACAAAATGGCGACGACACCTATTTATTCTCCGTTTATCTGCAAATTAGCAAGGCCCGGAAAGGGTAATTTCCTGCAATCTAGGGAGTATCTTTACTCAAAATTTTTCTGTACGCTCCGCGCCAACCTGTGGTGGCTCTCCGCTTAGATAGTGTCGAAAGCGCCCCTACAGACCATTCTTGCCACCCCCCGACCAATACCCCTAGCTCCGCCACTGCCCTTACTACACTCAAAAACGTCTTTGCCAGTACACTACGAGTATAATAGCTACTCTCTTAAAACACCATTGAATGTACAAATTACAATGTTTTTACAGACTTTTACGTGCAATCTGAGAAATTGCAGACTTGAGACCCATATTTAAGGGCTAGGTATTCGCAGCATAAAACACACGGGAAGTGCCGTTTCCGGCCATCTGGGGGTTTGAAATAACCCAAAATTTTCTTGTACGCTCCGCGCCAACCGATGGTGGCGCTCCGCTTAGATAGTCTCCACACATTAGCCCCCCCCCCCCCCCAATAATTTTTCCGTTCCGCCGCGCCTGTTCTGCGTTTGTGACGCCCAGCTTGTAAACACGACATTTAAAGAATGAATGTTGGACCAAAGTTTATATTAGTGTATGGAAGTACCACATTGAGTAACAGAAGCATACAGTTTTTGGTGGAGGTCAAAAGTCATTGAGGTTACAAGGGGTCAAATTGTGTAAAACTTAAAATACGATATCTCAAGAAGTGAAGCTTGGGCATATTTAACATTCTGAGTCTAGAAGTACCACATTAAGTACAAAAAGCCTTCTTTTTTGGTTGAGGTAAATATCATTGGGTTCACCAGAGGTCAAGTTGTGGAAACAAGTTGATATCTCAATATTGGAAGCTTGGGCAGACCTCGCACTTAGTATGAAGGTGTATATCATAGAGTTTAGAGTTCCTTTAAAGAGAGAGTTGCGATGAGTATACCGAATATTTCAGGTTACGTGATGAATGGAGCCATTTTGTTTGCATATGTGTTTCCGTCGTTCTAGTTGAACATCGACAGCCAGCAGCAAAGAAATTATGGGAGTCAAAATAATCCAACTACCTTCTCGTAGCTTTGTCACGTATGTGTATGCTGCATTGGCATACGCGTTAAGTTTAGGCTAGGCCAAAGCACACAGAACGTTAGTCCTTTGTTTGTATATTTAGCCTAGCCGAGTCCTAGTATTGAAGACTGAAACTGAAATCAGCCCATACACGTGTAAGCTATTGAAAATAAACACTTCCAGGGCAGTCTGTGTGTTTGTGAGGTACATTGGAGAATTTAATATCTGTTCTACTAAATGTTTGGTTCTCCCATTAGAGGCAGCACATTTTGCATGGTCAAGTTATTCATTAACAATGGCACCAAATGTTGTAGTTGCACCTCTATATTGCTCGAAGTAAAATATGATCCAGTTTTTTATTTGCATATAAAATCAGCTCAGCTGATTTCATTTACTTATTAAACCTCGAATTTCTGTTTTGTAATTAACAGGCTTATTTTGATGATCACCAATTTGAAGTGAGCGATTGACTGGAGACTGAGGGTGGGACGTTCAGCAATGCCCACCTCTTTCTCTCACCGCAAATCAATGGAAACAAGGTCACCTTCAAATATATGTTTTACCACAAACTCAAGCACCCCCCTCCCCGGAGAAGATCGGGCCACGTCAGCAGGAACATCAAGTTCGAAGGTCATATGCACTACAGAGCTGTTAGACTCCATTAACATGACAATGCTGCCAAGTGTCAATATGTTATGTGTAGTTAAGTAATAGGTCTATGATTAACTAAGGCTATCAGTCTTTTATCTGTTGCAATATAATATGGTAATATGCTGTTTAATAACCTGTGTTCAGTTAAAAGAAAAATATTCAATGTCTTAACTGTAGAAATATAGTTGTTTGGAATTCGGTGTATTTAAACCAGCACTGGCATTTCCGGGTCGGGACAAAGTGGAGTCACACCATTCACCATTACGTTAACGTGGTCTTGTTTCAAGATTCCTTTCACATCCCCTGTGATTTAAAGATTTAATTTTTGCAAAGTCAAGTGCTGCAAGTATGCTATTTTGTATAATAGAAGACGCCAGGCGAAGGTCTACATGCACCCACATGGAAGTCAACTCAATTATCCCTTGTTTCCACCCAATATAAACTTATCTTACAACATTTCTCTACCAACAGTCAACAATCGATTGGTCGTTTTAGCAGCTAATAATGTCATGGTCATGACATATATCTGAGTCATTCAGCTGGTTTAGCTGAGTTATCTCATTGGACCATT
The DNA here is from genome assembly GCF_037975245.1 of Apostichopus japonicus. NCBI lineage: Eukaryota > Metazoa > Echinodermata > Holothuroidea > Aspidochirotida > Stichopodidae > Apostichopus > Apostichopus japonicus. The sequence continues at coordinate 35,995,011 of NC_092576.1, read as the reverse complement.
TCATTGTGGGAGGGGCTGAAAAACAGAGGGAAATATTCACTGTGCCGTCATAAGAATGATATGTCAATCTGATAGTTTCCAAGGAATCCCTTCCTTTTTCATCCCAGCTCTTAACCACGGACGGGCCTGGAATGTTTTTAACCCATTGAAAGTATTTTGTTTAACATTGCTGACTTGTACAAATTTGTTATTTTAATTATTGAGTGGTGATATCATCGCCAAATTTCTGGTTGAACTACGGGACTGTTCAAATGATTTTCCAAGCAAAATACAGCTTTCGTTCTCTATGACAAGCAGGGTTGGCCATTTTTTACCGGTTTTTACCGGGAGGTTTTTCCCACCCATAAGTGGGAAAAACTGGGAAAAACCTCAAATTATATAGAATTCCTAAAATTTCTTGTGGAACTTGTGGAGGAGCATAGAAACTACAAGAAAATGGCATCTTATGGTAGGGGGGTAGGTTACATCCAAAGAACAGCCATGATCTCTAACTTTGTGAATTTACCAATTAGACTATTATAAATAATTCAAATAAATAATAATTTGGATGCTCAAATCAACCAATTGTATTTCCTATCGAGATGCATAATTCCATAATCTAGAGAATGTACAAGTATCAAACTGTTGGTGCCTCCTAGGGCTATGGTTCGTCATATTATATATGTCACATTGTATTGTTACATATATATATATATATATATATATATATATATATATATATATATATATATATATGTATATATATATATATATATATATATATATATATATATATATATATATATATATATATATATATTATGCAACACCATCACAAAAACATGGAAAGTGAGCAAACATATTCACAGTGTATCTTTTACAACTCGCTTGCCAAGTAGATTGTGCGTTTAATACTTTTATTGGGCCCATGTGCCTTACATAGTTTCAAAGCGGTTTCTATTGAGCCCCCTGGATTGAAGTTCACCTCAATAGACTGATGCCTACTGTATTAATTGAATGAACTGTCTGAGCACATAATAGGCCTGAAGAATTTAGGAGGTGTGAGTGTCCCAGTGTAGACCTATAATGCTTTGGGCAATAGGCAATGCATACTGCTAAAGAGATCGTGACAGAATAACTATACATGTGCAATATGAAAAATACTCTTTTTTCCACAAAAAGTAGAATTAGGTTGTGATAAAATAGCTCAAAATGAAGCTAAGAAACTCCCATATTCAATAACATATGCCTGTCATGAAACAATATCATGCCCACTGCTGACCCTGCATATTACGGACAAGTATTAATAGTTTTCGAGACGGAGGCGGTTTTTACCGGTATTCACCAGTTTTTTTCCGGTTTTTACCTGGTTTTTACCGCTTAGTGGGAAAAACAGGTTTTTTCCCGGAAAATGCCAACCCTGATGACAAGTATCTGTGGACATTTTTATAATATTTACCCTAACTAAAAAAATATATGCAACCATGCTTTCCTTTCCACCCCGTTCGGATTCATATGGGCCATATTTGTATATCGTCAAAATCCTGCGAAGCAATTACTTTAATGTGATATCATTTTAAACTCACCACACCCCTCCCCTTCCCAATGTACCCTCACTATAGAAATTCGCCTTCCACTCCCTATTCCATTTGTAGTCCCGAAGTAAAGTGTACTATTATTTTCAGCTACTATGGAAAACTATACAGAATTGAAATTATCACAACCCACTATAGGTCATCTACTTGCCCCCGGGGTAGGTTCTGACGACGCCAATGGATGGAATCTGCTTTGAAATCATCAATAGTATGGGAATGTTTAACTTAACTACACCTTCCACATTATATCCACTATATATTTCAGTAATCACCGATGGAAAACATATATCCAAAACTCCCTCCCCACCCATTTCATTACCCCATTTCTCCTATATATATATATATATATATATATATATATATATATATATATATATATATACCACTAACCGGACATAGATGCGAACAGCATCACCAGTACGGATTTTATTCCCCAATAAATATTTATCTTACCGAACCTGTATTAAAGCATAACTAATCAATACTTCTGTACGTTTAATCAGGAATCGGGCACCATAACCTCTCCACCGTATCTGACATCTCATAGTACTGAAATTGTTCACCATATCCTTCTTCATTCATTTATCATTTGAAATTATGGCTATAAAACTTAACACGTACCAATCAATTAGCCTTTACATTGAAGTGTACCCAGCAGGACGCCCGGCAAATGGAAAGAAGGGCGTCCAAATTCGAGTTATCGCAACTCTCTCTATACAAGTGCACCATACTACGAAACCGTTTCCCTAGGTGGTTGAAAATTATGTAATGTCATTATGTGCAATCATGCATTTACGAGAATTTAAGAATATTTTGCCTAGCAAATGATACAACTTTACGCATCATTATACTCAAGATAATATAATTATGAACTAATTACCGGTACTTCAAGAGTTGTGGCTTCATTGGAGTTCAAGATCCATTTACCTTTGGTAGAATCTAAACGGAATCCGTGTTTAGAAAAGAAACATAGAACGATTTAGTTATAGGTAAAACAAGAAAATAATCATAAAATAGCAAAATTAGAAGGTAGATGTTTTATCACCTTATAGTATTCTTTGTTGAGCATTACCATCTAAGGATGTCACCCACTTTAATATCCCACAAAGGATCACAAATTGTTTGTGATGAGTAACACATTTAGTTTTTTTCTATATTCTCACCTTCAATGTCACGTAACTTCTGAGAAAGAGAACCGACAGGAAGTGACAGAGGCAACAAACAGTCAATGAATCTGTAAAAACAAAGTGAGTTTTGAGTCATGTTAATGATATCCACCCTTTATAAAATAATTATAATGTTAATTAATTGATGTATCTGTCATTTACTGTACAAACATCAATCACCTAGTTAAAGTTATACTCAAGAACACAGTTCCATAATGTGCTGGTTAGTAATTTAGTGTTCATTAAGTTAACGTGAATAAAAACATAACAGTAAGTGATATGTGATTACTTACGATAATTTCTTCAGCTGTTTACATTTTACTGCGAACGTAAATATTCCTACTATTTCGTCCTGGCTAAATTCCTTTTCCTTGTTCGCTTTAATTTGTAGTTCCTCAGAGGTGGACGATACAGGCAAACGATCTCCATTCTCTAGGATTATGTGATCTTGGTCCTCCGAGCTAAGTGATGATAGTCCGAGACTAGTAAACTTGATGTAGAGAAAACATAGTTTTGAAATTATTAGACAATTGTGCGCAGCCAAGGGCAATATTTGTTCATATATATGATTGTGAATTTATATTCCAGGTCTACAAAACCAAAGCACAGTTTTTTTCAACTTATTGACAGACAGGATGGTGAATGCAACCCCAATTGGTTATAAAAAAAATGCAGAATTGCAATTACTATGTGAGATATTTTATGGAATATATGGAAGGTATAACGATCCAGCCTGTTAGTTCCATTGCTCGGAGTCGTATAATCACCACCAACCATCATTATCAATATAATGTTCTCCAATTAAAAACACTTCTCGTTGCATCAGTACTAAAAAAAAAAAACTTTGAAATAATAGCATAGGTTGTCGAAGAATATACTTGGTCTAGTCCTTGCAGTTTAATGTTTAAAATAATGTTATTCTACATAAGCTGTATAGCATTTGTATCTAGCTAAATTGCTAAATGTACTCACGTCAGAATTAGAACCGAGATCCTCCTTACCAAAGTTAAGATCTGTCGATAATACGTAAAATCGAAATAAATGATAAAAAAGTGTTACTGTTTTGTGAGCATTAAGTAAACGTTTAAAGCAAAATCTATTAAACTCGTCGTGGTTTATCGGTTACTTCTTCAAAAGAACAGGGGCACGAAAACCAAACTACCAAACAACTGATCCCCTCTCAACCCCAGTCCCCTTGCATCGGGACTGTGTGATCATCGTCGGGAGTGCATGACCATTCCCCTGGAAAGGGACAAGGTACTACACATGGTATCACATGTTGTCATATTAATTTGTTTGATGTTTGTATCGTTGGATTGTTGGTACGACAATGTTACATTGTATACATTTTCAAACGTAGAAGGTGATGATTAATATTCATATGTTTGATATTGTACATAATGTGTATAGCCCGGATGTAAGTGCATGATAGAAGAAACCCATGGAACATATTTTCCAGATGTTAGTAAGCATCTTGTGCAAATAAGTGTTGTTTGAATGCATATCAGTGTAGTCGAAAGTCAAATCAACCCCACCTCACCCCGCAACTAACCTCCAACAAAACACAATGCAGAAAATTCATACATAAAGCTAAGAATACAGTTTTGACCATCCGACGTATCCAAATGTGACATAGAATAATTGTTCATTTTAGAAACTGAGTTGACGTTTGTTTGATGATGTGAACTTTCCAATGGCTATTCATTATATAGACAATCATACCTGTTGAATTCTTCTCCTTAGCTGTTTCTTCCACATTCTTACTATTGGTAGCCATCATACCTATGAAAATTTGAATAATGTAGCGTTTATATTTTTTTTGAAAATTGATATATAGCATTATAGTTATAAATTTAGTTATCATGGTTGTTTATCATTTTAAACCGATGGTTTAGTTAAGTGGAAACCTTTACGGCCTTCCAAACGACGTCAGAACGTGTAAAAGAATTACAAAATAATTTAACATCGGCGTATTATCCCAAACGGATTGAAGGTATATATCACAGGAAATGCTTTTGCTCAAAATGGTTCCTTGAGGTTGATGATGTTGAGGGATGAAACGAAGAATAACGAGTTACCAGCGATGCATTGTTGTAGTATGAATTATCACAAATGAGGCTTGTGTGTTATTTATGTACGAGAAAGCATTTTGTATCTACATATTCCAACACTTAGCTCACTCTGCTGAAATCGAGCTGACTGCTCAGACATAAGTTTATATAGTTGGTCAACATGTATTTTCTTGAATCTGACAACCTCACACTGAACATATGATGATCTCTAATGAACAACTGATCTATGTTAACTGTTCGTTTAGGCAATATGCAAACGTATATCCCCTAGACTGATGATATATGTTAACCGGGAATATATTTAGTTCGTAGAAGTCGCATACTGTCAATTGCCAGTTGGAAAAACGGCAAATGTTGGTCACGGTGTTTATAGAAACTCTCACCAATAATAGCAGTTACAAAATGGGTTGTCGCGTGTTCTTGGGCACCTTCGACCAACTTAATATAACACAGCATAAGTTAAATCCAACAAGTACATGAAGCTAGACATTACACCGCTATGTTGTTTAGTGACGGAGATTCGCTGTTATTCCCGAAGTATATTACTACAATTAGGCTTCATCATCATCATCACCACCACCACCATCACAATCACCATCGTCACCATCGTCAACGTCGTCACCGTCGTCACCATCGTCACCATCGTCACCATCGTCATCGTCGTCACCATCGTCACCATCGTCACCATCGTCACCGTCGTCACCGTCGTCACCGTCGTCACCGTCGTCACCGTCGTCATCATCATCGCGTTCCCGCTAACACACAGACACACCGCAAAATGTACACCTTTGAAGTTATCAGCCTCTAGTGGATAGTCTTTATACTCCTCCGTATTAAGATATACAACAGCTTACTGTGCTACATAGGCAGTCATAGCATGAATATTCATGTTGTCTCTTTTTTTTTGGTATTTTGTGAGGGTTAAATGTTAAAAACAGGGTTTCATAGTATAATTAAGAGAGATGCGGCTTTAGTAAGTCAATACTATCATTGACCTACATTCATACTACATATCTGCATATGTTTAGGGTGTTGTTGTTGTTGTTTAGAAAACAGTTAAAGGGATTATACTCAATATGTTGTATTTTATAGGTGTTCAGTGTATAGACCGGAGTGAGAAATACAATATATATATGAACGGAGAAGCAATACCTAACTAGTTTACAATTATTTGATCGCTTCTTGGCCTTTTGGCTAATACCATGTGTAGTACCTGGTCCCTTTCCAGGGGAATGGTCATGCACTCCCGACGATGATCACACAGTTCCGATGCAAGGGGACTGGGGTTGAGAGCGGGTCACTTGTTTGGTAGTTTGGTTTTCGTGCCCAGGTTCTTTCCTGGGTAACTTTACTTAAAAATATTATATGATCGTAATAATTAATGGTGACAATCCTTTCTTTGTCACTTTCTTTCCGATCGACCAGATTGTTTTACTTGATGATCTGCTAAATAGTTTTATTAAAAAGTCGCAGCTATTATATTTCAATCTGTGCAACATACATGCATATAGGTTAACGAGTAATAAACAATATTTGTTATTTCACAAAATCGATAATGTATATACACAGAGCCCAAAGATGAAATGTGGATTGAACGGTTAAAAAATAACCTGTTAAATGGTTGAACGGTTGAAAACGTTCATCATCATAAATATACTCAAAGACTAGTTTAAGCCAGTTCTGTTTTTTTTTAATTGGGAAGGGGGGGGGGCAATTTAATGTAAGCATATGTACTTGGCAAGCAGCGTAATATACAAAACATTGATTTATATAACTCTGCGTTCCATAACAATCACTTTGTGTTGACCAAGTTGGATAAAGAAAACCATACGATTTAGAAGTTTGGGGAATATTCTCTATTGACAAACGACATTTCCTTTACTTTTTAAGACTTCCTATCCGAAATGGATTGTTTCGGAAAGGCAATGCATTTGCTTTGCTGGGTAGATACCTGAAGAAAAAAAATCATAGATAGAGCAGGCTGCTTAATAAAAATAACTTATAGCAGGATCCAGTAGATGTGGACAAAAACCGCACCACCAGACCAATCATAACAGGATACGTCATAGCAGTAAAGATAACTTATCCATATGTGTGGTTGGTTTATTAAATACAGTTGCTACATAACCTTAAATGCTTCACTTACCAGTAAGATACTTCTGCCAGATACTTTCGTTAATACAGATTGATGATAAACAGTTCTCGCATAAGCGATGGAATCTTTAAGCCGATGGTTATATAGAAATAACGACAATGGCGTCAACCCGCGTTGGTGTACAGCCAACACGTAGTTCTAATGGCATTTAACAATATTAAACTTGTACATAGTATAACGAGGTCATTTTACGTTTAGATCGTGTTCGTGCTCGTGTTTGTGTTGTTCGTTCAGCCGTTGATATTTTGTCACCTAGCCATTTGTATGAACACACCCAACATAAAGATATCGAACTAGTTTTTAGTGATTTAGCAATCAATATCATACCCTGAAGTAGAATAGCTGCGAATTGTCAATAAAGTACACTTAATTGCACGTAAAGCTTTGTTACCACTTATTCCCCAGATATAATAAGCTTACCCCGAATCGTCTGGAAATATAGTGACAAAGATATGTTATAGGAGATATAGTAGTGCTATATAATAAAAGTCTGAATGTGTGACATTTGATACAAATTTTGACGTCTTGCTTCACAATTATTAATAACAACGAAATGATAGTAAACTGATTTTATTCTTGAATAAACAAATTCTGCTGTGAATAATGTAATGAGGGTTACCGGGGCGACTGGAGGGGTCGGGAAAAGGGATAAGACACGGCTAAATATATCAGAAGAGTGTTCTATCAAATGAATTATAAACAAGTTGTTTTAGTTTTTGTAGAAGAGACTTATGAGAAGTGGAAATTCAAATCTAAGGGTGGAATGGGAATGTGAGAGTGGTGGAATTGACTGAATGTTTGGCAAACTCGGTGTTAAAGCATCCGAGTTATTTCATTTTGCGTGTCAAATGACAGGTACTTTGGAAAAGTATCGCATTAGCAGGTCGCTTCGCTAAAGTTGTTTATTATAAAGATCAGAGATGTGTCATGGAAGACATTGAACAGAAGATTTACAAAAGAGGGTAAAACGATACAACGTGAATAAGTCATGAGAGCTTCAGTTTCGGTATTACTTTCCATAGGAAAGGAGTGTTGTTATTAATTTGTGTATCAGACTTCTGTTTATTCTACAAGAAAATGGAGGTTTGTGATTCGAAGGTGTAACATAAAACGTCATACGCAGATCAGTGGAAAAGTCAATTATACACCACTGTAAAGATTAATGAACCTTAAATTGGTTTTAAGCATGAGTACACACAGATATCCGTAGGATTGTGTACGGATTACTGTATTGTTAAAACAAGAGCGGCAACGCTGCAGAAGCTCGTGTAATCTTCTATTTGAGATATCTGACTTTGCTTGTGCATTAGACATACGCGGACTAACAGTGTTATTTCCTTTCCTTCCATCTAATTTTCACCTTGCCTACTGCTTCTTCTCAGCAACCATAGTTTGTACGTTAGAAAGTTGTTAGCATTTGTTTTGAAATAACTGACAAAGGCTTAGAGATAAATGGATTTCTCTCAATTAGGACCATGCATACTTAGGATGTTAGTTACAACTCTAATGTACTGTTGGAATCTTCCGTTTAACTAGTTTAGACTCTTGGATAAGATGTGTCTTCCTGGGTGCCCGTCAAACGGCATCAGCGTTTAATGCACATATCTCTATATTAAAAGGTCATATAAGCCAAACACTTGCACTCACACTCGCACTATTGTCCAGAATCGACAATTGTACAATATGAAGTACACGTACCGGTGCCAAGAGGTTTGTACTCGTCCTGGTACACACTAATGGACATTACACCTTTATTTGTAATTAAGATGTTGGAATCACAATACAAGCAAGTTCCAGAAATATCAGGCGGGTAGCCAGCCCCTTTTGTATGAAGGAGCAAGTCGAATTTTTTAGCCCATATTCGTTATAAGATATATAATTGTACGCTTGAATCGATAGGGATTTAAATGAAATCATTTGGACTCCACTGTTCCGATAAGTACGTATACATTGTAGAACATAACGGACACTCATTTAACATTATATAGTATATCATGGATGGCAAAATTATTGTATTAAATGTTACACAATTAAATCAACAAGAAATTTCGTTTCCTGTCACAGAGGATCGCATTTAAGCTGTCACGGTAGTAATTGATAAGACATTTTTAATATTCTCCTGTGATGAATTATTTAGCTCTTTTCGATGACAACCATCGACGAAGCTTTGGCATACTAAAAACAGTTCATACAAGCTACAGACATATATTAGTAGTTACCAGACAATAATGCACAACCTGTATAGGAAGCAATTGCGTCCTTAGACTACAGTAATACGTTATTCAACACAGATCTCATACTGGAACTTGAAAGGAATCAACAGAGTACAATGGAACGACACACATCAGTAGTCACTATTTACTAGTATAGCTTCGCATCAGAATAGGACAATTCACCGACACACACCAGCAGTTACCAAACAATAATGTACAACACTTTATAAGAAACAATTACGGCCTCAGCCTATAGTAATACACGTTATGCCACACAGATCTTATACTGGATATTGGTAGGAATCGAAAGAGGAAGTTAAATAATCCAACGGAGGTATATCGAATTTAGGTTCATATTTTAGTAACTAAAGAGATATTTTGGTTCCCAAAAATTGGAACAGAAAATATTAAAAAGGATAGACGAAATTTCGTTTCCTGTCACAGGGAACTACATTCAGCAGTCACATTATGTCAAATATTTCATAGGAAATTTCAACTTTCCCAGATCATGAATTAATTGAAAATGTAGATCGACAAGCTTAAAATTCCATCTGAGTGTTTGCTCTCTGGTCATTCTCGAGCAATGTTCGAGTAATACACATTCAACAGTACACAAGCAACGTAATGCATGGTACCCCGATATATGACAATAGTACACAGTGACAGATACTGTAGTATAAAACATGATGTTAAAACTCTCATCAGAAAAAAAAATGGTGACAAATCATATAAAGTATTGTTTTAGTCACGATTTGATTGAGTAACACTAATGGAGATCAATTTTCCTAAAAGTGTTAAAATTCGTAACTAAACAAACAGTGACAGCACTCAACTTTCAGCAATTGCTAAAAACAAACACTATTCTCTTTTCAAGCAGTATAAGTAAACGTAAGAAACAATCACGTCCATTGAATTTACTTACTAGTTGACTTAAAGTACTATATAGAAACATATGTTAATTCCAAGGGTTACCCGAGTTTTTCCATATCCCTTTTGAGAAATGTGTATTTCGGCTATACGTGCCTTAATTTGCCAGTGAGTAGTATTACATTGCTGATTGGTGATCTCTGCTTTATTTAGTGCTAGATACCCACCACATCGTAACATCATGTCGAAATTGAAAAAGTCAATCAAGAACTTAACGTAGTTTACAACTCCTTTTTATAAATTTTATATTTATTCTAGAATGAATACATCAAATCAAATCAAATCATATGCTGCTGCTTCCTCATGTATCACCAAGCAAGACATTTACACTGTTGCAGTGCCGTGCGCAAAGGATCTTCGGGAAAATACCCCGATCCCCTTCCCAAATACAAAATTCCTATCATCATTCGGGTAAAATGTGCAGTCAATGGATTTTAAAATTCAGCCGGGAAAATAAGTTCACAACTACGGGTGCATGCGCCACCACTTCCACCTGCCCGTCCCTTTTCAGCCTCACACAAAATATTTATTCGTATAACCTTGGTTTAAAGAGGTAATAATATAGAAATAAGTTATATTTAGGATAAATGCACCATCAACAATTATGTTGTTTTACTGGATGAGTGGGGGGATGGAGGGTGCACCCATACCCCTAACATTGGAGTAGAATTTACAGATCCCAAGGTTGCACCCTTCTTTTATAAAATCATTGATTCGCCTCTAGACGTACTTCAACTTCAGTAAAGTTTCAAACCCATAAGATAACCAGTCGGGAGAGGTGAGCCTCCCCCCCCCCCTACCACATGTTAACCTTCCATATGAATCCTGGGCGTTCCCTATAACTGGTTGTAAAATGTCGCGTCGTTTGAACAAACATACTCTTACCAAAATTGGTGTTACTGGATGTACTACTGTGACAAAGCACTAATAACTCAACCTTTAGCTCAGGAAATAAAACCAAATGTAAAGTTTTACAGATGTAGCATTCGGGGGGTGGGGGTGCAGGCGGTGTACTATCGTTTTTTAACGCATATAACCATCGCCGTTGCCCTTCCCCATCCCCCTTCTCCACACCAGACGGCAATATTGACTGTATGGACACAACGGGGTAGTAGTCGTAACAAAGCTAAGAAACGCAAGCAGCAAATACTACAACCTCGGATGTTTTGTAGAACGAAGGAAAGTTTGGCCCAAAAAATCCAAAATGCCACTTCCCAGGCACTCCAGGTAGATTGCATCTTCACATTCATTATTCTCCTGATTTTGAAATTTACACGTCTAAACTTAAAAGGTAAATTAGCAAAATATTCGGTTAAATCACTTTGTATGGGAAAAGTAGAACTTGACATTACTTTAAAAGCTCTGCTTTATTGGTGTATACAATGTGAATTGAAGATGTTCAAATTCTGATGGTAGCAGTAGCCTACATATGCTGAGGGGAAGTTAGGTGTCAATTACTTTTTACGTTTGCTTTATCATTATTTGTTTGACATGCCAAAAAGGGGCATAATAAGTCAAGCTAATTGGTAGTCGTAGAATCCCCGGATCTAACAATAGTTGTAGCAAATGTGTTGACTTGGTTGGTTCGTTGCTTTCAACATTTTCAGATTGTGGTACCATTTAAAATTTGTGCAAATATTGGAAGGGGATAAATATCATTTAAAGGTGGTCGCTTTACCCAGTCTTGCAATTGTGTTCTGACGAAGTTTCCAACCGTACTGAAAATTTGTTTTGCCTTATGACCAATACTCGCAGTGTGATAAACAATGTTCAGCAGTTCAGGATTTATGTTTGCCTGCAACTATAAGGACGTCGTTGGGTTTATATTTTAACGCAGATGATCATTTTCTATAACAAAAATATCTAGCTTTCTTTTTATTGAAGTAAAAAAAATCATATTCGTTGAACAATCAAGAATTCAAAAGATAAAATGATCTTAAGGTAAATTATTCAATGCAAAATCTGAATCTAACATCTTTTCGATATGAATGCCGGTGAGCATTCCCAAAAAAAATGTACCCTAATTTTACCGCGGTAAACTATGGAAAATGTGTGGTAAATAGGGTAAATGTGTGGTAAAATTGTGGTAAAATCAACCGCGGTACATTTACCGCAGTTTTACCATGGTATTACCGCGGTAAAAGTATTGTAAAAGTGCGGTACATTTACTGCGGTAAATTTACCGCAGTTTTACCATGATATTACCACAGTATAAGTAGGGTAAAAGTGCGGTACATTTACCGCGGTAAATTTACCGCAGTTTTACCATGATACTACCGCGGTATAAGTAGGGTAAAAGTGCGGTACATTTACTGCGGTAAATTTACCGCAGGTTTACCATGGTTTTACCGTGGTAAAAGTGTGGTACATTTACTACGGTACATTTACCACAGTTTTACCATGGTATTACCGAGGTTAAAGTAGGGTAAAAGTGCGGTACATTTACTACGGTAAATGAACCACAGTTTTACCATGGTATTACCACGGTAATAGTGTGGTACATTTACTACGGTACATTTACCACAGTTTTACCATGGTATTACCGCGGTAAAAGTAGGGTAAAAGCGTGGTACATTTACTACGGTAAATTTACCACAGTTTTACCATGGTATTACCGAGGTAAAAGTAGGGTAAAAGTGTGGTACATAAACTACATATGTGAAATTCCTACAATTGTGCCATGATTAACCACAGTAAAAATAGGGTAAAACTATATGGTGCAATTATACTATGGTAAATTTACCATAATTGTACCATGATTTTACCACAGTAGAACATGTATGGGTCACACTATGAAACATGATGGTACATTTACAGCAATTTTCCATGATTTTGTCCCATATTTTTGCAATACTGATATGACAAACCTTTTGTTCTATTCATATCTTAATGTTGGCAATATATATTACCTGTGGATATGAGTTGAATAAAGAAGAGAGACAAACTGCTATTCTTATATGTTATAGTATGCATCTCTTTTCCTAAAAAAAAAAAAGCGGAGGATAGATACATAGAGAATTCCTTCATGGAATCCCTGATATATTTTAGAGGAGACAACAATTAATTCTTTTTTCATTATTAGGGAGAAGCTAAAAGCCTTTAAAATGAAAAAAAAAGAAGAACTATATAAACTAGCACACATAAGGCATAGCTTCTGTGCCTCAACACTGTGGCACACAAATTGACCAACAATTGACCAATCAGTGTCCTCAGATTTGAGTATTCTCTGTCAGGTCCATTAAATGACTTGACAAGTCAATGTATCTATGCTCAGAGTACTATGCTATTGTAACGATACTTCACTTATCAACCATTCCCTGGCTCAACAAAGACAACTGATCCCCAGAAAAAACAGAAAAAAAAAAAAAAAAAAACGTTGTCTTTTCTTTGAAAACAATTCTATTATCCCCCGCAGGACCTCTTGCGAGGTCGATCAGGGGTAAAATTTCGTTTACTACTACTCAGAGTACTCTTTCCATTTAAAACAAGTCTTTGAGGACAATAAGAGATCAAAAGTCCAATCTGGACTACCAATTAAGTCAAAAGAAGAGAGTCAGGAATCACACCATCTAGGGTAATTGAAATTCAACAAAGCTTTCTCATGTGTGAAACCTCCATGGATTTGATGAATTAAAAACTGTTGCATTCTATAACTGAGGACTTACATGTCAGGCATACAACCATTACAATAAGGGTAAAGGCATATAGCCAAATTATGATACAGTACACTGATGGATGAAATTCAAAGAAATATATGGTATACATGCTGATTGAAGTTAGGACAAAATCATGCTCAATGTTAGGTAAAACTGTCCTAAAATTAGTGTAAAATCATGGTAAATTGAGTTAAAACTGAGGTTAAAAGCGTAGTAATTTCACGGTACAATTGGGGTAAAAGCGTGGTAAAAGTATGGTAAATTGAGGTAAAACTAAGGTAAAAGCGTGGTAAATCTACGGTAAAATTGGGGTAAAAGAACGGTAAAACTGTGTTAAATTTGGGGTAAAAGTGTAGTAAAAGCGCGGTAAAAGTATGGTAACACCGTGGTAAATTGCGGTAAAATTGGGGTAAAACCATGGTAAATTTGTGGTAATTTACTGAGGTAAACCGCGGTTTACCGCGTCCATAGGGCCAAAACACCGCGGTAATGTACAACAAATTTACCGCGTTTTTACCCCGGTTTTACCGGGGTAAAAGTGTGGTATGTTTCCGCGGTAAATTTGAGGTAATTTTATTCCTGGGTTTGTTTATGTTACCCGTGATGTTATTTGAAAAACGTAATGGAACTGCATTTAATAGGTACTTTCATTATGTGGTTAATCTTAAAGCTTCCCTTTTTACATGATCACATTGTCGAGGTTCTTTAGAAAAAGAAGTAATTTAGCTGTAAGTGCTGTCTGAGAACGATTTAAAACAAAAGACGAATATTTAAAGGTCAGCTGATATATAGGTACATTCGTTGCCGTTAACAGATTGTGCGCTTGAATCCAACCAATTCACTTTTAATTTGCATCAACTGAATATTACGTTATTTTCTGCGTATATAATACGCCGTGTGGGTAATAGCATATAACTATTTCTCGGGTGCATTATCGCGTGGTTACGGAGAGTGACAACCGTGTGGAAGGTGGAAATAGCGGTACTTCCCAATCGAAGATAATTACAAATGAATTAAAAGAAACCATATATCAGTATAGAAACTGCTATACTTCTATCACGTCAAAGAAAGATGAGGGGATGGGGCTCGATAACAACACTAAAAATACTTACACAACTATTTCAATAATATCATGGAACACCCTCTGGCAGCATGATCGTCCGATAGAACTTGTTCGTGAGCGAATCAAATCAAATGGATCAGTCTAGGTATTGATTCATTTGCCAATGTTCTAAATATAGGACTGTACATAATGTACATGCTGTATATATTACTATTTATACGAAACTTCCTAAAACAGGAAACTATCTATTCAGGGGTTGAAATACTTCAATTCAACAGGAAGTAATTAAGACGTTCTTTCATTCCATAATGTGTGTAATAACATTGTGTCACATCGTAACAAGAATAAACACGAAGAATCGTCCCGCCATTTTGCAATGTTAAATTTTTAGAGTGTGGAAAGTAAATGAAATAGTTCCAAGAGAGAAAATCTCACCACACTGGAGCTTAGGAGGTTACGTGGTGACTTAATGCAGGTTTTCAAGAGTGTGTATGATTTTCACAATTTATCCTTCACCGACTATATTATGTTTCCTAATAGTAATTGTAATATAGGTTATTGTCTTAAACTCCAAGAATCACAAAGTAGGATTAATATTCGGCATAACATTTTTCTAATAGGGTTGTAAATGAATGGAACGGTTTGCCTGAGAAAGTTGTACTTGCAAGTAGTGTGAATGGGTTTACGAATGCTTTGGACAAGCACTTTAAGCATTGTAAACGGATCTGAGTCTTTGTGTTTTCATTTTTTCCCTCTCCGATTAGAGTCCTTGATGGGGACTTGAGTGTCCCTCCTGATCCTTTTTCTACTAAACTTAACAACTAAGATTTAATTGACCATCAAAGAAAAAAAATTTACCCATGCAGTTTTCATCAACACATTAATTCCCAGTATTAGACCATAGAGCGAGATCACGTTAGTTTCTACCGTTAACGTAACAATTAGGTTTGATTCGAATAACCAGTCTATGTTTAACATTACAAGAGGAGCTGTTTGATTTCAAATCAATCATAATTATGTCAAATGGCCGTGACGTTGCAAGTTCCATAAAGTAATATTACTATATTATATAGTTACATATTTTTATAACATTTATATCGTGATTCAAACTGAATGTGATAAAAAAAAAAACTGTTAGATATTGTAAAGTTACCGTATTGTACTTTGAAGAACATTCATTTCATCAATTTGTTTAACTACAACTGTAATATTACATCATATATTAATTGATTAAGCTACAGTTATTCAGGAGAACTGTTGCATGGAGCCTATTGTACTTGTAATATATTGCATTGTACATAAAACCCGTGACTATGTTTCTTTGTACTGTAATTAGAGAAGTAATAATTCGATTTAATTAAGAGTTTAACGTTTAACGTTTAACGTAGTCGGTTACGTGTTTAGGCACACATTAAGTGTAACTCGTAGTGTTGTGAAGGATTATATAAACCGAAAAATTTGTAATTTATTTCTTTATTCCGAACCGTTGGAATTAACGGGAGGAAATGTTGAGGGTCAAAAGTGCAAAGGGTGATAGAAATTGCAGGAGGTTGGTAGGAACCTAAAGGATGTATAACATCACTCCATGACAATACCATAAGATGACCTATGGCACCGGTATAGTGTAAGTTACATATTACATGATCCCACAGTTATATGACAGGAAGTTTAAGTTATGTATATATTATATGGTACATATTCAGTCTGCAGCCATCGAGCCCAACCCCCCCCCCCAGCGCCCCCTCACTGAAAAAATCCTGGCTACGCCACTGATCCCACAGATTGATCAACAATGGCCAATACTGCTGACTGGAGATTTCAACTTCAATCTACAAAACAATAAACACCAACTATTGCTGATTTCATGGAGAATATCCTTCATTGTAAACAGTACATCTACGAACCTACTACTTCATCAGGTACAATTCTTGACCTTGTGTTCACCAATTGTAAGGTACTACACTCTCAAGTGTTATATTGTGCATGGTCTGATCACAAGACCATTCAAATTTCCATCAAGATCAATCAGTAAAGAAAATATCAATACCAGCTATGTACTATCACATATCTGGATATATCATTCCTACTGTGTAAATATTAACCATTAACAGAAGAAAAGAAAAGCATAAATAGCGATTAATACAAGTGTATCAACCCCAAATAAAGTTTTACTGTAAATATACCTATGTACAATGACTACAGTATACACACACACACACACACACATATATATATATATATATATATATATATATATATATATATATGTATATATGTATATATATATATATATATATATATATATATATATATATATATATATATATATATATAAAACTAGAGAATTTCTGACTAGTAGTATCTGTCACTCACTGCCAAAAGGTTGTGGGTTCCAATACAACATATAGGTTGTTATGAAGTGTCCATGAATGTGGCACCTCACTCAGCCCTTCAGCTATGGGGGCAAGCTTGCAAATTACAGTACTACACAAGTGCTACAAGCTGTAGCAGCTATGACCTAGCACCAGGTAAATGAACTTAGGTTTGTTTTTCAATTTTGCAATAAAATGTTGAAAAGTTTAGTCTGTGAACCAAACAGACCGCGTAGTCTTGCGCATTCACAATATAGTGATAGCTTGAACAATATGTTGCACATTGCCATAACTTCCTACAATCAATATACACAACATTACCTTTTACCGAGAATTTAGGA
This sequence comes from Apostichopus japonicus, assembly GCF_037975245.1. Lineage (NCBI taxonomy): Eukaryota > Metazoa > Echinodermata > Holothuroidea > Aspidochirotida > Stichopodidae > Apostichopus > Apostichopus japonicus. The sequence goes on along the minus strand of NC_092576.1, from coordinate 35,977,472 downwards.
GGGGAGTACTAATGTAGCAGGAATAGCCCATTCCCAGACACCCCTACTACCAATATTGTCAATGTCAAATAGTATTCATGCTGTTATTAGCATGTTTAACTACTGTGCACAGATAACAATCATGAATAGTACTTGCCATGTTTTCTTTGACAAAGTCAACAAACCAACAATAACTTTTACATAGACCCAGAGACTCCTCATTCCCGACTATTTCTGCTTCCAAATGTTGTGCAAAATATCAGTAATTTACTCTTTGTATGCTCTCCAAACGTTGTATTAAACATAAAACCATTATTGCTTGTAAACCATAGATAACAATCATTTAGGTAAATAAGTTAATTTAATTGCATCACAATTCAACTGACTGTACTACCCATACATTTTTCCAGCTGATCACATAGTGGAAACTCAGATCTAGACAAATACGTCATCCCTCAACAAAATTGTACATAGAACACGTATCATCCAACTAATAGTCATTCCTGTTATAATACAACTTCATTTTACATGAGTAAGCCAAACTAAATTAGTAAATTATTTAATATCCCCACTTTTCCCTAATATTTCTTGGTTATTTCCCACACCAGTATTCCCAAACCAACCATACACTCATTGCCACGTTTCTCATTAGATCTGGATTTCCATGGAGGTCTGTTTTTACCTCCATGGGTTTTCCGTCAGTCAACTTATTGTGCTATTTTAATATTTTACAGATGGATACTTTACTTGGTGTTACGCAATCCAACCATATGTCTGGTCCATATCCGAAGTCCATGAAGTTTTTAGTAGTGAAAACAAAGACCGAAGGGGATGTCTTGATAGCAGGTATTGCAGATCAAACGCAAGCAGCAAAATTACTCTGCTATGAAAAGAAACATTTTCCCAAACTTACAGACGACAAAACCATATTAATGCGGAATTTCCAGAAAGGGAGATCTTCCATCATTCTGAATAAGTCAAGCAAAGCCCTTCCCGCAACATTTCAAAAAGTGACATCATCCATGCAAGATCCATAGTGAACCCTCCACCTCCACAGCTAGTTCGACTCAAAAACATACGGCTGCCACAACCAGGGATTCTAATTCGACTGATAACAGTGAACGGTGAAGTTGTCCAGGTAAGGATTACATTATTTATTCATAAACTTTTTTTGGTCAGCAGGAGTGATGCTGTAGTATATTGTAGATGGCTCATTTGGGACCTTTCATATAATAATGCAGCAGGATAGTTTAGTCGAAAGCAGGCTTCAACAATTTCTTTGACTTGCCTGTGTGGCGAGCTGAACTGCTCTTTAACAAAACCTACATGCCTGCAGGAAAATCTACTTGCCCCATTCAAACCTACTCATTCAAGTTGTGAAACTCCTGCGTCCCACGACATGAGCAGCCAGAAAGTTCGTCATTGGCCCCATGGATAGGGGATATATTTGCCTGTCAAGCTACGATATTCATCACTACATTTGCCCGACTGATTTTTCACTTGCCCTAAGCTTGCAGGCTTGGGATTTGTCAAAGCCTTGTCGAAAGTAATGCCATGTTAACACGCTTTACACAATTTACTGGAATGATATGAAACATCCATAACTCAAAAACAAAACAGTGGATTGCTACCATACATGGTAAATATAATCCCCAAAGTGAGTGGACGAACCCTATGTGTCCTATAAATATTAATGAGTGTGCGGGCTTTACGTAAAATCCTTAAATTGTCAATATCTTTATAACCTTAGGTCCGATTAGCTTCATTATTGGTATGATTGTGTAAGTATATGGTTGGTACAAAATTATATGAACGACAAATTTCATATCAATTGTATTCATGAGTGGGCAAGCTTAATACTTAGTCAGGAAAATAGCTCGTTACCACGATAACTCGAGTACAAAATGTTGAATTGCTACCATTCTTGGTACATATAATCCCCATAGTGAGAAGACGATCCCTATTGTATTTAGTATGCATCCTTTGAATATTAATGAGTGGGCGGGCTAAACGTAAAATCCTTAAAATGTCAATATCTTTGTAACCTTAGGTCCGATTAGCTTCATACTTGGTATGGTTGTGTTAGTAAATGTGTGGTACAAAATTATATGAACGTCAAATTTCATGTCATTGGTATGTATATGGGCGGGGCTTAATACTTAGTCACGAAAATAACTCAAGAACAATGAATTTCACTCATATCTGAATTAGTAGGTCTTACGTCAATTGAAAATTGAAATATCAATTTAACTTCAAAATCATGTCTGTAGATAGACCCCGGTATCGGAACAATTGAATGTTCGTTCTCTGGTTCAATATTTTCTAAATACACTGAACTTTCCATTCCACTCTTCGCTATTACACTAGAGCAATCTATACAATGATTCTCCTTCGATTCACTAGCCTACCAGTACTAGCTTTGCCATGTATTGTATAATCAGTCGATATTGCTCCAGAACATGATCCTTACCATTCAAAATGAAAGTCTGGTAATGTATTCTCAATCCAGTTGGAAATGCAATTCAGTAGATAATAGCTTAATTAAACTCGTTGCCAATGTTTATGTTTGTCTGTATGGTGCAATTGAATTGTACTGTATCTCGGTAATATGGAAGATACCCAACGATAGCGCTTGATTAGTGATTTGTGAAGCTTGTAATATCACTTAAAACATATCTTCGCCTTTGCTGAGGATAAAGGTTACTAACAAAAAAAAAAAACGTTAGCTCTTTCACTCGACCAAAGGCTATGCCTGGCCCAGCCTACATCTATACTAGGCCGAATTTGAATTACGTTTTAAATTAAATTAAAATTCCTTCGAATAAACGCTACTAACCGACCAATACTTAGGCTAGCACTGCAGTATAGTTCTTGTACAGACTGAGGTTATTTAGAGGTCTTGTTAACAATAATCAATACTACTAACCTCTAATAAGAGTGCTGTTGTTTAATTCCTCCTTGTACGTCAATCCAGGTACTGAAACTGCCAGTCCCAATATATTACCGGGATATATAATAATCCATATAACTGAATCCGAAACGCTAGTATTTGGTGGGTTACATTGCTACATCCCACACATAGAATGTCCGGTGGATTGCCGAAGAATATCCGCCGAAGTATCGTGGAGCTAGTATGTACCGACCTGGCTTTTATTAGCCAGATACCACTGTGGTGTTGGCGATGGTATATATTGTAGTGCTTTCTACTAAAGTAATACTTTGACTAAGAAACAGCCTTCATTGACGAGTTGACTGAATGAGGTAACTGAAAACGCTGTCTCTGTACACGTGAACGTTTAATACAAAACTGTATCTCGTTGGACACCAGTCCTATTGTTCTGGGAGCAAAAATTAACAAGAAAGTTGGGCAACAGAATATTTGTCAACAAAATACGTAGACTGTTCCACTTTGCGAGAGGGGATATACTTTATACGGCTAGCTTGCCGTGCAGTGTAATAACTGTCACTACAGTTATATGAAAGCACTGTTTCTGCACGAATTCGCGTAACTTTTATGGAACTATCATGGCCTGCATTGTAAACATGGGACGTCACAAGAAAACGGTTGGTCAAACTCTCTTATATACGGCTCATGTATATATAAACGGATCTACAAATATTCAGTAGCGGGATGAAGGCCACGGGTATGGCAAGCCATGTGGGACAAGCACTGCATAATATATCCGCGTATTAATTGGAATTTATACGCGTATTAATTGGAATATATACGCGTATATATTATTAGCCAACCATATGGCTTAAATATATCCGCGTATTAATTCGAATATATACACGTATTAATTCGAATATATACACGTATTAAATAAAATTAATATGGGGATTAAATCCAATATATGCACGGATTAATTAGAGTTACACGGGGAAAAAAAAAATATTTCCGCTCTTGCTGTGTACATATGCCAACGATAAATGTTTTGGCGGGCTCGCGAGATCGCTTCAAAAAGCGAAACTTTACACATGTAGGCTATAACACAAATATTCGAATTAATACGCGTATATATTCGAATAAATACGCGGATATACAATGCAGTGTTTGTCCCACATGGCTTGCCATACACGGGTACATTGTACATTGTGTCGAACAAGTCCAGGCTCCAAAACAAGAATACAATACAGAGCAAAAGTAAAAATAGTGTTTTGCTAGATCTGTGTCCCGCCCCCCCCCCCCCGCTCTATCGCTCTCCTATTTTACCGTTGTCACATTATTATAGTGGGGGCAGTGGCGGAGCTAGGGTATTGGTCAGGGGGGGGGGCGAGAATGGTCTGTAGGGGCGCTTTCGACACTATCTAAGCGGAGCGTCACCACAGGTTGGCGCGGAGCTTACAGAATTTTTTTGAGTAAAGATACTCCCTAGATCGCCGGAAATGACCCTATCCGGGCCTTGCTAGTTTGCAGATGTCACAAATGTCAATAGGTAGATGAGAGCGCAATAAATATAATTAATAATCGCGAATAAGTAAAAAGTGGTAAAAAGCTGATAAGGGCGCCAGCAGTCCATTTGAGTCCGTCAGGGGGCATCCGCCCCCCCCCCACCCCTGACTGTATGGACGCTCCGCCACTGAGTGGGGGAGGGGAAATATTGATAATATTGCGTCTGCATAAATACTTCACAATCTGTGCGATACATGGCAATATGCGTAACGTATATAACGCAGAACCACAGTACATCAAGTTAAGTATTGTATTGTTTCCTTCACAAACTGCACCAATACGTCGACTGTCACCCGATTCTACTTGTCGGCACGATAACTAACGTGGTTCTTGCTAATGGTGATCCACGATAGTTATCATGCTGTTATAACTTCATCACACATGTTATGAATTTTACGATAACTATCGTGGACCCTTACAAGCCATTCAAGGAGACTTTTGATAGTCGCATATTACAGAAAGCGACTGGGGTTCTAACTCTAATAACGACCTGAAGTATTTCCATCGCAACACAAAACTATTCGCTGTACATTGATGCTTAGGCATAAAGTTAACAACCAACATCAAACAAGTTACATGAATTAGATATTCAGTCCAACCAGTAGGCCTACTCCATCAACGCTTTCGATCTGCGTCATTTTTCTATAGTAAGTGCAATCGTGACGTGAAATTGATAGGCGTATGTTACTTGTTAGAGATAACTGATACTACTACTGCTAGTACTAGCCTAACGTAAGGCCTTACAGAGGCCTAACTACTCGTAGGCTAACTACTCTTAGTCTTACTCGCACGAAAGACCTAACGGAGATTAGGACAGTAGTCGAAGTATTACTATGGTTATTGTTCAGTAAGTTAGTGTTACTTGTTAGGCTATATGCCTATTTCTTAGTAGGGTTATTTTCACAGGCCATACTGCAAAAAAAAAAAAAATGGTTAGGCCTAGGTGCCTTTGTAGGTGCTGTGTTTGGACATAGGCTAGGCCTAGGTCTAACTGCATTGACCATAGGCCTAACATGACGGTGCCTGTACATTGTCGGCTCATATTTGTTGGGCATAAGTGTCTGACTGTCTGAAGACATTTGTGGAAAATACCAGTGAGAATCTACCCAAAATTTGATCTGGGGAAACATGACATGTCTAGGGCTTATCATGTAGGTCAAGGTTGTATAGGTTCAGCAGGCTGCTCTGACGACATTGCTAATCATTACAGTTTCATTCATTCATTTACAAAAAATAAAACTGAAGCTTAATCAAGACTTTATCATCATTCCTTTGACCTTAATTTATGTCATTTAATACAGTCTAAGCAAGTTCTGTTCATTACACATAAAGCATGTTATGTGGTCCAGGTTGGACATTCTTTTGGTCAAGACTTTGTCATGAGGTTGAATCCAAAGCTTGATTTTGGAGTGTGGGTTCGAATCCCACCAAAGTCCCCAGATGAATGACCTTTCTTGTGTAACATGTAGCATTTTGGTAATTGAACATGCTTTTTGGAATAATTGGTCAAGATTTTTCAGAAATTAGTGAATTACAGTATATACCCAAAACTACACAGAATTAATTTGATGCAGTTGTGATACTGGTCAATATTTGGACAACCAATGTAACAGTGATGAAATAAAAAGACCCTCTATGAGATATGCACAACTGCATTCTCACCCACCTTTACCAAAGTGTACCATAAATTTACTGTGGTAAGTGTAGTTTTGCATATTTCCCAATTGGCCTGCCTTACTAAGTTCCCTATTGGTCTATAATAAAGCTCTGCGCATAGAGACAGAGCTCCTCTTAAAGAATTCTTATAAACAGGATGTGGTAAGTAAGTTTGCCTAGCAAGATCTTCTTCAGAGGCTATATGACAAGTACTTTAACAGCAGGGACAAATACACACACAGAAATACAGACAGGTTAATGAGCATGGTGACCACAAATAGATATGTAAGAGGATTACTACACAAGGGATGGAGAGAAGAATGAACGAAACCAACCCAGGAAAAGGAGAGGTGAAAGATAAACAGTAGAGGGACAAAGAGAGGATTAAGGGAAGAGGGTAGGGAATAAAATGGAGAGTAGGGAATAAACAGGATGTGAGTCATCATGACAGGTTCCTCCTGCTACAAAGCTGTACCCCTTAGAGTATGGTGTCTTTGAGCCAGGTAAAGTAATCCAGAGTTAATGTTTGTCTTTGGTTGGCTACTTCTCAGACACTGCATACATCTGTCCTTTTCTCAATGTTTCTAAGAAGATCAGTATTAGTGAGTTGGTTGGGGAACATCTGCTCCAATTTCCCTTTGGTCCATCACTTCATCATTTGTGCTACTTTGGAGAAGTCATCAATCTCATGAGAAGAGTTCAAGAAGTTTAGTGTAAAGTATTATTTAAATTTGTTCAATTAATTAAATTGGCATTATTTATTTTATAGTCTTATTTACCCCTACTGCCAAATGAGGGTTGGCATTTGCTATACTTCATTGTACTGTGTATTGTGTAGGATAATGCTGTGGTACAGTGCCTTAAAGTGATATATTTGCTAATAAAGAATGTTGAGGCCAATTACTCATCAGAGTGCCTCCATTCGTTCAATTGTTCTTTAATTTTTAACATGATTATTGTAAAAATACAGTAGTTTAGTTTCTGGGGTTTATGATATATATTGGAGGCCTATAGTTGACTTAACCATGATAAGTTGATGGCTGACTCATGACGTGGCTTTATCAGTACTGCAGCTTTATAGTTCAATAGAAAGGTTAAATAGTCAGTAATTGCCATTTATGTGTACATATGTGCCTATGCATTCAAAGTGTGTTGTTAAGTGTGTGGGAGATCTAAAAGTTTTAAAATGGAGTGAATACATTTAAGGTAAGGTTAACAGTATTGTAGACCTTAGAGTACTTTACTATGTTCGTTATTTCTGTATATAGTTCTATGTTTAATAGATATAGACTGGTATTTGTTTCTGTGCAGGTTAAAGGGGAAGCTAGCTACTGTACAATGTGGCTTGTTGTTTATTACAATAGTGTCACCATATATGGCATAAATACAAGAATTCCACTTTATGGCCTCAACTGACCTTAAATGCCCTATGACAACAGCCTTAAACAAAAGCAGCATCTACCAAACTACCCAAATGTTTTTGTTGTATGCAAATTGATATGCCATACTAGCTGCATATGTATTTACTGCATTGGACATGCATGATTAAGTCAATTAATTTTACTTTTGAAAGTGGGTTCTGCTCTCTAAACTTAAATTTATGCTAAATATTAGTAAGGAAGTTTAAGTCATTCTAAGATCTTATAAATATCGCATTTTGAGTAGTTGTGTAAGATGGTAACAAATACAGGTTTCGTGAGTATTCATCAATATTCCAAAAGAAGTCTATTTTAAACATGTATGTGTGGTGGGGAAAAATACAGGTGATAGCTGGTTGCACGCACCTCGTCACTCTTTCTCCAATTCCAAAATCAAGCTCCCCCCTCCTCCCTTCCCTTAACTCAGGAAACTGCATATTGATCTAAATTATTCATGTTTTTTCATCTTCCTTCAAAATTTTTCCTGAAAATATGCCTCCAAAGAAGAAAATCAAGCGCAAAAGACTTGTTTTTACTAGAAAACACATCAACAAAGACCTGTCTGTTACAAGGATTCCAGTCAAGTTTTTCCCGGTCAATATACCACATGTTTCGACTGAGAATGTATGTGACAGTACAGCACCATCGACCAGTCGAACTCCATCTATGGATCATGTGGCTGCTGAGGTGAGGATAGAGAAAAGTCCATCAGCTGCAGAGACTGAACCAACCAAGAAAGAGAAAGAGGTCAGAGCATGGCAAACTATTAGAAGAAATGTACAAACTGCCTACATTGAATCCTCTGTACCCTCTTGTACCTGTTGCCAGGTTTGTTCTCAACCCTCCCCTGAAGTATTGGTCATCTGCTTTGACTGCGATACTCAACCAGTGATGTGCCCTGGATGTGCAGTGGAAAAGCATGCACTGAATACAAAATTTCACAACTTAGTGCAGTACAAGGTATACTACTATATTTGCCTTACTTCAGAATCTGTACCATATGTATATAGGTTATATGGGGCTGTGGGTAAGGGGTTCAGGAACTATGATAGGATTGGTGGGCCATTAGATGTATACGATGTACTGATGCATATCAGTTTGATGTTTATTCCCTGTCAAAGCAAAGGAAGCATATGTGATGGTAATGCTATATGTGTTTGTCTATGTTATGCATTGGATTGTAGACATGATAAACCAAGAAGTACTTTGTTTATGAACTCCAAATGTAAATTAAAGGCCAGCAGAGGTCTGTAAAGTAAAGGTGAATAGTCAACAGAGGTCAAGATCTGAAAACATTCAAGTTTGGACTTACTACTTTGAATTGTGGACTGAAATTTACTGAACATGACAATCTTCTTTTAGGAGGGGGTTGATTCTTAACAAGAAGTTCTAAAATTAGTGTATGACTCACAAAAATGATCACCAACCGCTGTGCATATAATTTTTTTTTATTTATTATTCATTTATTATTTTATTATTTTGATTATATTTGTTAAGGATGGTGTTCGTTCCACTTTCAACTTTAAGAAAGAGCTAAAGGCTACCCACCATGAAGACTGCGGTAAAGTTTTCATGAGGTCAATGGACGTATTTGACCATAGAGGTACTGTAAAAACACCAATAGTTTGTTTTTCATTTGATTAGTTGCAAATTAATGTTTTGCAGGTGTGAACTTCTGAGCATGATGAGTTTTCATATTTGATATGCTTGATGACACCCTAGAACAGGTACCACATCCCACTTAATGTAAATGGTAGATAGTTACATGCATTACTTGTTATGCAAATAACAAAAACATTTACCAGAGTTTTAGTAAATGGGGTAATTTGAATGTCAGTTTGTGGTGTCTTTTGATGTCACATGAAATTTTCTGCAATGTAGTGTTGATGTTACCAACAAACGATAAATGTACTGTACCTTTCAGTCAGTATAAAAATGGTTCCTCAGAAGAGCTAAATTCCGGTTGGTTTTATCGTGTAACGTACACAAGTGGAAAAGTAGAAAAGAAATGAGGGAGAAGGCAGGTTAAACACAAAAAAACCAGCTTGGTAGAATGCATGTGTACAATTAAATTTCATGGTTTCTCTTGAAGATTAAAGTTTGTTTGCTCACCATTCTACATCCAAATACATTTCTTTATGTTTCTTGCTCTATAAGGGAGAGGTCACACATGTGATTTTATATTCTGTTCATGTGTACCGGAAGTTGAGTCTTGTACGATGTGGCTATTGGCCCTCCAGTGCAAAAGGACCAAGATGTGCTATTCGTATTGAACTGCTGGAATGGATGAGAGTCCTGTTACTAGAAACTCAATCCTCACTGCGAGCTATATGCCATTCCTTACAGTGGAAAAATTACATGTCAGATTCCGAGGTAGGTCGATGAGCTTTTTTGTGGAGCATAAATGTATTTCTATCATTGGCATAATACATGAAATGGATATGAAATAGAACTCGTTTGTTACATACAGTATGTCATGATTCAAAATGCCTGATCATTCATGTTAGGTATCATCACATTCTCTAGTGTCTTTAAAGGAGTCAACCATTCTTCTAATATATTTCAGATTGTGAGCATAAATTATGTATAAAGTGATCCTGAAATATCTTATTTTGCTGATGCAGTAGTTGCTATTAAAGTTGTACAGATAACCATACAGATAGCATCGGTAAGTGGTTTTAACATTTTTGGTTTTTAACATATTGTATCAACATTTAAAACATGATGAATATATGTCAGCTCTTCACACCAGGCATTATTTGTAAAGTCAATCAATTGTTTGCTTTTGTGAATTAAAAAATGTGTTCTCTTTCTAATGGGTCAACTGTTGTGCTTAGCTTTATTTATCCTTAAAATTTATTACAATTCTGACAGGCGTTCTGTATTTTGTGACTGAAATTTCATATACTTGCTGGCCTTACTGTATATCTGTAGAGTGAGTTATGACCTTACATGGTAATGTATCGTTTGTTCTTTCAGACTGCATACTTGTATCGCACATTAACACACGAGACATTTGAAGAGTTTCGCTTCTTTCATTATAAAACTGAAAGGCTCCCTGAGGAAGAAGAAGGCTTGTATGATGATGGCTCAGCTTGTCCAGCTTGCCCAAAGGTAATTTTCACTGTGTGTTCATAACTAATTAATTGTTATTGGCAATAATGTTCATTTGGCTGCAGCAGTGATTTGAATATTGGCATGTGGCTAGTAACACTGTGGCATGAGTTATTTAAATGCCAAAGACAACTAGAATCATAACTTTGTCATAACCACAACTTTAAGTGTGTAAAGTAACAGACCAAAATGCACTGGGAAATGTTTGACAGATAGCTGGGTGCCCTAGATGTCACGCACTCTGGTAACCAAAACAAGCTGTGACTTACTTCTTTTTGTAGGCTAGTGTGTGAATGACCCTTGCAATGCATCCTCAATAACCAGAAGCAAATGATAAGAAAGGAAATGAAACAAACCATTGGGTAATGTTTGTTTTTCAAAGACATTTAATATTGAGAAGTAACCCATCACAATGTACATTGACCATACATGCAGTAATTTGTGTTGAAAATGCACTCTACAGTTCACATTTAAAATGAAAGTAACATAAGCATTCCATCCTCATAGTACAACAAAGAGAAGACCGAACATGATTAATTGAAAGAACTGCCTTTTTTCATTCTGCAGAAAAATGATAGCATATTTGTGTCACTTGATGCTAACTTTGGTCTGGTGAGGAAAAAAAATGCAGGAACAAGCTTAGAGCCACCCAAGCATGCTTCTAAATTTTTCATCAACCAGGAAGAAGTGGATGACTATGTCGACCAGTACAGTACACAGACATCTAGTAAGGAAGAACATCAAGTAAGTTCAACATATTACAGTCACATTGTACCAGCAACACTCATTTCAGACTTGCACAGTACATGGCTTCTTAACAAATACTGCAGACTGTTTGTGTGGTTTCTCCGCACATTTTTAAAGAACAATTTCTATTTATCATCATTAATGTTGCTATCAGTAATCTAATCTAAATTCCTAGATGTGATATTTAATAAAGCATCGGGAGAATTTTGACTGCTTAAAGTATCATATTAAAACAAGATAAAGAACAGTTCATATTTGCTTCAATATTGCAATATGAGACGCTTGTTCACGCAACTATTGGCATCATTTCAGGCTAATTAACATGTTTGTAAATGTAACAGGAGTGCAACAGTTTTCAAGCCACATCCGTTATCAGAACGAAGAATAAGACCGCAAACTTAGATGCCACTGGTGTATTTGGCTCAGCTTGTCGCCATGGTGTGCCCCGTCTTTTTCTGAGCATGCGCCACGGTGAAAGGTATGTCACATGGAATGAATCACATTTGACCCAAACAACATGAGTTAAGCATAAGCTCTTGCTTTGTTTGAAAGGCAGACAAGATATCATTTTCTGATTGATCTACATTGTTCAATCACCTCAACTTCCACATCTCGTCTCTGAAATTCTCTCTAACTATAGATAAAAGATGCCAACTCACTTTAGCAACATCATAGCATCACTTTTCAATATTTATTATTCATTGATTTCAGGTATGCATACCCTGCTCTTTTACTGAAGAAATTACTGACGGGTAGTACCTTGCATCATCATGTCATTTATGATATAGCATGCAAGTTTGACACACATATTAAGGTAAATAGTTTTGTTACTTATATTTCAAAGTTGAAATATGAAATTTCTTCATGTCATCAGAAAGGATTGAGATGTATTAGAGAAGCAGTTGATCATTTTGACTTATAGAAATGAACAATAACTGCAGAAATATATTCAGTTAACAACTGCTATCAGATAACTAACATTTCTTTGCATCAATAGTATGTTGTCATATATTTTATAACAAAAAATTACAAAAAGAAGCTAAGAAAACCAAACAAGATCATAGCAATGAAGTTATTATTAAAGTCATTGCATACTTCACGGTCAACAAAACATATTCATGATAACATTTTCACTTCTATTATTTTACATAAAAAACTTGCCACAACTTACAGGATATGACCTTGCACTTCCTGTTTTTCATGCATATGGGCATAAGGTGCAATGCCAGGTATAGAAACACATATTTTGCTGTCCTTTAGCTTTCACTAGAATTCTAACCTACTGTATTCATGCAAGGGGTTTGTGTGTGTATACAGAGAGTGTGTTCGTTTGTGATGACTGACACATTTCTTGATTGTTCCAAAATTCAGTGAAAGACTGTTGAAACTAAATTAAATGTGATTTCAATGTATTTGACAGTCTAAATGATTTAGACACAACAAATAGTCCAAAATGGTCAAAGTTGCTCATCAAACTATTTCTTGGTTTGCCCATTTTGGCATACTTAGCATTTAGGGCACACTTATAGCCCATGTAGAGGTTAACATCTGTCCTTTTCAGGTTGCATACAGCACAAGGTGGAGGAAAGATTATGGGCTGACAGATGGAGAAGGCATGGAAAGGTTGTGGTCTTATTTAAGAAAATGTGTCCACATAACCAAAGAGATGACCCCTTCGCATCGCATCGACCTTCTCTCTGATGCACTTCGCCACTTTGCCATGGGAAAGGTTTGCAACCAAGGTAGGCTTCATCCTATCCCATGAGTTTTCAAAACTGTAGCCAATTAAACCATCCCCAATGAAATACAGGTTAAAGTTCTTCAAATGTTCAATACAATCAAACAAATATTGATGCCATCGGAATTAGTGTGGTGAAGGCCTGAGATGGCACTTCCCAAAAGTTACCATCATGGCACTATGAGTTTGCATTTAGCTTCCCAAGAATAAGTCTGCTCTCAAAATGCCTTTAAGATCAGTCATCAATGGCACTCTTTAGGCCTTCTTACTTGCATCAACACATTGTTATTTGTGATGTTATAGTTTAGTTATTGGAAATGTTGAGTAGAAAAAAGAATAGGCAGTAAAATCACTTTGTGTGGGTAATGTTATTTCCATGTACCTGCCAAAAAGGGACCTACTCGGCCAAATGAGCTGCATGGGTGTGCCATGTATTGGTCTGTGTGTTCCTTGTTGTATTGAAAAGAGACAATGGCGGTTTGTATGCAAACAGTTTAAATGATGTTATTTATTCAGCTTATCGTTTAATCAGGTGAACAGAGTAATGACCAGATGAGAAGTGTTGTTATTTTATTTAGTGATTGCTACATGTCTTTGTGGAGTTCACATATATCAGAGGGTTGAACAATTGTCAGTGCAGTTCTTATAATGCATTAATCAGGTGGAAGAACAGAAGAAAGCATCAATGCCAACCTTGTTTGTTTTGGCACAACTCTGACACAACAGGTATTTCCAAATGTACCTTCAATCAAATTTGTCTGCTTCAAGAACCCTTATGTTTCACTCTATGTTTGTTTTCTTAAACTCATTCTTGAGTGTTTGTAACTTGTCTAATGGCCACAGGTATGCACTATGGGATTAAATGTGAATGTTTGCTTTCAATAGCATCTGCCTTCACTGTCAGATGAGTTTATTTAGGCATTATATGTCTCGACCAAAGTATAATCAGGAAGATGTGGCTAAACATTTGACTTAAGTTTCCAATTGTTTACTATCTTTTTATTTATTTATTCTTTGTTTTTATTTTTTTTTAGCTGCCTCACTATGTTTGTGCCTCCAAAAATGCCGGGATGTCGCACAGAAATCAAACTCTGAAATTCAGGAGATTTGCAGAGAATGTGAGTGTTTTATTTTTTAATGTACAGTACTAGACTATGTAAGTCAGCATTAAAGGAGAACATTCATAAGGGCTATATTCTCATTTTGATAATCATAAATGCTATTTTCTAAACCTGCAGGTGCCATAACAGCCTCTGTGGTTGTTCCTTTCAATTATTCCACTACAATTGCATATAAAAGCCTGCACCATAGGTATCTTAGGAATGGTTAAAGTGAATGCAAACCATTCCCATATGCTCTTTTGGTTACTATGGAATCCTATGGTAGGGTTATGTCTCTTGCATCATTTTGGGATTTTCTTTCTCTGTGCAATAGTTAAAACCACAGTCGATGACATCAAAAGGTGGAGAGAAGAAGATAAATGTGCCATTAGCAAGAAAAAATCATCCGGAAGTAAATGTGTCCAATATCATAAGACTTTAGAAGCTCTAGAATTCACTAAAGCTTCCCCCATCCAAAGTGGTTGGTCCCATGACTACAACTTGCACTTGTATAACTTAGTGTTGAAGGTGCATGTGAATCCTTTTTATTTTATCTGCCCTCAGATGGGTAGTATTTGTGTTCTTTTTAGATCCTTGGTCTCCACATTTTATCGGCAGTTTGTCAATGTCTTGTAAGATATTGAGTCTTTGGAATACCATTGAAGGAATAATCAATTTTCTATAAGAAATGTCACTATACTGTTTACTACTTTGTACATATTTCATTTTATTTCACTTGTTTTATTTTCTTATTAGTTTTCACATTCCAGATTCTTAAACATGTGTGTGTTTTTTATTTTTCTTCAAGGACTGGTTCATGGAAAGAGGTCTACGTACAAAACCTGGACCAGTATCATCAACTATGGTGTGTTTTGCATATTACCAAAGAAAATCTTGCAAGGTTACCTTTCTCACCAAGACTAAGTGTAACATAATAGCTGGAAGAAAGCCATCAATGAAGATTACAATGTTGTGTATTCAGTGTATAATTTTATGATTAAACTAGTGAACTTATGTTCTGTAATTGTCCTCAGATCCATGCATCTACTGCAGAAGATATATTATTATAAGATGGCTATTAACAGAACATGCCTGAATAGTAATACATGTTCATTTCTTTTGTGAGGCCTGTTCATGGCCCTTGTTGAATGTAAAAACACATTTAGATGCCATGACCTAATGAAGTTGGAAGTTGAGAGTTCTGTCTATGGCATTTACTATTAACCAAATAATTCATGCTTCAAGTATGTCTAATTGTTTTCAGTAAGTCCTACTGAGATCATCATCAGGTTATGGAAACATGTATTTAAGCAACTATTCAAGGTTTACAGAAATGTCACTTTTATGCCCTTTTTTCTTTTCATTTACCTATTCAGTTGTGAATTAGCCTTGTGTGAAGACCACGACCACATCAGGCTGCTTAATACACATATTCGGGAGTAAGTACACATTAAAGCAATTGTTTGCTGATATTTATAATGAAGGGAAGGTGTCCTTTTTCATAAAGATGCACAGAATGTTACATTCTTGTCTTGTACAGGTTTTCTCTCATTTCTATTGGTGTTTAAGTATCCATGGACACCCTACAAAATATATTTATGTTTGTGTGAATTAAGATATAGTTTTCCTTCTGATATAAGTGCAAACATGTACAGTGCTTTTGTTTCAGGGAAGATAATCTGTGAGTGTGATTTTAATATGATAGTCACACTTTAATATACTTCAGACAAGAAGAAAGTGTTATTTCAGTCATAACTCTCAATGTAGTTTAGATTACACATGTTAGGTATGTGATTCATATAGTCGTACATATTTTTAGTTGTTACTGTGTCTAGCTTCAATTGCTTCACTCTTTAACTCAGCTGATAATGGTTTAATTGTCTGGCTGTTCAGATTTTGAACAATGTCTGTCTTCCTATAGCCAAAGTTAGTAACAAATAAACTTAACAATTAGCCTATATTGAGTTTGTGTTCTAGCAATGAAGGAAGTGTTTGAACAATTTTTTTTTTTTTTTACTATTTGGAAGCCTACATAAATGAATAATTCAGCAAAGCTTGTTGTAATTTCCAAATTTACCAATTTCATTTATATATTATGTCTTAACTAAATTGATATATTGGAGTTAGGTCATTCTCTAAATTTGTGTTACTTTTTCTATTTTCAAACCATGTCAGTAATATTACCTTATCCAATTCATAACCAACTTCTTTCTTTATATTGCTCAAATTTTGCAGAGTGCTAGATGCAATACAAAATCTGAAAAAAAACATGACATCACAAGTCGCTGGTCCAGGGATTCTGTTGAATACTCATCCATTTCAACCGAGCTTTGTGAAGTTAAACGGAAAAATATCATTGAAAAGATGAGGAGTCAGGTGGTTGAGTACAGCTACGTCAAAGAAATTTCCAAAAAGTACAGTGGTAAGCTGCATTGAAATATCTCTTATAGACTTCTTAATAGTTGTTTCTGAAAGGTGAAATGTAAATGTATCGCAGCAATACTGCTGGTTCTTCTCAATTCAAATTATTGTTGTTTTATATCATATATTTTTCTTTTTTGCTCATTTGTCTGATTAGAGTGGAACAACTGTTGAGTCCAGACCAGATTTAAAGAATTTTAATCCAGTTATTGATCAGTAATTTATTTCAGTTTTGGTTTGCTATCGCTGGGCTGTGCCTGCACAAGCAGCACACTGTTTTTATGTGTACATTCTTTATGTGTGAATATTTTATAGCAGTATTTGCAGACAAATAATCAATTTTTTTTCTGGTATGTTTGTTGGACTTGCTACTTATGTGCATATTAACTGGTTTAGAGAGTTCCTTTATATCATTAAATAACTTTTTTATTAATGACTAACTGATCATTGATGTTTTTTTTTTTGCAATTTAGATGGACAAGCTATTGCACAGCGGGTAGGGAAGCAGATTAAAAAATCTTCTGCGTCCATAAAGGGTCTCATCCAAACCTACAATGGAATTTTCAGACTTGACCAACCAATTACATTTGCACAAGTGGCTGACTTGTCCAATAATTTGTATCATTATTTGGATGATGCACATTCAACGGTAATTAATATTGTATATGTTTGACAGTTGACTGACTGATCAGTTGTTTTTCTGAGTCATTGCACCTTTAAATGTACATATATCTATTTGCTCTGGTTGTTACAGGGTAGACAGTCAACAACAATTTTGTTTGGTTCATAACAACAGCAGACAAAGTAGGACTGACATCACTGACCATTACTGTTTTAAACTAGATGGAAACATGTATCATACATATATCACCCACATATAGAGCAAACAGGGATCATAGATTGTAATCCTGCTGGTGACTGCAAGCCTCTTTGCAGTTTAAAAGATGAAACTTTATACATGTATATTTAGTCATTTATTTGTAGAAAATACGTGCACAATAACAATGACTGCATCACTGGAACAGTCACACCATGTAGCCCATTCATTTGGTTACTGTATTTAGTATGTGTACAATGAATGCATTGTTAATACATACATATTGTTATTTAATTGTTCAATAAGGGAACATACTTATTTGTTAATTTACAGGACAAACAAAAAATTCCAGTGAGTGTGAAGAGGAAGGCAGTGTGTGCCCTCAATATGCTAGACAGAGCAAATGAAGAGGAAAATATCACCACAAAGGAGATGAAGAACACCATTGAGTTTTATGAAGTTCAGGCCTCAATACTTCATAACCTTATTTCAAATTTAGAGCTGCATCAACCCCGGTCACTGAAGGAAGAAGGCCTATTAGTTCATTACAGAGGAAAGAAGTCTTCTATTGATTCTTTATCTCCTATATTAAAAAGTCAATTTGCTATAGCTCGTAGAGGAAATATTGATATTCCTGTAAATCAGTTAACCTTGAGTGAAGATGAAGAAGAAGAAGAACATGAGTAGTCCGATCTATTAGAATATTCATGTAGAGAAAATTAATACATAACAGAGACTTCAAAACATTTAATATATTTACCACTGTTTTAAAAATATTTTGGCCCTTGTTTATAATTTCTTTTACTATTATATTTACAATGCAAGGTCCATTAGTAACATGTTATTACCAAATTGTTTCGTAATAAACATGTCACTGGCAAAGGAAAAACAAAATCACCAAATGCCATTAGATAGGATCTTCATTAATCCATCTTATAACAGTTCTTACTGCTTGCAATATGTTATTTCTATTTTCAAAATATGTTTTGGTAAGACAATATTTTTATGGTCAGTGCAAGGAAACATTTCATTAATCTTTTGTTATGAAGTTTATATTTAACAGATAACTACATGAAGGAAGTTGTTGTTGTTGTATTGGTTACATCAGAACAGATGTTATGGTATGGAACCTATATTAGTTCCAGGATACCCATTTATCTTCTCTGGAGAGGATTTTTGCATGTGTCAATGGGAAGTGTTTACCACTCTTGCATTCATGTTTGTTGAATATTTCAAAAAAATTGTTTTAAATGGGATCTTTAATTAATGCTTCCGGAGTTATAACATTTTAAATTATCAGATGTTATTTTCTTGCCCATCCCAGTTTATTCTTCAAAATTTCTCACTTTCATGAGATTGATTCTTTGGAGCAATTATTCTTATGGATTTTGCATTTATTTAGTTTTAATTTCCTGGTCAGTAACTTCCACTTGTGAACATTTATTTTCCATTCGTCAAAGAAGGAGGTGAAAATGCATTATAAACATGACTTCTATCATATTTTAAGCAGTGCCTCTGGAAGTAATAACTTGTATTTGTAACAAACCTCTCATAAAATTTAAGGACAAGTTCTACATTAGGGCAACACTACAGTGGTATGGTAGGTTTATGAGCCATTTTTCATACCTTATATGGAGTGGGTGTGTTTTGTGTAGCTCACATTCAAGTGACTAAAATATTTGATAGGTCTTGAAAGCTCAGGTGACCCCAAGTATAATTCTGATTGGTAATATTCATTGTGTGTGTATTTTTTTTTCATCTTTTTGTCTACCTTTTTCTAATTTCCACATGTAACAGTCCATTGAAAACCTATACTAGATAATTTGGGAAAACGAATTGTACTCGATGCAGAGCAAGTTGCATAATAAATGAGTGGGAATGAATAGTAGAAAGACTTTCTACAAGGGTGTTCTTTCTAGGTACCTCCCCCCCCCTGCCCCGCTTGTATTGTCATAACATACTACATTTGACATTTGATTGGTCTATTCATCCTTTGACTAGATATCCACCACCTGTCGCCATCCACCCACACCCTTACTGAAAGCAGGGACGTCGCTAGAGGGTGTTGAGGTTGTCACCCCCCCCCCCCACCAAATCTTGGTAAAACTGACGATAGCTGGAACATTTGAGTGCGACAATCGGAATTTCCGACTGTAACGCTCTAATTTACCTAGGCCTATTCAAATATTCTTGTGATTGTAAGTGACCTACAAAATTTGGTAAAAATTGACCAAATAGTCATATTTACCACGTTTTCCTTGCCTCTTTGAGAAATTGCATCTTGCGATCCTTATACTTCACCGTACAAAACTTCGCATGATTTGTAATACTCTAAAAAAAAAAGCCTAATAGACTACTGTACAACGTTCGCCAGCTTCAATTCGGTTTATTTATACATAATTTTGCTATTGGGTGGGTTGACCCTGTTCGCTAGCTCCAAGTAAGTTCAAGATATATAGGCTATGTCTCTTTGAAATACGATAAAACGCTCAATGCTAATCTACGGTAGCTTAAAAGTGCCATCAACATATGTAAAACTGACCCGTTAGTTGACATATTTTCTGCAAAATGTTTAATTGTTCACTTCATTCGAAATGCTCAGTTGGAATGAAGTAAACAATTGAAAATTTCCATGTGAGTTATTAACAGCCCCGCCCCCCCCCCCCCCAAAAAAAAGGCAGCATTCGGAATTTTCTGGCTCCAAAACCCATCCAATTGGAATTTCAGCCACTCAATGTTCAGCTCTCAAAATTGTAGTAGAACACATTGAGTTAAACCCATAGTTAAATAGCATGTTCCTTTCCAAAAATGAGATTAAGCAAAAATACCGTAGCATTGTATTTTGGAATTGCTCGAGTTGGCAGTGTTACGAGAAGCGGAAATATTTGGGGTGGAAATGTTTGGTCAAACTGAACAGATTGTCCCATATAAAGAACGAAGCTATCCCGGTTGAGACCCACTTATACAAAGGAAGACAAAGTGAAAACACATCATGATTATATTTCGCTATATACAGTTATTGCATTTTACTTCCCAATACTTTGCTGGGATGATTGCTACAGTGATCTTATATTGAAGATATGCCAGAATATTACAGAATATGGGCAAAATTCTTTGTGACTGGCTCAGAATGCAGCCGTTGGGTTGAAATAACACATTTTGGAATATTGGTCTAGTACTAGAATTCAAGTATTCACATAAGTATTCAAAACATGGATTGGGCTAACGAGAGTTATTACGTATGTAATTATAATATCATGGTTTGTGCATCAACGGAATATATAAATGTAATTTGTCTTCATATGTTCATTCATTATCCACGCCATCATTTGAGAACGGCAATTTTATTAATGCTACAAGAATATGAACTGTTTCATGAATAAGTTGTGTTCAGATAAGATGGAAATAAATTGTGTAAGAGAATGGCATCATTTTTTGAACCTGTCACAAGTCACACTGTGACCGTCAAATGCACATCAAGTCACGCATAATGCACACCCTGATCGTATTTGTAGATCAATTGTGATGTACGGTGTATGTAGATTATTAGAGTCTTCCCGAATGCAATAACAATTGACAACAATGCCTTACATGTGGAAAATTTACGGAACAATAGTATAAAAGATCATGAAAGTTGATCCCTCATAAAACTGAAAAATGTATATGAAACTTCATTAGACCATTTCACATAGGGTATGCAAATTAAGAAAAAGTGTTGCACATAGTGTCGCAAAATTTAAAAACTGAATTAAAAGTAATTTTCCTAAAATTTTATTTTTTCCATTAAGGTTAGAGCATCCCACGCAGTACATTCAAGTACGAAATATCATGAAAGTTGATCCCTCATAAAATATTAGTTTACCAGATTTGAAAAACCGGAAATTAAAACTCATTTAACCGAAATTAAATTTGAAGCTTTATGAATTATCTACCCCCCCCCCCCCCATGCAATAGTCATGGTATTTTTAGAGCTTTCATCATAATTATTATTGATAAAGTTTTAAGACTTCATGCCATTAATCTGCTGACCGACTCATTCTTTTACATTTGCTTGAATGTAAAACGACTGTTCATTGAAGGTTAGTCAAAACAAGGACTGTTCCCCATAGAATTAAATTGAGCGAGAAACGGTAAAGTGAGAAAAGGGGGGAAAGTGGAGGCGCTTTTGTAAGCAGAGTAGTGTATTTTTTACTTCCGTGGTACAGACCCGTATCTCAATTCGGCTCTGGCTACGTATATACAACTTCCATTTTGGCTTCCAGTTATTTTATAGCAAATATTTTGGTAATACCCTCCATTCCTTTCGCCGTATGAATGCGCCACCCGACTCTGGATGTCGTCTTCTTCATAACTTAAGTTCTATGCCGCCAACATAATATGCGGTATGTATTGTCTGCGTAACTTCACACTGTGATTGGCGGAAAGTTATTGAAAGTTCAAGAACACTTGTCAAGTTTAATTAGTACTAGATCCGCTCTATGTGATCAATCGAGATGGCTGATGGAGAAGTACTTAACCAAAACGATAACGTAATGTATATGGTCATATTTATTAGAAGTAACGTTTGGTTTTGGCTGAACGTAAAGCCTTCAGCCTTAGTTCAGTACTACAAGGCTATAATTAGTGATAGCCTATTGACCACACGTTGTGAACTTAACAATAAGGGGCTTATAGGGCCTAAGCCTAACAATGTTAAGAGCATGGTATTAATTGTTACTAACCTGCCAGCTAGTCATAATGAGTACTAGTAAAAGATTGGGCCAGCATAGTACTAGGGCTATAGACCTAACTTAGACATAATAATAAACTGTTCTATGTTGACCATGGCTTGGGAATCCGTAGTTGTTGATAGAATCTATGCATTGTTGTGTGTCTTTCTGTGTATGTTATGTGCATGATATTATATTCAAAGTGGCTATTCTTACGACTATTCGTAAGAATAATTACCGACTACGCATGCGCAGTTGCAATTTTTATGACCAGGAGTACTATTTTTACGACGAGGAGTAACAATAATTTCCGGTTAAGCTTAGGATTAGAATTGAGGTTTAGGGTTATGTTTAGGGTTAGGGCTACCCGTACTACATGCACAGTTGCTTTATTTACTTTACTGGGCTTGAATTCGCCTTTGTCTTAAGAATAGAAGATAAATAATTGTTATGACTAGTCGTAAGAATAGCCACGGCCTATTATATTTGCATACATTTGCATTTAGCTGTGCGTGATTGATTGGCTATTCAATGCGTAGAGTGTCCGAATTACATGTCCTTCGGTTCCAGGATCAAAATTCAGCCAGGAGCCAGATTCTCTTGAATTAATCAAAAGTCGCTGCAGCGTAATGGTTACAGTATGTGCAGACTCTTCCATGGATTTAGTATTTCTTGCTTGTGAACTTTGGGACAATTTAGGGGTTTGTTTCTGTTCTTCACTTTGTTTCAAAACAACTTTGTTCATCATGGCTGCACTACAGTGATGTCAAATGGGGTGCCTTTGCCTACAGTACCTCAGTATATGGGAAAGTGGTCAGATGCTGAGGCATACAATCTTGTCCGTCAGATGGGGAAGTTAAATGCTGGTTTATTCCAGTTTGCGTGACTTCAAAGAAGCATGTTTTTCTAATTCAGGTGTTCGTAGCTGGTCTCTGTCCTGTAAGGACGTATTATTGTTGAAATCCTCAATTCTTTTTATTGTATCACCGTTTTATCCCATCGATTGCTCTCAATTTGGAATCTGAGCATTTCAATAAAGTTTATCACAAGAAATTCTAAACAGTATCCCACTTGTCTCCTGAACTGTTTCCTGTATATATAATCGCTATATTTCGGACTTAACCCTCCGCAGAATAATCTTGGGAAGCTAGGGCGCCCAAGCAAACCTGACATAAGTTCACCTAAAACCCAGTCTTAAACCATGATTGATTTAGGCCTACTACTAACTAGGGCTAGGCTACCTTGTAGCATGGTCATAGGACCTAGCTATTGTATATAGATAGGTTAAGCTTTGCTACATTTGTTAAGAAATGATGCAATTCCTGTCATGGGTCTTCAAGTCAACTCCAATGGTGAAAAGAAATTTTCCTGGAAAATCCATTTCAAGTTATTTTAACAAGTTGTTGGCAACTTGGAACAGTAAATCAAGATGGTAATCGGCACATTTACTTAGAATAAATGATATGTCTTTCATCAGCAGTATCTCAACTTTTCATGTATGATATTTCTTTTTGACAGAACGAAAGTTTCTGCTGGATTCCAAGTTGAACATCGTCTTAATTATTTGATTTTGAAAAAAAGTATTTGTGCACTATACACTCAGAATACATTTCTTACTTCTTCTTTTTTGATAGGTTGTTGACCATAAACTGATACTGGAGGAGTATTGGCAGAATGGAATGACTAGTTATGGTTCATCAAGAAATAATGAAAGAGTTGCAGAAATAGTTAAAAAAAACTGGCATGTCGGCAAAGAAAGTAAAGGTAACAAAAGATATGTCTTCTGCCACTCTCGAAGACATGCTCACAACTACGGTTTTAGTTGAAAGATTGTGTCGAAGTAAGCTCACGTAATATTCATGCATAAATGAAAGCACAAGCACAGGTATTATAGTTACAATTAATATTGCAAGCAAATATTTCTTCTATAGGTGAGATGTGCGTCCAAATTGTGCAAAAAGGTATAGTAGGTTATGTTTTATCAAGTTTATTGTACATACAAAGTGAATTTCCAGTGGTAGTATGATTGAGTATGTTCCTACGATCAAGAGTTCTCAATCAACTTTCTTTGAAGCCAGCTAAAGAGAAAATTTGGTTGGAGGAAGTGGCTATGTAGGAGAACCAAATGTCAGTATACATGTATAGAATAAGCAATATGCAAAGTAGCTTCATGTAGTTGTAATACATAAAGTTTGTATTCCTGATTAAAGCTAGTTTTGTGTATCAATCTTTATTTGTGGCTTGGTTTGAATCTTTCATGAACCGAATTGGCATGTATACTGCCAATTTGATTACAAATTACTGTCTCAATAAACAAACAAAAGTAAGAGGATCGATCATACCAAACAAAATGGGATGAGCATTATACTGGCTCAATCACTTAATTCCGGGTAATCCAATTTACCTTGCCTGTAGTATTGAAATGTATTAGAGTTTTCATTTTTTTCTCTTTATGTTCAATCATACAGTAGTTGTCATATAGTTAAGACTTGTCTGCACTTTTTTTCCACCTGATTTTCATCAACAGTGTTGGATCAAGTCACGAAATAGGATGGAAACAAGAAGAAGGTTTGGGAGAACCAAAGCTCCAAGTATTCATGCACGAAGGAAAAGCGCATACTGCACATTTTTGTCTGAATATATGGCAAAGGAAGGTAAGGAAAATTACCTTCATTTTGAAATGGTTATTTCAACTAGAAACTTATGAAATATTGTGACATTAGCTTGTGCTCAGAAGAAATGAAAGAAAAAAATAAAATAGTCAGTAATTCCATATTAGTGTTTTGCTAACTTGAGACCCCAGGTAAATCAAAAACGAAAATCCATCTGCCTAAACAGATTCCAACTGGATGGGGACCCTGGTGGGGATTCACAGGTTTTCACAAGAGAATAAGAGTTGTCTTTTAATCCACAAAGCAGGTTCTCATAGTGGACATTCTTTGAGATTGCCAAACAATAGACACAGGAAATAGTGATGCCCATGTGCACAAGCTAAAACTCAAGCTTGACGTAATTCAAGGAACTGAATTTTGATGTATGAAAACCTAGGTAATATCACAAAAGATAAAGCAAACACTAATTCCCAAATTGTTGTTCAAAAATTTCCCGAATTGTTGCCTCAAAAATGGCATTTTATGCTCACTTAAAAAATATATTGTACACAAATACTAGACTACTTCTGGTGTTTTAAAAAAAAATCCTAGAACTTTTCAAAATACAGATAAAATGATATCCTACCATAGTTACTTTGAGGTGTACAGCAAATAGCCTAACCACATTGGCACTTATGTAGTTCATACATACTACAGAAACACAAGTAAACGTAGTTCACAGAGTTAGTGTTTTGTACAGGAACATTAAAACATTTATGTTAGTCTTTTGACAATCATGCCAAGTGGCATAAAACATCTAGGTTTTAGTTTAATAAACCGATGGCATACAGTAGATAGGGGCAGTGATATCAAAATGTGCATGTACAGTACATTATACCGTATGGGCTTTTGATCACGTTTTCATGGGGAATAGACTGGTTCATGAGGGATGTACCATTGATTTGAGGTGCATTCTATGAAATATATGGAGGTTGTAAATATTACATGAATGTGTTTATCTAGTTTTCTCAAACATCTAATTGTTTGCTTTCTTTGCCAATCATTTCTACTGACTGACCTTATTAATTTTAGATTGGAATCAACCATTTTACTCAGTTTGGAAAGTGTCGAGAGTGTGAGCAAACATGTGCAATAGGGTCACGGAAAATTCGCATTTATTTTGTTCATATTTTTACACCAAGTTTAGAGAGTTGCTTATGACATTTGAAGAGTATATTCTGTAAAATTGCACTAGTCATTTGGAGCATATTTTAGTAATCTTGATATACTTGATAGGGAACAACTTTGAGGCTGATTTGACGATCTATGAAGGTAGGCAATTGCAGTGATCTATTACTTTGCAGAAATTTTCACAGCTATGTGGGAGGTAACCAGTCTGATGTCGGCTTACTCAACCATTCTGTACCCATTGAAATGAACTAGTGTACTACCCAAACTGAAGATTACTCATCTAAAATTTGATGTTTTTGCTCCTCTATCAGGTGGCCACTGAGAAAAAAATTTGCTTTCATTATTATTTCTTTGTGTCTTTGGCAGCATAAGGCTTACTAAACTTTCCCTAAGATAACTAAGACAACAAACTATGCATATTGTCTGACCAAGGCCGATAACAATTCTTAAGACCGAAGCCTTTATTGTATTGTTCTCTTCAGGCGCATATCCAGGATTTGTTCCTGGGGGGTGTTTTGCTGGAGACTGACATGGGGGAGGGGTCTAAGTGGGAGGGGGTGTCCCCTCCCCTTTGGCGTAAAATGGTATTTTAAGGCCTGTAGATGCAAAATGGTGCAATGTTTGAGCTGAAATCATGCAAAAGAATATTGATAATAATTCTATTCACATCAGAAAAATGTAATCCTATATAGACTCAATTATTGATGCAAGGAAATTGCCAACCTAAAGAGATACCTTTCTCAATATATATAATTTACAAGCAACTAGGTTCAACATCAACTCAAAAGTTTGAACTGTAAGAAGGATAATTTGGGGAATCAGGAGGATTGGAAGAGACTCGAGTGAGGCTCGGAGGAGGGTGCGATAATTATCACTAGCGTATCTCTCCAAGTCACTGGTGTTTTCTGCATATTTTTTGGGGGGCACTTGGGCCATGGAGTGTGTTTGACCGCCCAAAACACCCCTTGTGGCTTCACGCCTGGTTCTCTTACTGAGGCTATTGTATTTATACAAACACTGCTATCATGTAGTGTAATATTTATCTTTGCCCTGTTGCAACTCTGTCGGCTCTAATATGAAGATGAAGAAACACAATCAGGTACTTTCATAGGCTATTAATGAAATCGGGAGGTATTGTGTGTAAATGCTCCAAGCATAAATTTGAAGGAAAAGTAATATCCAATAATCATGTCACTTCCTTTGTATATTGTCTTTGCACATGCAGCTAATAAATCTCAACAGAGCAGAAAGGATCTGCTGAAAAGTGCAGGGGAAGCATGGAGAAAGATTAAAGCAAATAAAACCAGCTTTAACAATTACAATCTTGCTGCAAGTAAGAAGAATGCCAGCGACAAAAAGTTGAGCCAACATCAGATGAAACCGTGGCAAAACAAAGTTGTGAAGGAGATGCAAGTTTTGGTAAGAAATACAAAATCATGAAATGGCAGTTTTGCAGCAATGTGCTGTATTGTTATCTTTTCAAAGAATTAACTGTTTGCTAAGATGAATTATTGTCTGAAGGATTTGGATACTTTCTTATTGGACTGTCTCTTAAAATTCTATTTTCTATTGGGTTCTATTGGGTTTCTATTGGGTTTTGCACAAGACTTGTTGGTCTACATGTGGAAGAATATTTTCATCCTCAGAGTTTAATCAAGCAAACAGTTATTGTAAATGTTTTGATAATATTAACAATCCTTTTAATTAAAAGTCTCATCTTCAAATATATCCAATTAAACATTAAATAAGTGAGAGAAGTTAACACTGCCTTTATGCCTGTTTACATTCAATGCTTTGTTGATGTTTCCTGTTGATAGCACTGAAGGCCAACCTCTATATCTCTTGCACTTTGTAAATCGAGCTGATGGCTCTCATTCCTTCATTGTTAATTTAAATGTTCTTATAAAAAGCACAATTATCAGTGGTTACTTTTTTACTCCTTCACAGTGTGAGAAACTTGAGGAGCAAAACTGTGAGGCTTTTGTTGCAGTAGTCAATTCAGATGGGGAACTGATTACAGCAGGAACAGATATGGCGAAAAACTTCATGCAGAGAGAAGATCTGTTCCTGCAACGATTTGGTCTTGCTGTATCTGGCAAAGGTATTTTCACATATTTCACTATGTTTAATATTTGTCTCTGTACATTGCCAAAAAAGCCACTTAACCATTTGTTATGGCTGCATTTATCATGACTGCACAGCTTCATGACATACGTAACAAACTCATAGGAGAAATGAAAGTTTATCGTATAGTGGGAGATCAACCTCAGCTGAGGAAGATGTTCCCATGGAAACTATGATTAGAAAAGAAATGAAAATTGTTCACCTCTTGGAAACCATGTGATTTAACTAATAATAGCTGCTTTGGAATGAAAGTGAAGTACTTAATGTAGAATGTTGTTCACAACTACTGCACCTATGTACCTTAAATGATCCTCAGTATTAACCCCATATTAAGAGCAAATCATTGTCCAACTGGATAAAGTCATGTTCAGTGTGACACTAGATATGAATATTTTCAAGAAAATGTGGCAGTACATATAGAAAAACAAGATGGAAAAATGTATGTTGCATAACTGGAAGTTTTATGTTTGGAATGGATTATTGTTTGCCTTATACTATATATTTCATTCAATGTTATAGAACAGTTTGCTTGTAAGTCAAAGGATTCTTGGGATGATCTGCGCTGCAAAGTCCAAGAAATATTCAATGAGAAGTTTTGTAAGTATGTTAATTACAACAAGTTTTTTACTGTAGATTCAAAAGCAGAACAATTAAGACCTTGTGGTGAGATATTATATGTATATTGCCACTTTAGTGTTCATGGAATGTAAGAGCTACAATCGACCTTCCTTGTTTTTGTACAAAATCCACATTTACCTGTACTTCTAGAACTCCTCCTGCAACAACCCTGATGGTCTGCAATGCTTTCCTGAAAAGGGAAAGGTTCCAAAGGGGGAAAGGTACCTTGATCCTCTTTCCCTTTGAGAAAAGTTTATCATGATCAATGGTGTTAAATGCAACATGATGTAATTTTGTTTATACCATTTAAAGTGAATTAATGTGAAATAAAAAACATATTGTTAATGGTGGGCCTGCTTGTTCTACCTTTATAGGTACAATGCATCCATGGTGTGCTTGAAATATCCAAACATCGGCCTGCCAGTGTAGGATGTACAACCCCTGTTCTATGGTAGATAAATATCCCAAAGCTTCTGGGTAAAATGTAAACATATACTAAGTTTGCCACATTGTGAGAGCTAGTTTAAATACAATTTGATATCATTCTTTGCAGAAGGACTCTATTCCATGGTGTTTTGTGTTTTTGTGTCTGTATATGAACAGTGTTGTGCATAGTATAAGATTGTGGGGGGGGGGGCTACACTTGTGATTCTCCTGTTTGATATGTGGGAGTGGTCTAAGGGGAGAGGCTGTTATCCCCAACTGAGTGTTTTTCCTGAATTGTTACAGAGGTGGGTCACCTGCTCAAGCCCCTCCATCCATTTGGGCATATTGCTTCATGTGACAATACGCGTGTTAACCCAATATGATGCTCTAATATTAAAAATTGCTTGAAGTTTAAACCTTGTTTGTACATTGCCTGTTGTGAGTAGATGACACCTCTTGTGTGTTTGTTAATATATGTCAAAGTCTGAAACACATGTGTCCGTGATATCTCCAGAAAATAAAAATTGGGGAGAACTTCAAAGTTGATATGTGCATTGCATATAGTAAGTACAAGATTCCTAATGTTTTATTAGGCAGTCAGTGTGTTTTAAAGTCAACAGAAGTCAAGAAAATTTTAAACATGATATCTTCAGAAGTGAATGATATTTGAAATGTAAACTTAGTTTGATGGTAGCCCTTGGCAAGTAGATGATTCTTATGGATTTCAATTGATATTTCAATTCATGTTAAAGGGTGTAAATAGTCGCGCAAAAAGAAATGTCTAATGCCGGTAATTTGACCTAGTTTAGAATGAGGTGTAACAGAAGCGTAAAACGCCACCATCGATCCTGCAGTATCCAAAGATACAGCGATGGACATCTCAGGTCCAGATAAAAATAACAATTAAGGTATCACGTTTCATTACTGTCTGCATTTTGTAGCGACATGAAGAAAACGTCACTGGCAGGCAACAGAAAGTTAACTTATTCAGATGGCCACACACGGTTTGGGGCTAGTCTTCAATGCCATTAAAGTGAACAGAGCAAAGTCTGGGAAGTAACAGTGTGTCTGTGTCATGTACCAGGTTGCACTTAGTAAGTTGTTGTTTGTGTGAGGGTTCATTTTAGGTCAATATGGTATCCCCAGAAAATTGAAATTAAAATTTGGTGAGGAAGTGATACATTTTTTCCCCCTTCAGTCCAATGGTCATCTGAATTAAACAAATTATCTTCAGAAATAAGTATTATTTATAACTTCAAAAGTGGAACATATAGTCGTTAATGGGTAATCGATCCATACCTTCATCATGGATGTCAAATATGATTTGAGGGTAATAGATCAAAGTTTAAAAACATCCGAAACATGAAAACCAAATAATGGTGAGAAAATGATCCGTTCTAGTATTACAGCTAGAGATCAAATGGTACCAACTGTAAAATATGGCTGCTTTGCAGATGCTTCTTTCATACTACTTCTATGAAATAATCAGTTATTGTAATAACAACTCAAAACTAATTATCAGTGGTTGCTATCAGATTTGCTATGAAATTTTTAAAAGTACAAAGAAATCAATGGTGAAACAGGGTTGAAATAGGGATCAGTGGTGTCAATTAGGGCTGATCTACCTCAGTTGATAGAGCTCAGAACTCGCAATCCCAAAGTCGCTCTTTCAAATCCTGTCTTAGCCTTAAGTTATTTGCACTGTTCAAAATTTCATTAAAATATCTCCCAGTCAGATTTTTATATTTCAGTTTGCATTACATTTTAAAAGTGCATTGACTGGGGACCGTCAGATGAGCTACAAGAAAATAGCGGCTGGGGAAGTCAGTGTTTGTGGCCTACCACCAGGTGTCTCATTCAATCGGCCATCATCATATGGGCTGGAAGACCTACATGCAATTGTTGCGAATAGCAGTAAAATTGATTGTGGTATGTGCATGAAAAGCCGAACCTTTAGTTCACAATAATATGTGCAGTCAGAAAAGCTCAGAGAAACAGTTGTGTAGATTATAGAGTTTCAAATTGTATGCCTCTCTGACCTTTTTATTATGATTATATGTTAGGAATAACCCATTCTAACTTGATTGGAACGGGGAGGGTTGGCATGCTACCCCTGACTGGTATCCATGGAACCATATCAGCTTGTTTTGCCACTCAGTGTTTTGAGCTGTTATACCAGTAGAGCTTATTTGAAGCAATCAATTCAAATAACAGCTGAGACTGAGATAATTAGAAAACTCAGTCTACTCTACATTTTCAATTGGGAATACAAATTTTAAAGTAGGGCTTTTCATTTTCATGAGGGACATTGTTAACATTTTTCACAAAGGTTAGGGTGCTGGGGACATTTCCCTGGTGCTTCTGATTCTTTCATCCTATGACACTTGCATCTGTGCCCACAACCAATGACAAGAGATTCATTGTGTTACACATTTAAACAGCAAGCTTGTCTTTTGTGTTGTCATGCACTGAATGCAGTACATTTCCACTTATTGATGGGTTTGTAAAGAAACTAGCACCAAAGATAAATATTATCATGAAGGATGATATTTGAAAACATACTAGTATATTATACATATCCTGCATAACTTCAAGACACCATAACAACAGTTTGTTCACTTTGAACAATGACAATTAATATATTTTTTGCAGAAGGAATGGAGAGGGTGAATGCACCCATCCCTGAAGAGTTGCTAGACGACATCCCACCCGAAACCAGTGAGTATTAAATATGACACTCTTAATTTTCTGATACTGCAACAAGGAGAAGCAAACGTTTGCTATACCATCTGTACCTGACCTTTGAATAAGCAACACTATAAATAGTCCAGTACAAATGTTTGATGTTTTGTAAAAGATAATGATATGACAGAGTATGTTTGTTTAGCTATCATGAATGGATTTTGACCAATTGTCATAGCATAGGAGTATTTGCCTTTTGATCAAATTGTGACAAGGTTATAAACTGGATATCTCAAGATGAGGAAGCTTGGAGAGATCTTATATTTAGTATGCTCATGTATCAGAGTGAGTACAAGTAGGCTATCAGTAGTGATTTTAAGTCGCAGCAGTCATTGTGAATATACAATATGTCACGAGGAGTACTCCTAGCTTCTTGCTGTATTACTTAAAGCAAGAACGTAAGTATGCCCCATTCATTCAAACTTTACTCATATTACTTCATCAAAATCATAATGCATATTTGCATTCTGGTTTATTTATATATCTATATATATGTATATAAATATATCTATATATATATATTTTTTTTTCACTGTTCTGGATTTTCCTTCTCATTACGTTATCAATATCAATATCAATATCTATATAAATATATATATATATATATATATATATATATATATATATATATATATATATATATATATATATATATATATATATATATATATATATATATATATATATATATACTGCTTTTATGAATAGTTTGCCTTCATTTACATTGTGTTCATGTATCTGTTTTCCTTATTGCACAGCTGTCTTTAGGATCTTGCAACCTATTTACCAGGATCTGACTTCTTGAAGTGACTTCGGTTGGAGATATATATGTGCTATTCCCTGTCACCAGCATCATGACAGCCAAGATGAAATGAACTGGATAACTTCACAAAACATATTC
This sequence comes from Apostichopus japonicus, assembly GCF_037975245.1. Lineage (NCBI taxonomy): Eukaryota > Metazoa > Echinodermata > Holothuroidea > Aspidochirotida > Stichopodidae > Apostichopus > Apostichopus japonicus. Next base: position 35,944,727 of record NC_092576.1, on the reverse strand, counting down.
ATCTCTGCAACATATATTTTACATTAAATTTTCAACAACATGTTCCTAATATAATCTATGGAGCTTTTATCTATGTGCGCCAATGAAATTATGGTGACATCCATCTTTCAAATAGCCCAATTTTCATATTGTATCGTTAAAGCTGTCAATGTGATTGCTTTCATCTTGCCTTGCCCCTTCATTGCCCTTTCGGGATGATCAAGTTCCGTAACAGGTACATGCCAGACTCTTGCCAGACTGCAAATCTGTACAGTGTAACAAATTTTTAAATTGCCATCATATTATTTGTGCATGATGGTAACCAAATGCAATTGGATATCAGCCATTATTTTGCTAGAATGTTGTGAAAATTCCTCAACATTTTTTGGGTCACATATATATATGGCCATTTGCTGAATTGGAGTCACGGCTCATCTTCACTAGAATGTTGTGGTTAAGTATGACTCGAAAGTGCTATTTGGGACTTATGGGAGTTAACATCTACTAAGTTGATATCACATGAGTTACACGGTAGGCTCATTCAAGGAATAGATTCAAAGCTTACTAGCGAGGTTTCTACTTCCTACATGAACACAACATATGTAATGTTACCATGTATCACTTGAGATAGTTAAGCTGTCTATCATAATGATGCAATATGACAATCACCTTTTTATATGTATTCCTTATAACAATCTGTTAAACTTTCATCAATACTTGTTTTTTGTTTCTTCTTTCTGTGTGAGTCTTGTGTTACAAAAATGTAATTCTGCAGCAAAGCAGAGAGTATGAAAATTAACTTGAAGTACCAATCCGGCAATACATCAGATGACCTTTAAAGAATGGACATCACCTAGTGTCTGGTACATGAAAAAAAAAATCAGAAACAATTATGTGGCTCACAGGTATCGTGCAATGTATGGTAATACATCAGCCCCAATAGGAGGAGATTTTGGCATCAAGCACTTGTGTAGTTCTTGTGATGACCAATACATGTCTAATATGGTATTCTATTTCTTTCTGTGAAGATATGGGCTCTCTCTACACTGTGTGTGCCAATGTGTTCACCATTTCTGATCTTTTCTTCTGATTGGTAGTGAGAATATTGTTGCCTACAGCAAAATCATGTGGCTGCTGGGAAACAAGTCTGCCATTCCTAAGAACACTATTTTTTAATGGTATGTTGCAGTGAGCCCAAATATGGTAGATTTTCAAATATGGTCACTTACCTTTGGTCAAACTTCTTCAACTGTTTTTATTTATGATTTATTTCTGCCTTTTGACAAACATTTGCATGGATAAAATTAGCACCACAAGATTATGTAGATGAAAAAGATTAATGAACAATATGGCACATGAAGGTCATATCAAAGACTTGAATCAACAGGAATACTGAAAGGATGGATATTTTACTGTTGAAGAAGTCGACTCAAAACTGATTACAACAATTAAATTGGAAGATGTTGGTTAACTGGCAGCCAAACTGTCGTCACCACAATTAGGTGATTCCAATGAAGTATCATAGTATCAAGTCACATTTGACAGGGACTTGCTACCTCAATGATTGACACGTTGCCGACCTAAGCACTGTTACGTAGGGAAAAGTTTCTGTCAGGTGGGTTGCTATCATGTTCTTTTCATCGTTTCTGATATGATAGTTTAATTACCCCGGAAAATATGTATGTGGTGGTCCATGGTTGCACCGAAAAAGGTCTGAAATGAACATGGAATAGTTTCGTCAGTATTGGGTGCAAATATGGTATTGACCTGAAAATGTTCAGTGTAAGTTGCATCACCATAGCTGGCATGAGTAGTAACAAGAAAACGTATAAATCCCAAGAATGGTACCCAACCACCACCCATCTGTGCAGGCAAATATACTGACCCAGTACCATAATGTCATATCTTCTTTCATTTTTTTCTTGTTTCGGGGGGGGGGGCGGGGTGTCAGACAACTGAAAATGAATGAAACATCCTCCTTGTTCTTGGAGCAATCGCGAGTGAAGGTTCGAAAAGGGATGCTAGATCAGTGAATGCAAAAGGGGGGGGGGGATGGTTGGTGGGGACTGTTGGGCATCTTCATTATAATCGATGGGTTTGGTTTCCTCAATACAATACTTGATGGGTGAGTGGCCCACAATAAGTAGTGCCCTGTTGACTTTGATGCAATTATATAACATATATGAGGTCAATCTGCTTTAAATCTTCATAATTGAAAGTGTGGTAACCATTTGTCAGAATTCTTAATAAAAAAAAAGTATTGCAAGTATTATTGATAATGTATATAGACTGAAATGCGGTTGTGTATTTAGCAATTTGACATGATGATGCACTTATGATAGACCATGTGACCATTACATTAAATAAATTGAAAGCGGGCGAATGTTGCAAGTGGGAGGGCAATTCTCCCCCGATGGCTTCCAAAGCAAAGCAATGTTTGACATAAATTTTTTAGATGACATTACTGCTGAATGAGTGTTTCTCATCCAATAATATAATGAAAAATATTAAGAATTGGAATTAACTCCATGTGATTTTTACTACTGTGGCGAAAAATAAACCGAAATCACAAATTGCTCACAAACTGACAATCACTTCTAGAAACGGTGACACTGGCCTGCTTTGTCAGTCAACCCTAGCTTAGGGTTGAATCTTATGCGCCGATGGTCAAACAATTTAGTTCAGTGAGACCTTCAAAAGTAAGTAGATTTCGCAATGTCAAATGTAAATTGTCAATACTTTAGAGTTAGCATCCCAGTCGCTTTCTGTAATATCCGACTATCAAAAGTCTCCTTGAATGGTTTGTAAGGGTCCACGATAGTTATCGTGAAATTCATAACATGTGTGATGAAGTTATAACACAGCACGATAACTATCGTGGGTCACCATTAGCAAGAACCACGTTATATCGTGACGACAAGGACAATCGGGTGCGACTGTGCATGTCGCTCGGCGAATAATGCATGACGTCACAACATTGCCTGTGTGCATCAAACCATTCCAATAGCCAAATAATGTCATACGTTGTACGACGGGTAGCTGCAGCTAACCGTGCTGTACTTGTAGAAAATTAGAAATACAATATGTATAATGTGGGCCTAACGTTAGTTGGAAGCCATGTACAGTAGCCTACAATCCACACCAATACTTGAAGTTGAAGGAATATTGCGGTTAAGTAACCTTTGTCCCAGTTATCAGACTGATATCCTTTGCCGTAAAATTAGTGTGACCAGCCATATTCGTACACCTGTGTATGGTACAAAGTTCTTCGGCGCTAGATTTAATTTCAACACAGTACGTACAGTAAATGTACATTTACGCAATAGAAAATCCGCGGTCAAGCTGAGGACTGAAAATGTCAGGAATGGTAGGAGAAAATTCAAGAAAGTCCGCTCCCCAGAAAGGTAGAACAACCAGCAAACGGGAGGGAGATTCAACGAGGATATCTCTGATGACTGCATATAGTGAGTGGACCGAACAGAAGAAGAAAATCGAGGCCTTCCTTTGCCATACAAGGATCGTTACTGGTGCAAATAAGAAAGACTTTAGAACAACGATGTCACATTCACAGTTTGCTTGGCATCTTCTGAGCAGCCATAAAGCCATGTGTGCTTCCTGCAGGTAGTAAAACATCGCCAATGTTATTACTCCTTAAATCGGGTTCATTCATTATTCAGGTGTATTTGTAAGTCAGGCCTACTGTAATTAATCCTTGTGCTACTACAGCTAGTCTCTAGCCTAGGTTGCTTTGTTTACAAGGGCTAGTCCTAGTCTACACACGGTGTGCGTACATACAGCTCATCATAACGGAAATCGCCGTACGCCTAAGCTGTGTGAAGTTTCGGCTGAAAGGGAATCCTGCATTACAGCGTACAACCACGACACAAAATGGATGGTATACGTTATAATTGGATATTCAGTGTTAAGGTCGACCTTATCGTTCCGCATCATTCACATGGCTAGTATGAGTCAGAAGGTAGGCTGCCTGTCCTAGGAACAGGCTTCACTTTCTGTGCCATTTGGCCATGCTAACCTGATGGCGGTAAAGCACTTTTGTATGGCGGTAAAGCACTTTTGTATGGCGGAAATAGTACATTATTGTGGGGGCAATGTAGGCATATATGCACTATAAATATTGCTTCGCTTCACACGTAGTATAGGCCTGCAAAATCCACAAAATCAGTCCATTAAATCGACAATCAGAATCGACCATTTAAATAAACAATCAACCTCAATTAATGTGATTTATTCAACCAACTATAATATATTTAGAAACAGTGTATCGACTCAAGATAAAGATTAATAACTTACAATTAAAAACTATTCAATCAACTTGTAAATTAAAGACTGTGTATCTATTCCCCAATCTTGTCTTAACTACAATTCAGTCGGTGTGCCTATCTCTCCATGTGAATCAAAGAAAGTTTCACCGATACATTACTACAGTAGGTTAAATCCATTCCTAAAATGTACCTTTCCGCAAAAGGTTTCGAGCCTTTCCGCCATGGCTGAAAGGTTCAAAACCTATGTCGAAAAGCTATGGCAGTATTTACTGTACTTATGGCTGAATTGCACTTGAACCACTTAAGCCTATTCCTTGCTATACTAAATATAGCCAATACTACAGTTTTGAACTGGCAAAGCAAAAGTCATTGTTTTCTACATGTATATCTTGCCATTGCAGTATGTTAACAACTTGCAAGTCTACAATTTTCATAAATGACAACATTTTGTTGTACTTCTCGCACACAGGCTACTTAAAAAGAGCGGAATGCGTCTGAAATGCTCATGAATTATGCATTTGATCTCGAAGAGATCTGGCTAATGAAAAAATCAAACAATACGGTCCCTGTTTGTGTACTATTTGAAACGTTCATTTGGCACATACTGTGCATAGGCAAACGTGTTGACCACAATATGTGTTATTCAAAAGTAATGTAGCCTACTGTACACAGTGAACAATTTAGCTAGCCTAGCTATGGTACCACACAAGCAACAAATGTCACAGGGGTTAGAATTACGACACTACTAACGGCTGTACACAAACATGCAACAGAGAATAAGCAATTCGGCTCTAGCACATGTGGTGATATACAAACAAATTGCAAACTTATTGTTGGAAAATTGCACACTTGTTGTCATGTAGAACAGATGATATATAATGTACTGTAAGTAAGTACTGTACTGCATATATCATTAAATGGCAAACCAATGCTACTATCTTCATACTGACATAAAACCGGCCAAATTTGATCAAAACTGCTAAAGCTGCACCAGAATTTAGAAACTGTATAGTTTACACCTGTAGCTTTCACCAATTAATATCTGTTACGCTTTATTGTAAGTTGTCTCATTGTGGAAGTCAAAGCAACATGAAGTTATAATTATAAATGTAGAAAAGAACAAATTTAAATCATTTTTTTACTCGCAGAAGTTTCGTCTATCATGGAGAAACTCTAAATCAAGAGACTGTGCTCGATACTTCCAGCTTTGTCGCGGTGAAAGCAGTCTGCAACGCATCTTGTCAAACCGAAGAATCTTCAACATCATTGAATATATCTTGGTCAGGTTAGTAGCAGACTGAGATAACAATAGGGAAGGGTAGGGAGTTGGTACTTGCTTTATTTCATACCAGTACTGTTATTTGATATATAATATACATAGTCAAGTGGGGTAAAAAAAAAACAATTTACCTAAAGTTTGCTCTAAAAATTGATGAGTAAGAGGTATTGTTTCGGTTCCAATGTTCAAATGTGTGGAGTGGGATTCTCTTAAAGAGAATCTAACAAAAATAACTCTTTTGTAAATGGAAAGTGGCGTTTTTTGCGGAAAATGTTTTATTTTTTTTACCCCCAAAATGTGCTTAATTCGGGGTAAAAAAAAAACAATGCCAGGGTAAAAAAAAACAATGCTAGAAAACAGCTATTTTCTTCATGAATGTATCTTAAAATCATTTTTGCATAGAATTACATCTAAGTATGAGCTACTACCTTTACATAAAAAAGGAAAAAATTGTGAAATTGTCTTAATTCGTAATTATGGATGGCTTGTGTCATATGTCATGCTCAGCCATATTCATACTGTACAGTGTGTATATGATGCTACACAAATGTGGTGTAATGTAGTAGAAACATTAGAGTTGAGCCAATTTCAGTTACTTCTGCCCAATTATTTAACATTTTTGACACATGACAGACATGAAAACTATTTGCCTAACCTCTAAAATCAACATTATGGAAAAATTTATCCATTCGGGCAAAATAGGGAACTTACATTGGAGCCAGAAAGTACTTGTTTTTTTTTACCCCATTGGCATAACTTTTTTGGGGTAAAAAAAAAACAAGGCCCCCTCATGAAGCGTGAATGAAGTTGGAGTAATTCTACCATGGGGGAGTGTAATATCACTAACTGCTATGCTGTAACTGCTGGAATAATCTCCACATCATATAAGCTGGGTATGCAGGAGAAAGTTTCGGATATGTGGTACAAACTTCAAATTTTGCTATTTTAGCATTCGCTTGATTCGATGAAGTGGTGATTGGCAGCGAAGTGACATAGAGTCCCAGAAATTATATAATAATAAACTAGACATATAGGACTATCACCCAAAATAAATTGGAACTTTGGCTAAATATTCCCCTTCTATAAAAAGGGGTTGTTTCTTTTTACCCCAACTACCCCCTTGTTTTTTGACTGACTAAATACAGTGGAAGGCATTTTGTGGTTTTATTGTGAATGAGTTTTTTTTTTTTTTGGGGGGGGGGGGCCATGGGTACTCTTCTCTTTTTCCTTTTTGGTTCCTTGCTTTAGCAAAAGGAACCTATGCAGTCAGGTTGGCGTGTGTGTGTATGTATGTATGTATGTATGTATGTATGTATGTATGTGTGTATGTGCGTGTGTGTGTCTGTGACACTTGCTTGGGTACGCTCTATCTCAATAAGGGAATGTTGGATTGAGGCCAAACTTGGACTATAGATCCGCCATATGGAGAAGGTGTGCCCTATTGTTTTTGGTGCCCACAAAGGTCACCAAAGGTCAGTTATGGTCCAAAAACCGAAAATATTAAAACTGCAATAACTCCCAGTGCCAATGTGCGACAAGATTGATATTTTGGGACAAGTTGTGAACTGGTTAGGGGAGCATTTTCAAACTTAACGGTCATGTGATCCGAGGTCACCAAAGGTCAATTAATGATAAAAAACTAGTATTTTTGCGATAACTTGAGAACGAAATGTCTGTTAGGGTTGGGAGTTGCCTCAATGTAATCCAATTGTCGACCCGCATCTGGGTGACCTTTGACCTCAATTTGACCTCTGGTGACCTTTTCGTGTTTTTGGGATTTTTACAGTTTCGATGCTATTTTCAGATGTCAAAGGTACCTTCTGATCATAAATGTCAATAGGTTGACCCCGTGTGACCTTTATGTGCGAAGTTATATGGGGTCAAAGTTTTTCGGTCGGAGTTAGGATGGTTGTACAGACTTTTCGTTTTGTTTTTTGGAATCAGGAGATTAAACTACATCTAAAACCAAGGTCAAAAGGTCAAAGGTCACATTAGAAAAAATGTGCTTATTTTGGGAGGAAACGAGCAAAAAAGAAAATGTTTGGTTTTGATGCTAGATTTGGATATCAAAGGTACCTTCCGATCAAAAATGTCAATTGGTTGACACCCGTGTGACCTTCGTGTGCGAAGTTATACGAGGTCAAAGTTAATTTTCACACATTTAATGCAACAACTCCCAGTTCCAAGGTGTGACATGGTTGATATTTTTGGACAAGTTGCAAATGGTATAGGGGAATATTTTCAAACTTACCGGTCATGTGATCCGAGGTCACCAAAGGTCAATTAATGTCAAAAAACTAGTATTTTGGGGGTAGAAAATGGGCAAAGAAAAAAATGTTTGAATTTTTATAGTTTGATGCTCTAATTTAGGTCTCATCAATCAAAAATGTCAATAAGTTGACCCAAGGTGACCTTTGTATGTTAAGTTATATGAGGTCAAAGTTAATTTTCAGACATTTAGTGGAGTAACTCCCAGTGCCAAGGTGTTACCCAGTTGATATTTTGAGACAAGTTGCAAATGGTATAGGGGAATATTTTCAAACTTAACGGTCATGTGATCCGAGGTCACCAAAGGTCAATTAATGATAAAAAACTAGTATTTTTTACGATAACTTGAGAACGAATTGTCCGTTAGGGTTGGGAGTTGCTTCAATGTAATCCAATTGTCGACCTGCATCTGGGTGACCCTTGACCTCAATTTGACCTCTGGTGACCTTTTTAGTGTTTTGTGGATTTTTACAGTTACGATGCTATTTTCAGATGTTAAAGGTAACTTCTGATCATAAATGTCAATAGGTTGACCCCCGTGTGACCTTCGTGTGCGAAGTTATATGAGGTCAAAGTTAATTTTCAGACATTTAATGCAATAACTCCCAGTTCCAAGGTGTGACAAGGTTGATATTTTTGGAGTAGTTGCAAATGGTATAGGGGGATATTTTCAAACTTAACGGTTATGTGATACGAGGTCACCAAAGGTCAATTAATGATAAAAAACTAGTATTTTGCGATAACTTGAGAACAAATTGTCCGTTAGAGTTGGGAGTTGCTTCAATGAAGTCCAATTGTCGACCCGCATCTGGGTGACCCTTGACCTCAATTTGACCTCTGGTGACCTTTTCGTGTTTTGTGGATTTTTTACAGTTTCGATGCTATTTTCAGATGTCAAAGGTACCTTCTGATCATAAATGTCAATGGGTTGACCCCCATTTGACCTTCGTGTGCGAAGTTATTTGAGGTCAAAGTTAATTTTCACACATTTAATGCAATAACTCCCAGTGCGAAGGTGTGACAAGGTTGATTTTTTTGGACAAGTTGCAAATGGTATAGGGGAATATTTTCAAACTTAACGGTCATGTGATCCAAGGTCACCAAAGGTCAGCTAATGTTAAAAAAGTAGTATTATGGGGGGAGAAAATGCGCAAAGAAAAAATGTTTGAATTTTTACAGTCATGCTCTATTTAGGTCTCACCGATCAAAAATGTCAATTGGTTGACCTCCGGGTGACCTTTGTGTGTGAAGTTACATACAAGTTCAAAAGTTAATTTTTTGACATTTAATGCAATTAAATCTCAATGCCAAGGTGTGACATGGTTGATATTTTGGGACAAGTTGTGAATGGGGTGGTGGAACATTTTGAAATTTCAAGGTCATGTCATCTGAGGTCACCATTGTTATCATATCTGTTGACACGCTTGTAGGTCTCTTATATTTCTTACATTTTCGACGCCATATTTAGATCTCAAAAGTGCCTTTTGATAAAAAATCCGATCACATTTTGTGATCACAAAAGTGTTGGCTATAGTGTTGGTTACTTTATGGGAACATGTAGGACAATTACTTGGACTATTTCAGCCCAATCTTGCTTGATAATATGATGTGTATTGTCATACTGTATACCCCAAGCAAGGAACCACAGTGCCCTTGGGCTCTTGTTTTTTTCTTTTGTTTCCCTTATTTTTTCTTTTTCCTTTTTTTTTTTTCCTATTTTTTTTTTAAGGATGACACTGAAATTATCCCATTAATGGCAAGGGTAACATGAATAGAAACTGATGGGCCGTTATACAAGGCAGAGGATGCAAGGGGTGTGTGTAGGGAAGATTGGTACATTGTAAAGCAACCATGTATAAGTGGAGGTTAAAAGTTATCTGCAGAAAGTGCACATCTTGCATCAATTGGGGAAAGGGGTGTTAAGGGGGGGGGGGGTGGATTCTGTTTGAAAGAAGTTACATTTAAGTGCATCTTCGTGTAAATATGTATACAGTAGTCTGGAGGTTATATAAAGAAAATGACATTGATTAAGGCCATCATGGGTAACTCATCCATATAAGAGGACACCCTACTGTAGGAATAGCTCCAATAGCCTTAGCATCCCCTTAATGGCACAGGTAGCATGTATTACATACATATATACCTAGAATTTTTAGGTTATACAAAGCCCTATGGGGTTGATTTGGGGGTGGGTAGGGGATTGGGGGAAACAAAAGGTGAACCAACTATGAATCAGTGGGGGGGGGGGAGCGGCAGGGTGGGTGGTATCTGGTAGTGATCCATTTAAGTATCAACATATATGTTTATGTATGGGTATACAGGTAGTCCATAGTTCTAATTCAGCTGGGCTGATCATAAGAAAACTGCCATGTACTGTAGCTGTCATAATCTTTACTAGATTAAACCAATTGTGTCAAAATGTTAAACTTGTTCATTATGTGTAGCATTCAGATTGATGCAGTATTAGTAAGCTGAAACTTTGCAGGCAAGACAGGAATGGGTTGGATTGAAAGTGATTAAGGTGGTTCATCAGTTCATATTTTTCATCCTTATTTTGTTTGTTTTTGAATTTTAATCCAGTTCAATGTTGTCTGCATTCACAAGTGAACAGAGAAGTTGCTCAGTGCAGGTGTTGGGAGCAGCTACATTAAAATTCACCTGACCAATTCATTACATGGTGTGCCATCCATGTTTCCTGCCAGGGGGTGGTGGAGGGAGTAGGATGCATTTTGTAATACAAAACAAAGGTCATGTTTCTTCTGGTGTTACTAAAGTAATTTTAGGGTTGCAAGTGTTGGGACAGTGGGGGGGGGGGGGGTTCAGAGAGGAAATCTGCATCCTCTTGGAGCTAGATATGAAGTGTGTTCCTTTTGCTTGTTTTGATTCAATGCTTCTCTTTTGATTTAACACAGTGCCATCTGATCCTGGAGCAAGACGTGTAGAGGCGCCAATGAAGGCCAGTCTGACAGAGGAGGACACTGGTTCATTACATTTATCAGCACACAATGACTGTACAGTACATTGGTTAGTATTATACACAGTAGGATGGGACACAATGACTAAATTGTGGATTGGTTGGTATGGGACACAATGTCCTGATTGTGGATTGGTGAGTATGTGACACAATGACTTAATTGTGGATTTGTTGGTATGGGACACAATGACTTAATAGAGGATCACTTAGTATGGGACACAATGACTTGATTGTGGATTGGTTACTATAGGACAAAATGACATGAGGGTGAATTGGTTAGTATGGTACACAATGACTTGATAATGAATTCGTCAGTATGGGACACAATGACATGAGGGTGAATCGGTTAGTATGGGACAAAATGACTTGATTGTGGATTAGAAACTATTGGATATGATTACTTGAGTTTGGATCAGTTAGTATGGGACAAAATGACTTGATTGTGGATTGCTTAACATGGGACACAATGACCTGTAGGTGAATTGGTTAGTTTGGGACAAAATGACTTGATTGTGAATTAGTAACTATGGGATATGATTTCTTGATTTCTTGATTTTTTTCTTGATCTTGATTTCATTGAGGATTGGTTAGTATGGGACACAGTAACTTTTAGGTGAATTGTTTACTATGGGATATAATTACTTGATTGTGGATTGGTAAGTATGGGACACAGTGAATTGATTGTGGATTGGTTAGTATGGGACAAAATTACTTGATTGAGGATCAGTTAGTATAGGACAAAATGACATGATTGTACATTGGTTAATATGGGACACAATGACTAGAGAGTGAATTTGCAAGTATGGGACAAAATTACTTCATTGAGGATTGGTTACTATGGGATGTAATTACTTGATTGTGGATTGGTTAGTATGTGGTCAAGTGGTTAAGGCAGTGGACTTGTGATGTAAGTATTACAGGTTCAAGCCCTGGCCAGATCATTGCATTGTGTCCTTGGGCAAGGGGCTTGATCTCCATCGCCTCTCTTCACCCAGGTGTATAAATGGGGACTTGCGCGGTAACTTGTAAATATAGTTGTTTGCGCCGGTTTGTGGTTGCACCCATATGATTACTTGAATGTGGATTAGTTAGTTTGGGACAAAATGACTTGATTGTGGATTGCTTAACATGGGACACAATAACTTGAGTGTGAATTGGTTAGTATGGGACAAAATGATTTCATTGAGCATTGGTTAGTATGGGACACAATGACATGATTGTGCATTGGTTAGTATGGGACACAGTGACTTGAAAAAGGATTGGTTAATATGTGACACAGTGACTTGATAGAGAATTGGTAAGTATGGGACAAAATGACTTGATTGTGGATTGCTTAACATGGCACACAATGGCCTGTAGGTGAATTGTTTACTATGGGATATAATTACTTTATTGTGAATTGGTTTGTATGGGACCAGGGAGTTGTTATGGAACATAACAACTCCCTGATGGGACACAGTGACTTGATAGTGAATTGACTAGTATGGGACAAAATGACTTGATTGTGGATTGCTTAACATGGCACACAATGGCCTGTAGGTGAATTGTTTACTATGGGATATAATTACTTTATTGTGAATTGGTTTGTATGGGACCAGGGAGTTGTTATGGAACATAACAACTCCCTGATGGGACACAGTGACTTGATAGTGAATTGACTAGTATGGGACAAAATGACTTGATTGTGGATTGCTTAACATGGGACACAATGACTTAGGTGTGAATTGGTTAGTATGGGACAAAATGATTTCATTGTGGATTGGTTAGTATGGGACACAATGACATGATTGTGCATTGGCTAGCATGGGACACAGTGACTTGAAAAAGGATTGGTTAATATGGGACACAGTGACTTGATAGAGAATTGGTAAGTATGGGACAAAATGACTTGATTGTGGATTGATTAATATGGGACACAATGACCTGTAGGTGAATTGTTTACTATGGGATATAATTACTTTATTGTGAATTGGTTTGTATGGGACCAGGGAGTTGTTATGGAACATAACAACTCCCTGATGGGACACAGTGACTTAATAGAGAATTGATTAGTATGGGACAAAATGGCTTGTTTGTGGAGTTGTGACTGGGAGTTTATTTAGTGAGTGTCAGACAGAGTGACTGAGCAATGTCTAGCAAGTGATGCTAAGAGAGGACAGTAAGGAAAGATTGTGAGGCAGATCAGGCAGTTGTTATGGAAACAACTCCCTGGGCAGATCAGTTAGTACTGACGCTGTAGTAATAGATGCAATGACTGTTCAGTGGATTGTGATTAGTGTTAGGAAACAACTAGGGAGTGAAATAGTTACTTTCTACATGAAGGACACAATCAAGTTTCTACATGAAGGGCGCAATCGACAATAGCTACTATGGGACACAATGGCAGGGTGGTGCAATGATTACTACTGGACACAAAGACTAGACAGGGCATTGTCTAGTAAGAATAAGAGTAAGAACTTGATTGATCCGTTAAAGGAAACTACAGTGCTTGTAAGGCAATAAAAAAGATAATAGAATTAGAATTAAACTAAAAAGAAAGAAAACATGCAAAAAGCTGCAGGCTGTACAGAGAGAAAATCTAATGTTTACAATTAATATTATGAATTTGAATAGCCTGGGGAATGAAAGATAAAGGATAGCGGGTTTGGGTAACAGAAGAAAGTTGCCTGAGCCTAACACTGGGGGGGGGGGGGTTGGGGATTATTTGTCTCATAAGCTGGACATGGAGGGGGTAATTACTGTCAGTCCAACAGGACTCCAGCTTGCTATGTACAAGGTGGTAAACACAGTGTACAGTATGTACACAGAAGTACTAGACACAATGACTGGGCAGTGAATTTGCTATTATGAGACACAACTAAGGATTGCATCAGAATGTTAGGGTGATCCTTTTCATCTCCTTTACTCGGGACACAATGGACACAATTGATAGGTAGTGCATTGATTAGTATAGGACACAGTGTCCCGACAGTGCTTCAGTTATTACTGTATGCAAAGATAGGGCTATGCTTGGTTAGTTGCATTGTAGTATTGGACACAATGACAGGTCAGTGGATTGGTTAGTGTGGGACACAATTGATAGGTAGTGCATTGATTAGTTTAGGACACAGTGTCCTGACATTGCTTCAGTTATTACTGTATGCAAAGATAGGGCTATGCTTGGTTATTTGCATTGTAGGACACAATAACAGGTCAGTGGATTGGTTAGTGTGGGACACAATTGATGTTTGGATTTGTTTACTTCATGAAGGACACAATTGACTTCTGTGGTGCATTGGTTAGTATGGGATGCAGTGTCTTGCTGGTCAGTGGATTGGTTTGTATGGGACACAATGATTACTGACCACAATTCCTGAGCAGTATTGAACCTTGAAGGGCAACTACATAGTAAAATACTGGTGGTCCTTACCATAGAAGTATGATAGCAGCTGGATGGGTTTTTTGCTTTATAGGTATTTATATTCCATGCACTATTTTTCTTTCTAGGACTACAAGATTCCATTTATGATCAGTTTTTGTAAACTGTTGACCATAACATGGAACAAGAAATGTTCCACTGTGAATATTTTATGTTATTTTGAGATATCAACACAAGTCTTACAATTTTGTGATTCTTTTATCATGTTTTGACCCAATTGCTCCATACTTCCAGAAATTGCCCAAAATATCAAGACATTTCAAATTGTAAACGTTTGATACATTCTATGTTTTAGGCTTGCATGACATGAGTGTGTACTTCTTGGAGGGAAGAAACAGGAATCAAAGCCATTTTAAGTCTTAAGAAAACAAAAAAGAAATTGACAAGCAATGGCCTTTAATGTCCTCTGTACAGTTCCTACCAAGGTTAAAAGTTGAATGTTTACAGTCTTGTGTGAGGCTAAGGCTCCTTCATACGACTTTACAACTTATCCCCTGATCATTGGTAACTTGTCACACCCACACACCAAAGTGTGTACAACTCAAACAATCCCTACAAGGGCACCACAGTGCACCACATCAACGTGTCACCTGGAGGACTTCCCATAGGGTGCATCCACAAATTGGGTGCACACAACTATATTCATAAGTTACCTCACAAGTCCCCATTTATACACCTGGGTGAAGAGAGGCAATAGAGATAAAGTGTCTTGCCCAGGGACACACCGCAATGATGCAGCCATGACTCAAACCTGTCATCCTTAGATCACAAGTCCATTGCTTTAGTCACTTTGACCGCAATGCTCTACAAAGGTTGTTAAGCTTAGTAACATTCTGCTGCTCTCTGTTTCACAGTATTGGAGGTTTAGAGGTAGAAGAGGATGACAGTGACTCTATACAGGTAGTTTCTGTTCAGAGAGGAAGTCAAATGGATCCAGGTTAGTTGTTATCTATGAAGAATGAAGATAAAACTTACCAAGTGATGTATATTGCAGTGAGAGATACCACAACCCTGCATTACCAGATTAGGCCGTCAAAGGGAAATTACCTAGAAAATTACCTAGCAGCACGAAATGTTACTTTCAGTTTATAACTAAAAACGCTTGATTAAATGGAGCTGTAAAAGCATTTATGGTATAAACTGGGAAAGTATTGAAGATTAACTCAACGATAAATCATTTCCCTTAAATTTGTGAGCCACAAAGTTCTTGGAATAAGTTTTTTTTTGTGGTTTCTTTTAAGGAAGTCTTAGAATTTTCAGGACTTGGTGGCTTACCCCTCAGAAGGTTATTTTCAGGAATGTGGACAATTAGGCAAATTATCATGAACCAGTATGATGCAGTAGTCTATGTAGTGTGGATTATGTATGTACATATATATGAGAAGGATCAGAAATACAAGGAACTGAGGAAGGTCTGGTTAAGATGTTTAATTAGTGATCTTGTTAATTGGTCACAGGTCCTTATATAGAGCTCTATCTGTGCACATATATCCTTACTATGCAATGCTTACTATATTGACAGCATAGTTATGAAGAGGCCGCAATCATCTGTCTGCATTCCGAGACATTTAAACTATTTCAAAGGGCATATGTGTTGGTGCAGTGGTTGGGGGAAAGGGGGTGGCAGCTTTTCATCACCAAAAAAAAAAAGGGAAGAATTATTTGAGATAACTGTTAGTGAGTTAATCACTCCCCTTAGAAACACTGATATTTGGAATTAGTGATAGTAAAACAAGATTAAAATATTTTCTTTTATTTAGAGCCTGTTATTAAATATATTGTTAACTAATTATTTACAAAACGCACCGGTTTTACACCGTCAGCCCAGCATGCGAAGGGTTACTGAATTTGTTAAAATAATTATTTTCATGATTGTGATTTTGGTATACCGTACATGCTTCCTTTTAACGGTCAGCCGTGCCTTACTGGTACCTCTTCATGAAAAACTAATCACCAACAGCACACTTCATTTCTAGTTGTGCTGAATGTCTTAGTCTCATATCTGTGATGCCAATCTCCAGTGGTGGATATTAAAGTACAGTGACTATCCTTCTGGGACCTGTAATGTAGATTGCTTAAAACCATGTCACAGAAATACAGCCTTCATCACTCGAAGTACCACAATCATCACTGGGCTGCCTTTTATTTTCAAAATTGTCAGTAGGTAGCTCTCTAGCAGATTCTGTTTGCAGCCATGAGCTTTTTTCCGTGAATTCGCGGAATATCCGTGATTTCTGTTCTACCTCGGGGACAAAAACTATTATCCTAACACACTGTAGCATACGCAAATTGGAGACTATACCGCAATTTTTGCAAAGTTCTGTAATATTTTGTTTACCCCAGGCTCATGTTTTTCATAACTACACAATTTCAAAAAACACCACTACAGCATGCTGTGTTTAATAATAGTGTATTGTCTCTACTTTGTTAAATATAATGTCTAGGTATTTTCAAGTTTTGGTTAGTGTTCTCCTTTTCTTTCATTTTTTAAGAGTTTGTTGCTCAGGATAATTCAATGCAAGAATCAAGGATAGAAGGAGTCACTGGTGTTGATCGTTGGATAAAGCAAGAGGAAGAGGATGACCCAGGGGAAGAAGGTAAAAGTTATATTGTATTCATGTAAGATGACTAGTAAACGGATGCTTGGTTTCATCCCTTGGTGCTCTGTTCCGGATGTTTATCTGAAACTGTATGCATCATGGACAAGTTATTACTTGGTTTCATTCCTTGGTGCTCTGTTTTCGATGTTAATCTGAACTGTATATGCATCATGGACAACTGGATACTTGGTTTCATCCTCAGTGCTCTGTTCCAAATGTTAATCTGAAACTGTATATGCATCATGGACAAGTGGATACTTGGTTTCATCCCTTGGTGCTCTGTTCTGGATGTTAATCTGAAATTGTATATATGCATCATGGACAAGCGGATACTTGGTTTCATCCTCGGTGCTCTGTTCTGGATGTTAATCTGAAAAAAGTATAAGCATCATGGACAAGTGGATGCTTGGTTTCATCCTCAGTGCTCTGTCCCAGATGTTAATCTGAAACTGTACATGCATCATGGACAAGTGGATACTTGGGTTCATGCCTTGGTGCTCTGTTCCGGATTTTAATCTGAAACTGTATATATGCATCTTGGACAAGTTGATACTTGGTTTAAGCCCTTGGTGCTCTGTTCTGAATGTTAATCTGAAACTGTATATGCATCATGGACAATTGGATTCTTGGGTTAATGCCTTGGTGCTCTGTTCCAAATGTTAATCTGAAACTGTATATGCATCATGGACAAGTGGATACTTGGTTTCATCCCTTGGTGCTCTGTTCTGGATGTTAATATGAAATTGTATATATTCATCATGGACAAGTTGATACTTGGTTTCATCCCTTTGTGCTCTGTTCCTGATATTTATCTGAAACTGTATATTCATCATGGACAAGTTGATACTTGGTTTCATCCTTTGGTGCTCTGTTATAGATTTTAATCTGAAACTGTATACGCATCATGGACAAGTGGATGCTTGGTTTCATCCCTTGGTACTCTGTTCCAGATATTAATCCGAGACTGTATATGCATCATGGACAAGTGGATACTTGGTTTCATCCCTTGGTGCTCTGTTCTGGATGTTAATCTGAAACTGTACAAGCATCATGGACAAATGGATACTTGGTTTCATCCACAATGCTCTGTTCCAGATGTTAATCTGAAACTGTATATGCATCATAGACAAGTGGATGCTTGGTTTCATCCCTTGGTGCTCTGTTCTGGATTTTAATCTGAGACTGTATATGCATCATGGACAAGTGGATACTTGGTTTCATCCCTTGGTGCTCTGTTCTGGATGTTAATCTGAAAGTGTATATATGCATCATGGACAAGTTGATACTTGGTTTCATCCCTTGGTGCTCTGTTATGAATTTTAATCTGAAATTGTATAAGCATCATGGACAAGTGGATACTTGGTTCATCCCTTGGTGCTCTGTTCCGGATGTTTATCTGAAACTGTATGCATCATGGACAAGTTCATACTTGGTTTCATTCATTGGTGCTCTGTTCCAGATGTTAATCTGAAACTGTTTATATGCATCATGGACAAATGGATGCTTGGTTTCATTCCTTGGTGCTCTGTTCCGGATGTTAATCTGAAACTGTATATGCATCATGGACAATTGCTGTTGGGTTTTATTCTGTGTTGTGTGCCATTCTGGATTAACCTGAAACAGTACAGCATATATCATTTGTGTGAAAATGGTGTTTGATTTCAATTTTTGTCACTCGGTCCCAGATATGAATCTGAATCATACATCATTGGTAATTGTTGCTGGCTTTATTCTGATTGCTCTGTTTTTGCTCTATGCTTGCAGATATTAATTCAAAACATAATCTGCGTCATTTGCAAATGTAGCCACCATAGATAGCCAATCATGTCAAAATATGAATAGAGAAAAGTATCGTAAAATAACTACTTAAAGTAGAATTTTAAAAGTTTACTAAACCATCTGTCAGAAAAGTTGTTTGTTAGCAGACGTCACACAGAGTATAAAGATCCACGATTTGTCACAAAGGTGAAAATGACCCTGACCAATAATAGAATCCTGCCACCTAGGTGTCTGCTAAAGGGTTAAAAGAATCTTGATACTGTATGGGTTTTTTGTCTTTTGGAGGGCACAATATATGTTTGCTAGCAAGCAATAATTCATGAAAATATTAATTACTAAATAATGAAAATATTTAATTGCTGCAACTGATAAAATTCTTCACTGTTTGTGAAAGATGCGTGGCAAGTTTTATGCCGTACAATTTGTAAAAAGACACCAAAAATGTTTTCTTGAGAATGCAAAAGCCTGGCGTATCAGAAATACCATCAGGTTCATAATAGTTCAGTCAATCTAAAGGTTCTAGAGGAAATAAGTAGGCTTACTTGTTTTGAAAACGGAAAGCCTTTTAAATTATTCCATCATATATAATTCTGAGAACCTCTACCCCCCCCTAATTCTCTCATGGAGTATAGGAATTAAAAAAAAAAACAATATGTGGAATCTCACATCAATTTATTTCTGATTCTTGTTTCTATAAAGTCTGTCAAGATGTATTAATAACACTTCAAGTGGAGAGTGTGGAAGGTGCCACGGCTGGAGAAATGATGGATGAAGAAGGCATCACAGATACAGAAATAGGTAAAGCACGGTTTGTGTCTACAATAGGCACAGGCTACAGTATTATTAAGAAATTACAATGAACACAGGCTACAGTATTATACTGAAATTATATTGGGCACAGGCTAGTAGGCTACAGTATTATACTGATATTACAATGAGCACGGGCTACAGTATTATACTGAAATTACAATGAACACAGGCTACAGTATCATACTGAAATTACAATAAGCACAGGCTACAGTGTTATACTGATATTACAATGAACACATGCTACATTATCAAATGAATTTCAACCAGTACATACATATGTATGTACAGTGTGTACAGAACATACACTGTACTGGGTGTATATGTACGGAGTACCATGAGTGCCAGAAGACTATGTTCAAACCTAACACTAATATACACCCTGTATATATACAATTGGTTGAATTAGAAGACTTTACTATCAAATGAATTTCAACCAGTACATACATGTATGTACAGTGTGTACAGTACATACACTGTACTGGGTGTATATGTACAGTGTGTATATTAGTGATAGGTTTAAACATAGTCTTCTGGCACTTATGGTAGTCAGTACTTGTACACACTGTACATACGTATGTATGTGCTGGTTGAAATTCATTTTAAAGTCTTCTAATTAAATGAATTCAACCAGGAGCAGATAAGTACAGTACAAATAGTATTTGTTTATATGAAATTAAAAATTGCACAGTACAATTGAATCACCTTGAAGTACAGTACAATACTCAGGCTCAAAACACATGGAACATCAAAACAGACAAAAACGTTTTTTTTTTGTAAAAATCCCAAACTTTTGGGATTTTTCATTTCAAAATAAGTCAAAACACCCTCCTGAAATTTTTTGTACAAACAGGGTGGTACTATATCTCTTCCAGAAAAAATTATCAGATTTTTTCAACGTGACGCATTTTGAGTTATTTGCCGTCAAAGACGACCTCTTTTGTACATCGGAGCAACTTAACAACTTCATAAATTAATATTGAGAAGAGCTAGGACCCTGAAATTTGTTAAGGTGTAAGAACTTTATACTTATAATTAAAGTATAAAACCCTGACAGCTCAACATGGTTACTTTGGTAAAAAATTGGCATCAAAACCCCTACCTCATGCTGAATCGCAGCATGAAATAGCAACTTTAGAGTTGCACAACTTGCAAACGTATTATAGGAAAGCAGTGTCATCATTATTTTGTAATGTTTGTACTAGAGATAATAACCTCTGAAAGAATCAAGTACCCTGAAGCAATGGTTTAGGAGCAATTCATCACTAAAAATAGCACATTTTTTAGTAAAAAGTACAAAAATGTAATATTTTGACACTTTTAAGATGACCTAACTCCACCAGACAATATTTTTGTAGCCTATTTTTTTCTTTCCCTGTTCTATGGGATAGACTCTATGGCATATGTGATAGAAAGGTAGTAGAATGTTTAATTGCTGAGAAATGAGACCTCAAAAGTCAAGAAAATGCCAAAATGCCATGGCGGCGACAAATTGTGGAATTTCAAAGTGTGATAAATCGGCCAATTATGAAGCAATGCAACTGAAATTTTCAGAATATGCTTATGTCATGGTGGTCCAATCATACAAAAAATTGGGGAATTTTTGGAGAGGGTGCAGCAACAGCCATCCGTGATTTGACACGGAATGACCCAATTACATTAATATCTTTCAACAGTTGGCAATACCACATTGTGGTAATATGAAGATACTTCTTTATAAATGATACACATGGTTTAGTTACATACAGCTGATGATGCACTAGCTCGTCTGTGACTGAGTTTGGTTACTTACCTTAGGCAGGCAAGTTACCTATGCTGTCAATGTGGCATGTGTGTGTATGGACGTACTGTATGTGTATGTGACTGCCCTTGATTGTAAACACCATATACTGTATATCCAGATAGGTTACCTCTGTAGTTCTATTTTTCATGTGCTTCTCTATAATTAGTACAAGAAACTTCCTGTTTTTGGTGAAGGTCAAAGGTCATTTGGGGTCATGAAAGGTTGCACCCAGTAAAGCCTTATAAACGCAAACCTTGTAAACATATGATAACCCAAAGATAGGTTACATCACATATTTGGCATGTGTCTATCCTATAGAAACCTATGAATTTGGATGGAGATCAAAGGTGTCATATTGGGTCAGCAGAGGTCCAAATTTCAAAATATCAAATTGATCTCATCTGGTTAACTATTACATATGCAAAGCCAGCTATTTGTTGTTAAAGTGAGGATGCAAAATAAATTACCAACAACAGTACCCCTCTCTTTCATGGTTGTGGTATTATGTCACATGATTCCATATCATCAACCATGTAAGCACTGACTCTGTTTAGATTTACACTGCTTTCCTACTGTATTATGAACTTCAGTCAGGGTTGGTTGGCAAACTACTCTTGTGTTGCATATGTTAAGTATTTGAAGACAAGTAAACACTGGGAAGGGTTTCTTTCTAATGGCATTACCTTTGGTTAGGTGATGTTTTACCAACAAGTCCTTGATAATGTTACTGTATGTGTCATGTGATTACCTTACCAGGGATGAAAGTATGTTGTTCATAAGGGCCACTATGCCTTGAATATTGGTTCCTGGTATACTGGTATATTTGTCCATTCCTGATCTGTCCTTTACTTTTCTCTTGATTTGGAAAACAAGTCACATGGTTGAACAACGATTTGAGCAAACTTGTGTAAACCTATACAAGATACGAAAAAGTCACAGGGTCTTGAATTCTACTTTATTATTATTATTATTATTATTATTATTATAATTATTATTATTATGATTATTATGATTATGATTATTATTATTAGTAGTAGTAGTAGTATTAGTATTAGTTTTATAAGTATTATTACTTTTATGATAAATATTGGTATTATACTGTAATTGTTATTATTACTACTATGTATACTAATTTTATTAATTTTTAGTATCAGTATTGTAATTTTGTTGTTGAAATGTTGTTAACTTTGTTTCTAGAGTTGCAATTCTGAAAAACAGTTGCTATAATATCAAAGGTTTAATTCTTGTCGTTTATTTACAGCGTAGTGTTTAAAATGAGAAAAACTAAATGATTAAAACTTAACAATTAACCTACCTTCAAAGTACATGAGCCTCATCTAGGATACTGCCAAATTGCTCAAAGAACCTTGGTTTCCTCTTCTTCCTCTTCTTGTTCGACACCCCTTTGTTTCCTATGATGTACTGTACCTACCACTGAATGTCATAGACGCAGTTCTGTTAGAAATTTGGGCTAAGGCTTCATCGATCTGGACATGACATCAAAAACAATATCGCTGCTGGCATATTTTATCAGGGATGAAAATTGTTTAATGTGATTGTGATTATAACTAAGTGTCAGATAATATTGGCACTTATGGGAATGACAAATTATTCTTAGTACTGTGCTTGTTGAATCCTTCTTCTCAATATCTGGGTCTAAACTCTTACGATTTGGTATTTTGAATGCCACATATTATATGTATATATATTGTTTTTTAGCTAAACTCTACCCAATGTATGCCATAGTTGGCTCTCTATGATATCATTGTAGCTGTGGCTCATTTAGGTCAACTGTGTTGTCAGTTAAACGTTAATAGTTTACCTCAGTTAGATATGAACTATTCCAACTACATCTTAACCTCTATGGTTCATCCAAAGTTCCACAAAAGTGAAACTTATAAGAAAAGAAGCTTTGTTTTGAATTTCTAAGGAAAGAAGCTTCAGCCTGTGGATCAGTCATTTTGCTGATTTTTTTTAAACATTTTTTAAATTTTGTGTGCTCTGTAGTTTTTTCATTTTAGTATTTTTTAATACTAGTTAATACTGATAAAGTATCCATATAAAACAAATGCCCAACACATTAAGACTGATTTTTTTTCTTTTGTTTGTATTTTATGTATCCTTTAGTTTTTTTTTATATTAGAAAATTGTTTATACTATTTAATACTAATCAAAGTTCCATATAAAACTAGCAAATGCCAAACACATTAAGACTGATTTTGTGTGTGTAGACACAATCAAATTCTGCCTGTGGACCTTAACTCTTGAAAGTTAAGGCTCCTCAAGACAGATTCAGTGATTCCAGGGAAGGGAATTTTTAACTTTCTAATTCTGTTTAATTGTTATTGACATTCAACGCAAGTGATCATTTGTTCCTCTGTTTTATTCCGTATGATTGGAACAATCTGCTAACTTCAATGGAAATCTGCCACAATCTTCTCCATCTAGGCCCTTTTTCCTTTGTACTTCACGTCTTACTTTTTACCCCAGCAGGTTATCGGAGCAAATTAAAATGACACTTGCCAGGTTCCA
Source organism: Apostichopus japonicus (assembly GCF_037975245.1). Taxonomy (NCBI): domain Eukaryota; kingdom Metazoa; phylum Echinodermata; class Holothuroidea; order Aspidochirotida; family Stichopodidae; genus Apostichopus; species Apostichopus japonicus. Next base: position 35,921,025 of record NC_092576.1, on the reverse strand, counting down.
ATTGCGTCCATGCTTCTCTATGTGTAAGGTCAGTAAAGATTTCTACACTATTAACACAAACATATCATTGGGTGAAAGTACTTCTGAAAGATATGTACTAATATTTACTTAACCTACTTTACCTACTATTATTATATTTCTATTGGTTTCACACATAGACACACTCAATGAAAGGTATGAATGACAGGTGACAGATATGTACTAATATTTTCTTAACACCTACTTTGATGTTTCTTTTCTATTGGTTTCACACATAGACACACTCAATGAATGATAAGAGTGGCAGGTTTAGGGCTAACAATGGTTTGCTTCTCAAAATAATGGGTCACAGCCTCAAAATAGGGTTGCAAAGCCTTTAACAGTCTGTTGCATTCCAGGTAGTGTAAAAACCAATTGACCTCACGAACAGAACAATGGTCGGTAAACAATGTTCCTTGTGGATTCTGACAGTAAATGTCTCCCCTGTGATGTGGTGATTTGTCTGTCAAGTTTTGATTCATTTAGCTGCTATTTAATTAATTAATTAATTGACAGTGAGTGTGTGTAAAACAAATAAGTCAATGTGTAGCTTAATAATCAATCACTGTTTAACAGATTGGATACCTTTGTGTCATTAGAAAGTAATTAGTAGCTAGCTAGCCTAGCAAATTCAGAATATCGGTCACCCAGGAAGATATTTTGGTGTAGAAGCCACAGCTCATGGTGAAATACATTACTGTTAATGTAGTTCAAAACATATATTTTACTCTGCTGCTCAATGATGTAATTAGCTATTGTTTTGATGATTAGTTATATAAATGTTTCTCTGCCCGCCAAGTGTTGTAATGTATTCTCCCCGTGCCTGTACAGGCTTATCATAGAGTAGTTATGGTACTTTAATCGCTAAAACTTGAATGCGCACCGTGAAACGCTTCGGCAGTATGCTCGTAAATAAACATGTGAGCAGGGTAGGCAGAGAACATCACCCAGCTTGAATTTTTTTGGGGGCGGGGGGGGGGGGGGATTATGTAAATGCTACAATGTGAAACGATTCACTCACCATTTCTATAAACTGGTACTTTGATTGTTTTAAATTAGGGATTTGAAACAGCAGTGCAGATGATGACCAATGTTGACAGGAAGTGAAACATACAACCAAACTGTTTACTCCATCTCTAACCCTGTGAGCTGAGTGTATCTAATGATCCCAGCAGTGCAGATGGTGACCAATGTTGACAGGAAGTGAAACATACAACCAAACTGTTTACTCCATCTCTAACCCTGTGAGCTGAGTGTATCTAATGATCCCAGCAGTGCAGATGGTGACCAATGTTGACAGGAAGAGAAACATACAACCAAGCTGTTTACTCCATCTCTAACCCTGTGAGCTGAGTGTATCTAATGATCCCAGCAGTGCGGATGGTGTCCAATATTGACAGGAAGAGCAATATAGAACCAAGCTCAAGCTGTTTACTCAATTCCTAACCATGTGCTCTGAGTGTATCTAATGATCCCAGCAGTGCAGATATTGTCCAATATTGACAGGAAGAGAAATATAGAACCAAGCTGTTTACGCCATCTCTAACCCTGTGAGCTGAGTGTATCTAATGATCCCAGCAGTGCAGATGGTGTCCAATGTTGACAGGAAGAGAAATATAGAACCAAGCTGTTTACGCCATCTCTAACCCTGTGAGCTGAGTGTATCTAATGATCCCAGCAGTGCAGATATTGTCCAATATTGACAGGAAGAGCAATATAGAACCAAGCTCAAGCTGTTTACTCAATTCCTAACCATGTGCTCTGAGTGTATCTAATGATCCCAGCAGTGCAGATATTGTCCAATATTGACAGGAAGAGAAATATAGAACCAAGCTGTTTACGCCATCTCTAACCCTGTGAGCTGAGTGTATCTAATGATCCCAGCAGTGCGGATGGTGTCCAATGTTGACAGGAAGAGAAATATAGAACCAAGCTGTTTACTCCATCTCTAAACATGTGAGCTGAGTGTAACTAATGATCCATGAAGGATGGCTGACCAAAGATATACATGAGATGAACACTGCTCCTGCTGTGAGTAGAGCAGGAAGAGAGACTAAAGCAGGATTGTTTTTCTGCTCCATAAGTATCCTTGGTGCAAATTAGACCATATTTGTCATACTGGCCATACAGTCTATGGCTATTGAGTACCGAGTTTGATAATGCTGCCTGTGAGAGTAGAGATATTACAGCAGAACTGTACTAATGTTCCACTGATGTCCAGGGAGCCAATTTGAGAGCTTTTTGTTAGACCACACTGGTGCAAAGTATATGGCTATTGAGTAAAGAGTTTGATAATGCTGCCTCATCTGTAACCAGTGAGTTAAGAGATATTTAAGCTGGACTGTACTAATGTTCCATCAGTGTCCATATAACAAATTTGAGAGCTTTGTGGTAGACCACACTGGTGCTCATTCCATTATTATAGAGTAAACAGTTTGCAGCCTCATCTGTTACCAGTGAGTTAAGAGATATTTAAGCTGGACTGTACTAATGTTCCATCAGTGTCCATATAACAAATTTGAGAGCTTTGTGGTAGACCACACTGGTGCTCATTCCATTATTATAGAGTAAACAGTTTGCAGCCTCATCTGTTACCAGTGAGTTAAGAGATATTTAAGCTGGACTGTACTAATGTTCCATCAGTGTCCATATAACAAATTTGAGAGCTTTGTGGTAGACCACACTGGTGCTCATTCCATTATTATAGAGTAAACAGTTTGCAGCCTCATCTGTTACCAGTGAGTTAAGAGATATTTAAGCAGGACTGTACTAATGTTCCACTGGTGTCCCGGGAGCCAATTTGAGAGCTTTGTGTTAGAACATACTGGTGCACAGTCTATGGCTATTGGGTAAACAGAACTTTATTAGTCTCATGTGTGACCAGTGACCCAAAGCCTTGGAGCAACTCCTTTAGTTTTGAGATATGTAGTGTGCTTCCTTATCTGTGACCAGTGAGAGGAGAGAGCATTGAATCGAACCATACCGCTACCACAATGGTATTAATGAGCAAGAAGGTATAGTGCTGCTGTACTCAGTTACCACTTACCTATGTATATATAGAGTTAGTATATGAAAAGTTAACTTCACCTCTGCTCTGTGACTGATGCACCCAAAAATTATGTCTCTTGTCCCTTCAGTATGATGCAATCTAGCTTGTCAGCAGCTCTTGATTTAGCATTGTCAAGCAAATGAGGCACACTATTGTGGGGGACAGTGGGGGAATAGTAGGAGTAATGGTGGGGTCAGTGTGCATTCAGGTATGTCACAGCATTCCATAAGATCATGGAGGGTGTTGTGGTCAAGTGGTTATGACAGTGGACTTGTGATCTTAGGATTACAGGTTCGAGCCCTGGCCAGATCATTGCGTTGTGTGATTATAATAGGCAAGGCACTTTATCTCCAATGCCTTTCTTCACCCAGGTGTATAAATGGGAATTGCGAGGTGACTTGTAATTATAGTTGCGTGCGCCGGTTTGTGGCTGCACCTATGGGACGTCCCCCAGGGGACACGTCGCTGTAGTGCACTGCAGTGCCCCAGGAGAGATTGTTTGAATTGTGCACACTTTGGTGTGTAGGTGTGACAAGTTACCAATGACCAGGGTTAAGTACAGCGCGGCGAGACTTTATTGTAAGTTGCGCTATATAAGAACTATTATTATTATTATTCTCTCTTTTCCTAACTATATGGTTTGCTGTTAAATTCACTTCTTCAAATGTCCATGGGATGAACATTTGTCTAAGTTTTGGTGGATACTGAGGGGGGGGGGGGGAATAATTATAGGGGTGCACTGGGAGTTGCTAGGCGGACATGGTAGCCTATGTAGGCTACCAGCACTACAGGAGACATATGATTTTGTCATGACTGGTATTGTATACCATTAAGCCATGCCATGTATAGTGGGCATAACTGCTGTACTTCAGTTAGTTGAATTATATCAAATTTCTAATCAACAAGAAATGCTGCTTTTAATGGAAAAAGTCGTGGTTGAAATGCATTTGAAAAACAATAAACCTGGACCTTTTCAAGAAATAAATACTGGTTACTAATGTGTATTTATGTTTTTCATTTATTAATGACCTTCTGTGAAGCTTGTAACCATGTATGTGGGATTGGTCAAATGTGTTGCCATAGCTCACCAAAACCAAAAAAAAGATATTTTAGATTAATTTCAGAGGAAATTTTGTTTTAATCTATAATGCAGGAAATTAAGAAAGAAATTTGTGCTATTTTGCCATGTTTCAGGCATTACCGGTTGAAGTTGTCACATTTTGTGCTAAAAGGGGAACTTCAAGGAAGTTGGTGTTGTGTCGCACATGCGCATTGAAGAAAATATGTTTCAGCAGAACTGCTTATTTTGAATAATTATTGGACCGTGATATTCCAATTTTCCTATCACTCCCTTGTTGGACACCAAAGTTATTCTAATGATGGGTCCCAAAAGACCAACAGGTTGCTTTCTGTGCCCTACCCCTCCCCCCCTCACCACTTCATTTGACCTTTACACATATTACACAAACTGTGACGTCACATACAGAGTCTCTGTAAATCTTCAGATGTTAGGTTGTCCCCACAACAAATTATCCACACCTTTGCTTTAATTATTCATAGGAAAAGTTATAGTTTGTGAATGATTTATGCATGGTAAGTGATTTGTTGTTGTTGTCCATGTTCACATTCATTTTGGGCGTTTAAATGTCACAGACCAGGAGCTTAGGGCGATTTATAGCCAGTAGGTTGTACAGAAGCACTCATAAATAGCCTACATAAATTGTTTGAGGTTTAACGTATGATAAAAAAATATATAAATACGTATTCAACTGAACTAGCAGTACGATACTCAAAAGGCTAAAGAAGATTTGTCGGTTCAATTTCGATAATAGTCATCTTAAAATTAAGAGTGACAAATTAAAGGCGTTCTTTTAAAAGTGGATATTAATCGCTAAACGATGACGTTTGAAAATAATTTCAATTAGTGATGGGTTAGCCTTAAAGCAGCTTTGTGCATCCTATTCTGTGATTTTCTCAACCCCATTCACCCACGATGCCATAGCGAAACTAGCTTATCTATTCACATCTAATTTCACATGGTGGAATAAAAGTCGAAAATTTTATAACTTTGAACGTTGTTTTTAGAACATAGATATTTTCCGTTAGAATCGAAATAAACCCTGCCCATAACATGAATGTTTGAATTCTATAAACGTCATTGAATAATGAGATCAATAATGTTCACTTTGTCGGCATTGTAAGCAGCCCAGCAAACCAATATGTACTACAACACCATGCTTTATTTGGGTACATTGTGTATGGCTGTGATACCGACGCAACTTTTTTTCGGATTTTGCTGTGAATGAATCTATTTTAAGCAACGGCTCATAAATAAACATGTTAGCTATTCACTGAAAGGATGAATTCAAACTAATAAATTTGTGGAACTGCATGCGATTAATGTTAAATGAGGAATTTGTCGGAAGACCCTCTACTCATCAGTATCAAATGTTAGGTTGTCCCCAAAACAAATTATCCACACACTTGCTTTAAATATTCATAGGAAAAGTTATAGTTTGTGAATGATTTATGCGTAGTAAGTGTCTTTGTTTTTCCATGTTCACATTTATTTTGCTGCGTGTAATGTCATAGACCAGGAGCTTAGGGCGATTTATAGCAAGTAGGTTGTACAGAAGCACTCATAAATAGCCTACATAAATTGTTTGAGGTTTAACGTATGATAAAAATATATATATAGGCTATGTTCAAAAGGTTTAACGTATGATAATATATATATATATATATATATACATACATATATATATATATATATACATACATATATATATATATATGTATATATATACATATATATTATATTTATATGTATATAATATATATATATATATATATATATATATATATATATGTTCAATTTCGATAATAGTCATCTTAAAATTAACAGTGACAAATTAACGCGTTCTTTTAAAAATGGATATGAATCGCTAAACGATGACGTTTGAAAATAATTTCAATTAGTGATGGGTTAGCCTTAAAGCAGCTTTGTGCATCCTATTCTGTGATTTTCTCAACCTCATTCACCCACGATGCCATAGCGACATATCAAACTATCAAACTTATCTAGTCACATCTAATTTCACATGGTGGAATAAAAGCCGAAAATTGTATAACTTTGAACGTTGTTTTTTTCCAAAGATGTTTTCGTTAAGATCGCAATGAATCCCGCACATAATATGAATATTTAAATGCTATGAACGTCATTGAATAATGAGATCAATAATGTTAACTTTGCTGGCGTCGTAAGCAGCCCAGCACACCAATATGTACTACAACACCATGCTTTATTTGTGTACACTATGTATGGCTGTGATACCGACGCACCTTTTTTTTTTGGGGGGGGGGGGATTTTGTTGTAAATGAAACTTTTAAGCAACGGCTCCTAAATAAACATGTTAGCTATTCACTGATAGGTTAATTTCAAACTAATAAGTTTATAGAACTGCATGCGATTAATTTTAAATGAGGAATTTGTCGGAAGACCCTCTTCTCATCATTATCTGCAGCAGTCCTTATTTACTCGCCAAGTAATGCTCTTTCAGGAAAGAAAAACACTTGTCTAACATCTTAGTTTGCTGTTTTGTGATGAATACATGTAAAACACTCGATGAACATGTCAAAAGGGTGGGAAAACTTTTACAGAACACAACAAAGGCTGCTTCATCGTCGTAGACCTTTATACGAGAATTTGAATACAAAATAGAAAAGATATCCTTTCTTCTGAGACTCGACCGCAACACTTCTACAATAATATTTAGACAAAGACAATAATACAGTATAAGGCTCGCTACGATCATTACCCTTTCGACCTTTATTTGTACAATTGAACAGCATCGCCTCAACTGAACCTCTTGTACCATTTCGAAAGAAGATTAACGTGACAAAATATCACATATTTGTATCTATTGATTAAAGACTGACCGCTATTGTGCACTCCACATCATCAATTAGAGTTGTTTCTTTTGAATCCTGCATAGATGACTGCACCCGTAACCCTAGAACGACCCATCGGTTGACTGCACACGAATTAACTAACGAAACAGATATACAGTAAATATATAGATATGACTCGAATGATACTACTGTGTGAGGTGTCATTTGTGTACCAGTGTTACCCTATAGCTTATACCCATAGTCTCGTCTTAACCGTCAACCCTATACTTTACAAGAAACAAAAATTACAAAAATAGTCATAATAAATAAATTAAACGTGGACGGGATTATTATGGCGATACGGAAGCAAGTATGTCATGGTCTCATCGATTTATTCAAACGGCACCGTTTAAATGTATTCATGTTATTGATGGAAAGCATTTTCACGAGCGGGATTATATTATTTCTGTTATACAAAGATGTCAGCGTAGTACGCAACTCTTCACCAGCTACATTTTGTAGTCGAAAAGTAGACGGAAACGGTTATTCTGTGAGTACTCGCATCATAGCATCCGAGGTTACTCAATCCGACAGTAAGTATCATAGTTACGTAACACTTCTAGATATTAGTCAGTGTTGCATTAGTCGACATTATAGCATGTTAAGATTTGGTTACGTAATATTGAGGGGAGCTGGGGATGGGGGGGGGGGGTTAACTGACAATGGTGAAGGTGACAGTTTTCTGTATGTTCCTTTTCACAATTATGTTGGACTAGTCAAAAAAGTTGAATACCAACGTCCTCAAAACAATGAGGGTACAATTTTTTTTATATTATTTTTATAAGGTAGAAATAATCGTCGATCTTGTGGAAAATTATAGATAATTGAATAGATCAGTATACTTTAAAACGAAAAGAGAAATATTTAGTGCTGAAATTACGCAACATATGGGACGAGAACTAACATACTATTTACTGAAACATTGGGACCATTCCCTCTTAAACTAAACTCTATTCTACACCCATCATATACCGTCATTCCATAGCCGAACCAATTTCCTTCCCACTACCCTACAACCCTCCCCCCTCCTCCCCCAAAACGTACCGCGATCGCATCTGCAGGCCTTCATTCCTCATAACCTATCCGATACCTACGGTATCCTCCATGAATTCCCATATCCAATAACCCCATTCCATAACCCCATCCAGTGGCGTTCTAATTAGAGCGGGGGTTGGGCGGTCTGTGCGTGGTACCAGCATGGGTACACCATGCCATAGTCCCGAATAATATAAGAGAAAAGAAGAAATGAGAATGAAAATTCCTAAACGTATAATCAGGTCAAAGCTTTGCCAAAGACAGTCCTCTTTGCACCCGGTCTAAGCCGCCTTACTTGAACAAAGTTCCCTCAAAGGGAAGGGAAACCACTACTCTTAGACCCCTCCCCCAGGACGGGTTACCATGCACTGGGTGGCAAAGGAAAGATTCGCCCCTGTTTGCCACCTACCACCACAGACCCCCTCCTATACCCCCAATTCGAAACCCTATTCCACTCCCATACAATCAAATTATACTCCATCCGACATACCTCACTTTTAATTTCATATTCATAAATATATATAGGCAAAGCATGATAAATAAAAAAGAGAATACCAGAAGATTGGTCGTGATATGAATATTAATTCGATGAGGAAGTTAAAGTATAGCAGTAGTAGCATATAGAAATGACTAGAAGTTACCAACAGTACATTCCTTGTAGTACTGATTCTGCCAATTATTACCGGACCCACATCCATCATATTAAAAAATTAAATACCCCTATTAGGAATGATAACCCCTGTCAAAAGTTAGAATAGTAAAAATACGTGTTGAAGTTTGAGAATGAGTGGCCATTATTAGACTTTGTAGCATATTTGTCGTTAATATTAAGTGAACTTTAATCGTGTAATATGTATACATACTATTGAAAACAGTCGTACCATTCTAGTTGTACTATTTTCATTTCTTCAGAAAACTTGCACGAATCTAGCAAACAAAACGATGATGTTGACTACATGAGCAACTGTCCAATTGGCTGGTTTTTAAGCGTTTCAAATCAAACTGCCGTCGGTAATCCACCCTCACAGAGATGCCAAAATGATAACGACGTAAATGATTGGATCTGTGCCCCCGGCTGGGTGAAGCTCCAACATGATCCATTTTGTCAGAGAGAGGAACAGCTCGCCGAATTAAGAAGAAATTTCGCCCCAGTTGGACCTGACTTTAGTCAAGTGTCTGAAAAATTCAAACTGTTATTTATCCATATTCCACAAACCGGTGGATTACTTATCGAACGTTCTTTTCTCTTCGACGATAAGAGGGAATTGTTAAATGGTCATTATCTTGGTGGTCATTACAGTATCAACGATTTCGACAGCGAACTGGGCAAATCTTACCATAAGTTCTGCGTAGTGCGTCATCCGTGCTCTAGACTCTTCTCTGTTTGGAAGTATCTGAGCCAACGTCAAGGGAATGAAAACGATGATCAATGGGTCGATGAACATTTCGACGAGACGACGAGTTTTTCATTCAACGCGTTTATAAAGAAGACGTTGCAACCCGAAGGCGACGTTGACGTAGAGACCGAGACGCATCTTAAATCTCAAATCAATTTGCTTTTCGACGACCAAAGTCATTTCGGACTCGATCAAGTGTTAGTTTTTGAACGATGGAACGAAAGTATGAATGCTCTTGGTGAACGTCTTAAGGTGGACACATCTATTTTGAAAGATGACACGTACATTCGTGAAGAGGATGTGAATTGTAAGGACGTGTACAATGAAGAGACCTGGGAGAAGATGACGAGGTTGTATGAGATGGATATATGCGTCCTAGGCTATTCAAATGATATCAATCATGCGAACGATGTGCCGTCTATAACAACGGCTGTTGAAAGTCTAACAGATCGTTATCAATCTTGTAAGAAACAGTTATCTTCGCATCATTCAAAAGAGGAAGTAGGTGATGCTCCTTTTGTTGAATTAGTTGATAGTGATCAGAACGTAGCAATGCCGATGAAAGTGCAAAATATGAAGGGAAAGATTGTGGAAAATGCAGAAGCAGAGATGGAGGATTTTAATACTTCATGCGTAGTGTACACGTACTTTCAACAGCTAGCAGATAAAGCCGAGGCATATGATACTGAAAACAACGAGATACTGATGGTGTGGAAAAAGGCCTGGGCTGAGGCTGGCTGGTTCCCTCAGATACTTACCGAAGAAGATGCAAAAGCACATCCCGAATATCAACAATTGCGAGAGAAGTTCATGTCCTTACCAACAGTCAACTCGAAAGATTACGAAGTATCGTGTTTCATGAGGTACGTCGCCATGGCAGCGGCCGGAGGTGGTTGGATGACGGACTACGATGTCCTGCCGATCCGGCTTCCAGGATGCACTGCGCCATTCAACGACGGCAAGCTTACCATACACGAACGGTTTGTACCTGCATTGGTGTCGGGTTCTCAGGCAGAGTACATCAGAATCGCAAGGGAGATGTCCGACATCGACTGGCGTGCCGACAGGGATATCTTTAACTACAATGGTGATATTCCGCATGTATCGGACATGTTGTGTCTCGTCAAGTTCGTTGACGATAAACGGGTAGAGAGCGAGTGGACGGTGAACAGTGCTAACGAGGTATTTGGGTCGCCGTTTAACTGCGACCAAAGTCGAGCGGAACCAAAATATAGAGAACGATTGGCCGCTCTTGGTCTGCCTCGTCTACCTGTTGCCGTCCACTATTCTCATAGCAGTCTGAGTAGTCTAAGAGTAAATGACTCTCCGTTAGCAGAAACTTGGGATGTCATTGTTACAAGGTCACAGTTCATGACCTCTAGGGCAAGTGTTATGAAAGCCGGAAATGATTTCTTTCGAAGACATTGTAAATGATGGATTTTGCTTGCAGTATAAATACCGTGGATGTGGCAGACAATATTGAAATTCGCTGTAGTGATGCAAAGCCCATCTATCGCAATTTGGCAAAGTCCGTTGATTATATATAGTTACAGCCGCCAAAATGATGTTCCTGGAATCAATTATGTCCTACGGTCAACTGTAGTTATCAGTCGTAGGAGTCAGTCTTCTGAGACCATCATAAGATTTCATAGCGAGGGAAGCCTGGAGGGGTTGGTGGGGTGGGGTGGGGGATGCGGTAACCGAAAACGGTCTAAAAATAGCTATTCGTAGCATATTCGTTTCAGGCGAAGTTAGTCATATTGAGATATGTCGAACGAGCACTTTCTGTACATACAAACAGCCCACTGTCCATCGCTTCTCTTGAGGTTGACCGGAAGTAAGAACATATATAGAAAAGGGATCCGGTCGGCTTTAACTGATTATTTATAGGAACGTTTATGAAAGGCTTCTGCGTCTTTCGGTCAAAACGATTCGCAAAGATAGAGACTAGGATATAGTTTGTTGTCAGTCTTTAAAATAATAATAATAATAATAATAACAACAATAATAAATAGTAATTTAATGTGTGATAGTTTATAAATAATGTATCTGGTAGCAGAACAATGACCGATTTCCATGTAGTGATTTTTTTTTTGCTGACACTTCATTGTAAGACAATGATTGAACATTCAGCTCAAGAGAGATAGCCTACTACTTTAGATTATTGGATGTATGACTGAGGAGCGTAAAGCATTGTAACAATATATATATATATATATATATATATATATATATATATATATATATATATATATATATAAATATATATATAAATATATATATATATATATATATATATGAATATATATATATATATATATATATATATATATTTATATCTATTTCTAACACTCTGTTTACACCTGACGAAGGACCAGGGTGTCCGAAAATGTGTGCGTGAAGTTATATCTATTATAGCGTGAAGTTATATCTATCATACATATTATCTTGGATTTATGTCGTAACCCTTTATCTATATTGTATCACCAACATCCCCCTTCAAAACCTTCGCACATCATGAATTAATGCGACAGAGGCCTTGGAATTTACCCCCCCCCCTCCCCTCTTCCCCAACCGCCCAACCCCACCTCCTTACCCTCTCTTAAAATTCCAAAGGCAATCACTTAGTATCACATAAAACTAGTTATTTGCCGAATGTTACACCCCAAAGAGCATTTTGAGAACAACTCCGTTTTGCAAACAAAATCGCTATTGTGTGTAAAAAATAGAAGACTTAAGGGGATCACGTAGATCAAGGTGACAAATTGAACCTTTATAGTGCATTCACTCACCTGTATCATGTGTATTCTGTCACGGCGGTGTTTTGTCCATTATTCAAGTAGCAATAGAAAAGTATGAAGTCATATGAGTTTTTTTTTCTTTTTTTTTCTTTTAGGACATTTTAGCTTCGTCTCCATATTTTATGCATAATGAGTAAACTCTAATTCACAATAATGAATGAATATGCATTAATATATCTGATAATATAACAATTGGAAAAGTACAAGTTATTGTTTGAATAGGATGCGATTCGAACCAGTGAACTCGAGGTTATAAACCCTGCGGTCTCGCAATTGGGTCATTCAGCTCTTATATAGTCGATTGCCATTTATTTGAGCTATTCATAAACCAGTATCTTAAATACCGAATTTGTAACCTTTTTGTCACGGGTTCGAATCTTGGTTAAGCCAAATATTGATTTGCTCGTTTCCGTGTCAGTGTTGCTTTGCCCATTAACTAATATAATAACATAATTGGTATTTAAGTCTTGTCGGTGGTGAAAACTCTCAAATTATCTCCACATACAGTAGTAAAAACCAAATTAACTAAAGTCTTTCAATGCTTCAAGAGATGCCGAATCTTGGTGAAAACTAAATACCATTTTGATAGCATTTAATAAATTACTTAGCGTAATTGTAGCAATCTCGTTTTTGTTTTGCTCTTTGTAACATGAACCAAATAGCAGGGTGAGAGTCCTCTATAAAGTATCGTAGGACATTTATCCTAAACTTATTGTTTTTAAAGAAACACTTCGGGTCTTCGGAATCTATCATCGTGTAAAGAAATAAGAAGCCATTTGCTAATCACCTGCATAAAAGGAACATCACATATAAGAAACAGCAGTTCTTTGTTTACAATAGTCATTTTACCATCAACATCTTTATATAATTGTTTTAAGAGAAACGACTGGGAGTCTGCGTCTAGTACATCTCTGTGTCCAAAATTTCGCTTCAACATGGTGAGCATGCATGGGTGTATCACATCTGTAATACCACACTAGCAGTTGTAATGCCAAAGGAATGGTTACGATCAAACACATCAAACAGTTTTGGACAAAAGTTACATCTAATTTTCTACTCCACTATTGGATGCATTATAATGTGAATGTACCATAGGTATTGGTATTTTAAAAACGTTACATCCCCTTTAGACAAACTAGTAACCTATCCAATCCAAGGTCAAATCAGTAGACTGGAAAAAAAAAAACATTATTTGTCAGTGTGCAACTATGACATCACACCTGTTTGCTTCAAGTTCACATTTGGTAGAGTATCAGATAATTTAAACTGTCAATATCTCAACAACGGTACATAGGAATTGAGCGAAAATTTCACCAGCATGATTAGATTTATTCCTCTTTAACATATATAAAAGAAATTTGACCTGGACTATTCTGTTTAGCCTCAGAGAAGTTTCTAAAGCCAATTGTAATAAATAATGCTGTTATCGTAAACGTACTAATTTTGCCCCATTCGTTAATGTCTGAGTTTGCCCGGTACGGCATCTCCGTATTCATCATATATTGCCTTTAATATTCGAGACAAATCGATACACAGTGACAGTATTCCCCATAGCGGCTTCCCTGAAAAGAATAGTCCAGGTCAAAGTTAGAGGTCAAAATTAAAGGTACATTTGAAGGAAAACAAAACACTATTATTAATGTGCAAGTATGACGTCACACCTGTTTGTTCCAAGTCCACTGTTGGTTAAGAAAGGCGGTAAATTCAACTGTCAATATCTCAAAAACTGTAAACATGAATGCAAATATCACCAGAATGCTTAGCTAATGTTCTTCATTAACATATCAAAACGAAATTTTGACCTCGAATATTCTTTTAATTTGAGACAAAAGAAACACACGAAACACAAAGAGAGAGAGACGGGCCCGCTCATAGGTCTATATTTCTGCAAATTTGGTAACTTTATCGGCTTGTCATTTAGTACACTTTAAGTAAAGCTAGCACTTTCTCATTCTACCAAATAGGATTATTCCAGATGTGTAAGCCGTGGATGTCACATCTGTAAATGAACTCCTCATCTTCAGTTTTGTTTCTTGCCAAAATATGTGGGATATTTAGATGGCTTTACATGATTATTTCAAAGCATGCAGTAAATCTCCAGACAATATTATGATTATCTTGTATTTTTTTACAATTTATTCGATATAATAATGATGGTGATTATAATGGAATATAATTGATAATTTGTCACCTTAAAATATTGGAAAATTTATCTATGAAAGTATATAAAAAAAATTGCAATTTTAGTATGAGTGACTCTGTGTGTAAACTAAATTGGCAAAAATCTGTTTTTATCAAATCGCCAGACTGTTCTACTATATTGATAGAAGGGTATTATCGTCAGTGTCTTGTATATGCGAAAAGGCACCCAACCACCCAGCCACCCCCCCCCCACACACACACAAAAACCCACATACACACACAAGCGCGAACAATTTTGTTACTACGCCATATATGCGCACTTGCGTTGTCATAATATATAACTCGAGTCATGCTGAATATGACAAGTTCACAACTTAACATAAACTTAACATATACATCGAAATAGCAGAGTTGTTAATCTTGACAACTGAAACGTGTGAAAAATGTCAGGCAACGCAGATGAAAAGAAAGAAAAAGTCGAAATTAAACATTGGTAAAAGGTGTATTAACCATTTTCTTTGTTTCTCTGTGTACATAGTGTTTTGTTGTCATATCTAGGGCATTGGCAGCAATGATTATAAGTACAATAGATGTATATATGTAAGAATACAAAATTAATATGCCTTAATCAGGTTCGTGTAACAGGGGACGGTTGAACTTTTTGAAATGTCACTCATGAGGTGTCATAGATTGTCTTAGCCCAAATAAAACTAGAAATACGCACGTTGTGTAAACCGTAGTTGACCTGCATTTGTATCAGATAACCCAGATAATTTAGGCACTCGGCTTGGGTTCATAAAGACCGAAATTCATACATAATTGTAATATGTTTCAGAAAATCATAACCGGCTACCCGGGCCCCCTATAGGAGAGCGTTAGGCCCCCTAAAACTGAAGCCTAGCTATACGCCCCCTGCGGTCTTTATGTCTGACTGAACGCGGCCCGACTCGCGGATACTCGGGCAGTCAGATGTATGCATTAAGAGGGAGAACTCAGCGAGGAATGAATTTGATTAGTCGACTCAACAAAAATTATTGGAAAGGTCTGCATCTTTAGGCCATGGTAGCATTTGGTAGGGTAAAAAAATGTACCACTTTTGTAATTTACAGACATTTTGCGAAATGCATCTAAAAATGTCAGAGTAAATGATGTCTTTATCGTAATTGAACGGAAAATATCTTTGATCTATTTTTTCTTTTCCTTTTTTATAACAGTCAAATCCTTAAGCCAGACAAGAAAATAGTATTTAAAAAAAGGGAGTATTCTGCTTAAAGTTAATTGAACATTCATATCGAAGCAACAACTTCAAAGTTCACCAAAGTAGGATAATAATCAGGGGCGTATCCATGATTTTCTTACCGGGGGGGGGGGGGGCGCTAATTACTATCTAAGCGGAGCGCCACTATCGGTTGGCGCGGAGCGTACAAGAAAATTTCTAGTTTTGATACCCCCAGATCACCGGAAATGGCACCTCTCGGGCTTGAAAATGAACAACTATAGATATACACTTTTTGCCTGAGAACCAAGTATTTCCCAATGTTTGTTTTTTCCATCCAAAAACTTTTTGAAGATTGTCACCAGTCACACATCATGTTCGACCTCATCGCATGGCCTGTGGATCATTGCTTTTGTAGGTGATTCTACGTCGCGGCCCACAATACCCGAAAGCCCCATTTTCAAGGTTTTAAGCCCATTATTTGTTCAGAATTTAAAAATTCACATTTCTCGTGAATAAAATCACTTCAAAACATACCAATCATGTTGCACAAAATTTAATCTATGGACAACCAATATAGAAAAACCTCCTTCAACACCTAACAGACAGTTCAAAATTGTACGAGTGGAGCAAAGTATGATGAAGAATGTTGGTCAGGAATTTTTAGAAAATTCAGACACAGTTAATTAATTGGTGTAAAAATATTAATAAATTAATATTAATATTATATACTTATAACAGCTATTATAAAACTTGGTTGAAGGAAATGAAAAATACCAGATATTTCCGATATCAGGTATCAGATATTTCGAAACCGAACACTACACATATAGGCGTAGGAGGCGGGGGTTGCATCCCCCCCCCAACCAATTTTTTCGCCCTGAAAATTCGAGCAGTAAGCTGAGAAATTTTCGGGCACCTACTGAAAGAAAAATACATTGCAACGATGTAGGAAATGAATAGTTTAAAAATGATCTCCTTGGTAATTAAAATAATGTTCTAAGCTTGGCCGACTAATTCACCATTACTAATGTAAAAGAGAGTTTTGACATAATTGTACCTCCATGCTTTTTCTCCATCTACATAAGACATTTCGTTGTTCCATCCGGCGGTATACTGTGCAATTTTCACCAACCGTATGGTACACGATGGCATGCGATGTAATAACAGATGCTTACTTATATGATATTGACCTTAACATGTTGAGCGCGCGCGAAGCGCGCGAAAAATTTTGGTTATATTTTTCGGGCAAGTCGTTACAGCCCCAAAATCCAATTGGGCTCCTACGTCTTTGACTACACACATAGAAAGTTTTGATGCTGATATAATGTTATATCTGCTCTTTGCTTTACCAATTTGAATTGGCGTGTAGCTAGTAATTTGCCAAGGGAGGGGCGAAGCCTGTAGGCAACTAAGCGTAGCGCCACCATGAGTTGGCGCGAAGCGTACAAGAAAATTTTGCCCGAAAATGTCTCCCAGATCGCTGGAAATGACACTTCCCAGGCCTTGTAAGTTGCATCTAAGTATTTTCTATTTTGAAATTACTAGCGATAGTAAAGAAAATTTGCTCGGGGGGGGGGTGGTCGCCCCCTTCCCGAAATGCGTCATGTTCCCCGACGACTCGGTCGAGTTCAAGACCAGCCACAGTTGGTTATAATAGATTATATATAGTATACATATAGATACATTAGTGAGAGAGGAAAAATGGAAACGTCAAAAATGGAGTTGTCGGTGTAAGGGGTAGGGTGAGGTGCACGTCCCCTCCATAACTTGTCCTCGCTACGTCACTGGCTACCCTGTGTATATAATATGGATCAGGCTGTAATTATGTCACTGTTCCTCTTTCTCTACCAGGTGTCCGGGTTTATGTTCTACTCCCTCCCTTTCTCCTTTTTCTCTCTTTCTTCTTTTTCTTTTCCCTTCCTTCCCCTCCTCCTTTTCTTCCCCCCCTCTTTTTCCCTTTTTTCTTCTCTTTTTTTCTCTCCTCTTTTTCTTACCCGGGGGGCTCGCGCCCCCAACGTCCCCCCCCTGGATACGGGCCTGATAATAGTGTAAATGCTTATTCAGTAAAATATCCCGGGCGCCTAAACATTCCCTACTGGGACTGATGGGGGTATGAATACAAATTCGGCCTGAATAGTTGGGTGTTAGCACCCAGTTGAAAAAAAAAAGAACTATCCTACAGTGTCATGTCCCGCTTCAGAGCACTCGTAGTGTCAGTACGAGCAGTATGAATATCTTTTTTTTTTCTAACAGATCAGGGTTAGGAACTGTTTGTACTGTCAATATCAATGCTTTGAGAGCATGATATTAGAGTACAGTTAAGAGCGGTATTAGCATTAGGAAATTGTCCCAACTGGCTGGTGCTAGTAACGACGAGGCTTGAATCTCACTATTACATATACTGAACAAAAGAACATAACACACAGCGCGCTGCGTAGATCTCGCAATGTATCATTACAATCAGCCACGGTATACAAACAAAACAGTTGCATAATGCCGCCCTCAATAATAAATGGAAAGACGCGAGGCACGATAAAAGGTATGCTGTATTGGCCCCAAATATGTTACATATTTCAATATGGTCACATTTTGTCAAAATTCTTAAACAATTTTCATTACAACCTTCAAGGAAAATCTTCCTCACTGGATCATTCAATAATCGTATTTGTTTCTTAAGGATGTCTGAGAACAATTTGGGGAGTAAAGACCCCAAGGAAAGTACTTCATGACAACTTACAGCAGATATAGCGTGCTATCATTGGGGCCTATACTGACTAACTTTAAAACTATAACGAAAAGGGTATATTAGAGACGAATACCAAACATATACAAATAAGACACCAATGGTCAAGGCCAGGGTGACCACCAAACTAAGCCATTCAGAAAGGGAGAGAAGATATCTGATTCAGTTGAGCAGACATCACGTGACCTTTACTACTTACGTCACTATCTACTACCTTAGTTATACAACTTAGCATTACGGCTACCTTAGCTATATATTCAACACATCGGCTACCTTAGTTATGCATTAAAGCGTTACGGCTTCGTTAGTCACACATTGAGCTTTTCGGCTTCCTTAGTCATGCATTAAAGCGTTACGGCTTCCTTAGCCTTGCATTAAACGTTACGGCTACCTTAGTTATACAATTTAGCATTAGGGCTACCTTAGTTATACATTAAGTGTCACGGCTAACTTAGTTATACATTGATCATTACGGCTACCTTAGTTAAAGAATTTAGCATACGGCTCTTCCTAAGTTATACATTAAGCATCACAGCATCCTTAGTTATATAATTTAGCATCATGGCTACCTAAGCTATACATTTAGCATTACGGCTACCTTAGGTATACATTAAGCGTTACGGATATCTCAAGGCTACCTTAATTATACATTGATCAAACGCTTGGAAACTGTCAATAACCTTATAAATTGAAAGAGCGATATAAAATTCATGCAGATTCTAATCCGGAATCAATTGAATGTATTCATGTACCACGTGTCATACATTTACCAGAACTGATAACATTGTTGGACGGGGCTGCTTAGGTATATGATAAGCCCATTAAACTATATTGTAAGCTTCAAGTCAACAGCGTTATATCCCACTCCGAATAGTTTACTACTATGTGCCTTTAACCTGTTGATCTGTACGATTAACTTCAAACCTGCACCCGTACTGCACCTTAAACTCATTGAAATGTCTGGTTAGCTCAAAGTCAATACACCGGTATATCCTTATCTTATTGCTTACTATTATAATGACTACCACAACAGCCTCTAAGAAAAATGCTTGTTTGAATATTAATTATGATACATATAAAATTGGGCGTACTGTAACGAAATCTTTTAAAATGAGGGCGCGCTTCCACTTCTTCGGTTCTTAGATTATATGACAATGTACTGCTGTGTCACTAGTTGGGAACGATTGAATCCATGCATATCGTGCTTTTGAAAGAGAGAAAGCATGTTGACGTATTCACTTGAGACTGGGCGGCTTGTTCGATAATAATCGGCGATCTAATGTTATTGTTCACACACTAGGGACATCAACATGTGCTTTAGGCGTCAATTAGGTAAACCGGAAGTTTATATCCCGGTTTAGCGGGGCGTACTGACATATAGCGGCACACCGGCATATACATGAATGTTGTCGTGTTTACTGATTTTTTTTTTGGAAGTTGAACTGTCAGTATGCACTACACAAGCAGCTACAAATATTTATTTACATCAAATTGCATCTTTTTACACTGTTTTGTAAATAAAACAGCGAAAATGTTCGTTGGTACATTTGGTCAATTTGGTGTTAGAACTGTAAAATCGAATTTATTCGTTGAAGCTAATAAGTTAATATTTAAATTCCTTCAGAACTGGACCAATTCCCCGTGATAGGAATACAAAAGGAAGATTTCCTGGTAGCACGGACTGATTATGATAACTTGAAGAAAGCCTCATAACAAGTTCAAACCAACAGTGGAATAGTATCGATTTATCGATTATTACAGCGAGTAGCATACTGAATGTATATTTAAATTACGTGACCTTCCTCGGGATGTGCACAGCGGGATAACGTCAAGCTGGGACAAACTTAATGGTAAAAAAGAAAAAAAAAAAGTAAAGTTTACAGTAATCATCAACATGTAACATAGGTTTCACGTTTATTAACAAATTTGTTTATAAAAGTATGCATAATTGGGTACTCAAAAACAGAAAAAAAAAAACAAGCTCTGATAGTTGTACAATGGAGCTATGAAGCTATTTCGTTCATCGCTCTATGGTTGTACTATTGTAATCGCATCATCAAAACTTCCTCTGTAAGTGTCCCGCTCTCTCAATATATCTATTTATCCTTGTACAACCATTCCCCCAAGGTTTGCTAATCTCTCGTAGAACAATAATTCCCTGCAGCTGTATACAGATATATACTTAGCGTACGTGTACAAGGGTTGTACTGTTTCAAGTCATTCAGTGTATACATTTGTTTAGTCAAGTAAGTCTTGATCGAATAGTCTCAGTCTTCGTTACTATGTACATCGTATTCGCTCGATGATGTTTACCCTGTCAATAATTGAAGTGGGTTGATGGGGAAAATGAAGAGAGCATAATTCTACTTTCTCTAATTACGTCATGGAGCAGTCTTAGTATATGGCCTGCATAGCTACGGTTTGTGTGCACGAGCTAAAGGTAATTTCAGTGTAGTGATAGTAGCTTATGTATAGTAACGTAGCGTATCGCGCGTCAAATAGCGTCAACGGCAACGGATATCGCACGTAGAGCCTTTACACATTGCACAGCTTCCGATACGGCGAGCACTGAATGGGATTCTGTGATTAACGCGTGTTAGGCTTTGGTGCCCAGGCGTGATAAACACGTGTTAGGCTGTGGTGCTTAGGCTAGTTTTCAAAGGCGCACGTTGGTATATATTACTATACGGAGGAGACAGGAAGAGAGGTGACCTAATTTCCATTGTTTCGTTGGTATAAAGGTGAGTTTGAGAAGTTCAAAATTCGAAATAATTTGCAGGAAAAAAAATGTAAAAGAAAATATAATAACAATACAGTGAAAGTGAAATCAAACTCCAGTCATTTGTCTACTATGTAAAGTTGGTGTATTTGTTTTTCGTACGCATGTTGTTAGCACAAAATGCTTCGGGCACATTAATTTTGCTAATAACATATGGTCAATCCATGCCAAATCAACAGTGTCCTCTGCATCGACCATCTCAGAATCGCCTGAAATTGATATAGTGTCTTGCCATATGTCTCAAAGGATGAAATTGGGCCAAACAAATTTGAAAACCTTTTGGTTACTAGGATACGGCCCCGTCTAGCAACCAAATCCGGATAAACAATTTTAAGAGCCCTAAATTTATGTTAAGTTTTGAGGAATCGTTTGCATAAATGTAAAGTATTTTATGTCTGATATTGCTGATGGTGGAAGACATGTGACCAGTCTTCAATTGAGCTAATTTTGAGGATTTTTCATTACAAGTAATTAAAATGCCCCCCCCCCCCAAAAAAAAAATGAGATAGGGGCCTTTTCTGGCCCTACTTTGAGTGGGCTATATATTCACTAGCAAAGACAAATTTGAGTTTAATTTGCATAGGCTCCTTGTCTAGTGGTAGTTGTACGGGAAAAGTGCCAAAGAAGAGTCAAGCGGGTCTTACGTTTTGCGAACAGCGCCCTCAAACTTAAGAAATCTCACCTCTGGCCGTAAGTGGCGGTCCAATTTGGGCCTGTGGGTAAATTTCACTTTTTCTTTAATTAAACACCATTTTTTAGAAGTGTATTAACCCCTTTTTTTTATAAACTCAAGGGGAAAAACAACACTAAGGAACACAAAGGAAGCATTTTGAAGTTATTCGGTCACGAAAAAGCAAGTTCGACGTTTAGGCCTTTGACGTAGACTAAAGCTAGGCTATATTGTGTAATGATTATAAACAGTACTCTAGCTAGCATGTGCCTGAAATATAAACGAAGAAATGATTACTAAAACCATCAGAACTATGCTGTCAATCACGAACCTGCTTTCGAACGTGACAGAGAATACATAAAGTCCTGGATACTGATTGGTCAAATTGAAGAACATGTTAACGTTACTGTATATTCGCCTAGTTCGCGAAATTTTACGAACATACGGATCATCAGAAGGCCTAATGAACGATTAATCTAACGAATACACGAAGGTCTATAGTCTATCATTGCAAATGTAACACACTCCGGTCTACTTCCTGGCACTCGTTTATCATCATCCAAAACACGTAATATATGCCATACACGTACGGCAATTGTAACGTTTCTAGTGCCTATGTTGTACGAGCTGAAGTAGTGCAGATAACACCGAGACGTTGCGGATAAATAAGATTTACATTTGTAGCTTGCAACTCTTTGGCAGGATGTTGTAAATTTAATGCGTTCAAACATTACCTTTCTTGTTCAATTCGAGAGTAACGATCAAGTAGATAATTTTAGGTATTATTTTTAAGAAGAATGCTACTCAAGGAGATCTATTTTATTGACGTGTGCAGAATTAACTGTTCGCCGCCACAATGCTTTGCAAATCTGAGTCTGATTATTTTTTTCCTGCGTAGCCATTCTGTGTATTTGAGATTGCTATGAAGAGTGTATGTTTAGCTGGCATTCACCAGCCAGCAATGCAGATTATGGAGCGGGCTAGTAATCACATTATTGTAGCGCGCATGCGCACTACAATAACTACAAGCTGTTTGAGCATCACAAACAACGTCCACCCTCTATTAGGAGATATTTTAATACCGAGACAGATACAGATAGAAACTTCATTGTCCATTTCAGAAAGCGGAAATAATTTCCCGTCGACAGTAAACATAAAACAGAAGTGAATACAATAATCATACAATAAACAAACTATAAGTGAACAACCACGAGAATAAAACTAAATAAGCAGAACCAGAACAGTAACAGAGGCAGCACAGAGGTCTGCAAGTGACAGATCACTGTGGCCAAATCGCTTGGCACGCGAGTTAAACAAGTGTATTGCATACCTCAGGTAAAAAAAAAAAGAATTACGGAACCTGGACGTTTCAGTATTGGGCACCTGAAAAAAAAAGAAAAAAAAAACAGACAACTTCGGAGTCTCAGTTTATTCATGTTATATTTATTCATTTATCTGTGTTTGAACATTGACAAAATGGGATTTAATGTATCTGGAGCTCAAATGCAATCATCATCGCATATTCCATATGGAGTAACGTGTGTGCCGTACAGACGACTGTGATCTATCACTATAACAGAAATTACGCATGCGTGGAATGCTGTACTATTGTACGGAGACCAGTGCATGCTAGCGAGTTACACGGAGTTCCATTTAATACGGAAATTTATGACTTGGCCAAAGTCATTTCGCAAATGGGATTAATACCGTTCCATCAGCATTTTTTTTTTTAACATTTGGCATTGAATGTGATTCCTTTTCCGACAACTTAATTACCTATGCACGGTTTATGTCAGAAACCCTTCCTGTGTCCTTATCATTATTTCTTTTCCCCCCTTCGTTTTTTTTCCATTTATTTCTTAGCATTAAGCTTTCTAGCCCCTTTAAGCTAATATGATATAACCTTTTCCACCTGTAATGCCAGTTCCGCTACAACAATAACAAAAACATTGATTAAAGGGGTGGGATTACCAACTGTCAAAATATGAGCCTTCCCAGGAAGTTAACCTTAATGGATATTGATGTTTGGTATTGCCAATTGGTCTAGTGAGTCAACCCCCGGTGGGTGATTACACATAATTAGATAGCCAAGGTTTATTTTACTGGCCTAATTGAATCCGAACGTTTTAATGAGACCTTGTTTTAACGCGTGTTATTATTTTAACTGTCAATGCTGAAGGCTTGTCATTTCTGATTGATTCTGCAACGGTAATTCACGTCGTTAAGAATACAGCGAGGATGGCTCATTAGGCCTATATAGCAATGTAAGGACATCGACTAGTCTGTTAAGCTTATTTTCACGTCTGTCACTTCAATGTGTTGTACTGTTTATAGAACAAAATACATCATAACATACACTACATATTATAAGTAACGATAAATACGCATGCTACTTAGTCCAGTCGAATCCATTAATTAGTGACGATAGCCTGCATTAATTAGTGACGGTAGCCTGTATTAATTAGTGGGATAGCTTGCATTAATTAGTCGGTAGCCTGTTTTTATGAGCCTAGCCAGTATTACTTAGTCGGTAGCCTGCATTAATTAGCTTTATAGTCTGCATTCATTAGTCGGTAGCCTGCATTAATTAGTCGGTAGCCTGCATTAATTAGTTCGGTAGCCTGCATTAATTAGTCGGTAGCCTGCATTAATTAGTTCGGTAGCCTGCATTAATTAGTTTGGTTGTCTGCATTAAATAGTCTGGTAATCTGTAGTTCTTAGAGCGGTAGCATGCAGGTGTGTACAGAATGACCTGTGTTCGACTAGACGTTTACAACCACCGATTTATAAATTAAAATAATTGACGAACATCAACAAGTGGCGTCTTTCATGAGTGAAGGCTTTATTTCGCAGTCCAAGGTTAAAGGTAACAGCAGTATCGGACCACCGACTAGCAGAACTAATACACACACCTTTGATTTTAACAACGGACGTTGTAATGGAAAGCTGGAAAAGGGGGAAAGTTGGGTTGCATAACACAAAAATGAAATGAGAACGCTATTTTCTACTGTTTATTAGCCTATCAGTAAGCGGGGACTTAAGTCAAGAATGTTCTTTCTGAATGACAAATATTAATATTAGACTATAACTTTATAATTTTAAATGATGTCCTTAAACAATATTCCTAATCTTTATATGGATAATAATCAAGAACATTTCCACAGATAACACTGCTTCTTGAATCTTCCAGGTTGCAATAATGAGGCATATATTATCCTTTCGACAACTCTTCAAGTGCATGTTCTTGGTCGTTGCTTTATCTGTGGCTTCCGTCCTTCTCACAACGAAAACCCTAATAACATTCCGTGAGTATGGGTGTGTATGAAGACGCCGTTGAATTCATCTCAACTGTCTTACTTTGTTTGCGTCTTGTTTCGTTTACGTAGTATGCGAGTTATATTATTGGTCCTGAAAAATTAGAAACAAAGCATATGACAAACGCAAAGAAATTTTAAGCGAACAAAATGAAATTGAAATGTATACTGTAATCTGATGTTTCTCAAATATCTCTTCTTTTAACGTGTTTCATTATATTGTTGACAGTGCGGCGACAACGGGTTTGAACCTTGCGACAATATTTTGATTATGTAGAATTCCTTTGATTTCATCCATTTTTCCTAAGAATATTATACAATGGATATTATATTCGCTATGACATATTTCTGCATGATCCTGGTTGAATAAGGTCCAGGGGTTTTAGCCCCTTTGATTTTCCTTTCCTTTCAACAAGACTAGATATCGCACCCTGCGTGCTTCCTTCATGCTGTTTCTAATACAAACTGTATATAGATACATAACAATTGTATCTCTACATATGAGCATATTACATATAAGAATATTACATGGTAAGAATATTACATGGTAAGAATATTACATGGTAAGAATATTACATGGTAATATTTCATGGTGTGACTATTACATGTGTTATATTTACAACATAATAAGTTATTCTTGTCATATTATGTTAACAGTCCATGTCAATAGGGCCAGTGTTAAAAGCTCATTAGTCATTTAGAGTCGTTTACTGCAAACACGTGACATGTTAATCACCTTTGGAACCGTAAGACAATGTATCTTCGCCATACATATTTATTAATCATTGTGGACATTATCAGAATTAAGACACTTCATTTGTCTTGCCTTAAAGTATTCACAGTGGTGCTTTGACACTGCAGTCACATTGACAATACAGGGCCTCTATAAGCAAGTACCTTATATGTCTATTGAGTAATCCTACATTTAAATATGTAACTTCCTCCTATGTTTCACTTGTATATATAGAACACTATCATTTCAAGTCAGTGCGTAGAGAGTACTTCACCAGACGACAGCATTTCGAGAGTTTGCCAATAAACGAAGACCGACTAATTGCGATAGGAGATACGATATCAGAGGTAATGTGGATACTATCATTCAATCATTCGATTAGCTGAAAGTAAGCGCTTATATCTAATTTAAACTGATCATGCGCAGTACTATTAACAGGTAGGATTTTTAGCTTGTCGACAGTTGTCGACTTGTTGTTTTGAAAAGTACATTGAGCCATTATTTTGGGCAAAATAATGTAGGATACATTAAAGAGCCTTCATTACGCTCCTTGCTTACCTGTGTCCGATGAACATTATGGCGGGCCATCTGTCTCAAATCGTAGGGAATCGACTTTTACCGATTTAAATCGACATATACCAATTTCCTTCAACTTATACCAGTTTCCAGCAGCTTCAATTGACTTCTACCGATATAAATCGACATATACCAGTTTAATTCGACATTATCATCGATGGAAATCGACATATACAAATTGAAATCGACATATAACAATTGAAATCGACATAAAACAGTTTAAATCGATGATGTGTCAATTCAAAATCGGTATATGTCAAATTAAATCTACATATACCAGTTTAAATCGATGATATGCCAAATTAAATCAGAATATGTAATTTAAACTCGACATATACCAATTTAATTCGACTTATACTAGTTTAAACCGACATATTTTGTTAGTGTTAGGTATTGATAGTATTAGATGTGCAGATTAGTTAACAGTTATACCGGGCCAAAGCATATTGCGACGTAATAGACAAATAAAGACTATTGGCCGACATTTCTGTCATTTGGATATATCCGGTTGCCAAGGAAACACATGTTCTATTAGGCATATGTTTCCTTTTTATTTTCTTACAGATCTATCAAGATACGGAAGAGGAGGCTGGTGGTGACGCAGGTGAAACAGTTGGCGATGTCACCATGACTACAACAGAATTCCCGTTGACGTCATCATCGACGTCACCAGTCGAAGATATGAGTGAGACTAAACCTGCGTCTCAGGATGAGATGAAGACAAATGTCAGATTCGAATACATTTGCAACGACGATATCGAAAATGAACAAAAACGAAGAAAGACGTTAGTGAATAGGGTTTGTCAGCGCGAACCGGAATTACGGAGAAGTGAACTTTATGTGGACACGTACGCACATATATACGTTAATGATCGACATAAACTCTTGTTTTGTTACATTCCAAAAGTCGGCTGCTCGAACTGGAAACGGGTGCTCATGATTTTGGCGGGCAAAAATAAGACGCTTGAGGAAATCACTTCCCGGGAAGCTCACTCGCGAAACGGTCTGAAAGTGTTTCGACGTTTGAGCGTATGGGAACGTCAATACGCTCTAAAGACGTATAAGAAGATCATGTTCGTACGTGAACCATTCTCGAGAATATTGTCGGCGTATAAGAATAAATATGGAGATTTAAACGTTTACCGAAACGCTCCGAAGAATTTCCATTATTACGCTCAGAGGATTGTACGTAAATATCGGGAACGTCCTACCCAAGATGCATTGCGAACTGGCGAAAATATCACGTTCCACGAATTTGTGGATTATTTGACTGACGTTAGGGAAAGATCAAACTTTGATCGGCACTGGAAAGAAATGTACAAATTATGCTCACCTTGCAATATCAAATATGACTTTTTAGGGAAATTGGAGAATCTAGGCAAGGAGGCGAATTACGTGTTAGGCTCTATACCTGGTGCCCGAGATATCGTTTCCTACCCAGAGAAAACGAACAGTCACCCTACCAACACATCGATGGATATAGTAACAGAGACACTTTCGGCGTTTTCGAATGAAACATTATCGAAATTATGGAATATATATAAATTAGACTTTGAACTTTTTGGTTATGAGAAACCAGACTTTATACCCACGTGATAGATAGCTAGGTAGATAGGGTGTAGATAGAGAGTATACGGTATTTTATATAGCCCAACCACCCCTCTCCCTCCTCTTACTCCATTACTCTTTCCATCTATGCCGAGGTGACGTAGACGCCCACAAGTGGGATGGTTATGGTTGTAGATAGAGAGCATACGGTATTTTCTATAGCCCCAACTACCCGCCTCCACCTCCCCACCCTCCGTCCTACTCCTTCTATCAATGCCGAGGTAACACGCCGCCGTTCACAAGTGGGACGGTTATAGAAAGCAAGCAACATTTAGGAACAAGACACAAAACTTACATATTGAACCTTTTATATAAAATCCAACGCTTTTAGAAAAGAACCTGTGCTCTACCTGACACAATTGAGCCTTACTGTTCAACCTACATACACAACCGAACACAAAATAAACTGAAAAAAAACTTGGGGCAGTAAAATAGATTAACTTAAAAGGGCGAGTGTAGTCCTGTGTACTTTGGAGCCGACTGTTATGTTGGGGTGTTGTTGGCGTCTTTCTCCCAGAAAAAAAAATAGAATACATTTTTGGACTTAAAATGTTGTATTTTGATGTTCTAGTCTATAACTCGGTTTTCACGCACGGTTTTGCTAATAAATGTTTTTGTGTTCTTACTTGGAGGACGAATGTGCACCTCAACCCGAACACACACAGCACCATAACCCACCCATGAGTCCGCGCTTGTCAATATTTTGTTGATAGGAAGCGTTTTCATAAAATTACTGATTGCCCCTTAAAAAAAGGAAAATTATATAAAGTGGAAATTGAAAACATAGAAATTAATTGAAAATCAATATTTGATATCAACTTTTACATTTAATTGGTATCGAGTAAAATCGCAAAAAAAATGGTATCAAAGTGTATTTTGTGATGAATTTCATTACATATATGAACCCATTATTTAACATTATTAACCAAAGAGCACAAATTTAAGATGTGTTTGCTTTGAAAAGCTTAAATTCATTTCCTTTGACGACTATTATGAAGTAAAAAACTAAATAATACAACTTATGGAAAGAGGTCTCAGTTTGATAGATTTATGGTACCGGTATGGTATATATGTAAAGTTATATCCAATTGTTTAAGTATTACATTCATTGCACCGCTGTGTTTTTGGTTTATGGAGTTTGAACAAAGGTCACCAATCTCAATACTCCAACCCACACCTTGTATTTCTGTAGAGAACCGAGGATTGATCCGTACATGTACATTATGCTCTGTCTTGTAATACTTCTGTGCCAAAACAGATTTAATTACTTATTAATTTATTGCTTTATGTAATTCGATGTTATAGAAAGAAGAAAGCAAATGTTTACTTTTATATGAAAGAATTAATGGCAGTAGGTATGGGGAGTTTAATTTTTTCTTGTAACGAGGTTTTTGATATACTATGGACGATGGTAATAATTCAGTGAGTCACTAGAAATAAAATTACAGAAAAAAAAGTAGAAAAATCATTGTATTACGTTTTGAACTTGATTTCCCATAGCTAGATTCAGATAAAGACATCGAAGGAAAGTCACACATCGAAATTAACTCCCCATTTTAATAAGATACAAAAGATCAGTAGAACTCAACCACTCAAAATATGATCACAGCTTATGGGAGATCGTTGTGGTCAAGTGGTTAAGGCAGTGGGCTTGTGATCTAAGGATTGCAGTTACGATTTCTGGCCAGATCATGGCGGTGTATCCTTGGGCAATGCACTTGAGCTCCATTGCATCTCTTCACCAAGGTGTATATATGCGGACCTGTGAGATAAAATGTGTGGGCGCTGTCCGTAAACTCTAAAAAGAAAATGAAAAGATTTCGCTGAGATTACGTTGTTGACATTGGGTATCAGAAGAGAACAATGTTGGTTGTACATCTTGACGGAAACCAAAGATCGGTCGTACTCAACGATTCATATAATGACGCATCCTTATCGTTGAGTTTGCGTGATTTTTATTTCTACAAGGGCGGCCTGCAGGTTACTGGAGAGAGAGTGGAAACACACATGGCATGGGGTGGGTGCGTTGATGGGAGGGCGCTGTCCATAAACGTTCGTGAAAATGAAAAGATTTCGCTGAGATTACCCTTGTAGAAATTTGATAGCAGAAGGGAACAATACGGTTTCTAGGCTACGTCTTGAGTGGATCCTGCACCAATTACATATCAATATATTTGTTTATCTGAACCACTCAAAATATGACCACTTCCTCTCGTTGGGTTTTATGTGATATCTTTCCTTCGGGAGCGGCGTAGTAGAGGAGACACACTTGGGTAGCGGTTGTGTCAGTAAACTTCAGAGAACCAAAACTTAAAAGGATTGTCTGGTGGCCCAAAGAAGTTACCTTAAAAAATAGTAAATAATTTTCGAAACATGTTGTCAAAGTATGAGAACGCCAATGTTGCGTTTGACAGAGAAACGATTTTTTAATCGTTATGGATAGACATTTCAAATATGATTTGAACAGTATAATACGTGACGTCAGCTCTGCCATAGCAATTGCGTCATAACCCGCCCTCCGCACAGTACCTATACGGTAATCACAACAAAAACAGCGTTTGTATACAGATATATTTCTTCCTTAATTTCCGGTGAAATTTCTTAAAAATAAGATATGTTTTCAAAAACTCCTTAAGCCGCCATGTACTTGATTAGTGGTTCCGTGGTCTTTGTGTAACACAAGGTAAATTTTAACAGCAGACCCTGAGTTGTTCAGGCTATACATCGCGCTATCCAGCTCCAACGCGAAAAATGTTCGCATGTAGGCTATACTCAAACGTTGACAATCGGACAGTTCTGCGAAGCCTAAGCTTCTCATTGCTACATTCTGCTCTGACAACGATTCGATCAATTTCTTCAATAATTTCCGGTGAAATTTCTTATAAATTAGATATGATTTAAAAAACTCCTTAGGCTGCCATATATGTAGTAGTTCGGTGGTTTCGTGGTCTTTGTGTAACACAAGATAAGTTTTAACAGCAGGCTCTTCGTTGTTTATACATCGCGGTATCCAGCTCCAGCGCGAAGAATGTTCGCGTGTAAAGGCTCCTATAACGTTTACATTTGGACAGTTCTGCGATGACATCGATTCCGCCAAGTTTCATCTTTCGGTTTAACGAATACTTTACAAGTTTCCTTTTACTATTAATTTGATCCGTGAAGTTTATTTCAGCGATTTCGAAGAACAGTTAATGAACTATGGTTTGAGTGTGAGTGTACTATGTGTAACGCTATACAAGTACACCAACTGAGCATCGTAGTATATACGTTCGCGAGTATGTACGTTATATATATGAGGCAATCCAATGTGCTTACACGTGAGTTTATTTGCTGCGGAATTGGGAGTGCTAACTTCAAGTCGCCTGTTTTGCCTATCTGCAAGCACTACGTCAATCACCATATTGAAGCGTTCGAACAAACGGTACTTTTGGTGAGAAACTGGTGAATTTGAAAACCAGATTTCTACAAGAAGAAAACGTCGAATGGGGACAATTTTTACATGGTTAGAAAGAGAAAAATAATTACTACAAGGACAATGTATCAAAATCTTGCACCAGACAATTCCTTTAAAAAGGTGTCGATAAGTTTCATGAATTATCTCTCATCTGTTTTCATAAATCATCTTGTTCACCCCCTCCCTCCCCCTACGACTAATATTTAAAAGTTCTCTTCTTTGTAAATGACATGTTGTCTGTTTTCGTTTGGCTTCTATTTCTTTATTTCACTCTTTCTCTTTTTATTTTCTTCTTGTAATGTTTGTTTCAGTCTAAAAGTGGTCTCAGTGGAATTCAGGTACGAAATACACAGTGCATGATTTACTTCGGTGTTAGGATGTTAAGAGTAACTTTTTACGTTTTGCTACCTCACATGTGACACTCGCATGTGATAACACCTTCCCTAGATAAGTTGTTCCCCCATCCCCCTCCCTCTTCCCTCCCCCTCCCAAATTCCACCAGCTATTTTACATAGGCTTCATATGGCAGGGCCAACTCATATCTCTGCGAGTAGAGAGGTACGCAGGGCCAAACGTTCCATACATGTCGAAAATGAAAGTGAAGCGCCAAAGTTAATTAATATTTGTCCAATCTGATATAAACATGTTACAATTCCATATCAATATGTAAGGTTATGTTGAATTTGACATGTTGATGGACGTAATGACATATTGTATTTTGTTTCGACATGTTCATAATGGAATTGTAACATGTTTATATCAAGTTGGATATTTATATATATATATATATATATATATATATATATATATATATATATATATATATATATATATATATATATATATATATATTTTTTTTTTTTTTTTTCTTTTCTTTTAACTTTGACACTTAACTTTCTTTTCGACATTTACGGAACGTTTGGCTCTCCGTAGAGCAAGGTAGACGATACCCATGGCTAGTATATAGTGACTATACAAGCCATGAGTATCGGGTGGGTACACGCACCACTTTCACTAGCCGTATACGGTTGTCAATAACTTACCACATGCTTAAATCCTTGCATGTTGTCTAGTGACTGACTGTATATCTTAAACTGACAATGCGGGAAAGCGGTCATAAAGTGGACTCAGTCAACAAGCAATCTCCTCTTTTCTTTTCTTCTGTCATTTGTTTACCAGCTCTATGTTAATATGCAAATGAAAGTAAATACTTAGCTACAAGGTTGGAAAAGTAAATATTGTGTAATACACCACCACACAGGAAAACGAGTCACTGTCTATATTATTAGCAGAACCTTCAACAGCGTAGAGCAAAGACTTGGACGTCTTATAGTGAAGTAGCCCGATCGATAATCGGTGCCTAGTAACCTATTGATACTAAGTATGCAGACGACAGATAGCATTTTGTAACTTTGTAACGCTATGATGACATCTTGTCAATGAGCAGTGAATTTTAATTTCCTTTCTCTGTTTTGGTATTTTGTTGGATTGAATATTGGATAATCGCAAAGAAATCATTGGCCTGTTCAAAAACTGATCGATCTCTTAATTGAGACAACGGGTAGGAGTTCGTACTATGGACAAGTTCAACGTGTGCATGTAGGACAACACATTGGAAGTGAACAGTTGATAACACTTGTTAGGCTACTGGAGTTAGTTATATACATATCTCGTTCATGTATTACTGTGCAAGTTGGACGAACAACAAATAGTCGCGGTACCTGTATTCAGTTCAGCGCGGAGAAATAGGCGTTTTATTAAGACGAAAAGACTTAATGATTTGTGTCACGTGCATCACCATAGACACCAACGAATGATTTTTAAAATCAGACCGAGGCTCTACACAAACTTATGTAAGTTTCCACAGGTATATATGTATCATTGTTGAACATGTGTGTTTGGAAACTGTACTGGAGACGAAACTAAATGAACTGTGGCTCATTGTATATCAAGCTTACTCGAGTAATTGTAGGTGTACGTAAGTACTCGATTAGTGGGCTTTAATATATGCAGCTTTCGCAGTCGGGTTGGGGAGGTGGGGAAGGGGCGCGTCGACTTATGGAAGGGAAAACTATTTGCGTCCTGAAACTTGCAGTTAAGCATAACAATTTGGCTGTATGAATCATAGCCTACAGTTACTAATAGCCTATCGCAAATGTTAATTTGCTTCGTATTAGTTTGTACGGACAGTTCTGTAGCTGTAGGCCTACATACAATCGTTAAAATACAACGTCGGGAGGCATAACTATAATTTGGTAGTTTTATCTAACATGCAGGGAATTAGTCTATAGACTGCAGTAGTAGAAGACAGACGGGCACGTTTACCGTTAGCCGATGTTTACCGTTTGCCGATAGTTTAAAAAAAAAAAAAAAACGTCATAACAAACCACAACAACAAAACGAAATTACTGTTATCATGACATCATTGTCAACTTCTATTGTGGACCGTGAGTTATGGATACACACGTGACTTAAATTCCCAAAAATGGGTAAATTTTATATAATTTCTATGACATACCGTACAACACTTAACCTAAGATTATTCTTTTTTTTAGTGTGTAAGACTACACAAATTTACTTTTTTGTTGAGATAGCAGAAGGCTTAGCGTAAATGTATTGATAGCCGGTAAAGTGTAACTTTAGGCCAAAATATGGCCTATAACTTATTCTTGCCGGCCATAGTGAAATAATAACTATTCCATCGGCATCGTCACTTTAGGATGTTCTGATAATTTGGTGACCCAAATAAAATAGAAAATAAAATATGAGGGAAGTAACACGCTTTATATCAATTTTGTATATCATGTATGTTGTACATGATATCAAAATTTAAGCCCTTAACATACTAATAAATCCTTAAAATGTGCACATGTCCACTCATTTTAGCCTTCAATTAGTGATTTATAGCTAATACGAAAGCCACACAAAGCGTTGTGCCCAATAAGTGCGGCAGAAACCGTGGAAGTATATTGTGGATGAGAAATCGCAAGGCAATATCATGTTAAGATATGTTATCACGTGAACTAATGTAGGGATAACTGCATAGATGCGATTCAATCACCAAGATCCCCTCGCCGACTATCTATTTCCTGTCTTCTTCTCCGACTCACTCCCCTCCCCTTCCCCTCCGATTCCCTTCCCTCCCCGCTCTCCTCTCTTCGTTCCCCATCTTCCCCTTCCATCTTCTCTGTGAGTGCAGCAATCTGTTCACCTCTAAAGGATAACGTCGGCTATAATCTGGATCAGTACTCGAAAGACAATGACAGAATGTTACCATGTGTAGAAATAGATTGAGAAATGCATAAACGATCCTCTCCACAGCTTCCGTCGACTAATATCCTTCTTCTCGACCCTCTCAAAATCTTTTCGTTCTCCCCTCCTCTTGTCCCCTCTCCCTCTCCATCTTTGCTCACCTCCCATGTCCCTTTCCCTTCCTCATCCGGCTAACAATTTAACTGGTTGATTAAAATATTTATATTCTTGTTCACGAAAGTAAAGCACGTTAACACAATTCGATGGAACGTTCCTTTTACTATATTTGATTATTACTTGCAATGTATAAATGTTTCTTTTACAGGCAATCATGACTGTGGCGGCCACAACCAGACTTATCTTTTACCTTGCATTTCTTCAAGCACTTTTGCTGGTTGCTATAATTGCTTCTACCTACGTCATTAGAACGAAACCGACACCTGGAGACAAACGGGTAGACATCTTAAAAGAGGATAAAGGTAATGAATGATGGTGTCAGATGCATTCAATCTTCATTAAGTGAAAATTGTGACGTGTATTCTTGGTACTCTCCGAATTGGGATCACTGTTTTATAGTTGTAAAATAGGTATTGCACCCTCTACTTGTGTGTGTTTATTACGATATATATATATATATATATATATATATATATATATATATATACATATATACAATCAGCGGCAGTTAACGGTCTCTAAAATTAACTTCGATGGAAAGCCATACCCGTTCCTATGAATGGGACAATGCTCAAGTGAGCGGGGTGTTACCGTGTGGTGGGGTGGACTTGGGTCGGTTCGTCAAGAGCTGGGTAGGGATGGAGGTATTGTACTGCTTCTCTATTAAAGCAGCATTTTGCGTTGGGTCGCTTTTTTCCACTTTTTTAACATGTGCATCGATTTTTTTACATGTATCAATCATAAAACAGCAATCTAAGATACCATCCAAGTTTCACCCTGCCAAGAGCGTTAATTAGCGAGTAATTAACGATTTATGTCGATAAATGAGAAGAGTGTCCTCGACAAATTTCACAGTTAAAATTAATCGCATACAATTCCGCCAAACCCACTAGTTTGAATTCAACCAATCAGAGATGCAGGTTTAGTTATGAGCCGTTGCTAAAAATAGATTCAAGACTTCGCGTTGGTTGTACCAGGGAGTTGTTATGCAACTCCCTGGTACAACTGCCATATAGACTGTACACAAATCAAGCGTGGTGTTATATTACGTATCTGTCAATGACGTTCGTAGTGTTTAAATATTCATATAATGGGCGAGGTTTATTGGGTTCCCAACGGAAAATATCTTGGAGAACAACAAAGTTGAAAGTTGCAAATTTTTCGACTTTTATCCCACCATTTGAAGTAAAATATAAATAGATTAGCTAGTTATGTATGTCGTTATGGCAAAGTGGAATCAGTGAGGTTGAGGAAAATCATAGAAAAGGACGCAAAATGCTGCTATAAAGGACTCATTGTGTTCACAACTTGCCTTGTACGTTTTGCGTAGTTTTCCGACAGTATCGTCTTCACTTTAGAGAATAAGTATGACGGAGGAGATATAGGGGTAGTACCTTTCGAATACTGCATGAGTAGCATAATCATCTACTATATCTTGGCCTGAAAACATTTAAACAGTAACGGTATAAGTTCCGAGTATAGAAATGGCCAAAGGTCCACGGTCCACCGGGCCTTCGATCGAGTTTGTTTTGTGGTCGATGAAAATATATCTAACTCAATTAATGCGGTCATCGAAGCCTTGCGGCTTTTTTCACTTTGTGGACTTTATCTAGAGGCTTGGCGCAAAACCTGAATATCCTTAGCTTTTTCCTGCTTATATTGTTAGGATATTTCAACTGAGCAGCTACTTTAAACTCTTTCTGTGATCTTTGGTAATATACCCCGAATTATGCCATATTCCAATTTCACAGGATCCTCATAAAGTGTTGCGGCCCGCGCATAGCGCGCAGATATAACGTGTGGCCGGTATTGCGTACCAATCGAATTATGTAGAGTTTACTGCGATGCGATGCGTATTTTTCCCCACATGATTGCGGATGTGGATGTTATCCAATGTTCAACGCAGGCCCCTAACGTCTGTACATCAATAGGAAATCGTTGATGTGAAACTTGGACAAGTTTAATTTTCACTGTTCCCTCAGGACCATCCTCTTTCATATGAACGCTCTTGACTCCAAAATTGACAGTTATGAAAAATAAACACAACCTCCATGTTAAAAGTAACTCCTCGAATACAGTATTCCCTTCCTATTTCATTGTTTTCTTTTTGATTTTTCTTTTGCGGCCGTCAGAATTACTCCAAGTCAGACCGGAAGTAAAACGATCCTGTCCAGGACCAGAATGTTCAGTTAACTTTCCCACAACTCTTGCCAAATTGAAACAGAATTCGATCAGTATCAATTCGCTAAAGAAGATGTTAGATCAAAATATAGAAAGATCGTTTGCTTTACCTGTGGTTAAAAGAACTGGTCTTACGCCACCAACTTTCGTCATCCTAACTACGACCAACTCGAATTTCGCGTCAATAATGGATAATTGGTTAGAGAGTCTGCGACGACTCAGAGTCCGTTATAACATCACGCTAATGTCAGAAGACAATGAAACGTTCTCGTATTTTGCAAGACGTTCCAATTCTGAATTTAGGGTTATTTTGTCCTCCGACTTGATCACACCGGGAAGACTAGGGAGGAACATACCGACATATCAACAGATCATACGGAAGAGAACCGTGTACATTTATACCTTACTGAAAAACGGGCGCGATGTTCTACTATCGGATGTCGATACCGTGTGGATAAAAGACCCATTACCTTTAATATTTAAGAATTATCAACATTTTGACATTTGGATAGCGCAAGGTCGAGAACCAAATTTTCCCTGTCCGTGTTTCTTCTACTTGAAGTCGATCCCGCGTGTCATCGAGTTGGTGCTACGGTGGATTCAAGTGTTAGCCTACTCCGAGAAAGTGTATACCGACCAGAACGCTCTTGCTATGTTATTGAGATCACCGGAAGTGAAGGTTAAAGTTGATTATTTAGGATATGAATTATTTCCGCTGGGGTCACAGTATTTCAATGATACTTGGCATACAGACCACGCTAACAAGGTTTATATAGTACACGGGAACCATTTAGGCAGAGGTGAGGAAAAGATTGCGATGTTCAGGAAACATGGGATATGGTATTTAGATCGTGGGCAGTAATACGTGTTTATGCATCACGTGACAACTACTAATTTACCGACACACCGGTGCTCATGATTCATTAATTTGGTGCTTAATTCTTCATTGAACCATAATTGATTCCTTTTAATTTTAAAGGATGGGAGTAACCTATCAAAAATTAAAAAGAAGAAAGGGATCATATACAGCAAAGCATCAATCGAAATGAAGATATCCATACAGTGACTTTAAATCATTTGTATCATTTTTAATTTGTTAGTTTGTTAGTCAATCGTAGCTTACATTACCAGAAAAGAAGAAGATTAAAGAACGAAATTAAATCCCTACCAAAAACTCATTTTTATTTGAAAAGACGCATTTTATCAAGAACAGTATATTTGCATGTAAAAACATCGATTTGCAAAATTCCTTAAGAAATTTATTTGTCAATATTCAATTTTTGAGCAATAGTTTATAAAGCTCTTAGGTATGGACCGTCTGCTTTATAATTCAAAGAATTAGCTAATATTTTATTACATTTCTCCGTCACGTCATTAATGACGTAATCAAATTGCTAGATAATTGCTCTCATTGGTGGAGGGGATATAACAGCGTAATGACGTCATTACGAATTCACCTACAGTGGAATTACGACTTTCCTTACCGGTTTCGAACCTCTGGACATACAATCAGCGTCCATAGCCTAGTGGTTAGGGTGTCCGCATATAAAGCGGGAGGCCGGGGTTCGAATCCCGGTAGAGGTTGGAAGTTCTTTACTGTTATGGATGTTTCCAACTCACTACGATTTCTATTAAACATATAAATACATATACATATATCTATATATGTATATTTTGTAGAAATTTATTGCGGACGACTGAATTGGTGTAGACTATAAACACCGTGTTGGCAATGACTTTCAATCTTTGTTATTGTTCAGACTGTATGGATGACTGATGCCATTACATGTTATCCAGTCAACCCTCCCCTACCCCATATACCGATGCATTTACCCTGTTCGTCACCCAACTCCTCAGCAAAGAAAATAAATAACAGTGAAAATCTCAAATAATTGGTCTAAACTAAGAGTCGGTGATTCCGACTTAGCAAGTTGTTAATAGTTGTAAATTCCATACTTTTTTATTGCTAAAATTTTAAGTAGAATAAACAATATGACATATAGCGAGTGTAACCATTCAACCATGGCTGCAAATGATCACACTATTACGTGAAACCCTAAAATTAATACATCTTCTATATTCTATCGAAAGTTGCGAAAATGCCTGACCTAAGAAAAGGACTTAGTAGTTTTGAATATGTCGCCTTGTACCTATATGAAATAAACAAAGTAGGATGTTTAATTCCTCAATATTTAACATAACTTGCGACGTAAAACTTCGTTCGTCCTTCAGTATCAGAATCATCTGGCTTCACATGGTATTGTTGTGTTGCTAACAACATTCTCCTCATAGTTATTGTAGTGTGCATGCGCGCTACACTATTATAATTACTAGCCCGCTCCATCGTCTACATGGCTGGCTGGGGAATGCCAGCTGAACATACACTCTTCGTAGCGATCTTAAATTCACAGGTTGGCTTAGCAGGACAAATATACAGACCCAGATTTGCAAAGAGCCGTGGCAACGAACAGTTAAGTATGTGCCCGTACAGAAAATATATCTCATTGTGAAGCATACTTCTTCAAAAAATACGTAAAATTCTGTATTTTGGTTCATTATTCTCCAATTAAACAAGACAGGTAACATTTGAACGCATTTCACCTAAATTCATCTTGCAGAAAAAGTTGCAACGACTTGGTGTTAATTGGTGATCTCGGGAAAGAACAGCTAGCCCGTAATGACATGTCACTATATTTATACTACACGGTCATTGTTAGTTTCCAAAGTCAGCTGCTCCGTACGTATATGGCGTATAGTAAGATTTGAATGTTGATTAACCAGGGCCAGGAAATCGACCAAGCAGTTTTTAACACACCAGGGGATGTTACATTTGTGCAATGGTAGACGAACATTGTATTCGTTAGATTAATCGTGCCTTCGTAATCTACCGTATGTTCGTAAAATTTCACTAGCTAGGTGAGGATACAGTAACGTTGACATGTTCAATTTTAACCAATCAATGACTCTGTGTATTCTCTGTCACGTCCGGAACAGACGTGAGTCGTGATTGACAATCGGGTAATCTCTGATGGTTTTAGTCTCAATTTCTTCGTTTATATTACAGGCGCATGCTAGCTAGTAGCTAGAATACTGTTTATAAATGTAGCCTAGCTTCGGTTTACGTAAAAGGACCAAACGCAGAACTGGCTTCCTCACGATCGTGACTGAAATATCTTCAAAAGAGTTGCGGTAACAAAGAACTTCTCCACACCACACACCACAAAGACACGTAGGTGTATGCAAATACAGTTGTTCTAGTTCACAACAGTTAAGCCGGGCCTCTGATTAGGGAGTCATTATGAACAACTCCCTGCCGTGACCCACTCAATATACCCCGTGGCTACAGTGTTGAACTCTAACAACGACGGGTTTTCGAGATACAGTACTTTGCTCAATTGTAATCCTCGCTTGAATGGGCAAGTGTATGTCCATTCACACCTTATATGCCATGAACAAGGTGTTAAATTTTCAGTGGTCTGTTTGCCAAGCATCTTTTGGCAAGCATATATATATATATATATATATATATATATATATATATATATATATATATATATATATATATATATGTACACATTGTGTAATATCACAAGATCAGAAAGACGTTCCTAAATCCTGGGACTTCGTTTTGTTGATAAAGGCAAATAAACCTACGATTTTCAGAGACATTTTACAGCAAAGGGGAATTACCAGGGAGAATAACCAGCCCGTAATATTATAAAGCATTTACTACGTACACAGCCATACTTGAAGGTAAGTATTTTCTTAAGCATTACGTGTAGTGCAAAGTTTTACGTTATTAGTTCCGACTTCCAAAAATTGGTAGAGACAGCGGGACGCGTCCCCACCAATGTTTGGTGGGGACGTTATATACCGTGTCCCCACCAATTTGTCTTAACCAAACGCTGCATTATATTTCCCCTATATTGCACTTTGGTGCAGTTTGATCCAGCATTGTGCAAATGACATGCAGCAGTTCTCATTTAATTTTATATCTGAAGTTTTTAATATAAGGACGGAAATCGCATTTGCGGCAGTCTATACTTGTTCTGGGAGACCCATCGTAAACAAAACTCTTCTTGGATTATTTGTCCCTTTATATTTTTTCTGCAGACGCCCTTGTATTTCCCCAAACTAAATTTCTAAGCAACGATATCTAAATTTACTTAAGGAGGGAGCATCATTGGGTCAGAGAAGTGTTATTTCCGTCGATCTGGGAGTTATATTTGTTACGCGCGAACCCATCGTCGCGCTCCGCTTAGATAGTATAAGAGAACAGACATGCGTCCCCACCATTATCCAAGACTGATCTGCGCCAATGTTCTACACTGTCATTGTAAGACATCATATTATATAACAGTGTTCTTATTTTCTTCACACATGACACATGTAGGCTAGGCCATACGAAATCGACGAAAATTCTGAGGAAATGCAATGTTTGAAGTGTCATGCGTCATACTAAAATATAAAAAAACAAACATCCTAACCTATTAAAAGTTCCTTCCTTGCCCATAACCCCATCCCACGTCATTCACAAATTTTCAAACATCCATTTCTTATGTTTTTTTACTAAAAGTAACATATAGCATTTCAGCGATTTCGACTTCAGCGGCGGTAGCTGGGCGTGTGTGTTTACTATGTAGCATACAGCGTCGTTCATACAGCACAGGTTACAGATCATATGCACACAACGTATGTCGTACTGTTCGTCCTTCGTATGAAAAGGGTGCGGTACCCGGAATTTCTCCGGCAATTAATATAGTGTGGTTGATGGCGCCATTCAAGGGAGTGACGGAAGAATGGAAATATACCCACGCAGTGTCTTTACATACACAAACGGTACCATACAGATACTACTGATACTACTGATACTATTTAAAATGTACTGTGGCGTTATGGAAAAACAATATACACAATATGAACACCGGGATAAGACTGGGCGGTTATGAGAGTAGTCACAGATTGTCAGTGGGGTTACAAGGGTGTTGCGTTGAAGGTTTTCGTGACTGTTATAAAACACTCTGAGGATCACGACTTTGTCTGAGGATGGGATAGTATGCCGCCTTTGATTTATTTTTGGATTAAGATGCTGCAAAAAGTTGTTCTTTAAGGGCATCACGAGAGGCTAAGCCAGAGAGACAAATATTGGCCATCATAATGCAAGATTCAACATGTATTATATCACCTTTCAAAGCGTTCACCCCCCTGCCCACCTCCCCCCCCCCACTAAAAGCACACACGCTATATTCCAAAAGCTTTTGGATAGGATTTGCAACATTGCATGGTAATTACGCCACAGACCGGGTAACTAAATTTTAACGCGTTTTTTACCTTGACCTCAGCTGACAATTAATTTCCCGAATGAACTGCATATGGAATTTCAAGTTATTTATCCAGGTCTCCTTCTTACTTTACTCATTGTCTTGAACATATGTAGAAACTCATCAACTTCAAGTGACATAATTAAGATAACGCTATCGTTCAGTTTGTATAAAAGCATACCTTAATACTTCCGAGGAATATCCGAGGTAGTACTCGGGAACCTTAGATTGGGTCATGCCCAAGTACTTGCTTGTTCTTGTGGAACTTACTACTTGAAGTGTGTGACAAACTAGTCCACTTATTTTTTACTGATGAGCCACGCCCAGTCACGAATGCCTTCGCAGTTCTTGTTATTTTTAAGTTAGAACTATAAATATTACTGAAACGTAATTACCATGCTATTAAATGTTCTTCAAGGACTGAAATGGCGTTTGTGTGCGCAGTTGTGTTTGCGACGCCTTCTTTGTAAACACGATGTTTCCAGAAGGGCAACTTGGGGTGTTCTCATACTTTGCATACGGATGTATCATATTGATTGCAGAAGCTTGATGTTTTTTGGTAGAGTTAATAGGTCATCTTAGAGGTCAAATGTCATCCGATGTCAAAATTATACAACCTTGTAACACACTTTATATAGGAAGGAACCTTGGGCAGGTAGCATACTTGCATGTGGATGTAACATGATAGGAAGAAAAACATACTCTCTTTGCGAAGGTTAAATCTCATTTGAGGTCACCATACGTAATATTTTGAAAAATCCTTGTACACGTGATCTCCAAACATTATTAATATAT
Organism: Apostichopus japonicus; assembly: GCF_037975245.1. Lineage (NCBI taxonomy): Eukaryota > Metazoa > Echinodermata > Holothuroidea > Aspidochirotida > Stichopodidae > Apostichopus > Apostichopus japonicus. Next base: position 35,877,810 of record NC_092576.1, on the reverse strand, counting down.
GGCATGTATTTACATAATTTGTACACTCCATCCTCCCTTCTGTTAACTAAAAGGAATGCTATTGGTATGTAAGCTCAAATAAAAGTTTCCAAGAAATAATAATTTGATGACAAATGTCCTTGAATGTAACTTGATTTAGCATACCGATTAATGTTCTCATGATCACCAGTGGCTTCTAGTAATTTCTGTCAAAGCAACCCTGTGTTGTAACTTTTAAACAAAAACTGGAAACAGACTATTTAACAATGGTATTAATATTTGGAGTATGTTTATTATTTCATCATATCTTTCTTACTTCCAGGTATCTTTGTGTTGTCGTTACAAATGCAATCATACGTTACTCGCTTCAGTAACCTACTCATTGCATTGACCCACTTCTGCATCAGCCTTGGAAAATTTACGATAATAACTGTGCTTTACTTTGCAACTTAGGTGGTCCAAATATTGTAGAAGTAGAGTCTATCAATCGGTATCCACTGCAAATATGGAAAACACCGGTGGACTCTCTGATATGGCTTTATGCGCAGTCTGCTGTGAGGAAATTAAAATCCCCAAAATATTGAACTGCGGACACAGCTTTTGTCTCGAACCTTGCTTGAAGGAATTAATGAAAATGCAAACTTTCGCCTGTCCAATTTGTAAAAGAGAAATCCAGCAGCCAACCTCTGGCCTTGCAGACGACTTCCCGACTAATTACGGTTTACAATCTTTCGTACAGTGTGGTGCAGTGCCCAAGCGATCTTTAACAATTCCGCTGTTGTCAAATGAGAAAAGAACCGAGGAAAAAGATTCGGGAAGATGCTCCCTGCACGACAACACAATAACACATTTTTGTGACACCTGTCTTGAAGCGCTCTGTCATGGTTGTGTGGAAAGTTCCCATGATGGCAGCCACGATATAGTTAAACATTCTGAAGCATTGCAGAGAGGTATCAATGACTTGCAACCCATTTTGGAAGAGGTCAGTAAGTTAGGAGCCCAGCTTAAAGACCTGTCTAAGGCTGCCCAAGAGGCAAAGGGACGATACGAAGCCCAAGCTAATGAAATTAAACAATCTATCGGTGAAGCCAAAACAATGGTTCATGATCTCTTAGAGAAGAAAGCGAAAGATCTATGTAAAAAAGTTGATGTTGGAAAATTGGTTACACTCGAGAAAGTGAAGGAAATAGAATTAAAAACCACAGATCTGTCATTGTTTAGTGATTACGTTAAAGGTATCAGCGAATCATTAATGGCAGATTTCACAAAAGAAGATTTAAGGAGAAAAGGAGTGATACGGGGATTGGTTGCAAAGAAAGAGAAACTAAGACACGACATTAAAAAACTTCAAAATGAAACTTTCCGTGACAAAATTGGTGTTTCTTTCATTTCAAGGAAGCCTACTGATATCGACTTTGGGAATGTTGATAAAGGACATGTCATTGCAGACGAAAAAGTTGTTGCTCATAAACAAGTAAGCAGAGTAAATGCTATTGAACTGCAAGAATTTACTGATCCCCAATGGGGCTACAGTAGTTATGTAGGACATGTATGGATATCTTTGGATATGTGTATTGTTATAAAAAAAGCGTGCAGCGACGACAATAACTTAACGTTTGAAATTCTCAATAACACAAAAAGGTGGTTTCTACCCAGTGTGTCAACTAACAAAAGTTTCAGACTTATGTCACATGTGCTAGGTGCTGATGGGAGAAGCATTTTGATAAATGACCCAAAGACAGTTCACAAAGTAACGTTTGATATAGAGCATAGCAAGACAAATGTCCAGAACAAATTCCTACATAACAGATTGTTGCATAAAATCCAAGCAATATCTTGGGATGAAAACAAAATAGGATGTTATGTATTACTTCATGACGGAATAACAATTAAAAGATTTGACTTCTCTAAAGCAACACATTCGGAAGAAGAGTGGGAAATTAAGCTGAGAGATGCCATTAAATGCAGTGGACTAATGCATTTCCACGTTAGTGAGTCCGGAAGTATGGCAATTATTGATGGAGAAAGTGTAAAATACTTTCAGACAATTCAGTCACACGTTACGCGAACCATCAAAGGACCAACTACACAAAGAGGGTGGAGACCAGCTTTTGTCACTTCACGAAAGGTTCCTCAACAATGGGTTGTTGGATGGGAAAACAACAGTAACGGTTTTCACCGTGATACAGCTATTTACCAATATTCAAGAGATTTTGAGCTCGAACACTCAGTGTTAAGTTACCAAAAAACACGTGACAGTATACACACTTTCTCTTTCGTAGATGAACACCATGTAGCTTTAGACATAAGATGTAGCAATACAAATAGTTTCAAGATTTCCATATTTTACCTCCATCAACGTTAATTGCCTGACGTGTTGATGTTCTGGACATAAGTACCAAAAGGACTAAGCATATGACTTCGTTACATATGATAATGATGTTATAACATACAGCAATGAAATTATAACGTATACGATGATGATTTTATGATGATGATGAGGCATTTACAATTTCTCAAATAGAAACGTTTTTGTTTAAATAAAGTTTCAAAAAATCTTTTCACCTTGCCTTAAAGCTCCTCAAATGTTTCCGAGAAATATGTAATACCCGATCCACCTAGAACCTTATCAAGACCACCAGGGCATAAAATGACATCGAACACCAAATTCCACATCGTATTACAGCTTATATTGTACGGTGAATTCCAACTTGTGTGTATCTACTAGGGAGATGGATACACACACACACTCACACACCCACCCACACACACACACACGCACGCACACACACACACACACATATATATATATATATATATATATATATATATATATATATATATATATATATATATATATATATATAAATGTAGTCTGGAAGTCAGTACGTTGCTACCAGAGCTTTGTGCGTTGTGGAGGGAATTAACAATTGTAATTATATTCTATAAACGGTCTCTCTATAATGTATTGTATGTACATATATTATGATAAACTGTTTGCTTAGACAATATAATTGCACATAGTATAAGTTTAAAATACATCCGCCAATGGCATGATTATCTTAATAAGAAAATCAATTGCGTCACATAACGTACATTTATATAGCAACTTTCTATTATTAAACAATGTTAATTATCAAACGTTCTTCATAGCCAACATACACATAACAACCTAAATATTTGCTTTGCGAATATCGTGTCTACTTGGCAAGCTTTTGTAAAGGATAATTTAAAACTATTTCATATCAAATGAAATGCAGTGTACAAACAAACACATTTCATGCACGTTTTCATTCCACTTAACTTAAACAATGGCGTCTGGATCATGTTTTACAATTTTACAAGTTACCGATGGGTACAATTGCACGTTGGAGAAATGTTTTATTTCCCATTCGACCAGTGGACGCGTTGGTTTATCTGCAACTTAGAAATCCTTTCCTTAATCTTCCAACTCTTATACGTTAGACCAATATATCATACGAGTGGAAACAGAGGTCTCATCTGTAAATATAGACAAACAAATGTTCGCTGTCATTATTAAAGACATCTTTCATACAAAATTGAGTACATTTTGCTGATTTAGTAATATCAGTTATATTTGATATTTCTGTATATTTACTGCTCCTATAAATACTACTTTTATATTATTCACAAACTTAATCAATTATGTAAATAAATTCTGCCGCATGTCATCGGTTTTGTGAGAAAAACACTTCGTTTTCCTTTTACGCTCTTTTACTTTCTTCTTGTGATCACTGTCAGTAAGTAGTCCTTGTTTGGTTATTGTTATAACATTTTACTTGGCAATGCATAGTTCGTTTGACATATTAGTTAATTAATTATTTTATGAAAATTTGTAAATCAGTTCGTGCACAACACACGTATTTTACATCAGGTTAGCAGCCTGTTGGTAAGAATTTGCAGGGTATAGCAATGTTGCCCTTTCATATAGCAGATTATTTACAACATACATACACACACCATCAAACATCTTAATTAATAGTTCACAATGAACAGCTTCTTAATGAATATGCGTAATGTATTTACAGCTATTTAAAGCGTGGTGCATGACTTGGTGTAAACAGTGTTTAAAATTTGCAAAACGGGAAACAAATTGCCTGGTAACAAGACTTTATTTAATAGATTATGGAAAATGATAGTGAGCGAAATCTTGCTTTGTAAACATAATTCCTGAGGATAACATAAACAGTGGGGAAAACTGTAAATAGCTGTCAAACACAAATATCACCACTAAAAGGAGGTTAATTCGTCCTCCGACTGGCTCACAAAGGGAAGACTCGGGAGAGACATACCGACATATCAACAAATCATACGGAAGAGAACCGTCTGCATTTAAAACTTACTGAGAAACGGGTGCGATGTTCTTCTATTGGATGTCGATACCGTGTGGATGAAAGACCCATTACCTTTAATATTTAAGAATTATCAACATTTTGATATTTGGAAAGCGCAAGGTGGAGCACCAAATATCCCCTGTCCGTGTTTCTTCTACTTGAAGTCGATCCCGCGTATCATCGAGTTAGTGCTACGGTTGATGTAAGTATTAGCCTACTTCGAAAAAGTTTATACCGATCAGAACGCTGTTGCTGTGCTATGTTATTGAGATCACCGGAACTGAAGGTTAAAGTTGATTATTCAGGATATGAATCATTTCCGCTAGAGTAACAGTATTTCAATGATACTTGGCACACATACCACGCTAACAAGGTATATTGTACACGGGAACCATTCAGGGAGAAGTGCGGAAAAAATGAGATGTTCAGGAAACATGGAATATGGTATTTAGATCAAGGGCAGTAATACGTATCTATGCATCACGTTACTTCTATTGATTTACCTACACTTCGGTACACCTGATGAATTAATTTAGTGCTTAATTATATTCAAACATAATAAGTTCCCTTTAATTTTAAAACTTACATTTGGGGTCTATTTTAGAGGAAGGGAAAAACCTTTCCCCAATAAATGGATAATATACAGCAAAGCATCAAAAGCCTTCAAGATCCGATTCAAAAGAGTATAAAATTCCAGGAATTATGGAGAAATCAAAACATGTTGCTAAAATATGATACATAGTAGAATGTTATGTCTTGCAATGTGTGTAGTAGGTTTGTCAAGTCCAATAAGCGTAACTTACTATGATACAGTGGATGTTTTGTCATTTCGTTTAAGCAATGATGAGTAACACAAAAAAGTGATTTGCACAAACTTGTCGTACAGGCTGAACAAATAATACAAAGTTGAAATGAAGGTAAGGCCGATTGAGAAGAAAGTAACAAAATTAACCGAGCATCAGCTTGGAAAAAAATAAAAAAATAATTCCAAACCAACTTTGACATTGAAAAATATGGTAATCCCTACACAGTTATTTAAGCTATGTATGCATGACAAATGCATAGTGTTGGTAATGATGATAATGGTAAAACATACACATCATATTGAAGTGACAAGAAGTGTAAAGAACGTATTGACTGTATTTTATAGAAATATGTCACCGCAAAGCTAGACGATGACTGTTGTATATGTATTCTTGCAGGTGGAAACACAGATAAGTCGAACACTGAGCTAGAAATTATGTTTATATTAATGTCCAATAACAATAGGGCAGTCACACAGTTTGTGAGACTGTCCTCAATTCCAAAAGCAAATGTAGAGAACATTGTAAAGAAATTACAAGAAACTCTAACCAACAAAGATCGGAGGAATAACTTAGTGTCGTGTTTTGTTGATATTGGCTTAGTTAACTTGAGTTGAAAATCTAGAGTACGTTTGTCTGAGGAAGCACCTCATATCATATTAGTACACTGCTGCTTACATTGTCTTGAGCTTGTTATAAAACTTGAAAAAAAAGTTTATTGCCCTTGTGGACATGTGCAAATTGTTATTCTTTTTGTATTTGGTATGTGTTAAACTCGACTGATATACAGAGGTTTAGAAACTTACTAAACATTAGTGTAATAAGACATATAATATGATTGGGGTAACTTGGTTAACCCATGCCTAGAGAGCCATACAAGCTGTTAGATTTAACTGGACAATATTGGTAATACAACGCAAGGTTGTCATCATATGCAAACATAACCATATGTAATAGGCGTCGTTCAAATGACAAAAAAAGGTGAGAAACCTGGAATTTCCATACTTATTTTAGTTGAAAATTGAGCCTTCATGAGAATATGCGTGTCAGATTGTTACCACACAAAGGTATCGTCAATCCCAATTGATAAGTGGGGGACATACATGACTGACCATGGATAAAACTAAAAGAGTGTGGGCGTAGAGCACACAACGAGTGCCTTGGCGCACCTTTATCGCGGTTAAAAAAAATACGTGTAGTAATCAAAGCATTCAATCACTTCCTCCTTTCAGTTGAAACTAACTGTTATAATAACCGTAAGTAAGCTGTCTTTGCTCCGAAACGTGATTGCAAAGCGCATGCCCCAAAAATGAATGTGACGTAATGGTGATCACGTCATTTCCTTTGTGTTAACATATATATTTGTACAGACTGATTACGATCACCAGACATAATAAACGTTTGTGTTTGGTTGGATTTTTTTATAAACCAAATATTTTTATAAATATATTTCAGAGATATTGTTCATCGAAGAAGAATAATTAGTATTATGAAGAATATATACTGTTAAAACACACAGAATTCAAGTTAGTATATATTGTTGTATAAGTAATTTGAGTATTTCGTCTTAAAGGTCTTGGTACACCTGTAAATAACATTGTCCTAATCAATCCAAAAGGCATTATAAATCTTGACAATAGCTGCAACTCACATCAACATCCATCAAAGATTGACCATTTTGCAAACCTTTTTATCATACTAGTTTTATTTATTAATAAACATTAGCGGATGATAAACACTAATGATGTAAAGGGAGTGACTGCCTAATTTTCAGTTATGCTATACCTTTGTTCTTACAACCAGAGTTCAAGGACACTGAACAAAGACTTTTAGCCTAATACGACTTTTTTTTTAAGATAATTTATGTGTCTCCTTTATAAAAGAAAACATGACATTGCTTAAAAAATATATGTGGGGTTGTTATTAGGGGTCAACTTATGAAGACCTGACATAATAAATGTTGATGAGCGCAACCATCAACAGTATATTATGCACACTTACTTGGTTCCTATTTTGATTAAAACTTCAAATGTGTTTATCTTAGAAACCGTGGAGAGTGTCGCTACGCTTTGAGAAGTTACAGTTTTTACGATAAAAATCCTACCATGTTAACAAGCTCCCTACCCTGATCCTAGCTTCTCCTCACCCGCCCCATCCGCGCCCATCCCTGCCCCATCCGTCCTTTACCCGATCCTACCCTGCCACCTCGTCTGCAATCAGTTAGTGGATAATACTTCAGCGGGGGAATTTCCGTCGTTCTTAATGGATCTATGTGTCTGTTCCAATATAATTCACACATCTGCAAATAATTATCTTCTTAAGTTGTCTGCCAGAAGAACACTGCAGCAAACAACGCTCTCAAATTAGTGTATATATCTACAAGGCAACTTGCATACAGCACAGGTCTTGAATCATATGCAAAACACACCATATGTAGCAGGCCTACAATTCGTCGTTCAAATAAAAAAAATGGCCAGAAACCTGGAATTTCCCCGGCCTTAACATAGTTGAAAATACCTCCACGCAGTGTCTGTCCATACACACACGATACTACCCAGTGGCTCCGATAATATTTACAATTGACTAACAAGGTGTTAGAGAAAAATTGATCACACAAACTCCAGGAAAAAAATGAGTTCTCATGAGAGTACACGTGTCACATTGTTACTACACAAGGGTGTTGTCAATCTCAGTTGAAAAGTGGGGACATAAATGACTGACCGTGGATACAAATGAAGAGGTGCCTTGGCGCAAATTCTTTGTCAGGTGAGGGCCAAGGGCCCGCCTTAGAGTCCCTGGTAGGACCCCAGGCGAAGCCTCGGCGGGGGCTCAGGGGCGCACTCACATCTGACAAGTGGTTGAACTGATATCAATACTGAACATTAAACATCCAGTTGTAACATTGTGCCTTCATCATGATTTATTCAATTAAAAAAAAAACATACTTAAGCTTTACACACAAGAATAAAATCGTCTTGTTTTTCACAATGCACAAATATGGTAATATGCGTTCATTAAGAAAACCATGTTGGGTATCTTAACATGTTGAACTTTACCCTCCTAACTGCAATCCTTCTGCATTCTGAATTACTGATGAATCTGCATTCTGAATTACTGATGCATTCTGAATTACTGATGGATTTCTCTTTTATATCTTCGGTGCTTATATGTGACAAACGCTCACGATGAATGCTAAAAACATCAAATGGTTTAGCTTGTCTTAATTTACGGTGCTTCAAGTCATGTCTTTATTCTGCTGATGATGCTAAAAGACCCCTGCTTCTCTGGAGCTGGCCGGAGAGACAAGGATCCAAATATATCTAACGCCGTGGCAAATTGTTCTCCTTGATATGGCAAATAGTCTGTTTTGGACTACATGTGTTAAACCTAACACAGGAAAGTGTATACGATTTAAACAATAATGTCTAGTTATTGAAACTCTGACAATTAACGGTACTTCTGTGACACACATGACATCACTGCATGCAAAAAAGAAAAAAAAAACTACAATGGCAGAGGAATTACCAATAAAATAAGAGCAGCAAAATTTATTTTGAATATGAAATACATATTCTGCTAATTTCCATAGGTTGCTCTATTTTCCATTATTTTGTGTGTGATGGATGCACCTTCTGTAGTGTTACATCTTAAAATAACATTAAAATGTTGTACTTGATATACCTGCCTTGTGGAGCAGTTATAATGTGATGCTACAAGTGCCATTTTTTATTATTGTATTAAACCAGCAATACATTCGAGAAATAAGATGATTAAGTCATATCACTTAACGAGGCGGCGATATAAAAAAGCTGTCTATTATCTGAAATATGTATGAACTGTTGTTGAATCCAACATGCAAAATAATAAATATAGGTTGATACAAGAATCCTTGTGACTTTACAAAAACAATTTTTAACAATATCAGTCACACGAATTAAACATTTAAAGAATATTACTGGTTGATGCAGTGTTCTAGTTGAGAATATCATGGTCAGTCACAACATCTAAGATTGTGACAAACAAGTGTTTTACAGACTCATCATGTTAGCTACTAGATTAGTCACAACTCCTGTAGGCTTCACTGAAGGTATCTTTAGAAAAAAAAAAGTTTTTTATGGAGAATATAAAGTGTTTTGATCCATTTGTGTGTGACATGTTATACATCAAAATCAAAGCGACCAGTTTAGTCGGATCAGCTACAAGAGCCATTGTTCTTCCCCAGCTTGTATTTAGTAAGATTTGACAGAACACATATTATCAGCTTCCCAGACAAGAAGTGGTGAAGCGGTGTGTCTATTATGTCAATAAACATAAACAAATAATGTCACCAGGTTTTAAACATGTCATTGAACTATTGACTAAAAACAGCTGATCTAGTTTTTCTGACTCTTATCTTATCACTGATTCGATTCACTGTGTCTTTTTACCGAGGAGCATTTCCTTGATGTCGATAGGGTTTGTTACATAGCAACCCAGGTTTATACTGTATAATACCTACTTCAAACAGAATGCAAAACAACCTCTACTGTTGACTTTGATCAAATACTCCAAAGAAAAATTAAAGAAAATAAATTGTATAAAGAGACCAGAACACCGTTTTCTGTGAGGTTCCTAGCGTATTAAAAGATGTTGGTCTTTACTATTTCATATGAACAGAAACATCAATAGGGTTTATCTACCCCTTAAGCATGATGAATATCCATCATTCAGTGATCATGTACATTGTAAACTGTTGCTCATATAATAATGTTAAGCCCGGCCCTTCACAGATACACAACATGTAGATTTACCACAAATGAAAATAAACCGCTCATCAACATATATAACAATATATTAGTTTGAAACCAAAACGACTTCAGTTGCAAAATTCCAGTTGCAAAACCGGCAACCAATTACAACAAGTGCAACTTTCAGTTGCAAATTTATTACAAGACTTTTACTTTTTACCCCATAACCTCACTAATATTCATGAAATGAGCAACATAGACATAACATAACAATGATCCACCATTTCCTTATCGAATTGAAATGTATACAAGAGACATCGTCACACAGGCAAACACTGACATCTATAGCGTCAACCCTCCACACACAACAGCAGGGGTGATTACATATGTTCCATTGCTGAGAACAAGGAACCAAACATGATTCAAGGCAAGGGCAACTTTCTGCATTTACATTAATCAATCTCTCAGGACTCATGTTTATCTTGGGGGGGGGGGGGGGACGGAGAGCAATTTCAGATGTGATATCTCCATTAACATTTAATTTGTACCAGTACTTACTGGTTTAAGATTTCTTCAGATCAATACTTGACTGCATGGTTTTTCGAATGTTTTCTTAGGTAGTAACTGTAAACAGTATGCTTATAAGATTTCTTGATGACATTCTTAATTTGATGTCTAAAATGTTCCATTAATTGCAACACTGACAAGGGATATAAGAGTTGATCCACTCTGCAATACATATTCTTAAAGCATCCTGTTACTTATGTTTTACAACTTAATTTCAAAGAATATTACCAAGCCCCTTCCATTTTCTTTGTAAATCATGTCCTCCCTTAATAGCATTTTAATCAGGATATTTATGTCACAAACCCTGTTGGACTCTAGAAGAATTATACAGAATAATAACAAGGTGTAAAGTTACACTGAGTGTAGTTTTTATTATGGCTTACACAAAGAACATCAATATGGTTGGGTGGTAACAATACATTTTGGTAGTGGTCATTTTGAAAACCAATAAACACAATTTACCGGTACTTGAAAGATGCCCCTATTAAGTTGTAAGTCATACATAAAACATCACACAGTTTCTTATGATAGTATTTTGTAGTACAAGGTTGTAGTACAGATTGCATTCATGTAAAATAAATGACAATCACAATGTGATCTTTTTAAATAAACAACCTAACAACTAAAGCCATTAATTGATCACTAAACCTAACTGTGTAGTTTATCTGACAGACCAACACACTGTTAATCTTGGATATAAGGTTATGTGACTCCAGATTAATTGGAGCCGAGAACTTGCGATTGTAAGATTCATATCCCTGAGTGGTGTCGCAACTACAATTAACATTGTAAGCAATGACGTCACAGAAAAAAAATGGTGTAAACAAATATGATTTCAACATCACAGAATAATACATATTTAAAAGCATTGTAAGAAATTGGTTTAAAGGTCATTTTAATTGCAGCAAGTTTGAAGTTTCTGTCTTCAAAGTTTTGTTATGAAGACTTTTAAAAGAAGTTTTATAGTTATCAACCTACCAATTCAACAGTACCACTTTCATTTTTACAACCCGATAGATCTACATAACACAATATGTGAACTTTGCATGAGTGCAGCAAAACGAAGAAACAACTGTTGCCTACTTCTAAACAAAATTTATTCGCAGGAATCACACACCATAACCATCAATCGTTTGTTAAATTGAATATCGTCAATCGAACAGATACCGCAGTTCATATAGAGTTCACTTGATTGTATTGTTATTAGTCTTTGGCAGAAAATTTCCTACAGCCACACATTGCATGCAATTTTCTTCATTGTTACTGCATACTTCGATCGAACGCATCAGTGCACAGTTGAAACGTAGGACGTCTGATTTAATATGTATGACCATGGAGGTACCTCCATGGTATGACTTAGGCTAATATTCTCCACCGTAGCGACATGTCGTGAAAAGCAAGATGCACCTTCTGATTGGTAATTCAAAATAACCCTACAAGAAACGGTCTTCTGGAGCATCACCCACTTCATCACTCTAATCAACCTAATGTAGCCTACAAATCTATTTCCAACCTCTCATCAACTGTGGTTAAAATCAATAATCAGTTCTACTTGGAGTGACAGACTAAATTTTGTATCTATCCCAAATAGGCATTTGGTATTTATCCAACTTGCCATTCACAAAATTACAAGATTCAGTGTTGGATTTCTGTTGACCTATCATAATCATGGCCAAAACTATAATAACTAGGCTATATCTACTCATTTTGACAAAGGGACATAAAAAACACAGTGTCAATATATCCCTGCATTATAATTATTCAATATTTGAACGACTTTGGCCTTTCACCGTCCCTACAGTTCATATCATTTTTGAGAACGATTGGTTACAAGCTAATATTGTGTGTCTTTGTTGACCTTTAAATTTGAAAGAACAAGTCCTAAGAAATAGCATATGATTATAATACCACCAGCTGACACACGTCATCTCAAGCAACATCATAGAAGAACTCATATACTGTTCAACTATAATGTTCACCTGTTACGCTATAAAAGTGAATGGATATTACCAGAAATGTTACCTTATTTGTCCAACAGTAATTTTAAAATAGGTGTAATCTTTAAAGCTATGTAATGATTACAAACGACCAGTAAATGAAGCAACAAATCAAACCTTGACTTGTTTCCTCATCAACTGCTAATTCCTGCAATATGTCCAGGTTTAAATTCTTTATAAAGACTCATGTAGTCGCTATTTACCCTCTGTAAACTCCTTGACTCTTTTAACTACCGTACAAAGTTTGTCATGAAGTGATGAAATGTCCTTTCTTGATACTCTCTTAAACGATATATGTAAGTGAGCTTAAATAGGACAATGAAATTGGCTCATGTATCTTAATTGAGAAATGTGGCGCACACAAACACCGAATAATACGCAACAAACAAGAGCCCAACGGGCACTTTTGTACCTTGCTATGTGGACTTTTAAAGTGTTGCAATTGATGTGGAAATAACATTTGTCTCCACTCACCCAAAATGTGCCCAACAAAGTTTGATGTCTAATAGACCTAAAATAATTAAGCGCGCATGTACCAGTTACTATTCAACAGCTACATTCCGAATTTAGATATAATACGATTTAGAGTTACTGCAATTTTAAAATGTTAGCCCCTCCCCTAAAAATTGGGCTTCATAAAATTTTGCGTCTGATTGGTCCCAAAAATATGTAGCCCAAACAAACTGTGTCAAAATATATTTGCCCCCTAAAAATTGGAGCCAAAAAGATGAGGGTTACAATGGTCCCCAATATAAAGGTTTCCAACCTTTCGGGCTAAAAGAATGTGTCCCAAAATGTCTTAGCCTTTACATAGAAAGACGTGACAGAAAAACATATCATCAGCTTCCTAGAATGCCTCTGATGTTGGCTTTGAATACCCCAACTTTTACAATGCAACATTTCATATGTTTTGACCTGAACTGACTTTTGATTTATTTTTAAACCAAGAGTGTTTGTTTTCAAACCAAGAATGTTTTCTATTCATTTTAGAACAGTGCCAAATATGATGTTCATACCAGTTATGATAACGTTGTCAGTGTTTGACCTCTGATGAACTGAAATGATTATGGCTTCTGCTTTAATCAGCAGACATGGTCATTGTCATCGTCATTATCTCAAAGAATTGCATAATTGCTTTAAAGAAAAGTCGGTGATTCTGACTCTACGTAATAAGTCGTAGTACTATTCCTTTTTAATTTTATTCTTCTTTATTCCTACAAGTGCAGATACAAAAAATATATATTACACTTAAAGAGTGTTACCAGTAAAAATGGCTACAAATGATCACACTATAATTCGATACCATTTATTAATACATCCCCTATATGTCAAACGAAAATAACTTCAAACTGCAAATATATGAAAATACAAAAAACACTTGGTAATTTTGAATATGTCGACTGTTACCTCGTTATTTGAATAAACATTGGCGACTTAAGTACTTCCAAATTTGCTCAGAGTGGTATTTTTGCATTGATCTTCGCAAAAACAAAATAAGAATATTATGTAAAAAGCGCTTAAAATTGATTTGCGTTCACATGTCTGTAGCTACAGTGTTGAATTCCAGCATCGACAGTTTTTCGAGATACCTTACTTTGCTTCAATGGTATTGCTGGATTGCCTGGGCAACTGCATGACCTTTCAAACCGTATTCAACGTACACAGAGTTCATTTTCCAGTGGTGTTGTTTTGTTTGCCAACTTCAATGGGTGATCCTGATGATTCACGAAATTTCCACTTTCTTTGTACAAACATTTATTCACACAGAGTGTATTAGATCACGAGGAATTTGAGTTTGCTGGGATTTTTGTTTTTGTTGGTAAAAACAAATATACCGACGATTTTCAGAGATATAATTCATCAGAGGAGAATTATCAGCTCTTATCATTATACGGCATATGTACTGCTAATACAGACAACATTCATGGACACTACTTTACTACCTCAAATAAAGCTTCATGTCTGCTTTACCTTCAAGCTTACATGGTAATGTATAATCAAAGAGCATCATAAATATTGTGGCAAAGCTTTCTTGAAATGAAAGTAGTAGTCAAAAATTACGTCACACGGCAGCATCGGACAAGCGTTCTTACAAACTCTAAACGCCCACCTCACCCCTTACCTCCTCAATGCATTCCCCTCGTTCAATCTCAATTTCGAACCCTGGCTCATAAAGATTATGTATTATGGCATAATATTATGTTCCTGCTTGCGGGAAGATCACATATACATGCGCACATACACACATACATTATCAAAATATTTCGGAAGATCTGTCGAACTTATTTAAGCAAAGAATTCTTGAAAATAACACTTAATCTTAACTTACGTCATACGACAGCCCCGGAGAAGCATTTGTAACTGTAACCAAATCCCCTCCCCGCCTTCCCCACCCCAACCCCACCTGACTCAGCTTTTACCTCCTAAATGCCTAGGCGTTCCTCGTGGTTATCCCGCGGATTGGATAAGAAAGGGGAAACTAATACTTTCCTGCTTTGCGCTTGCCCAAATTATCCAAATATCTGCAGTAAATCAAAGCATACAATGTGAATTACTACCTCAGGCTGAAACTAACTGCAGTAATGGAAATGTTAATTGCTTTCTTGTCTGAGAGTATTATTCTTTCGTCTGTAATACTCTGCGCATGTTTCAAACTACGGATATAACGTAATTATGATCACGCCAATTTCATATTCTTTGTGCTAACATAATATTCACACAGACTGTTTAAGATCATGAGACCTGATAGACGTTTGCCTTTTTTTAGGGAAAGCAGACATACCGACGATTTTTAGAGATATTTTTCATCAAAGGGGAATTATCAGTTCGTAACATTATAAAGCAGTTATACTGAGTGCTCACACATACTTCAAGGTAAGTATTTTTAAACCTCATGTGTATTATAGGCTATGATTTTACGTTACTCGTTTCTATATCCTTGTACAAGAGTACGTATCTTGCTCTCTTTGCTGGTATTTACAGATCCGCGTTTAAAACGATCATTTTAATCCTAACCTTTTCTGCAACACTGCCGTTTATCACCTTATTCTTAATTTATTTCACACATGTACACATATAGGGTAGGCCATACGAAATATTGGTTATCTTTTGATAGAACGGGGAGGGGGAGTCGGTTTGTACATTGTACTTTCTATGTTACAAATTTAGAGACCATACCAGAAAAGTAACTACTTATTTCTGGTTCCTCTACTTCCATCTCACATGTAATATTTCAATACTCTATGTTGACTTTTTACTGAAGTTGATACAATCTTTATTTATCATATCATGATTAAAATGTTAAAAAAAAGAACTTGAACTTAAATTTAACTTAGATCGACGAACATTCTGAGGAAATGCAATATTTGAGGTGTCATGCGTCACACTGATGTGTGTTATCTAAATCATTAAATTCAACATTTTTTAGCTACGCATTAGTCCACTCAGTAACAGTTTTCTACGAAAAAAAAAACTCATTCTAACCTGTGAACAAGTTCCATACTTTGCGTACTCCTACATTATTCATACGTCTGCAAACATCATGTTCTTATGTTGTTTACTCACAGTAAAATACAGCCTGCAGCGATTTCGACTTCAGCTACGTGCATGTTTACTATGTAACTTACAGCGCCGTACATTCAGCACAGGTTGCAAATCATAAGCACACAACAACGTATGTCGTGCTGTTCGTCATTCAAATGAAAAGGGTGCGGCACCCGGAATTTCCCAGGCCTTTATTATAGCGCTGAGATGGCGCTGTTGAGTTTTAGGAGAGTGAAGGAAGAACGAAAATCCCTCCACGTAGTGTTTGTGCATACACACACTGCACCATAAAGTGCCGTTGATATTATTTAAAATGGAATAAGGATGTGATATAGAAAAACAAAATAAAACATGAATACCAGGATACGCTTGCGCTGTATTGAGAATAGTCTCAGATTGAGGGTTACAATGGTGTTGCGTTGAAGGCATTTGTGACCAAATAATAAATATAATGAGCATCAAAGACTTTGTCTGATGAGGGCCGTTGGAGGGCCGAGCCCAGCCTCGAATGCCTCTGCGTGTTTTATTTATCACTATACGTGTTACTGAAACGTTATTACCTGACTGTTAAATGTTTTGAAAGACTGAAGTCCAGGCATAGATTCAGTTTTTAATTCGATGATGATCGTTACTTATGCATTGATGTTGGTGTTTGGGCGCGTACCTTGTTCTTGCGACGTCTTCTTTGTAAGCATGATATCTCCAGAAGGTATCATATTGTTTAAAGATACAGATAACATGTCATCTTGGAGGTCTAATGTCATCAGACGTCTAAATTCTAACACCTTCTAATACGATATCTTTAGGAAGAAGTCTCGGGCATAGAACATACTTTGCATGTAGATATGGATGTGGATGTGGATGTGGATGTGGATGTTTCATGATGAGAGGAACAAAATCTTCGTTAAGGTTAAATCTCAGTTGAGGTCACCAGGCTTTATGTTGTAAAAAAATTGAACACACTATTTCCAAAGATTACGAATATACGGCATGTAGTAACTCGGTACACTCCACACGCCCTTCTGTTCACTAAAGGTAAAATGTTCTTGGTAAACTCAAATAAATGTTTCTCAGAAATACTATTTTAATGTCAGAAGTCCTTGAATGTTACTTCATTCTGCGTACCGGTTATGGTTCTCATGGCTACTACTGCCCTCTATAAGTACTGTCAAAGCAGTTATTTTTAAACAACAAGTGGAATATGTAACGATGATAATATTATTTGGCGTATGATTATTTAAATTATTCTTCTCACTTGCAGGGATCTATGCTGTCGTTGGAAATGCAATCACGAGGTTTTCTTAGCATTCAGTAATGCAATCATAGCATTGACCCACTTCTGCTTTCGACTTGAAAACTAACGATGTTAGCTGTGCCTTAATTCGTAACTTAAGTGTTGAAAATATTGTAGAAGTTGGGTACATCGATCGATATCCACTGCAAATATGGAAAACACCGGTGGACTCTCTGATCTGGCGTTATGCGCAGTATGCTGTGAGGACATTAAAATCCCCAAAATGTTGAACTGCGGACACAGCTTCTGTCTCGAACCTTGCTTGAAGGAATTAATGAAAATGCAAACTTTCGTCTGTCCAATCTGTAAAAGAGAAATCCCGCTGCCAACCTCTGGACTTGCAGACGACTTCCCGACTAACTTCGCTCTACAATCTTTAGTACAGTGTGGTGCTATCTCGAAGCGAATTTCACATATTCCGCCGGTGTCAAATGAGCGAAGAACCGTGGAAAACCGTTCGGCAAGATGCTCCCTGCACGAGAACATTGTAACACATTTTTGTGAAACCTGTCTTGAAGCGCTCTGTCATGGTTGTGTGGAAAGTTCTCATGATGGCAACCACGATATAGTTAAGCATTCGGAAGCTTTGCAAAAAGGTATCAATGACTTGCAACCCATTTTGGAAGAGGTCTGTAAGTTAGGAGTCCAGCTTAAAGACCTGTCTAAAGCTGTTCAAGAAGCAAAGGGACGATACGAAGCCGAAGCTAATGAAATTAAGAATACTATCGGTGAAGCCAAAGCAATGGTTTATGATCTCGTAGAGAAGAAATCGGCAGATCTATGTACTGAAGTTGACGTTGAAAAATTATTAACACTAAAGAAAGTGAAGGAAATAGAAATGAAAACAGCAGATCTGTCATTGTTTAGTGATTACGTTAGAGGTATAAGCGAATCATTACAGGCAGATTTCACAAATGAAGATTTAAGGAGAAAGGGAGTGATAAGCGGATTGGTTGCCAAAAAAGAGAAACTGAGATGTGACATAAAAGCACTTCAAAATGAAACATTCAGTGACAAAATTGGTGTATCGTTCACTTCGAGAAAGCCTTCTGATATCGATTTTGGGAAAGTTAATAAAGGACATGTAAATGCAGACGACAAAGGTGTTGCTGTTAAGCAAGTAAGCAAAATAAATGCTATCAAACTGCAAGGATATACTGATCCTGAATGGACATCTGGTAGATATGAAGGGCATGTATGGATTTCATTGCATAAGTGTATTATTATTACCAAGGATTTAGATGACCAAACCTATTTAAAGCTTACAGCTTTCAAAGACGATCAAAGTTGGTTTCTAAACAATGTTAGAAGTAAAGAAAGTGTCACACTGGTGTCACCTGTCCTCGGTTCTGATGGAAGAAGCATTTTGATAAATGACTCAAAAACAGTTCACAAAATAACGTTTGATATAGAGCTTAGCAAGACAAAAGTCCAGAAAAAAATCCTACAGAACAGATTGCTGCATGATATCCAAGCAATGTCTTGGGATGAAACCAAAAAAGGATGTTATGTTTTACTTCAAGACGGACTAACAATTAAAAGATTTGACTTCTCCAATACAAAACGTTCAGAAGAACCATGGTCATTTATGCTTAGAGATGCCATTAAATGCAGTGGACCAATGCAATTCCACGTAAGTGAGTCCGGAAGTATGGCAATTATTGATGGAAAAGGTGTAAAATACTTTCAGACAATTCAGTCACACGTAACGCAAACCATTAAAGGACCAACTACACAAGGGCAGTGGAAACCATTTCTTGTCACTTCAAGAAAGGTTCCTCAAAAATGGGTTGTTGGATGGAAAAACACCTTTGACATTTTTTACCATAATTTAGCCATTTACCAATATTCAAGAGATTTTGTGCTCGAACACTTACTGTTAAGTTACAAATATAATATAAGTGACACTATAAACACTTTCTCTTTCGTAGATGAACACCACGTAGCTTTTGATATGAAATGTTACAATACAAATAGCTTCGAGTTGTTCATATTTTACCTCCAACAGCTTTAATTGCCTGACGTGTTGATGCTCTGGGCATAAGCACCAGCAGGTTTTATTTACAAGTTCTCTGTAGAGCAGATTTTAATTAAACAATCGATGCACTTGGTAGAATTTAATGTAATTTAATTGTATCCAAAATGAATCACGGAAGGTAGGATACAGTTTTTGGCAAAATGAAGCAAACTTTTGCGAAGGATATCTTAAAACAATTTCATATCAAGATGAAGTGCAGTGTACACACACATAGAACAAGCAGGTTTTTATTCCACTTAACGTAAGCAATGGCGTCTGGATCATGTTTTACAATTTTACAAGTTACCGATGGTTACAATTGCGCGTTGGCGAAGTGTTTTATTTCCCATTTGACCAGTAGACGCGTTGGTTTATCAGCAACTTAGATATCATTTCCGTGAACTTCCAACGCGTATACGTTAGACCAATGTATCGGATGAGTGGAAGCAGAAACCTCACCTGTAAATATAGACAAACAAACGTTCGCTGTCATTATTAAATGCATCTTTTATACAGAATTGAGTACATTGTGTTGATTTAAATCAGTTATATTTGATTTTTTGCATATTTCTTGCTACCTACTAACAAACTTAAGCAATTAATTAAATAAATCCTGACGTCATCGGTATTATGAAAAAAAACGCTTCGTTTTCTTTTTACGGTCTTTTACTTTCTTCTTGTGACCACTGTTAGTAAGTAGTCCTTGTACGGTTATTCTTAACATTTTACTTGATAATATATAGTTCGTTGGACATGTTAGTTAAGGTATAATTGTATGATAATTTGTTAGTCAGTTCGTGCATAAAACACGTATTTCACATTAGGTTAGCAGCCTGTGGGTCAGAATTTACAGGGTGTGACAATAATGTCCTTTTATAAATCATAATATTTACAACACACACATACCATCAAGCATCTTAATTAATAGTTCACCATGTAAAGTTTCTTAATTAGCAGCGTAATTTATTAACAGTTATTTAAAGCGTAGTGTATGACTTGGCAATGAACAGTGTTTAAAATTTGCAAAACGGGAAACAAATTGCCTGTCTACAAGACTTTATTTGATAGATTATAGAAAATAATATTGAGCGAAATGTTGCTTTATAAACATAATGCCTGAGGTTAACATAAACAAGTGGGGAAAACTGTAAATAGCTGCCAAACACAAATTTCACCACTAAAAGGAGGTTAATTCGTCCTCCGACCTACTCACACCGGGAAGACTCGGGAGAAACATACCGACATATCAACACATCATACGGAAAAGAACCGTCTACATTTAAAACTTACTGAGAAACCGGCGCGATGTTCTTCTATCAGAAGAACATCGCCTTTAATATTTTAGAATTGTCAACATTTTGACATTTGGATAGCGCAAGGTCGAGAACCAAATTTCCCCTGTCCGCGTTTTTTCTACTTGAAGTCTATCCCGCGTATCACCGACCTAGTGCTACGGTTGGTGGAAGTGTTAGCCTACTTCGAGAAAGTTCATACCGATCATGACGCTCTTGCTGTGCTATGTTATTGAGATCACCGGAACTGAAGGTCTCCTTCCAGACAGACTGTACAAATTCGAACATTCAAAACCCCATGTGTTTAAAAAATCATTACTCGAGATAGGAATACACTAGGGAGCTTCCTATAGCTTTATTTTGCACATAAGACAGCCTGCATCAATAAACAACATTTTTCCGAGGGGGTCACATGGACCTTTTTTTTTTTTGTCTTCAAAGATTTGTTTACATTAAAAAAAACGGTCGTTTCGACATTTTTTTCAAAAAAATGTGGAGAACAGTGAAAAATGTCAAGTCAACTGACCCTATCTCATACAACTAGCTAATACATACAAGGAATCAAATCAGGAGCCTCACAGGCATATGTAGAGAGATGGCTCTATATTTGGGTATAATATGTCAAAAATGACATTTTTTGGTCTAAGTTTAGGCCAAAACACTGTCAGGTTCCGAAATTTTTTCTCCAGAATGCCTCACCCTACAGAGTAGATTTTTAGATCTCCAGAAGCGCCGCACTGAAACGCCTGTCTACATAAAAACGATTTAGCAATAGCGCTTCCACTTTGTGAGTAATCCCTAGCAATTCCACTCGAGCATTTCTACGGTATAGAATTTCGGTCAACCCCAGTTGTTATGCTTAGCGTCGTTAGGGTCAATGCAATCACTCACGTAATTGAAACCGTAACTATTTAGCCCATATTATCATGGCTAAATGCTTCTAAGAGGCGTTAGACCTTCTTTTTATGGGCAATTTGACCATCCAGCCGTTGGAGAAGAAGAGTGTTAGCTCGGAGTGTTAGCTCAGTGGTTAACACCGGTGCCTTTCAATCATAAGGTCCCCGGTTCGAGTCACTCCCAGATTAATGTATGTCGTCCAGTTACAGAGTTGTTGACAATTAACAATTCATAATCATGGACGTTAAATATGAATGTGAGAGACTGACTTCGGTCAGCTTGCGGCTTTGATAAGCCAATTAGGCTTCTTCGCGAGTTCCTGCTTGCAGGAGGATCTAATATACATACATACATACAAGATTCTGACGATAAAATTCTGAAATTCTGATATGGTTAGCCGCACAGTTGAACGCTGTATGTACTATGTATTGTGTATGTAGCGCAATTGGTATATATAGACTTACCTTAACGCGTGGCTACCATTGTATTACAGAATACATTTGTTTGTTTGGAGGGGGAAAAATCAGTCATATTCCTCACATTCAAACATCAAATTATAGTTTACTTATGAAATAACATGTCTTGAACTCATCAAACTATCAAAAGTCCAGCAGATTTCATCAAAATAGTTTCAAATGGGCAAAAAAAGTACGTTGTTTGTATCATAACCTCATTTGCATATTTGCATATCTAATTAGCTTAATTATAAAAAAATATAAAAATTAAAACCTCATTTCAATACCTATCTGTCAATACTGTCCCTATTGACAAAAATGAACAGATTTTAAGTAATTACAATGTGTAAATAGTTTCCCTAAGGGACAATGATATGATAGGAAAATTGTCTATAAGGAGAGTTGATTATTCAGGATATAAACTATTTTCGCAAGGGGAAGAGTCTTTCAAGATACTTTGCACACAGATCATGGTAACGAGGTATATTATACATGGGAATCATTTAGGGAGAGGTGTGGAGAATTTGAGATGTTCAGGAAACATGGAATATAGTACTTAGATCGTGGGCAGCAATACGTGTCTATGCATCACGTGACAAGTATCAAGTATTAATTTAATACTTAATTATTTATTTAAACAGCATAAGTTAAGTTTTATTTTTGAAACTTACATCTGGGGTCTATTTTAGAGGATGGGATAAACCTATCCCCAATATATGGATAATATACAGCAAAGCATCAAAAGCCTTCAAGATCCGATTCAAAATAGTATACATTCCAGGAATTATAGAGAAAGCAAATTATGTTGCTAAAATATGATGCATAGAAGAATGGTATGCCTTGCAATGTGTGTAGTAGTTTTGACAAGTCCAATAAGCGTAACTCATAAAGGTTCAGTGGGTGCTTGTCATTTCGTTTAAGCAATGTAGAGTCACACAGAACAAGTGAATTACACAAACTGGTCGTACAGGCTAAACAATATCCAAAGTTAAAATGAAGGAAAGGCCGATTGAGAAGCAAGTAACACAAATTACCGAGCAGCACCTTGACACAATTAAGAAATATTTTCAACTAACTTTGACATTGCAAATATGGAAACCCTACACAGTTATTTAAGCCACGTATGCATTGACTGTTGCACAATGTTGTTAAAATATACACATCGTATTCAAATGACAAGAAGTGAGAAGAATGTATTGACTGTATCGCTGCAATATTTTAAAGAAATAATTCACAGCAAGCTAGACAATGACTGTTGTATATGTATCCTTGCAGGTGGAAGTATAGATAAGTCAAACACTGAACAAGACATTATGTTCATATCAGTGTTGAATAACAATAGGGCAGTCACACAGTTAATGAGATTGTCTTCAATTCAAAAAGCAAATGCAGAGAACATTGTAAAGAAATTAAAAGAAACTGTAACCAGTGGAAAAACGTAGTGTCGTGTTGTGTATATAATGGCTTAGTTAACTTGAGTTGAAAATCTAGAGTACGTTTGTCTGATGAAGCACCTCCTATCATACCAGTATATTGCTGCTTGCATCGTCATGGGCTTGTTATAACACTTAAAGAAAAACACATTGATGATCTATTTCTATCCCCTGTGGACATGTGCAACACGTTATCCTTTCTATATATGTTATGTATTAACTACATATGTTTAGAAACTTGCTAAACATCCGTTGAAGTGAAATGTATATTGTGTGTTTCCGTATTGTTGTCTGTTACATAATATTTGGTGTAACTTGGTTTGACCATACTTCAAATTGTTCAGACTCAGCTGCATAATTATTCGCACATGTTTGAAAGAGGTTGGCTTGTTGAACCCTCGTGGTTTGTGTTACGTAATTAGTCCATTTCAATGTCCATTGGTATATATACATATATTGGGCGGACACCTAAAAAGGATTACTGGCGTTGGTTGCATCTAGCCAGTATACAGAATTGTACATATATCTGAGATTACTTGCGAAACGGTTGGAAAGTAATGCCACGTAATATAATGCTGTGTGTAATAGGGACCAGTGGTTTCTTGATGTTCTCGATGTTAAAGGGCTAAAAAGGTATTTTGGTGTTTATATATTATAATTTAAATGCTTTCTTCGTGTGTTTTTTGCTGGTTGATGTTTGTGTGCATTAGTGAAATATATCTAGTTTTATTTGTGCCAAAGACAAAAAATAAAATGATTAAATGTTATATTATGTACTGTAAGTTTTCTATTTTTGTATTACGATAGTTTTACGGAGCCATGGAATCTATGTGTGACTGCGAGTATAATACATTGCGGTGACTCCAACTTTTGTACAAAACCGTCCTTATTTTCGTATTGCCACGACGTTACATCAGTGTTAAAGGGACATATAACATTATGAGAATAAGATCATCTCAAGAGAACCATACCTGCTGTTAATTTTAACTGGACAACTTTGGTAACACATTTGAATAATGAAGCTAGTAATTGTTCACCTGATGTTTAAGTGTAGAAGAGAGAGCAGCTAAAGAAGTGCTAGATATGATTCTAGTCCTTCTTTTTGTATCCTTGGACATTTTCTGTGCTCATATTTGGCTAATATGAAAGACATTCCTTGACACAACATGTCTACGGGACAACGTACATGCAGCACAGGTTGTAACTCATATGCACACAAAACCATATATAAAAGGGATACAGTTCGTCGTTCAATTGAAAGAGGTGAGAAACCTGGAATTTTCCCGGCATAAATATAGTTGAAAATACCTCCACGTAGAGTCTGTACATACACAGTGCCAAGCAGTGCCGCGCCTTCTATTGACAATGGACTAACGAGGTGTTACGGATCAATTAAACACAACAACATCAGGATACAATTGAGCAATAATGAGAGTATACGTGCCAGGTTGAAAAGAGGGGGACATAAATGACTGACCATGGATAAAACTGAAGGATTATGTGCGTAGCACAAACAACGACTGCCTTGGTGCAAAGCCTTTATCGCGGATCGAAAACAATATCCAAATACGTGTAGAAATAAAAGCATTCAATGTTCTACTTTCTGCTTGCACCTGAAACTAACTGTAATACATACCCTTTAATCTCTCCTTTTTCTGGAAAGTGATAGCTTGGCGCATGCCCCAAAATATGAATATGACGTCATGATAAACACGTCATTTTTATAAGTGTAAACATATATTTATACAGTGTAAGATTATGAGAACAGATAGACGGTTGCGTTTGTTGGGATTTTTTTGGAAACCAAATATATTTGTAAATATATTTCCTGAATCTTTTTCATCGAAGAAGAATAATCAGTTTGTAATCATAACCGATATATACTGCAAACACAGACATAATTTAAGTATTTAGTCTTAAAGATCTTGAGACATCTATGAACAACTGTGTCCTAATCACTAAAAAAAGGCATTACAAATCTTGACAACAGCTGCAGTTCCCATCAAAATTCATCAAAGATTGGCCATTTTCAAAATAGTTTGTTAATTCTAGCTTTATTAATTACTAAACTTCCTAACTATGCACACTGATGATGAAAGGAAAGTGACTGCGCAATGTTCTGTCATGGTATTTCTTTGTTTTTACTCAACTTCGTTTCAAGGACAATGAACACAAAACTGTAGCCTAATCCGAAGTTTTTTTTTAAATATTTTGTTTTCTTCTTTAAATAAATGAGCATGACATTATTATAATATATATAGATAGGTATGTAATTAGGATTTAACTTATTGAGACCTAAAATATGAATTATTGATGAGCGCAGCACTCGAATTTATTGTATGCACATATTTCCTTCGTTTCCTAGTTTGTTTAAAACTTCAAATGTGTATGTCTTGGTAATGGGAAGATCGTGTCGCTACGCAGGAACTCACATAAGTTACAGTTTCAAGCTCCCACCATGCCCCCACCTTCTCCCTTCCCCCGTCCCAACCCCCATTTTCCCATACCCTACTCCTACCCTGCCTCGTCGTCTGCATTTAGTTAGTGTAATGAAGACATTTCAACGGGTAACTTCCGTCGTTGGGCTTGTTCAAAGGCACGAGTCCATGGGACGGAAAAAAAATTGAATTGAATTTCTTGTCCACAATCGGACGCTACAACCACTTGTCATACTCTGACAGTCGCTAGTATACAGGGAAAAACAGGGGGAGAGGACACAACCCTAAAGAGCACTTACACTTTAAGTCATTTCCCCTATAGGTATATTTCTAGGAAGTCATGAATACATAGGGTAATTCGGGGAGATACACCGTATGCGATTAATTTAGCTGTAAGTAAGTGTAGGACAACTGTGTGGCATACACTAGAAAAGTCTTTAAACGTAGATCTCGCATACTATCCATCTTTATCCAAATGAGAGTAAACTTTGTGCAGATATATCAACACCGCATCATCAACCCCTCCCTGTCATGTAAAAACCAACATCGACCTCTGAGCATTCTCCAGCTTAGTTCACGCATTTAGAAATGATCCTCTTCTTAAGTTGCCTAATGACAGTACACTGCAGCAGGCAAAGTTTTCGATTTTAGCGATATGTCTACAAGGCAACTTAAACGCAGCACAGGTTGTGAATTATATACACATACCACCATATGTAGTATACCGACAGTTGATCGTTCTAATGAAAAAGGTGGGAAACCTGGAATTTCCCTCGCCTTAATATAGTCGAAACTACCTCTACGTATTGTCTGTTCATACACACCCACTCATACTATTTACAAAGGGTTAACGAGGTGTTATGGAAAAGTTAAATACACGAATACCAGGATACAATTGAGCAATCAGGAGAGTATACGTGTCATTTTGTTACTACACAAGGGTATCGTCCATCAGATCGGGGCCAGTGGCAAGTGGCAGTTTACTCTACTTTAGCTGAATCAAAACTAGGAATATTAACCTACATCTCCTAGATCCAGAAGGATGTAAATATGAACATTGTAGCAATATTCAATGTCCCGCCATTTGTCTACTTTAACTAAATCAAAACTGGGAAATAGACACCCAGGAAAGCATATGATCTGGCAAAAATGGTGTATCTGAGAGTGTATAGCTTAACTAACATATTTGCACCATATTTGTGCCCACCGATTCGGACACCCCCCCCCCCCTCCAATAAAAAAAAAATGAAGTTCGTTGAGAGTCCCATTAATGTCCATACGGTGGATGGTCACATCACACAAAAAGAACTATGGTATTTGCTCACTAAGTTACAACTCAATAAGCAGGTGCCAAGACTGATAGTAGTACCCGTGATTGTTGTATTGGTATGTAGCCGTATACAAACAAACTGGTCCTTGAAATAGTACTCAGCAGAAGGCACATTGCTGTATATATTTTGTTCATTGTGTAATGCAAACCAACATGAATTTGGCTATGTACTGTAGCTGTATTGTGATGTCGTGCCGACACATAAGAAATCCAGCACTCATCAATAAAGTATATACGTCTTTTCTATAGAATTCCATGAGTAATGGTTTTCAGAGCACAACAGCAGCCCCATAGCCTTACTTATATTTCCAATACATTTTCAAATGCAATAATCATAAAGATAAATTATGAAATTTACCATATACACCCGTTGCTGCAAGGAGCATTTGTCACTTCATAGTTGCTGTGAACATGGTAAACCACTGCAGGCATCTTTCACTTGGTTGTACAGATTAAACACAACTCGCTGCAGTTAATGCAACGGTGAGTCTGTACCGGTTTTTAATTGAGTTGGTAAATATGTTCAACTTACTATACGCCTTTAACTACAGCTCAGTGTTTAAACACCTCAGTATATCATACCATATTTCCTTCAAGGATACACTAGTTGCTTGAATTTACCAGAATTAAATATAGATAGTAAATTGTGTTTTATAATATGGTAAAATGAACAACGCACGCTAATACTTGTATATATTCCATGTATATATGCCTAAATAACGTTGTTCTTTTGATTGTTCGTTATGTGATATGATGTATAACTATGCCTTCCTGTAAACTGTCTACGAAAAGAACGGGATTATTACACTTTACAGTTGACTGAAAATAGTGTATGGTTTATATGTATGAACAGTTAGTGTCAATGAACAAACGTTTCGCTGAAGATTTAGAGCTGAAAGCTTGAGTGACTGAATTGAATTATCTGATGATTGTATAATGGTGGGTTTTGCTCGATACATGTCCTGTCAATGTTTATTGTCTATTTGCTACACAATGTATATGTTTATAAAATTCATGACACCGTCAACGTCGTTATTTGTTACAGCATTTCCCAAAACACGGGTAAAATGATGGTGAAAAATATTGCAAAAGGAGCTTAAAACTGTGCACCTTGTCAACTGCTCTAATCAGCTATTGATCTCTGTCCTTTCTTGAACATTTGTAAGTAAAATTCTTGTTTTTTTAATCTCAGATATTATATTTCTATAATTTTTGTTCTCGTTTCTTTTCACATTCTACTATGTTACTATGTTATCATTACATTATGGGTCGAATTGATCTATTATGTATCTGTTATCTAGCTACTTGAAAACAAATTCCTCGTTTATAGTTCCTAACATGTTAAGTGATTCTTCCCCTTTAAGGTTTTCTGGTGATTAAGAGATTGCGACCGGAGGAAACTATGAACCAACTAAATGGCTGAAGTAAGTGTAACGAAAACACTTTGTTCTTAAAAAAAAAAAAAAAAATGCAAGTCTTCGTAGTTCTTACAAGCAATTATCATTACGTTAGAGTCTCTTCAAACGTGGCTAATGTAAAAAAAAAAAAAAAAAAAACATTTTCCATTACAGTGAAATCGCTTTGTGAGAGTAAAGAAGTTAAGTATCAACACTAGTTCATGAGCGCGATCACGAATAGAAACAAACTACAAATCTACGTTTCTGATATCTCACAAATGGAATAAAACGTTGTCATTTAAAAAAGTTGTATCTTTGTCTCTTGTCATGGTAGTAAGATTATAACTGTCAATCTATACGTTCAGAACAACGCCAAAATTTCGTCGCCGGTGTGCCCTAACTGTGAACGACGACTTTCACCTTATCGATTTCCCGATAATGCAAGCAAAAGAGTGTTGGGTTTTACGTGTATCAATTGTAGTGTTGAATGGTTCATTAAAAACTATGTTCTTCAAACACATGATGAACAT
The DNA here is from genome assembly GCF_037975245.1 of Apostichopus japonicus. Lineage (NCBI taxonomy): Eukaryota > Metazoa > Echinodermata > Holothuroidea > Aspidochirotida > Stichopodidae > Apostichopus > Apostichopus japonicus. The sequence continues at coordinate 35,848,756 of NC_092576.1, read as the reverse complement.
ACAATTAACCACATTGGAATGGTTTATTACGAGGCTAACTTAATTGTTTGTGGTTATTATGCAATTCTTTGGTTTGATGGCTGTGCTGATCGATGCATCAATGTGTATTTTACATTTGTATTTGTATATTTATTTGTTTCATCACATTTTACAGTGTGAAGGGAAGTCTCCTATAAAGCCTGCAATGCTTAACAAAGTAGGAGACTCCCCAAAAAGAAAAAAAAAAGTGAGAGATAAAACTTAAGAATAGAAAAAGAAAAGTTTAGGAGTTTAAAATAGTAGCATCTAAAATGATGAAATAATAGAATTGACGCTAATTGAAATTAATATTCTTAATAAACAATTCTAACAATCTTTATCATGATCTTAATTACAAACACACACAAGAATAAATCCATCAATAGTGAGAAATAATATCAGTTTGGAGATTCCTTTTGAATACAGAGTATGATGGCTTATTCTTAACATTGTCTTGGAGATTATGCCACGTTTTTATGGCACGAATACGAGGGCTTAAAGAACCCATAGTACTTCGATGGGATAAAACATGTGCGTTATTACAATGGCGTGTTTGATGGTTGTGGATTAGTCCATTACTATAAATAAAATCTTTAAAAGCCTCGGGTAGCAATCCGTTCCATGCTTTATGCAAATGTTGCAAGCTGTACTCTTATAATATCATTTAGTTTTAATAAATTTAATCTTTTGAATAGTGGGCTAGTATGATCACGTGTTACAGCATGTGAAATATGGCGGATAGCTTTCTTCTGGAGGACGCATAGGTGATTAAGATATATAGAATAGGTTCCTGACCAAATAGTCGTGCAGTAATTTAATTTTGGTAAAATCAGAGTTATATACAGTGTTCTGAGAATATTTGGAGGTAAATAATGTTTTAATTTGCATATAATACCAGTATTTCTAGCCACTCACAGTTACAGACTGCTGATATATGATAACGCCAAGAAAGTTTATGGTATATGTGTACACCCAAGAACTTAGTAGTGTTAACCCTATTCATAATTTTATCATTCATGGTAATATTGTGATCCCATCTGAATGCGTGACTAGCATTAAACACCATATAATTAGTTTTTTCTATGTTAAGAGATAATTTGTTTGCTGCAAACCAGCTGGAAAATTTAGTTAGCTCAGTAGAAACAGTTTTATGTGATGAGAGTAGATTTTGGGAATCGAAGAAAATATTTGTGTCGTCGGCAAATAATATTGTTTTAGCAATATCGGAGACATTGACGATATCATTGACATAAATTATAATTAGTAGTGGACCTAGTATAGAATCCTGAGGAACTCCGCAAACGATTTTAGCAAGTTCAGATTCAGATTTTTTATATAAAGTGTATTGGTATCTAATTGAAAGATAACTATCTAGCCAATTTAGGGTTGTTCCTCTGACCCCCCCCCAAAAAAAAAATATATATTTACTTAGTAATATTTTGTGATCTATGGTGTCAAAAGCATTGGATAGGTCGAGAAATACGCCTACAGAGGTATTATTCTTATCAAGACTATATAAATATTGTTGACTGCATCTGCTAAAGCTAATTGTGTAGAATGGTCAGGACGAAATCCGTACTGCTCGTTATTAAGAATATTATATTTACATAAAAACTGTATATACGATTAAACATTAGTCGTTCAATAATTTTTGAAAAGACTGACAATAAATATATAGGGCGGTAATTCTCAAAATGACTGGGGTCTCCTTTTTTAAAGATTGGTTTTACCTTTGCTATTTTAAGCTTATCCGCAAAAATGCCAGGTGTTAAAAGAAATATTGTAGAGATGAGTTAAAGGCTTTACAATGTATGGGATAACTTGTTTGATAATACCTGGCTTAAAGTCATCATAGCCTGCTGCTTTGTTTGGTTTCACATTTGTGTGAGTAACTTTTAAAACTTCTTCTACTGTTACTGGATATGTAAATATGGAATGGCATACCTTGTCATTATTTTGTAAAAAATGTTCCGCTTTTAGTTTAATATTATTCTTACTAGCGAGATTATAACCAAGATTTACAAAGTAATTGTTAAAGTTGCTAGCGATGTCATTATCATTGCTAATTTTGCAATCATCATTTTTATATGTTGCTGGATATGATGAGTCTTTACCGTTTATATTGAGAATTTCATTAATTGTACTCCAAGTACTGTTTACGTTGTTTCTACTCTGCTTGAATTTATCATAAAAGTATAATCGTTTGGAATATCGTTTAACATGGTTTAATTTATTACGGTACATTTTGTAAATAGACTTAGTATGTTCAGTAGGACTCTTTAAATAACGTCTAAATAATATGTTCATGAAGAAAAATAAAATATTGGCATGTGATAAGAAGCCATTTGGCTACTGATGTAGACATATTAGACCAGCATGTGCTGTGACTGTTTTCCTGTAACGTAGAAAGCCACTTTTGTATACCACCAAGCCCTCCGCTGGAAAGATGAGAATGAAACCATTCAAATAACAATTAACAATGCTTCATAAAGTACATTGGCTAACCATTTTGCAAGTTGAAAAGCCCTATATTGCCAACTGAAATAATTTAATTCAAATCACAATGTTTTAAATTGATATAAGTAAACAATTTCAGCCTACCATACCTTGTTAATTGAATCAAAATGTTTGAAACTAACTTTCCAATGGAATCCAAAAAAGGGAGTAAAGAGTTGAACAATGTAAAAAAATGTTTAGGTCATAAGCATGCATTACAGGTATGTGACGTCAAGGGCGTAGGAACCGGGGGGTGGGGTAGGGGGTGGCGGTGGGGGGCTTGCCCCAAGTGAAAAATGTGGAGAGGCGGAAGTATCATTCCGCCCCCCCCCCCGCTTCGCAAGTCAGAAAACCCCTTTTTCATTTCCAAATGAGAAAGAAAATCTCATTTGGAGCACCAAATTGCATCTGAGGCCACCTGGAAATGCAAAAAATTCCAAAGAGGAGGGGGACACCCCATTTCAAGTTAGTAACGTTTTGTTTGTGTCGCTACAAAATTCAGACAGTAATGAAACGTGATACCTTGTTATCTTTAGCTGGACATGAGATGTCCATCCCTGTATCATTTATACACTGTGCTGTGGGTATTGACCGCAGCTGTACGTACTGACTGTACAATAGTGTCCATTTACGGACATTAGTAAGCTGTGTGTGTATTTCTGGGATCGAAGGTGATGTCTTACACCTCATTCAAAACTAGGTCAGATTACCGGCATTATAGACTTTTCTTTTTGCGCGAATCTTCACACCCTTTTAATGTGAGCAACAAGAGGAACACTTCGTCAATATTACAACAAAATAAGCTTTACAGTGCATGGAGTCTTGGATATAGCAACTTGATCCCCGCTTTGAGTCAAAAACATGCATGCATGACCAACTTATATTTTCATTTGTGAAATTTTCTGACTACCTCTGCAACACGTACTTGGTAACCTCAGATGACATAATATGCTATCCATGTTCAACTGAAAAATATATGATTTGAGACTTGTAAAAATGCTACTTTCAAAAGGATGGAACTAACCTACCTCCGATCAAGGTGGCTATACCAAGCCTAATGTACATGCTGATTGCACACGATTAAATAATAACAATGGACCAAGTGTCTGCATTCTTATTAAGTACATGTCTTGCATTTCATATGACAAATTACAGTTACAACCTAGCCAAGTAAATTAGCATATTTAAGGCTATGCCTGCATGTTAGTGTTAGCCTGTGGTAGGTATATGTAAGCTAACAAATAACAGTTATGATGGCATACAACAACTTTGCCGCGTTAAAGGTCTTTTTCTTCCAACAAAATCATTTGATCAAGCTACCCTTACTCAAATTCCATATCTGGTTTTATATCTGGCTATATCTGGATAGATGAATTTTGATATAGCCATATAAAGCTAGATATATCTTGTAAGTCAGATATCCATATCAAGTTTGATATGGCCATATAAAGGTAGATATCTTGATATAATTGTAATCCAGATACGCATATAAAGTTTTATCTGGCCATATAAAGACAGAAATATCTTGGTATAATCGTAATCCAGATATCCATATCAAGTTTGATATGGCCATATGAAGCCAAAGATCTTGATATACGTGTAAGCCAGATATGCATATCAAGTTTGATATGGCCATATAAAGCCAGATATAACTAGATATAGAGTCAATCCAGATAGGCATATCAAGTTTTATCTGGCCTATTAAAGATATAAAGCCAGATATAACTGGATACAGAGTCTATCCAGATATGCAGATAAAGTTTTATCTGGCCATATAAAGACAGAAATATCTTGGTATAATCGTAATCCAGATATCCATATCAAGTTTGATATGGCCATATAAAGCCAGAGATCTTGATATACGTGTAAGCCAGATATGCATATCAAGTTTGATATGGCCATATAAAGCCAGATATAACTAGATATAGAGTCAATCCAGATAGGCATATCAAGTTTTATCTGGCCTAATAAAGATATAAAGCCAGATATAACTGGATACAGAGTCTATCCAGATATGCAGATAAAGTTTTATCTGGCCATATTAAGCCAGATATAACTAGATATACATGTAAGACTGCATGCTCTTACTTAGTGTATTTTCATAGAGATTTACATTGCCCTATACAGTATATTGTGGAATTTGTGGTACTGCACATATTTCAATGGCAAAGCACTAACAGTGCACACTAAGTCAAAGAGGGTATACATTGGACACTTGATCTATCTGGTTTGCTAGGTAACCACAGAGTCATTGATGGAAACAAGATGACTCAGAGGGTAATTAAGTGTGAACATGGAGGTAAAAACAGACCTCCATGATGTGAGACCTGCTTTTGAACAAAGGATATATTTGTAACGGTTACTCTGTGAGTGAGATAGGAAAGGCAGCTAGTGTACACATGATAGGAGTAGAGAGCATAAGGAAATTCAATAGAAAGGATAAGAAAAGGTGATGGAGATTCGAAAAATAAAACCTATCGATGTCAGGTCATTGGCAAAGAATTCTATAGTGAACTGAACAGTCAGAAGTAAGAAAGACATTTTTAGAACGGATGGAAACAACATATTTTGGGACTGAACTTCGACACTGAATGGAACATATATCGCCCTCCAGAAACTTATTTACTAAAGCAAATATATAAAATAAAGGAATAGCACAATGCAATTTAGTATCAACCTCTACAGGACCACAGAAGAAGAAAGAACTCTACCTTCAAGTATTATTTCTAAGTGCACTAGTGGTACCGCGCGATGCCAGTTTAAAGTAAGTATACTTTTACAATACAGTGTATACACAAAGACTCGTACAAGTAAACTATCTGTCAGAGCGTGCAGCTGTATTTTTTGAACAGCTGTCATTTTATGACCATAGCAGTCGGATCAGGTAACAGCAAGGAGCTTTTTGAGTGGTATGCTTGAGGCCAATACTGCAGATTCTTAAGTCCAGGATAAGTAGATCTTCACCTCCAATTTTGCCTTGCCTTTTAGGTCTAATTGACTGGAGATGGGTTTGTTTCAGACACAATTTGAAACGATTTTGAAATCTTTTTCAAGTTGGAAGCATTGTGAGGCACAAATAAAACTGTGTCACAAAATGTTATATACACAATTGGGTTTGGAATGTGCTGGAAATAAAGTAAGTCCCAACTTTACATGTCTATCTTCGTCATTATTTTGAGAATTGTGTCGATGAAAGGACTTGCAGACCTTGCAGAGACTGAAGACAGCTGCCTAGAGACGGCAGAGTGAAGGGCATTTTGTCATGAAGCAGACTTTCAAGTGCCAATTTATTTGTGGAACATTTTATCATGCCAGGATATTTTACTCTCTTTACCATGTATTTTTGTTCTGACAATCATATTGCCTCGTTTGAACAGAAATCCCTCTTTTAGTATTTGCTTTTTTTTTTATTTGTAAAGGCTTGGACATACTGTGGTATGTTGAAACAAGAAAAAAACAAAATACCTGCTGATGGATCAAACATGAAATGTAATCAATGGCCATGATAATTAAGCAGTAAATAAAGAGTTGCTTTATCTGCGCCATATATTGCCTTTATTTGGTTTCAAAATATATTTCTTTACATCGCCAGATGAAGTTCTGGCACAGATGTGTTTTTTTGTTAACTAGTTCAATCTGGATTTATCATAATATGGGGCAGTATATGGATTTCTAAGTAATGGGCCAGATATGGATTTGACATATATGGGCCAGATATGGATTTCTAAATAATGAGCCAGATATGGTTGTACCATATATAGGCCAGATATTGATTTGCCATATAATGAGCCAAATATTGGTTTCTCAGATATGGATCTGCAATATATGGGCCAGATATGGATTTGCCATATATTAGCCGTATAGGATCTGCTATATATGGGCCAGATATGGATTTGCCATATATGGGACAGATATGGATTTGCCATATATGGGCAAGATATGGATTTGCCATATGTAAGCCATATATGGATCTGCTATATATGGACCATATCTGGTCCAGATAAAAAGTGACCCATATAAAGTTTTATCTGAGGCAGATATGGCCTTTACCTTATATGAATTAAGTTATATCTGCCCAATTCTTGTTATGGCCAGATATAAATTCCATATATGGCACAGATATATGGGCCATGATACAAATTGCCATAATTGGGCCATACCCTATATGCATATGGATTTTGAGTAAGGGTAGTCTTTCTGTTTCTTGTAAATTATTTTATATAGGGCTAGCCTAGGCCCATTGAATCATATGCATTTATTGACAATTTAAATAGGACACACCGGGGTAGCCTATAGTATTAATAATATGTAGTATGGATTTCTTTGGGCTACAGTTCTTACAATGCCTAGAGCTTTATTGATCCTTTTGGGTTGGTCTTAAGACCATTTCAATTCATGACATTGACAAAAAACCACCGATGCAAAAGAGAATCTCGCTCATCAGCTCGTACAGTGCGCCAAGCCATCGCGCCACTGTATGGACTGAGATATTAGGCCGATTAACTAATACTTACAGCTCCCCATGTAGGCACCCGCTGTAAAAGAAACGCGAAAGACGTCACCACCGGGGTTCGAACCACCGATGCAAAAGAGAGTCTCGCTAATCAACTCGTACAGTGCGCCAAGCCATCGCGCCACTGTATGGACTGCGACATTAGGCCGATTAACTAATACTTACAGCTCCAAATGTAGGTACCCGCTGTAAAAGATCGGCAAAAGACGTCACCACCGGAGTTCGAACCACCGATGCAAAAGAGAATCTCGCTCATCAGCTCGTACAGTGCGCCAAGCCATCGCGCCACTGTATGGACTGAGATATTAGGCCGATTAACTAATACTTACAGCTCCAAATGTAGGTACCCGCTGTAAAAGATCGGCAAAAGACGTCACCACCGGGGTTCGAACCACCGATGCAAAAGAGAGTCTCGCTCATCAGCTCGTAGAGACATTGACAAAAAACGTATATATGCGGGCACAGTATACCGTAAAGTTGTTTCACACGGCTAGCCTATTTCATAACTAACGCTAAAACTAACTTAGGTCTGAGCATGGCTTTGAAAGTTAATACGTGATAAAACAAATAAATCAAATCAAATCAAATACTTGAGCATAGCTCAGTCTAGGCCTCAAAAAGGTTAGCCTATATAGGCTAACCTAACGCAATATTTGCCTTTTGACAGATGACAGTGCCGTGGGATCTAGCCTTATGCCTATATTATCTCGGTTTATTAAACATGAAAGGCCTTAAAAGATACCCTTCATGATATTAGAACATACAGGGCACAATGTTACGTTTCTAAAAATGTACTTTGCGAACTTTACCCTTAGTTAGACTAAGACATCTTCGTTACGCAGGAGCGTTTCTCGCGTTTTCTCATTAGGTAGGTAACAGTAATACGTTGTTTGCATACTTAAAGGTGGAATACTCCTATATCCTAATACTCTTATATCAATCCGCTCGATTGTTCTCCCTCAGGAAAAGTGCCAAAGAGCAGCAGGAGAACATGTTTCTTGACCTGTTATCAATCATTATCTAGCTTTTCGTGGCTATCATGTTAAAAAGCACGAATTGAAGTACACGTGGTGGTAAAATTAGCTCAATTGAAGCAATTTTAAGCTCCTTTAGGCCTCCCAGGGGCAGTGTAGGAAATTGTTTATACTGAGTCAAGGGGTTTGTTTACAAGTGACAAAAACTTCATACTGGGATAGCAAAAAAATCTACGCGGTCATGATACGGATAATTGATAGTGCCATGAAAGGCAAACGGGGCTTTTAATGGGCGTATGGTACCTTGCTATGTATGCTACACAGATTGTGCATAGCGCCAGCTCACTTTTAATATCTACTCGTATTCACATCAGCTCGTACAGTGCGCCAAGCCATCGCGCCACTGTCTGGACTGAGATATAAGGCCGATTAACTAATACTTACAGCTCTCCATGTAAAAGATCCCGCTGTAAAAGACCCGCTGTAAAAGATCGGCAAAAGACGTCACCACCGGGGTTCGAACCACCGATGCAAAGAGAGTCTCGCTAATCAGCTCGTACAATGCGCCAAGCCATCGCGCCACTGTCTGGACTGAGATATTAGGCCGATTAACTAATACTTACAGCTCCCCATGTAGGCACCCGCTGTAAAAGATCGACAAAAGACGTCAGCACCGAGGTTCGAACCACCGATGCAAAAGAGAGTATCGCTCATCAGCTCGTAGAGTGCGCCAAGCCATTGCGCCACTGTATGGACTGAGATATTAGGCCGATTAACTAATACTTATAGCTCCCAATGTAGGCACCCGCTGTAAAAGATCGGCAAAAGACGTCACCACCGGGGTTCGAACCACCGATGCAAAAGAGAGTCTCGCTCAACAGCTCGTACAGTGCGCCAAGCCATCGCGCCACTGTATGGACTGAGATATTAGGCCGATTAACTAATACTTACAGCTCCCCATGTAGGCATCCGCTGTAAAAGATCGGCAAAAGACGTCACCACCGGGGTTCGAACCACCGATGCAAAAGAGAGTCTCGCTCATCAGCTCGTACATTGCGCCAAGCCATCGCGCCACTGTATGGACTGAGATATTAGGCCGATTAACTAATACTTACAGCTCCCCATGTAGGCACCCGCTGTAAAAGATCGGCAAAAGACGTCACCACCGGGGTTCGAACCACCGATGCAAAAGAGAGTCTCGCTCATCAGCTCGTAGAGTGCGCCAAGCCATCGCGCCACTGTATGGACTGAGATATTAGGCCGATTAACTAATACTTACAGCTCCCCATGTAGGCACCCGCTGTAAAAGATCGGCAAAAGACGTCACCACCGGGGTTCGAACCACCGATGCAAAAGAGAGTCTCGCTCATCAGCTCGTAGAGTGCGCCAAGCCATCGCGCCACTGTATGGACTGAGATATTAGGCCGATTAACTAATACTTACAGCTCCCCATGTAGGCACCCGCCGTAAAAGATCGGCAAAAGACGTCACCACCGGGGTTCGAACCACCGATGCAAAAGAGAGTCTCGCTCATCAGCTCGTTCAGTGCGCCAAGCCTTCACGACACTGTATGGACTGAGATATTAGGCCGATTAACTAATACTTACAGCTCCAAATGTAGGTACCCGCTGTAAAAGATCGGCAAAAGACGTCACCACCGGGGTTCGAACCACCGATGCAAAAGAGAGTCTCGCTCATCAGCTCGTAGAGACATTGACAAAAAACGTATATATGCGGGCACAGTATACCGTAAAGTTGTTTCACACGGCTAGCCTATGTCATAACTAACGCTAAAACTAACTTAGGTCTGAGCATGGCTTTGAAAGTTAATACGTGATAAAACAAATAAATCAAATCAAATCAAATACTTGAGCATAGCTCAGTCTAGGCCTCAAAAAGGTTAGCCTATATAGGCTAACCTAACGCAATATTTGCCTTTTGACAGATGACAGTGCCGTGGGATCTAGCCTTATGCCTATATTATCTCGGTTTATTAAACATGAAAGGCCTTAAAAGATACCCTTCATGATATTAGAACATACAGGGCACAATGTTACGTTTCTAAAAATGTACTTTGCGAACTTTACCCTTAGTTAGACTAAGACATCTTCGTTACGCAGGAGCGTTTCTCGCGTTTTCTCATTAGGTAGGTAACAGTAATACGTTGTTTGCATACTTAAAGGTGGAATACTCCTATATCCTAATACTCTTATATCAATCCGCTCGATTGTTCTCCCTCAGGAAAAGTGCCAAAGAGCAGCAGGAGAACATGTTTCTTGACCTGTTATCAATCATTATCTAGCTTTTCGTGGCTATCATGTTAAAAAGCACGAATTGAAGTACACGTGGTGGTAAAATTAGCTCAATTGAAGCAATTTTAAGCTCCTTTAGGCCTCCCAGGGGCAGTGTAGGAAATTGTTTATACTGAGTCAAGGGGTTTGTTTACAAGTGACAAAAACTTCATACTGGGATAGCAAAAAAATCTACGCGGTCATGATACGGATAATTGATAGTGCAATGAAAGGCAAACGGGGCTTTTAATGGGCGTATGGTACCTTGCTATGTATGCTACACAGATTGTGCATAGCGCCAGCTCACTTTTAATATCTACTCGTATTCACATCAGCTCGTACAGTGCGCCAAGCCATCGCGCCACTGTCTGGACTGAGATATAAGGCCGATTAACTAATACTTACAGCTCTCCATGTAAAAGATCCCGCTGTAAAAGACCCGCTGTAAAAGATCGGCAAAAGACGTCACCACCGGGGTTCGAACCACCGATGCAAAGAGAGTCTCGCTAATCAGCTCGTACAATGCGCCAAGCCATCGCGCCACTGTCTGGACTGAGATATTAGGCCGATTAACTAATACTTACAGCTCCCCATGTAGGCACCCGCTGTAAAAGATCGGCAAAAGACGTCAGCACCGAGGTTCGAACCACCGATGCAAAAGAGAGTATCGCTCATCAGCTCGTAGAGTGCGCCAAGCCATTGCGCCACTGTATGGACTGAGATATTAGGCCGATTAACTAATACTTATAGCTCCCAATGTAGGCACCCGCTGTAAAAGATCGGCAAAAGACGTCACCACCGGGGTTCGAACCACCGATGCAAAAGAGAGTCTCGCTCAACAGCTCGTACAGTGCGCCAAGCCATCGCGCCACTGTATGGACTGAGATATTAGGCCGATTAACTAATACTTACAGCTCCCCATGTAGGCATCCGCTGTAAAAGATCGGCAAAAGACGTCACCACCGGGGTTCGAACCACCGATGCAAAAGAGAGTCTCGCTCATCAGCTCGTACAGTGCGCCAAGCCTTCGCGCAACTGTATGGACTGAGATATTAGGCCGATTAACTAATACTAACAGCTCCCCATGTAGGCACCCGCTGTAAAAGATCGGCAAAAGACGTCACCACCGGGGTTCGAACCACCGATGCAAAAGAGAGTCTCGCTCATCAGCTCGTAGAGTGCGCCAAGCCATCGCGCCACTGTATGGACTGAGATATTAGGCCGATTAACTAATACTTACAGCTCCCCATGTAGGCATCCGCTGTAAAAGATCGGCAAAAGACGTCACCACCGGGGTTCGAACCACCGATGCAAAAGAGAGTCTCGCTCATCAGCTCGTACATTGAGCCAAGCCATCGCGCCACTGTATGGACTGAGATATTAGGCCGTTTAACTAATACTTACAGCTCCCCATGTAGGCACCCGCTGTAAAAGATCGGCAAAAGACGTCACCACCGGGGTTCGAACCACCGATGCAAAAGAGAGTCTCGCTCATCAGCTCGTACATTGCGCCAAGCCATCGCGCCACTGTATGGACTGAGATATTAGGCCGATTAACTAATACTTACAGCTCCCCATGTAGGCACCCGCTGTAAAAGATCGGCAAAAGACGTCACCACCGGGGTTCGAACCACCGATGCAAAAGAGAGTCTCGCTCATCAGCTCGTAGAGTGCGCCAAGCCATCGCGCCACTGTATGGACTGAGATATTAGGCCGATTAACTAATACTTACAGCTCCCCATGTAGGCACCCGCTGTAAAAGATCGGCAAAAGACGTCACCACCGGGGTTCGAACCACCGATGCAAAAGAGAGTCTCGCTCATCAGCTCGTAGAGTGCGCCAAGCCATCGCGCCACTGTATGGACTGAGATATTAGGCCGATTAACTAATACTTACAGCTCCCCATGTAGGCACCCGCCGTAAAAGATCGGCAAAAGACGTCACCACCGGGGTTCGAACCACCGATGCAAAAGAGAGTCTCGCTCATCAGCTCGTTCAGTGCGCCAAGCCTTCACGACACTGTATGGACTGAGATATTAGGCCGATTAACTAATACTTACAGCTCCCCATGTAGGCACCCGCTGTAAAAGATCGGCAAAAGACGTCACCACCGGGGTTCGAACCACCGATGCAAAAGAGAGTCTCGCTCATCAGCTCGTAGAGTGCGCCAAGCCATCGCGCCACTGTATGGACTGAGATATTAGGCCGATTAACTAATACTTACAGCTCCCCATGTAGGCACCCGCTGTAAAAGATCGGCAAAAGACGTCACCACCGGGGTTCGAACCACCGATGCAAAAGAGAGTCTCGCTCATCAGCTCGTACATTGAGCCAAGCCATCGCGCCACTGTATGGACTGAGATATTAGGCCGTTTAACTAATACTTACAGCTCCCCATGTAGGCACCCGCTGTAAAAGATCGGCAAAAGACGTCACCACCGTGGTTCGAACCACCGATGCAAAAGAGAGTCTCGCTCATCAGCTCGTACATTGCGCCAAGCCATCGCGCCACTGTATGGACTGAGATATTAGGCCGATTAACTAATACTTACAGCTCCCCATGTAGGCACCCGCTGTAAAGGATCGGCAAAAGACGTCACCACCGGGGTTCGAACCACCGATGCAAAAGAGAGTCTCGCTCATCAGCTCGTAGAGTGCGCCAAGCCATCGCGCCACTGTATGGACTGAGATATTAGGCCGATTAACTAATACTTACAGCTCCCCATGTAGGCACCCGCTGTAAAAGATCGGCAAAAGACGTCACCACCGGGGTTCGAACCACCGATGCAAAAGAGAGTCTCGCTCATCAGCTCGTAGAGTGCGCCAAGCCATCGCGCCACTGTATGGACTGAGATATTAGGCCGATTAACTAATACTTACAGCTCCCCATGTAGGCACCCGCCGTAAAAGATCGGCAAAAGACGTCACCACCGTGGTTCGAACCACCGATGCAAAAGAGAGTCTCGCTCATCAGCTCGTTCAGTGCGCCAAGCCTTCACGACACTGTATGGACTGAGATATTACGCCGATTAACTAATACTTACAGCTCCCCATGTAGGCACCCGCTGTAAAAGATCGGCAAAAGACGTCACCACCGGGGTTCGAACCACCGATGCAAAAGAGAGTCTCGCTCATCAGCTCGTAGAGTGCGCCAAGCCATTGCGCCACTGTATGGACTGAGATATTAGGCCGATTAACTAATACTTATAGCTCCCCATGTAGGCACCCGCTGTAAAAGATCGGCAAAAGACGTCACCACCGGGGTTCGAACCATCGATTTAAAAGAGAGTCTCGCTCAACAGCTCGTACAGTGCGCCAAGCCATCGCGCCACTGTATGGACTGAGATATTAGGCCGATTAACTAATACTTACAGCTCCCCATGTAGGCATCCGCTGTAAAAGATCGGCAAAAGACGTCACCACCGGGGTTCGAACCACCGATGCAAAAGAGAGTCTCGCTCATCAGCTCGTACAGTGCGCCCAGCCTTCGCGCAACTGTATGGACTGAGATATTAGGCCGATTAACTAATACTTACAGCTCCCCATGTAGGCACCCGCTGTAAAAGATCGGCAAAAGACGTCACCACCGGGGTTCGAACCACCGATGCAAAAGAGAGTCTCGCTCATCAGCTCGTAGAGTGCGCCAAGCCATCGCGCCACTGTATGGACTGAGATATTAGGCCGATTAACTAATACTTACAGCTCCCCATGTAGGCACCCGCTGTAAAAGATCGGTAAAAGACGTCACCACCGGGGTTCGAATCATCGATTTAAAAGAGAGTCTCGCTCATCAGCTCGTACATTGCGCCAAGCCATCGCGCCACTGTATGGACTGAGATATTAGGCCGATTAACTAATACTTACAGCTCCCCATGTAGGCACCCGCTGTAAAAGATCGGCAAAAGACGTCACCACCGGGGTTCGAACCACCGATGCAAAAGAGAGTCTCGCTCATCAGTTCGTAGAGTGCGCCAAGCCATCGCGCCACTGTATGGACTGAGATATTAGGCCGATTAACTAATACTTACAGCTCCCCATGTAGGCACCCGCTGTAAAAGATCGGCAAAAGACGTCACCACCGGGGTTCGAACCACCGATGCAAAAGAGAGTCTCGCTCATCAGCTCGTAGAGTGCGCCAAGCCATCGCGCCACTGTATGGACTGAGATATTAGGCCGATTAACTAATACTTACAGCTCCCCATGTAGGCACCCGCCGTAAAAGATCGGCAAAAGACGTCACCACCGTGGTTCGAACCACCGATGCAAAAGAGAGTCTCGCTCATCAGCTCGTTCAGTGCGCCAAGCCTTCACGACACTGTATGGACTGAGATATTACGCCGATTAAGTAATACTTACAGCTCCCCATGTAGGCACCCGCTGTAAAAGATCGGCAAAAGACGTCACCACCGGGGTTCGAACCACCGATGCAAAAGAGAGTCTCGCTCATCAGCTCGTAGAGTGCGCCAAGCCATTGCGCCACTGTATGGACTGAGATATTAGGCCGATTAACTAATACTTATAGCTCCCCATGTAGGCACCCGCTGTAAAAGATCGGCAAAAGACGTCACCACCGGGGTTCGAACCATCGATTTAAAAGAGAGTCTCGCTCAACAGCTCGTACAGTGCGCCAAGCCATCGCGCCACTGTATGGACTGAGATATTAGGCCGATTAACTAATACTTACAGCTCCCCATGTAGGCATCCGCTGTAAAAGATCGGCAAAAGACGTCACCACCGGGGTTCGAACCACCGATGCAAAAGAGAGTCTCGCTCATCAGCTCGTACAGTGCGCCCAGCCTTCGCGCAACTGTATGGACTGAGATATTAGGCCGATTAACTAATACTTACAGCTCCCCATGTAGGCACCCGCTGTAAAAGATCGGCAAAAGACGTCACCACCGGGGTTCGAACCACCGATGCAAAAGAGAGTCTCGCTCATCAGCTCGTAGAGTGCGCCAAGCCATCGCGCCACTGTATGGACTGAGATATTAGGCCGATTAACTAATACTTACAGCTCCCCATGTAGGCACCCGCTGTAAAAGATCGGTAAAAGACGTCACCACCGGGGTTCGAATCATCGATTTAAAAGAGAGTCTCGCTCATCAGCTCGTACATTGCGCCAAGCCATCGCGCCACTGTATGGACTGAGATATTAGGCCGATTAACTAATACTTACAGCTCCCCATGTAGGCACCCGCTGTAAAAGATCGGCAAAAGACGTCACCACCGGGGTTCGAACCACCGATGCAAAAGAGAGTCTCGCTCATCAGTTCGTAGAGTGCGCCAAGCCATCGCGCCACTGTATGGACTGAGATATTAGGCCGATTAACTAATACTTACAGCTCCCCATGTAGGCACCCGCTGTAAAAGATCGGCAAAAGACGTCACCACCGAGGTTCGAACCACCGATGCAAAAGAGAGTCTCGCTCATCAGCTCGTACAGTGCGCCAAGCCATTGCGCCACTGTATGGACTGAGATATTAGGCCGATTAACTAATACTTATAGCTCCCAATGTAGGCACCCGCTGTAAAAGATCGGCAAAAGACGTCACCACCGGGGTTCGAACCATCGATTTAAAAGAGAGTCTCGCTCAACAGCTCGTACAGTGCGCCAAGCCATCGCGCCACCGATGCAAAAGAGAGTCTCGCTCATCAGCTCGTAGAGTGCGCCAAGCCATCGCGCCACTGTATGGACTGAGATATTAGGCCGATTAACTAATACCTACAGCTCCCCATGTAGGCACCCGCTGTAAAAGATCGGCAAAAGACGTCACCACCGGGGTTCGAACCACCGATGCAAAAGAGAGTCTCGCTCATCAGCTCGTAGAGTGCGCCAAGCCTTCACGACACTGTATGGACTGAGATATTACGCCGATTAACTAATACTTACAGCTCCCCATGTAGGCACCCGCTGTAAAAGATCGGCAAAAGACGTCACCACCGGGGTTCGAACCACCGATGCAAAAGAGAGTCTCGCTCATCAGCTCGTAGAGTGCGCCAAGCCATCGCGCCACTGTATGGACTGAGATATTAGGCCGATTAACTAATACTTACAGCTCCCCATGTAGGCACCCGCTGTAAAAGATCGGCAAAAGACGTCACCACCGGGGTTCGAACCACCGATGCAAAAGAGAGTCTCGCTCATCAGCTCGTAGAGTGCGCCAAGCCATCGCGCCACTGTCTGGACTGAGATATTAGGCCGATTAACTAATACTTACAGCTCCCCATGTAGGCACCCGCTGTAACAGATCGGCAAAAGACGTCACCACGGGGGTTCGAACCACCGATTCAAAAGAGAGTCTCGCTCATCAGCTCGTACAGTGCGCCAAGCCTTCGCGCCACTGTATGGACTGAGATATTAGGCCGATTAACTAATACTTACAGCTCCCCATGTAGGCACCCGCTGTAAAAGATCGGCAAAAGCCGTCACCACGGGGGTTCGAACCACCGATGCAAAAGAGAGTCTCGCTCATCAGCTCCTAGAGTGCGCCAAGCCATCGCGCCACTGTATGGACTGAGATATTAGGCCGATTAACTAATACTTACAGCTCCCCATGTAGGCACCCGCTGTAAAAGATCGGCAAAAGACGTCACCACCGGGGTTCGAACCACCGATGCAAAAGAGAGTCTCGCTCATCAGCTCGTACAGTGCGCCAAGCCATCGCGCCACTGTATGGACTGAGATATTAGGCCGATTACCTAATACTTACAGCTCCCCATGTAGGCACCCGCTGTAAAAGATCGGCGAAAGACGTCACCACCGGGGCTCGAAACCACCGATGCAAAAGAGAGTCTCGCTCATCAGCTCGTACAGTGCGCCAAGCCATCGCGCCACTGTATGGACTGAGATATAAGGCCGATTAACTAATACTTACAGCTCCCATGTAGGCACCCGCTGTAAAAGATCGGCAAAAGACGTCACCACCGGGGTTCGAACCACCGATGCAAAAGAGAGTCTCGCTCATCAGCTCGTAGAGTGCGCCAAGCCATCGCGCCACTGTATGGACTGAGATATTAGGCCGATTAACTAATACTTACAGCTCCCCATGTAGGCACCCGCTGTAAAAGATCGGCAAAAGACGTCACCACCGGGGTTCGAACCACCGCTGCAAAAGAGAGTCTCGCTCATCAGCTCGTAGAGTGCGCCAAGCCATCGCGGCACTGTATGGACTGAGATATTAGGCCGATTAACTAATACTTACAGCTCCCCATGTAGGCACCCGCTGTAAAAGATCGGCAAAAGACGTCACCACCGGGGCTCGAAACCACCGATGCAAAAGAGAGTCTCGCTCATCAGCTCGTACAGTGCGCCAAGCCATCGCGCCACTGTATGGACTGAGATATAAGGCCGATTAACTAATACTAAAGCTCCCAATGTAGGCACCCGCTGTAAAAGATCGGCAAAAGACGTCACCACCGGGGTTCGAACCATCGATGCAAAAGAGAGTCTCGCTCATCAGCTCGTAGAGTGCGCCAAGCCATCGCGCCACTATATGGACTGAGATATTAGGCCGATTAACTAATACTTACAGCTCCCCATGTAGGCACCCGCTGTAAAAGATCGGCAAAAGACGTCACCACGGGGGTTCGAACCACCGATGCAAAAGAGACTCTCGCTCATCAGCTCGTACAGTGCGCCAAGCCTTCGCGCCACTATATGGACTGAGATATTAGGCCGATTAACTAATACTTACAGCTCCCCATGTAGGCACCCGCTGTAAAAGATCGGCAAAAGACGTCACCACCGGGGTTCGAACCACCGATGCAAAAGAGAGTCTCGCTCATCAGCTCGTACAGTGCGCCAAGCAATCGCGCCACTGTATGGACTGATATATTATGCCGATTAACTAATACTTACATCTCCCAATGTAGGCACCCGCTGTAAAAGATCGGCAAAAGACGTCACCACCGGGGTTCGAACCACCGATGCAAAAGAGAGTCTCGCTCATCAGCTCGTACAGTGCGCCAAGCCATCGCGCCACTGTATGGACTGAGATATAAGGCCGATTAACTAATACTTACAGCTCCCATGTAGGCACCCGCTGTAAAAGATCGGCAAAAGACGTCACCACCGGGGTTCGAACCATCGATGCAAAAGAGAGTCTCGCTCATCAGCTCGTACATTGCGCCAAGCCATCGCGCCACTATATGGACTGAGATATTAGGCCGATTAACTAATACTTACAGCTCCCCATGTAGGAACCCGCTGTAAAAGATCGGCAAAAGACGTCACCACCGGGGTTCGAACCATCGATGCAAAAGAGAGCCTCGCTCAACAGCTCGTAGAGTGCGCCAATTTTTTTTTTTTTTTTTCTCTTTTATTGGTAGGCGAGCCCACTGGCTCACCCATCTCAAAACACTACATATAATGAAATTTTACAGAAAATGTGAAAATAATAAAAAATTAATTGTAATAACTCGCAAATGTTGCTTTTTAAGCGACACTTCAAAATTGAATTCTGTAAATACGGTTACTGAGTTTCCGAGACGTGTTTTACGTCCTTTACAACTTTGCTTTAGGTCCCAGTGAACTTATGTAGAAGATGAGAATGTGATAAAATGAATAAATTAGGAGATAAAGAACGCAATTACCTTGAAACATTAAGGCAGAGTAAAAAACTATTTCCAATAAAATCTAACTAAATGGACACTAACATCTGTCGAAATTGTACGTATAGGTCGTGAAGTTGCTTTTAGAGAGCACCACTTCACTTTGAGCAAATAGATCGAAAAAGGTTTCAATTTTATTGTTTCTGTTATACACATTATAAAGGAGGTATATTTTTTTCTTTACACTGTTATGAAAGAAACGTTCGATATTAATATGGTAATTATTGTTAAGACATATGGCTCGGCTTTTCCAGATTGTACGCTTATAAGTATTTAGCAGAAAGTCGCAAAGAATTCCTTCCCTGCGTTTATTGCTAAGCCCCAGTCCGAGAAGAGTAGAGGCTCTCCATTGATTGACGTCGTCAATGTTATAAATACAGTTAAGTTTCTTTATCACGGTATTCCACAACGGGAAAATAAGTGGGCAGTCAATGAATAGATGGATGACCGTTTCAATAGATTTACCACAAAACGTACAATCTGGAGTATCAACAATGTTAAACTTGCAGAGTTTATCGCTCGTATAGAGAATATTGTGCATAATTTTAAAGTCGATATCAGCATCGTGAAAACACTTCGGATTCCTATAGATGTTTTTCCAGCGATTATCAAAGTCGATACCTCTAAACTGGTTATTCCAATGGTTTTCTCCTTTAGGGGGTTTGCCAGCACTGTTACGTAACAGACTAGTCGTCTGTTTGCACGTAAGCTTAGAAGGGTCTATAACCTTAGAACCACTCGTGAATGTGACCACGATATCAATGTCTAACTGACAAGAAACAATTATATCTGAAGAATAGATTTCTGTCATCCATTCTTCGGGGATTGCCTTAGAAATTATTTCAATGTACTCCCGAACTTCTTCTATTGAGAGGGGGTTATTTGGATTAGTTGTATGAATGCAATCATGAACCGCCTCAGCTGGTAAGCGAGAAGGGATTATCTCATACATGAGGTCACTAACCCTGATAATTCCACCATCAATAAAATGACTATTGAAAAGAGTGGAATCTTTGCTATTACGAATGAAAGGATTGTGAAAAATTGGCTGGTGGAGAATCTCTTCTCTTGTTTGTGGAGGTCTTACTTGACCTCTACTTAGCCTTTTCCACGCTAACAACATTTCACGATAAAATGGGCTGAGCAGTCGAATAGATTTGTCGTCGGGAACGATTTGGAAAATACTTAGTCCTAGCTGCATGTTTTCGTAATGATTAAGAAAATACATAATTAACTTATTCAATTTCAAATTAATATTTTTACTTAAAATCTTACTGATATACTTGATTCTTAATGCATCACGAGTAACTCCAATATCACTCAGATTAAGGCCCCCTTTGTTACATGGTAAAAGTAGAGTTGTATACTGAATAGATGGCTTCTTGCCATTCCAGATAAAATCGGTAACACTCCGCCGCAGGGCTGTTATAACCCATTCGGGAATGGGGGAAACAGTTGCTAGATAAACCAAGCGAGAAATTACCAGTGAATTAATGATGCAAGATTTGCCTTTAAAAGACAGATTCCGTCCTTTCCACCGATTCAGGAGGACTTGGCAAACCTTAACTCTTTGCTCCCAATTTTCAATTTCAGCTTTTTCCCGATTATTACCTATGTCTACTCCTAGTATGGTAATGTAGTCTTCCCTTATAGGAAATTTGAAATCGTGCACATCTATGTGGCTTTTACCAATTACGAGCAGTTCAGTTTTGTCCATATTGCACTTTGACCCGGAGGCTCTTTCGTAAATTTTGATGACATTTAGAATAGAAAAAATACTGGCAATGTTAGAAACGAAGAAAGTAGTATCGTCGGCATGTTGAAACATCTTTGCTTCAACGTCACAAAAATTGATACCAGTGATCTGGGAATTATTAACAATAGCCTCATGAAAGGGTTCGGCACTAAGAACATATAAAATTGCCGAAATTGGGCAACCCTGACGTACCCCTCTACTAATAGGAAACACATCGGAGATAAAACCATTGTGTTTGATGCAACTCTGAATATTACTGTAAAGAATTCTGATCCATTTCTGAAAATTGGGACCGAAGCCCATCCTATTAATTACTTCATAAAGGTACTTATGTTCGACACGGTCAAAAGCTTTGTACTGGTCGACTTTGAGGGCAATGCCTTTCCCGTTGTTAATGTTTACATAATCAATAATATTTTGCATCATTATAACATTTTCAGTTATGTCTCTACCCGGAATACTACAAGTCTGGTCCTCAGAAATTAAAGAACCTACTACAGTGGAAATACGTTTTGTCAGTGTTTTACTTATAATTTTGTAGTCCGTATTAAGAATACTAATAGGTCTCCAATTTGTGAGACGCCGCAAATCTCCTTTCTTAGGAATAAGAGTTAAAACGCCTGTTCTCATCGAAGTACATAATTCATTAGCATAAAATATTTCTTTAGTAAGTTTCTCAAAAATGTCCATAAAGTCGGACCAAAAGGTTTTAAAGAACAGCGGTGTCAAGCCATCCAGTCCTGGACTCTTGTTTGGCTCCATGGAAAAAAAGGCGTTCTTCATCTCTTCCACGGTTATTTCGTTTTCGCAAAAATTTGCGTCCATTGGTGATAAATTTCTTGTTATTTCGTTTAACAGAAGATCGAGACAGCTTTCGTCGGTTTTCTCCGATTTGTATAATTTTGAATAAAAACGTATTTGTTCCGAAATAATTTCCTTGGGATTTTGGATAATATTGCCTGTGTCGGTTAAGAGTGTTTTCATGACTTTCTTTTTCTGTCGGCTTTTCTCCAGATTGAGAAAAAAATTAGTGGATTTCTCGCCCTCTTCAAACCATTGAATTTTGGATCTAATAGCACTGGCTTCGATCTCCTTTGTTATTAAAATAGTAAGTTCCTCCTCTATGGACACCAACCTGCTGGTGTCATAGTTGCTAAATCGTTGGGCCTTTTGTCTTTCGTAGTGTGCTTGTTTTTCTAAATTTCTCTTTCTTCGTCGTAGACTTCGTTGATTTTTCTTACCATATTTAATTGATGCATCTTTAATCTTAAATTTCAGGCTGTCATACCACTGGAGGAAGTTCGTGTGGTAGTCGGGTTGTACTTTCTCGTGTTTAATTAATTCCTCTATTTTTGTGATAAAAATGTCGTCTTTGAGTAGCGAATTATTGAAAATCCAGTAACCTTTACCTCTCGGAGTAAGTGAGAGGTCTAGGGTCAAATCGACAAAGTCGTGATCTGAACGGGGATAAATATTAATTTTACAATCAGTCGTATTGTACTTTAAGCTCTTTGATATAAGAATCCTGTCAATTCTAGATGACGTGCGCCCATCAATGGCGTTACGAATACAGGTAAAAGAAGCTTTCTTTGGGTTTCTGTCCCTCCAAATATCTATAATATCATTTTCTGTAATGATTTCCTTCAATAATTTCCGAGTAACGTCGGGATATGATTTGATAGGGTATTTATCTAAGTATATATTAAGTATATTGTTATAATCGCCTGCTACAATCACTGGTTTCGTAATTTCTCGTAGTCGTTTTTGTAAATCCATAAAAAATAATTTTCTTTCGGTGGTGGCGTTTGGAGCGTAAATTCCAAAAAGCGTTATTGAGTGATCGTCTACGTTTAGATCTAATTGAAGGATTCGACCGTTATCGTCCGTAATACTTTGATCAACAGTAATATCACTGTCTTTCTTGATCAGGCACGTGACTCCTCGACGGTTGTTATCCTTGTAGTTGGATGAAAAAATTTCCCCTCCCCATTCTTGCCTGGCGTTTTCGTGACACTTTGCGTCCCAAAAGGTTTCTTGTAAAATTATTATATCATATTTCTTTTGGCGGACTAAGCTGAAAAGTTCACTTCTCTTGTCTACATTGCGCAGACCGTTACAGTTCAGTGATGTCAACAGTAGCATAGTTAAAATATGTGTCAAGTTGAATTTTGCTTTTCTTTGGGTGTAAAAGTCCTCGCTGATGACAGGTTCGGCGTTGTGTCGTTTCTACGTTGCGTGTCTTTCGCCCGAACTGTTTTTCTTGGTTTTATGAATTCCTCGTCACTTGAGGCGGTTCTTTTGGTTCCGGTAGGGTCGGTCGAGGAGGTTTATCTGAGAGATGTGGTGTTGGTTTTGGTATATTTGGGTTGTCGGTCTCCATATCGTGGTTCACTGTTTCTGTTTCCCGGTTTCCTTGTCGTTCAGTTTGTTTCGCATTGTTACTTTCTTCCGTTTCGTTTAACTCGTTGCTTTCGTTTCGTGGTTGTTCATTTTCGTTATGTTTTGGTACGTCCATTCCCTCCTCTTGGTTCGATTCTTGGGTGTTCTCCTGTTGGCCATCGCGTTGATTCTCAGGGCACAAGAAACTTTTGTGGCCATATTCGTGGCATCGATAGCATTGCACGTTTGGACATCTGCTTTCTGAGTGTCCTTGGGCGTGGCAGACTTTACATGAGTATTTGGGACAGTTACGCATTAGGTGATCTTCACTGAGGCATCTGTTGCAAACACGTGTCTGTCCATTGTGCTTTATGCGGAGATGAATGTCCCCAAATGTAAGGGCATATGGGAGACTCCTTGTTTTGTTAGGAAGCTCTACTCTAACAAAGCGAATTCCATTCTCGATACTTGGGTAATCTTCATAGTGTTTACGAGTCCAATTGGACTTTACTTTACAACCCAGTTCAATCAACTTGTTTGTGAGTTCATTATCCTCAATGTAATAGGGTACTCCGAAGAAGCTTACCGTCGTTATGATCTTCGATACTCCCGTTACAACACACTGATCGTTTTTTATTGTAAGTCCAATCTCTTGTAACAGTTCAACATCTTGACTCTTCTTCAAAGTGGCGATCCATTGACCACCGGTCTTAACAACTCCCATAATGTTTTCCTTCCCAATATCGTTCGAAATTGCTTTGAGAACATCGCTGGCATTGTAGGAGCTGTCGATGATACGAACACTGTTATCCTTCAGAATGTTTGAGTTTGGATTCTCGGAACCCATTCCTGCACTAAAGGTAGCCATCGCGCCCAAGGACGCCGTGGCTGTCGCAACAAGCAACTAGGAAATAACAGGATTTCTCTAATTACTGGAAGGAAAAGAAGTAAAAATTCGGCTCAACAATACCCGAACAGTGTTTGCCAGGATAAAAAACAATCAAGCACGATGTCAAACTTCTGATGAAGCAAAATAAGGCATAAATCAGGAGCTCAACAAAACGTAAACCGCACCTCTAAGAGTCTCAGAGTACAGAGTCTCAGTGTACAGAGTACAGTACAGAGAGAGTGCGCCAAGCCATCGCGCCACTGTATGGACTGAGATATTAGGCCGATTAACTAATACTTACAGCTCCCAATGTAGGCACCCGCTGTAAAAGATCGGCAAAAGACGTCACGACCGGGGTTCGAACCACCGATGCAAAAGAGAGTCTCGCTCATCAGCTCCTAGAGTGCGCCAAGCCATCGCGCCACTGTATGGACTGAGATATTAGGCCGATTAACTAATACTTACAGCTCCCCATGTAGGCACCCGCTGTAAAAGATCGGCAAAAGACGTCACCACCGGGGTTCGAACCACCGATGCAAAAGAGAGTCTCGCTCATCAGCTCGTACAGTGCGCCAAGCCATCGCGCCACTGTATGGACTGAGATATTAGGCCGATTAACTAATACTTACAGCACCCCATGTAGGCACCCGCTGTAAAAGATCGGCAAAAGACGTCACCACCGGGGTTCGAACCATCGATGCAAAAGAGAGTCTCGCTCAACAGCTCGTACAGTGCGCCAAGCCATCGCGCCACTGTATGGACTGAGATATTAGGCCGATTAACTAATACTTACAGCTCCCAATGTAGGCACCCGCTGTAAAAGATCGGCAAAAGACGTCACCACCGGGGTTTGAACCACCGATGCAAAAGAGAGTCTCGCTCATCAGCTCGTAGAGTGCGCCAAGCCATCGCGCCACTGTATGGACTGAGATATTAGGCCGATTAACTAATACTTACAGCTCCCCATGTAGGCACCCGCTGTAAAAGATCGGCAAAAGACGTCACCACCGGGGTTCGAACCACCGATGCAAAAGAGAGTCTCGCTCATCAGCTCGTACATTGCGCCAAGCCATCGCGCCACTGTATGGACTGAGATATTACGCCGATTAACTAATACTTACAGCTCCCCATGTAGGCACCCGCTGTAAAAGATCGGCAAAAGACGTCACCACCGGGGTTCGAACCACCGATGCAAAAGAGAGTCTCGCTCAACAGCTCGTACAGTGCGCCAAGCCATCGCGCCACTGTATGGACTGAGATATTAGGCCGATTAACTAATACTTACAGCTCCCAATGTAGGCACCCGCTGTAAAAGATCGGCAAAAGACGTCACCACCGGGGCTCGAAACCACCGATGCAAAAGAGAGTCTCGCTCATCAGCTCGTACAGTGCGCCAAGCCATCGCGGAACTGTATGGACTGAGATATTACGCCGATTAACTAATACTTACAGCTCCCATGTAGGCACCCGCTGTAAAAGATCGGCAAAAGACGTCACCAGCGGGGTTCGAACCATCGATGCAAAAGAGAGTCTCGCTCATCAGCTCGTAGAGTGCGCCAAGCCATCGCGCCACTGTATGGACTGAGATATTAGGCCGATTAACTAATACTTACAGCTCCCCATGTAGGCACCCGCTGTAAAAGATCGGCAAAAGACGTCACCACGGGGGTTCGAACCACCGATGCAAAAGAGACTCTCGCTCATCAGCTCGTACAGTGCGCCAAGCCATCGCGCCACTGTATGGACTGATATATTAGGCCGATTAACTAATACTTACAGCTCCCAATGTAGGCACCCGCTGTAAAAGATCGGCAAAAGACGTCACCACCGGGGTTCGAACCACCGATGCAAAAGAGAGTCTCGCTCATCAGCTCGTACAGTGCGCCAAGCCATCGCGGAACTGTATGGACTGAGATATTAGGCCGATTAACTAATACTTACAGCTCCCCATGTAGGCACCCGCTGTAAAAGATCGGCAAAAGACGTCACGACCGGGGTTCGAACCACCGATGCAAAAGAGAGTTTCGCTCATCAGCTCGTACAGTGCGCCAAGCCATCGCGCCACTGTATGGACTGAGATATTACGCCGATTAACTAATACTTACAGCTCCCATGTAGGCACCCGCTGTAAAAGATAGGCAAAAGACGTCACCACCGGGGTTCGAACCATCGATGCAAAAGAGAGTCTAGCTCATCAGCTCGTAGAGTGCGCCAAGCCATCGCGCCACTATATGGACTGAGATATTAGGCCGATTAACTAATACTTACAGCTCCCCATGTAGGCACCCGCTGTAAAAGATCGGCAAAAGACGTCACCACGGGGGTTCGAACCACCGATGCAAAAGAGACTCTCGCTCATCAGCTCGTACAGTGCGCCAAGCCATCGCGCCACTGTATGGACTGATATATTAGGCCGATTAACTAATACTTACAGCTCCCAATGTAGGCACCCGCTGTAAAAGATCGGCAAAAGACGTCACCACCGGGGTTCGAACCAGCGATGCAAAAGAGAGTCTCGCTCATCAGCTCGTACAGTGCGCCAAGCCATCGCGGAACTGTATGGACTGAGATATTACGCCGATTAACTAATACTTACAGCTCCCCATGTAGGCACCCGCTGTAAAAGATCGGCAAAAGACGTCACCACCGGGGTTCGAACCACCGATGCAAAAGAGAGTCTCGCTCATCAGCTCGTAGAGTGCGCCAAGCCATCGCGTCACTGCATGGACTGAGATATTAGGCCGATTAACTAATACTTACAGCTCCCAATGTAGGCACCCGCTGTAAAAGATCGGCAAAAGACGTCACGACCGGGGTTCGAACCACCGATGCAAAAGAGAGTCTCGCTCATCAGCTCGTACAGTGCGCCAAGCCATCGCGCCACTGTATGGACTGAGATATTAGGCCGATTAACTAATACTTACAGCTCCCCACGTAGGCACCCGCTGTAAAAGATCGGCAAAAGACGTCACCACCGGGGTTCGAACCACCGATGCAAAAGAGAGTCTCGCTCATCAACTCGTACAGTGCGCCAAGCCATCGCGCCACTGTATGGACTGAGATATAAGGCCGATTAACTAATACTTACAGCTCCCCATGTAGGCACCCGCTGTAAAAAAAACGCGAAAGACGTCACCACCGGGGATCGAACCACCGATGCAAAAGAGAGTCTCGCTCATCAACTCGTACAGTGCGCCAAGCCATCGCGCCACTGTATGGACTGAGATATTATGCCGATTAACTAATACTTACAGCTCCCCATGTAGGCACCCGCTGTAAAAGATCGGCGAAAGACGTCACCACCTGGGATCGAACCACCGATGCAAAAGAGAGTCTCGCTCATCAGCTCGTACAGTGCGCCGAGCCATCGCGCCACTGTATGGACTGAGACATTAGGCCGATTAACTAATACTTACAGCTCCCAATGTAGGCACCCGCTGTAAAAGATCGGCAAAAGACGTCACCACCGGGGTTCGAACCACCGATGCAAAAGAGAGTCTCGCTCATCAACTCGTACAGTGCGCCAAGCCATCGCGCCACTGTATGGACTGAGATATTAGGCCGATTAACTAATACTTACAGCTCCAAATGTAGGTACCCGCTGTAAAAGATCGGCAAAAGACGTCACCACCGGGGTTCGAACCAGCGATGCAAAAGAGAGTCTCGCTCATCAGCTCGTAGAGTGCGCCAAGCCATCGCGCCACTGTATGGACTGAGATATTACGCCGATTAACTAATACTTACAGCTCCCCATGTAGGCACTTGCTGTAAAAGAACGGCAAAAGACGTCACCACCGGGGTTCGAACCAGCGATGAAAAAGAGAGTCTCGCTCATCAGCTCGTACAGTTCGCCAAGCCATCGCGCCAATGTATGGACTGAGATATTAGGCCGATTAACTAATACTTACAGCACCCCATGTAGGCACCCGCTGTAAAAGATCGGCAAAAGACGTCACCACCGGGGTTCGAACCACCGATGCAAAAGAGAGTCTCGCTCATCAGCTCGTACAGTGCGCCAAGCCATCGCGCCACTGTATGGACTGAGATATTAGGCCGATTAACTAATACTTACAGCTCCCCGTGTAGGCACCCGCTGTAAAAGATCGGCAAAAGACGTCACCACCGGGGCTCGAACCACCGATGCAAAAGAGAGTCTCGCTCATCAGCTCGTACAGTGCGCCAAGCCATCGCGCCACTGTCTGGACTGATATATTAGGCCGATTAACTAATACTTACAGCTCCCCATGTAGGCACCCGCTGTAAAAGAACGGCAAAAGACGTCACCACCGGGGTTCGAACCACCGATGCAAAAGAGAGTCTCGCTCATCAGCTCGTACAGTGCGCCAAGCCATCGCGCCAATGTATGGACTGAGATATTAGGCCGATTAAATAATACTTACAGCACCCCATGTAGGCACCCGCTGTAAAAGATCGGCAAAAGACGTCACCACCGGGGTTCGAACCACCGATGCAAAAGAGAGTCTCGCTCATCAGCTCGTACAGTGCGCCAAGCCATAGCGGAACTGTATGGACTGAGATATTAGGCCGATTAACTAATACTTACAACTCCCCGTGTAGGCACCCGCTGTAAAAGATCGGCAAAAGACGTCACCACCGGGGCTCGAACCACCGATGCAAAAGAGAGCCTCGCTCATCAGCTCGTACAGTGCGCCAAGCCATCGCGCCAATGTATGGACTGAGATATTAGGCCGATTAACTAATACTTACAGCACCCCATGTAGGCACCCGCTGTAAAAGATCGGCAAAAGACGTCACCACCGGGGTTCGAACCACCGATGCAAAAGAGAGTCTCGCTCATCAGCTCGTACAGTGCGCCAAGCCATCGCGCCATTGTATGGACTGATATATTAGGCCGATTAACTAATACTTACAGCTCCCCATGTAGGCACCCGCTGTAAAAGATCGGCAAAAGACGTCACCACCGGGGTTCGAACCACCGATGCAAAAGAGAGTCTCGCTCATCAGCTCCTACAGTGCGCCGAGCCATCGCGCCACTGTCTGGACTTAGATATAAGGCCGATTAACTAATACTAACAGCTCCCAATGTAGGCACCCGCTGTAAAAGATCGGCAAAAGACGTCACCACCGGGTTTCGAACCACCGATGCAAAAGAGAGTCTCGCTCATCAGCTCGTACATTGCGCCAAGCCATCGCGCCACTGTATGGACTGATATATAAGGCCGATTAACTAATACTTACAGTTCCCCATGTAGGCACCCGCTGTAAAAGATCGGCAAAAGACGTCACCACCGGGGTTCGAACCACCGATGCAAAAGAGAGTCTCGCTCATCAGCTCGTACAGTGCGCCAAGCCATCGCGCCACTGTCTGGACTGAGATATAAGGCCGATTAACTAATACTTACAGCTCCCAATGTAGGCACCCGCTGTAAAAGATCGGCAAAAGACGTCACCACCGGGTTTCGAACCACCGATGCAAAAGAGAGTCTCGCTCATCAGCTCGTACAGTGCGCCGAGCCATCGCGCCACTGTCTGGACTGAGATATAAGGCCGATTAACTAATACTTACAGCTCCCAATGTAGGCACCCGCTGTAAAAGATCGGCAAAAGACGTCACCACCGGGGCTCGAAACCACCGATGCAAAAGAGAGTCTCGCTCATCAGCTCGTAGAGTGCGCCAAGCCATCGCGGAACTGTATGGACTGAGATATTACGCCGATTAACTAATACTTACAGCTCCCATGTAGGCACCCGCTGTAAAAGATCGGCAAAAGACGTCACCACCGGGGTTCGAACCATCGATGCAAAAGAGAGTCTCGCTCATCAGCTCGTAGAGTGCGCCAAGCCATCGCGCCACTATATGGACTGAGATATTAGGCCGATTAACTAATACTTACAGCTCCCCATGTAGGCACCCGCTGTAAAAGATCGGCAAAAGACGTCACCACGGGGGTTCGAACCACCGATGCAAAAGAGACTCTCGCTCATCAGCTCGTAGAGTGCGCCAAGCCATCGCGCCACTGTCTGGACTGAGATATAAGGCCGATTAACTAATACTTACAGCTCCCAATGTAGGCACCCGCTGTAAAAGATCGGCAAAAGACGTCACCACCGGGGTTCGAACTACCGATGCAAAAGAGAGTCTCGCTCATCAGCTCGTACAGTGCGCCAAGCCATCGCGCCACTGTATGGACTGAGATATTACGCCGATTAACTAATACTTACAGCTCCCCATGTAGGCACCCGCTGTAAAAGATCGGCAAAAGACGTCACCACCGGGGTTCGAACCACCGATGCAAAAGAGAGTCTCGCTCATCAACTCGTACAGTGCGCCAAGCCATCGCGCCACTGTATGGACTGAGATATAAGGCCGATTAACTAATACTTACAGCTCCCCATGTAGGCACCCGCTGTAAAAAAAACGCAAAAGACGTCACCACCGGGGTTCGAACCAGCGATGCAAAAGAGAGTCTCGCTCAACAGCTCGTACAGTGCGCCAAGCCATCGCGCCACTGTATGGACTGAGATATTAGGCCGATTAACTAATACTTACAGCTCCCAATGTAGGCACCCGCTGTAAAAGATCGGCAAAAGACGTCACCACCGGGGCTCGAAACCACCGATGCAAAAGAGAGTCTCGCTCATCAACTCGTAGAGTGCGCCAAGCCATCGCGGAACTGTATGGACTGAGATATTAGGCCGATTAACTAATACTTACAGCTCCCATGTAGGCACCCGCTGTAAAAGATCGGCAAAAGACGTCACCACCGGGGTTCGAACCATCGATGCAAGGAAAGTCTCGCTCATCAGCTCGTACAGTGCGCCAAGCCATCGCGCCACTGTATGGACTGATATATTAGGCCGATTAACTAATACTTACAGCTCCCAATGTAGGCACCCGCTGTAAAAGATCGGCAAAAGACGTCACCACCGGGGTTCGAACCACCGATGCAAAAGAGAGTCTCGCTCATCAGCTCGTACAGTGCGCCAAGCCATCGCGGAACTGTATGGACTGAGATATTACGCCGATTAACTAATACTTACAGCTCCCCATGTAGGCACCCGCTGTAAAAGATCGGCAAAAGACGTCACCACCGGGGTTCGAACCACCGATGCAAAAGAGAGTCTCGCTCATCAGCTCGTAGAGTGCGCCAAGCCATCGCGTCACTGCATGGACTGAGATATTAGGCCGATTAACTAATACTTACAGCTCCCAATGTAGGCACCCGCTGTAAAAGATCGGCAAAAGACGTCACGACCGGGGTTCGAACCACCGATGCAAAAGAGAGTCTCGCTCATCAGCTCGCACAGTGCGCCAAGCCATCGCGCCACTGTATGGACTGAGATATTAGGCCGATTAACTAATACTTACAGCTCCCCATGTAGGCACCCGCTGTAAAAGATCGGCAAAAGACGTCACCACCGGGGTTCGAACCACCGATGCAAAAGAGAGTCGCGCTCATCAACTCGTACAGTGCGCCAAGCCATCGCGCCACTGTATGGACTGAGATATTATGCCGATTAACTAATACTTACAGCTCCCCATGTAGGCACCCGTTGTAAAAGATCGGCGAAAGACGTCACCACCGGGGATCGAACCACCGATGCAAAAGAGAGTCTCGCTCATCAGCTCGTACAGTGCGCCGAGCCATCGCGCCACTGTATGGACTGAGACATTAGGCCGATTAACTAATACTTACAGCTCCCAATGTAGGCACCCGCTGTAAAAGATCGGCAAAAGACGTCACCACCGGGGTTCGAACCACCGATGCAAAAGAGAGTCTCGCTCATCAACTCGTACAGTGCGCCGAGCCATCGCGCCACTGTATGGACTGAGACATTAGGCCGATTAACTAATACTTACAGCTCCAAATGTAGGTACCCGCTGTAAAAGATCGGCAAAAGACGTCACCACCGGGGTTCGAACCACCGATGCAAAAGAGAGTCTCGCTCATCAGCTCGTAGAGTGCGCCAAGCCATCGCGCCACTGTATGGACTGAGATATTACGCCGATTAACTAATACTTACAGCTCCCCATGTAGGCACTTGCTGTAAAAGAACGGCAAAAGACGTCACCACCGGGGTTCGAACCAGCGATGCAAAAGAGAGTCTCGCTCATCAGCTCGTACAGTGCGCCAAGCCATCGCGCCAATGTATGGACTGAGATATTAGGCCGATTAACTAATACTTACAGCACCCCATGTAGGCACCCGCTGTAAAAGATCGGCAAAAGACGTCACTACCGGGGTTCGAACCACCGATGCAAAAGAGAGTCTCGCTCATTAGCTCGTACAGTGCGCCAAGCCATCGCGCCACTGTATGGACTGAGATATTAGGCCGATTAACTAATACTTACAGCTCCCCGTGTAGGCACCCGCTGTAAAAGATCGGCAAAAGACGTCACCACCGGGGCTCGAACCACCGATGCAAAAGAGAGTCTCGCTCATCAGCTCGTACAGTGCGCCAAGCCATCGCGCCACTGTCTGGACTGATATATTAGGCCGATTAACTAATACTTACAGCTCCCCGTGTAGGCACCCGCTGTAAAAGAACGGCAAAAGACGTCACCACCGGGGTTCGAACCACCGATGCAAAGGAGAGTCTCGCTCATCAGCTCGTACAGTGCGCCAAGCCATCGCGCCACTGTATGGACTGAGATATTAGGCCGATTAACTAATACTTACAGCACCTCATGTAGGCACCCGCTGTAAAAGATCGGCAAAAGACGTCACCACCGGGGTTCGAACCACCGATGCAAAAGAGAGTCTCGCTCATCAGCTCGTACAGTGCGCCAAGCCATCGCGCCACTGTATGGACTGAGATATTAGGCCGATTAACTAATACTTACAGCTCCCCGTGTAGGCACCCGCTGTAAAAGATCGGCAAAAGACGTCACCACCGGGGCTCGAACCACCGATGCAAAAGAGAGTCTCGCTCATCAGCTCGTACAGTGCGCCAAGCCATCGCGCCACTGTATGGACTGATATATTAGGCCGATTAACTAATACTTACAGCTCCCCGTGTAGGCACCCGCTGTAAAAGAACGGCAAAAGACGTCACCACCGGGGTTCGAACCACCGATGCAAAAGAGAGTCTCGCTCATCAGCTCGTACAGTGCGCCAAGCCATCGCGCCACTGTATGGACTGATATATTAGGCCGATTAACTAATACTTACAGCTCCCCATGTAGGCACCCGCTGTAAAAGAACGGCAAAAGACGTCACCACCGGGGTTCGAACCACCGATGCAAAAGAGAGTCTCGCTCATCAGCTCGTACAGTGCGCCAAGCCATCACGCCACTGTCTGGACTGAGATATTAGGCCGATTAACTAATACTTACAACTCCCCGTGTAGGCACCCGCTGTAAAAGATCGGCAAAAGACGTCACCACCGGGGTTCGAACCACCGATGCAAAAGAGAGTCTCGCTCATCAGCTCGTACAGTGCGCCAAGCCATCGCGCCACTGTCTGGACTGATATATTAGGCCGATTAACTAATACTTACAGCTCCCCATGTAGGCACCCACTGTAAAAGAACGGCAAAAGACGTCACCACGGGGGTTCGAACCACCGATGCAAAAGAGAGTCTCGCTCATCAGCTCGTACAGTGCGCCAAGCCATCACGCCAATGTATGGACTGAGATATTAGGCCGATTAACTAATACTTACAGCACCCCATGTAGGCACCCGCTGTAAAAGATCGGCAAAAGACGTCACCACCGGGGTTCGAACCACCGATGCAAAAGAGAGTCTCGCTCATCAGCTCGTACAGTGCGCCAAGCCATCGCGCCATTGTATGGACTGATATATTAGGCCGATTAACTAATACTTACAGCTCCCCATGTAGGCACCCGCTGTAAAAGATCGGCAAAAGACGTCACCACCGGGGTTCGAACCACCGATGCAAAAGAGAGTCTCGCTCATCAGCTCGTACAGTGCGCCAAGCCATCACGCCACTGTCTGGACTGAGATATTAGGCCGATTAACTAATACTTACAACTCCCCGTGTAGGCACCCGCTGTAAAAGATCGGCAAAAGACGTCACCACCGGGGTTCGAACCACCGATGCAAAAGAGAGTCTCGCTCATCAGCTCGTACAGTGCGCCAAGCCATCGCGCCACTGTCTGGACTGATATATTAGGCCGATTAACTAATACTTACAGCTCCCCATGTAGGCACCCACTGTAAAAGAACGGCAAAAGACGTCACCACCGGGGTTCGAACCACCGATGCAAAAGAGAGTCTCGCTCATCAGCTCGTACAGTGCGCCAAGCCATCACGCCAATGTATGGACTGAGATATTAGGCCGATTAACTAATACTTACAGCACCCCATGTAGGCACCCGCTGTAAAAGATCGGCAAAAGACGTCACCACCGGGGTTCGAACCACCGATGCAAAAGAGAGTCTCGCTCATCAGCTCGTACAGTGCGCCAAGCCATCGCGCCATTGTATGGACTGATATATTAGGCCGATTAACTAATACTTACAGCTCCCCATGTAGGCACCCGTTGTAAAAGATCGGCAAAAGACGTCCCCACCGGGGTTCGAACCACCGATGCAAAAGAGAGTCTCGCTCATCAGCTCCTACAGTGCGCCGAGCCATCGCGCCACTGTCTGGACTTAGATATAAGGCCGATTAACTAATACTAACAGCTCCCAATGTAGGCACCCGCTGTAAAAGATCGGCAAAAGACGTCACCACCGGGTTTCGAACCACCGATGCAAAAGAGAGTCTCGCTCATCAGCTCGTACAGTGCGCCAAGCCATCGCGCCACTGTATGGACTGATATATAAGGCCGATTAACTAATACTTACAGCTCCCCATGTAGGCACCCGCTGTAAAAGATCGGCAAAAGACGTCACCACCGGGGTTCGAACCACCGATGCAAAAGAGAGTCTCGCTCATCAGCTCGTACAGTGCGCCAAGCCATCGCGCCACTGTCTGGACTGAGATATAAGGCCGATTAACTAATACTTACAGCTCCCAATGTAGGCACCCGCTGTAAAAGATCGGCAAAAGACGTCACCACCGGGTTTCGAACCACCGATGCAAAAGAGAGTCTCGCTCATCAGCTCGTACAGTGCGCCGAGCCATCGCGCCACTGTCTGGACTGAGATATAAGGCCGATTAACTAATACTTACAGCTCCCCATGTAGGCACCCGCTGTAAAAGATCGGCAAAAGACGTCACCACCGGGGTTCGAACCACCGATGCAAAAGAGAGTCTCGCTCACCAGCTCGTAGAGTGCGCCAAGCCATCGCGCCACTGTATGGACTGATATATTAGGCCGATTAACTAATACTTACAGCTCCCAATGTAGGCACCCGCTGTAAAAGATCGGCAAAAGACGTCACCACGGGGGTTCGAACCACCGATGCAAAAGAGAGTCTCGCTCATCAGCTCCTACAGTGCGCCAAGCCATCGCGCCACTGTATGGACTGAGATAGTAGGCCGATTAACTAATACTTACAGCTCCCCATGTAGGCACCCGCTGTAAAAGATCGGCAAAAGACGTCACCACCGGGGTTCGAACCACCGATGCAAAAGAGAGTCTCGATCACCAGCTCGTACAGTGCGCCAAGCCATCGCGCCACTGTATGGACTGAGATATTAGGCCGATTAACTAATACTTACAGCTCCCAATGTAGGCACCCGCTGTGAAAGATCGGCAAAAGACCTCACCACCGGGGTTCGAACCACCAATGCCAAAAAGAGTCTCGCTCACCAGCTCGTAGAGTGCGCCAAGCCATCGCGCCACTGTCTGGACTGAGACATAAGGCCGATTAACTAATACTTACAGCTCCCAATGTAGGCACCCGCTGTAAAAGATCGGCAAAAGACGTCACCACCGGGGTTCGAACCATCGATGCAAAAGAGAGTCTCGCTCATCAGCTCGTACAGTGCGCCAAGCCATCGCGCCACTGTATGGACTGAGATATTACGCCGATTAACTAATACTTACAGCTCCCCATGTAGGCACTTGCTGTAAAAGAACGGCAAAAGACGTCACCACCGGGGTTCGAACCACCGATGCAAGAGAGAGTCCCGCTCATTAGCTCGTACAGTGCGCCAAGCCATCGCGCCAATGTATGGACTGAGATATTAGGCCGATTAACTAATACTGACAGCACCCCATGTAGGCACCCGCTGTAAAAGATCGGCAAAAGACGTCACCACCGGGGTTCGAACCAGCGATGAAAAAGAGAGTCTCGCTCATCAGCTCGTACAGTTCGCCAAGCCATCGCGCCAATGTATGGACTGAGATATTAGGCCGATTAACTAATACTTACAGCTCCCCATGTAGGCACCCGCTGTAAAAGATCGGCAAAAGACGTCACCACCGGGTTTCGAACCACCGATGCAAAAGAGAGTCTCGCTCATCAGCTCGTACAGTGCGCCAAGCCATCGCGCCACTGTCTGGACTGAGATATAAGGCCGATTAACTAATACTTACAGCTCCCCATGTAGGCACCCGCTGTAAAAGATCGGCAAAAGACGTCACCACCGGGGTTCGAACCATCGATGCAAAAGAGCTCGTACAGTGCGCCAAGCCATCGCGCCACTGTATGGACTGATATATTAGGCCGATTAACTAATACTTACAGCTCCCCATGTAGGCACCCGCTGTAAAAGATCGGCAAAAGACGTCACCACCGGGGTTCGAACCACCGATGCAAAAGAGAGTCTCGCTCATCAGCTCGTACAGTGCGCCAAGCCATCACGCCAATGTATGGACTGAGATATTAGGCCGATTAACTAATACTTACAGCACCCCATGTAGGCACCCGCTGTAAAAGATCGGCAAAAGACGTCACCACCGGGGTTCGAACCACCGATGCAAAAGAGAGTATCGCTCATCAGCTCGTACAGTGCGCCAAGCCATCGCGCCACTGTCTGGACTGAGATATTAGGCCGATTAACTAATACTTACAGCTCCCCATGTAGGCACCCGCTGTAAAAGAACGGCAAAAGACGTCACCACCGGGGTTCGAACCACCGATGCAAAAGAGAGTCTCGCTCATCAGCTCGTACAGTGCGCCAAGCCATCGCGCCACTGTCTGGACTGAGATATTAGGCCGATTAACTAATACTTACAGCTCCCCATGTAGGCACCCGCTGTAAAAGATCGGCAAAAGACGTCACCACCGGGGTTCGAACCACCGATGCAAAAGAGAGTCTCGCTCATCAGCTCCTACAGTGCGCCAAGCCATCGCGCCACTGTATGGACTGAGATATTAGGCCGATTAACTAATACTTACAGCTCCCCATGTAGGCACCCGCTGTAAAAGATCGGCAAAAGACGTCAACACCGGGGTTCGAACCATCGATGCAAAAAAGAGTCTCGCTGATCAGCTCGTACAGTGCGCCAAGCCATCGCGCCACTGTATGGACTGAGATATTAGGCCGATTAACTAATACTTACAGCTCCCCATGTAGGCACCCGCTGTAAAAGATCGGCAAAAGACGTCACCACCAGGG
The DNA here is from genome assembly GCF_037975245.1 of Apostichopus japonicus. Lineage (NCBI taxonomy): Eukaryota > Metazoa > Echinodermata > Holothuroidea > Aspidochirotida > Stichopodidae > Apostichopus > Apostichopus japonicus. The sequence continues at coordinate 35,811,370 of NC_092576.1, read as the reverse complement.
TTCGAACCACCGATGCAAAAAAGAGTCTCGCTCACCAGCTCGTAGAGTGCGCCAAGCCATCGCGCCACTGTATGGACTGAGATATTAGGCCGATTAACTAATAATTACAGCTCCCAATGTAGGCACCCGCTGTAAAAGATCGGCAAAAGACGTCACCACCGGGGTTCGAACCATCGATGCAAAAGAGAGTATCGCTCATCAGCGCGTACATTGAGCCAAGCCATCGCGCCACTGTATGGACTGATATATTAGGCCGATTAACTAATACTTACAGCTCCCAATGTAGGCACCCGCTGTAAAAGATCGGCAAAAGACGTCACCACCGGGGTTCGAACCACCGATGCAAAAGAGAGTCTCGCTCATCAGCTCGTACAGTGCGCCAAGCCATCGCGCCAATGTATGGACTGAGATATTAGGCCGATTAACTAATACTTACAGCTCCCGTGTAGGCACCCGCTGTAAAAGAACGGCAAAAGACGTCACCACCGGGGTTCGAACCACCGATGCAAAAGAGAGTCTCGCTCATCAGCTCGTACAGTGCGCCAAGCCATCGCGCCACTGTCTGGACTGAGATATTAGGCCGATTAACTAATACTTACAGCTTAACATGTAGGCACCCGCTGTAAAAGATCGGCAAAAGACGTCACCACCGGGGTTCGAACCACCGATGCAAAAGAGAGTCTCGCTCATCAGCTCCTACAGTGCGCCAAGCCATCGCGCCACTGTATGGACTGAGATATTAGGCCGATTAACTAATACTTACAGCTCCCCATGTAGGCACCCGCTGTAAAAGATCGGCAAAAGACGTCAACACCGGGGTTCGAACCATCGATGCAAAAGAGAGTCTCGCTCATCAGCTCGTACAGTGCGCCAAGCCATCGCGCCACTGTATGGACTGAGATATTAGGCCGATTAACTAATACTTACAGCTCCCCATGTAGGCACCCGCTGTAAAAGATCGGCAAAAGACGTCACCACCAGGGTTCGAACCACCGATGCAAAAAAGAGTCTCGCTCACCAGCTCGTAGAGTGCGCCAAGCCATCGCGCCACTGTATGGACTGAGATATTAGGCCGATTAACTAATACTTACAGCTCCCCATGTAGGCACCCGCTGTAAAAGATCGGCAAAAGACGTCACCACCGGGGTTCGAACCATCGATGCAAAAGAGAGTATCGCTCATCAGCGCGTACAGTGCGCCAAGCCATCGCCTCACTGTATGGACTGATATATTAGGCCGATTAACTAATACTTACAGCTCCCAATGTAGGCACCCGCTGTAAAAGATCGGCAAAAGACGTCACCACCGGGGTTCGAACCACCGATGCAAAAGAGAGTCTCGCTCATCAGCTCGTAGAGTGCGCCAAGCCATCGCGCCACTGTATGGACTGATATATTAGGCCGATTAACTAATGCTTACAGCTCCCCGTGTAGGCACCCGCTGTAAAAGAACGGCAAAAGACGTCACCACCGGGGTTCGAACCACCGATGCAAAAGAGAGTCTCGCTCATCAGCTCCTACAGTGCGCCAAGCCATCGCGCCACTGTCTGGACTGAGATATTAGGCCGATTAACTAATACTTACAGCTCCCCATGTAGGCACCCGCTGTAAAAGATCGGCAAAAGACGTCACCACCGGGGTTCGAACCACCGATGCAAAAGAGAGTCTCGCTCATCAGCTCCTACAGTGCGCCAAGCCATCGCGCCACTGTATGGACTGAGATATTAGGCCGATTAACTAATACTTACAGCTCCCCATGTAGGCACCCGCTGTAAAAGATCGGCAAAAGACGTCAACACCGGGGTTCGAACCATCGATGCAAAAGAGAGTCTCGCTCATCAGCTCGTACAGTGCGCCAAGCCATCGCGCCACTGTATGGACTGAGATATTAGGCCGATTAACTAATACTTACAGCTCCCCATGTAGGCACCCGCTGTAAAAGATCGGCAAAAGACGTCACCACCAGGGTTCGAACCACCGATGCAAAAAAGAGTCTCGCTCACCAGCTCGTAGAGTGCGCCAAGCCATCGCGCCACTGTCTGGACTGAGATATAAGGCCGATTAACTAATACTTACAGCTCCCAATGTAGGCACCCGCTGTAAAAGATCGGCAAAAGACGTCACCACCGGGGTTCGAACCATCGATGCAAAAGAGAGTATCGCTCATCAGCGCGTACAGTGCGCCAAGCCATCGCGCCACTGTCTGGACTGAGATATTAGGCCGATAACTAATACTTACAGCTCCCAAAGTAGGCACCCGCTGTAAAAGATCGGCAAAAGACGTCACCACGGGGGTTCGAACCACCGATGCAAAAGAGAGTCTCGCTCATCAGCTCGTAGAGTGCGCCAAGCCATCGCGCCACTGTATGGACTGATATATTAGGCCGATTAACTAATGCTTACAGCTCCCCGTGTAGGCACCCGCTGTAAAAGAACGGCAAAAGACGTCACCACCGGGGTTCGAACCACCGATGCAAAAGAGAGTATCGCTCAACAGCTCGTACAGTGCGCCAAGCCATCGCGCCACTGTCTGGTCTGAGATATTAGGCCGATTAACTAATACTTACAGCTCCCCATGTAGGCACCCGCTGTAAAAGATCGGCAAAAGACGTCACCACCGGGGTTCGAACCACCGATGCAAAAGAGAGTCTCGCTCATCAGCTCGTACAGTGCGCCAAGCCATCGCGCCACTGTATGGACTGAGATATTAGGCCGATTAACTAATACTTACAGCTCCCCATGTAGGCACCCGCGGTAAAAGAACGGCAAAAGAGGTCATTACCCGGGTTGGAACCACCGATGCAAAAGAGAGTATCGCTCATCAGCTCGTACATTGCGCCAAGCCATCGCGCCACTGTATGGACTGATATATTAGGCCGATTAACTAATACTTACAGCTCCCAATGTAGGCACCCGCTGTAAAAGATCGGCAAAAGACGTCACCACGGGGGTTCGAACCACCGATGCAAAAGAGAGTCTCGCTCATCAGCTCCTACAGTGCGCCAAGCCATCGCGCCACTGTATGGACTGAGTTAGTAGGCCGATTAACTAATACTTACAGCTCCCCATGTAGGCACCCGCTGTAAAAGATCGGCAAAAGACGTCACCACCGGGGTTCGAACCATCGATGCAAAAGAGAGTCTCGCTCATCAGCTCGTACAGTGCGCCAAGCCATCGCGCCACTGTATAGACTGAGATATTAGGCCGATTAACTAATACTTACAGCTCCCAATGTAGGCACCCGCTGTGAAAGATCGGCAAAAGACCTCACCACCGGGGTTCGAACCACCGATGCCAAAAAGAGTCTCGCTCACCAGCTCGTAGAGTGCGCCAAGCCATCGTGCCACTGTCTGGACTGAGACATAAGGCCGATTAACTAATACTTACAGCTCCCCATGTAGGCACCCGCTGTAAAAGATCGGCAAAAGACGTCACCACCGGGTTTCGAACCACCGATGCAAAAGAGAGTCTCGCTCATCAGCTCGTACAGTGCGCCAAGCCATCGCGCCACTGTCTGGACTGAGATATAAGGCCGATTAACTAATACTTACAGCTCCCCATGTAGGCACCCGCTGTAAAAGATCGGCAAAAGACGTCACCACCGGGGTTCGAACCATCGATGCAAAAGAGAGTCTCGCTCATCAGCTCGTACAGTGCGCCAAGCCATCGCGCCACTGTATGGACTGAGATATTAGGCCGATTAACTAATACTTACAGCTCCCAATGTAGGCACCCGCTGTGAAAGATCGGCAAAAGACCTCACCACCGGGGTTCGAACCACCGATGCCAAAAAGAGTCTCGCTCACCAGCTCGTAGAGTGCGCCAAGCCATCGTGCCACTGTATGGACTGAGACATAAGGCCGATTAACTAATACTTACAGCTCCCAATGTAGGCACCCGCTGTAAAAGATCGGCAAAAGACGTCACCACCGGGGTTCGAACCACCGATGCAAAAGAGAGTATCGCTCATCAGCTCGTACAGTGTGCCAAGCCATCGCGCCACTGTCTGGACTGAGATATTAGGCCGATTAACTAATACTTACAGCTCCCCATGTAGGCACCCGCTGTAAAAGATCGGCAAAAGACGTCACCACCGGGTTTCGAACCACCGATGCAAAAGAGAGTCTCGCTCATCAGCTCGTACAGTGCGCCAAGCCATCGCGCCACTGTCTGGACTGAGATATAAGGCCGATTAACTAATACTTACAGCTCCCCATGTAGGCACCCGCTGTAAAAGATCGGCAAAAGACGTCACCACCGGGGTTCGAACCATCGATGCAAAAGAGAGTCTCGCTCATCAGCTCGTACAGTGCGCCAAGCCATCGCGCCACTGTATGGACTGAGATATTAGGCCGATTAACTAATACTTACAGCTCCCAATGTAGGCACCCGCTGTGAAAGATCGGCAAAAGACCTCACCACCGGGGTTCGAACCACCGATGCCAAAAAGAGTCTCGCTCACCAGCTCGTAGAGTGCGCCAAGCCATCGTGCCACTGTATGGACTGAGACATAAGGCCGATTAACTAATACTTACAGCTCCCAATGTAGGCACCCGCTGTAAAAGATCGGCAAAAGACGTCACCACCGGGGTTCGAACCACCGATGCAAAAGAGAGTATCGCTCATCAGCTCGTACAGTGTGCCAAGCCATCGCGCCACTGTCTGGACTGAGATATTAGGCCGATTAACTAATACTTACAGCTCCCCATGTAGGCACCCGCTGTAAAAGATCGGCAAAAGACGTCACCACCGGGGTTCGAACCATCGATGCAAAAGAGAGTCTCGCTCATCAGCTCGTACAGTGCGCCAAGCCATCGCGCCACTGTATGGACTGAGATATTAGGCCGATTAACTAATACTTACAGCTCCCAATGTAGGCACCCGCTGTGAAAGATCGGCAAAAGACCTCACCACCGGGGTTCGAACCACCGATGCCAAAAAGAGTCTCGCTCACCAGCTCGTAGAGTGCGCCAAGCCATCGTGCCACTGTCTGGACTGAGACATAAGGCCGATTAACTAATACTTACAGCTCCCCATGTAGGCACCCGCTGTAAAAGATCGGCAAAAGACGTCACCACCGGGTTTCGAACCACCGATGCAAAAGAGAGTCTCGCTCATCAGCTCGTACAGTGCGCCAAGCCATCGCGCCACTGTCTGGACTGAGATATAAGGCCGATTAACTAATACTTACAGCTCCCCATGTAGGCACCCGCTGTAAAAGATCGGCAAAAGACGTCACCACCGGGGTTCGAACCATCGATGCAAAAGAGAGTCTCGCTCATCAGCTCGTACAGTGCGCCAAGCCATCGCGCCACTGTATGGACTGAGATATTAGGCCGATTAACTAATACTTACAGCTCCCAATGTAGGCACCCGCTGTGAAAGATCGGCAAAAGACCTCACCACCGGGGTTCGAACCACCGATGCCAAAAAGAGTCTCGCTCACCAGCTCGTAGAGTGCGCCAAGCCATCGTGCCACTGTATGGACTGAGACATAAGGCCGATTAACTAATACTTACAGCTCCCAATGTAGGCACCCGCTGTAAAAGATCGGCAAAAGACGTCACCACCGGGGTTCGAACCACCGATGCAAAAGAGAGTATCGCTCATCAGCTCGTACAGTGTGCCAAGCCATCGCGCCACTGTCTGGACTGAGATATTAGGCCGATTAACTAATACTTACAGCTCCCCATGTAGGCACCCGCTGTAAAAGATCGGCAAAAGACGTCACCACCGGGTTTCGAACCACCGATGCAAAAGAGAGTCTCGCTCATCAGCTCGTACAGTGCGCCGAGCCATCGCGCCACTGTCTGGACTGAGATATAAGGCCGATTAACTCATACTTACAGCTCCCTATGTAGGCACCCGCTGTAAAAGATCGGCAAAAGACGTCACCACCGGGTTTCGAACCACCGATGCAAAAGAGAGTCTCGCTCATCAGCTCGTACAGTGCGCCGAGCCATCGCGCCACTGTCTGGACTGAGATATAAGGCCGATTAACTAATACTTACAGCTCCCTATGTAGGCACCCGCTGTAAAAGATCGGCAAAAGACGTCACCACCGGGGTTCGAACCATCGATGCAATAGAGAGTCTCGCTCATCAGCTCGTACAGTGCGCCAAGCCATCGCGCCACTGTATGGACTGAGATATTACGCCGATTAACTAATACTTACAGCTCCCAATGAAGGCACCCGCTGTGAAAGATCGGCAAAAGACCTCACCACCGGGGTTCGAACCACCGATGCCAAAAAGAGTCTCGCTCACCAGCTCGTAGAGTGCGCCAAGCCATCGTGCCACTGTCTGGACTGAGACATAAGGCCGATTAACTAATACTTACAGCTCCCAATGTAGGCACCCGCTGTAAAAGATCGGCAAAAGACGTCACCACCGGGGTTCGAACCACCGATGCAAAAGAGAGTATCGCTCATCAGCTCGTACAGTGCGCCAAGCCATCGCGCCACTGTCTGGACTGAGATATTAGGCCGATTAACTAATACTTAAAGCTCCCCATGTAGGCACCCGCTGTAAAAGATCGGCAAAAGACGTCACCACCGGGTTTCGAACCACCGATGCAAAAGAGAGTCTCGCTCATCAGCTCGTACAGTGCGCCGAGCCATCGCGCCACTGTCTGGACTGAGATATTAGGCCGATTAACTCCCCATGTAGGCACCCGCTGTAAAAGATCGGCAAAAGACGTCACCACCGGGGTTCGAACCACCGATGCAAAAGAGAGTCTCGCTCATCAGCTCCTACAGTGCGCCAAGCCATCGCGCCACTGTATGGACTGAGATATTAGGCCGATTAACTAATACTTACAGCTCCCCATGTAGGCACCCGCTGTAAAAGATCGGCAAAAGACGTCAACACCGGGGTTCGAACCATCGATGCAAAAGAGAGTCTCGCTGATCAGCTCGTACAGTGCGCCAAGCCATCGCGCCACTGTATGGACTGAGATATTAGGCCGATTAACTAATACTTACAGCTCCCCATGTAGGCACCCGCTGTAAAAGATCGGCAAAAGACGTCACCACCGGGGTTCGAACCATCGATGCAAAAGAGAGTCTCGCTCATCAGCTCGTACAGTGCGCCAAGCCATCGCGCCACTGTATGGACTGAGATATTAGGCCGATTAACTAATACTTACAGCTCCCAATGTAGGCACCCGCTGTGAAAGATCGGCAAAAGACCTCACCACCGGGGTTCGAACCACCGATGCCAAAAAGAGTCTCGCTCACCAGCTCGTAGAGTGCGCCAAGCCATCGTGCCACTGTATGGACTGAGACATAAGGCCGATTAACTAATACTTACAGCTCCCAATGTAGGCACCCGCTGTAAAAGATCGGCAAAAGACGTCACCACCGGGGTTCGAACCACCGATGCAAAAGAGAGTATCGCTCATCAGCTCGTACAGTGTGCCAAGCCATCGCGCCACTGTCTGGACTGAGATATTAGGCCGATTAACTAATACTTACAGCTCCCCATGTAGGCACCCGCTGTAAAAGATCGGCAAAAGACGTCACCACCGGGTTTCGAACCACCGATGCAAAAGAGAGTCTCGCTCATCAGCTCGTACAGTGCGCCAAGCCATCGCGCCACTGTCTGGACTGAGATATAAGGCCGATTAACTAATACTTACAGCTCCCCATGTAGGCACCCGCTGTAAAAGATCGGCAAAAGACGTCACCACCGGGGTTCGAACCATCGATGCAAAAGAGAGTCTCGCTCATCAGCTCGTACAGTGCGCCAAGCCATCGCGCCACTGTATGGACTGAGATATTAGGCCGATTAACTAATACTTACAGCTCCCAATGTAGGCACCCGCTGTGAAAGATCGGCAAAAGACCTCACCACCGGGGTTCGAACCACCGATGCCAAAAAGAGTCTCGCTCACCAGCTCGTAGAGTGCGCCAAGCCATCGTGCCACTGTATGGACTGAGACATAAGGCCGATTAACTAATACTTACAGCTCCCAATGTAGGCACCCGCTGTAAAAGATCGGCAAAAGACGTCACCACCGGGGTTCGAACCACCGATGCAAAAGAGAGTATCGCTCATCAGCTCGTACAGTGTGCCAAGCCATCGCGCCACTGTCTGGACTGAGATATTAGGCCGATTAACTAATACTTACAGCTCCCCATGTAGGCACCCGCTGTAAAAGATCGGCAAAAGACGTCACCACCGGGTTTCGAACCACCGATGCAAAAGAGAGTCTCGCTCATCAGCTCGTACAGTGCGCCGAGCCATCGCGCCACTGTCTGGACTGAGATATAAGGCCGATTAACTCATACTTACAGCTCCCTATGTAGGCACCCGCTGTAAAAGATCGGCAAAAGACGTCACCACCGGGTTTCGAACCACCGATGCAAAAGAGAGTCTCGCTCATCAGCTCGTACAGTGCGCCGAGCCATCGCGCCACTGTCTGGACTGAGATATAAGGCCGATTAACTAATACTTACAGCTCCCTATGTAGGCACCCGCTGTAAAAGATCGGCAAAAGACGTCACCACCGGGGTTCGAACCATCGATGCAATAGAGAGTCTCGCTCATCAGCTCGTACAGTGCGCCAAGCCATCGCGCCACTGTATGGACTGAGATATTACGCCGATTAACTAATACTTACAGCTCCCAATGAAGGCACCCGCTGTGAAAGATCGGCAAAAGACCTCACCACCGGGGTTCGAACCACCGATGCCAAAAAGAGTCTCGCTCACCAGCTCGTAGAGTGCGCCAAGCCATCGTGCCACTGTCTGGACTGAGACATAAGGCCGATTAACTAATACTTACAGCTCCCAATGTAGGCACCCGCTGTAAAAGATCGGCAAAAGACGTCACCACCGGGGTTCGAACCACCGATGCAAAAGAGAGTATCGCTCATCAGCTCGTACAGTGCGCCAAGCCATCGCGCCACTGTCTGGACTGAGATATTAGGCCGATTAACTAATACTTAAAGCTCCCCATGTAGGCACCCGCTGTAAAAGATCGGCAAAAGACGTCACCACCGGGTTTCGAACCACCGATGCAAAAGAGAGTCTCGCTCATCAGCTCGTACAGTGCGCCGAGCCATCGCGCCACTGTCTGGACTGAGATATTAGGCCGATTAACTCCCCATGTAGGCACCCGCTGTAAAAGATCGGCAAAAGACGTCACCACCGGGGTTCGAACCACCGATGCAAAAGAGAGTCTCGCTCATCAGCTCCTACAGTGCGCCAAGCCATCGCGCCACTGTATGGACTGAGATATTAGGCCGATTAACTAATACTTACAGCTCCCCATGTAGGCACCCGCTGTAAAAGATCGGCAAAAGACGTCAACACCGGGGTTCGAACCATCGATGCAAAAGAGAGTCTCGCTGATCAGCTCGTACAGTGCGCCAAGCCATCGCGCCACTGTATGGACTGAGATATTAGGCCGATTAACTAATACTTACAGCTCCCCATGTAGGCACCCGCTGTAAAAGATCGGCAAAAGACGTCACCACCAGGGTTCGAACCACCGATGCAAAAAAAGAGTCTCGCTCACCAGCTCGTAGAGTGCGCCAAGCCATCGCGCCACTGTCTGGACTGAGATATAAGGCCGATTAACTAATACTTACAGCTCCCAATGTAGGCACCCGCTGTAAAAGATCGGCAAAAGACGTCACCACCGGGGTTCGAACCATCGATGCAAAAGAGAGTATCGCTCATCAGCGCGTACAGTGCGCCAAGCCATCGCGCCACTGTATGGACTGAGATATTAGGCCGATTAACTAATACTTACAGCTCCCCGTGTAGGCACCCGCTGTAAAAGATCGGCAAAAGACGTCACCACCGGGGATCGAAAAACCGATGCAAAAGAGCTAGTACAGTGCGCCAAGCCATCGCACCACTGTATGGACTGAGATATTAGGCCGATTAACTAATACTTACAGCTCCCCATGTAGGCACCCGCTGTAAAAGATCGGCAAAAGACGTCATTACCGGGGTTCGAACCACCGATGCAAAAGAGAGTATCGCTCATCAGCTCGTACAGTGCGCCAAGCCATCGTGCCACTGTATGGACTGAGATATTAGGCCGATTATCTAATACTTACAGCTCCCCATGTAGGCACGCGCTGTAAAAGATCGGCAAAAGACGTCATTACCGGGGTTCGAACCACCGATGCAAAAGAGAGTATCGCTCATCAGCTCGTACAGTGCGCCAAGCCATCGTGCCACTGTATGGACTGAGATATTAGGCCGATTAACTAATAGTTACATCTCCCCATGTAGGCACGCGCTGTAAAAGATCGGCAAAAGACGTCATCACCGGAGTTCGAACCACCGATGCAAAAGAGAGTATCGCTCATCAGCTCGTACAGTGCGCCAAGCCATCGCGCCACTGTATGGACTGAGATATTAGGCCGATTATCTAATACTTACAGATCCCCATGTAGGCACCCGCTGTAAAAGATCGGCAAAAGACGTCATTACCGGGGTTCGAACCACCGATGCAAAAGAGAGTCTCGCTCATCAGCTCGTACAGTGCGCCAAGCCATCGCGCCACTGTATGGACTGAGATATTAGGCCGATTAACTAATACTTACAGCTCCCCATGTAGGCACCCGCTGTAAAAGATCGGCAAAAGACGTCACCACCGGGGTTCGAACCACCGATGCAAAAGAGAGTATCGCTCATAAGCTCGTACAGTGCGCCAAGCCATCGCGCCACGGTATGGACTGAGATATTAGGCCGATTAACTAATACTTACAGCTCCCCATGTAGGCACCCGCTGTAAAAGATCGGCAAAAGACGTCACCACCGGGGTTCGAACCACCGATGCAAAAGAGAGTCTCGCTCATCAGCTCCTACAGTGCGCCAAGCCATCGCGCCACTGTATGGACTGAGATATTAGGCCGATTAACTAATACTTACAGCTCCCCATGTAGGCACCCGCTGTAAAAGATCGGCAAAAGACGTCAACACCGGGGTTCGAACCATCGATGCAAAAGAGAGTCTCGCTGATCAGCTCGTACAGTGCGCCAAGCCATCGCGCCACTGTATGGACTGAGATATTAGGCCGATTAACTAATACTTACAGCTCCCCATGTAGGCACCCGCTGTAAAAGATCGGCAAAAGACGTCACCACCAGGGTTCGAACCACCGATGCAAAAAAAGAGTCTCGCTCACCAGCTCGTAGAGTGCGCCAAGCCATCGCGCCACTGTCTGGACTGAGATATAAGGCCGATTAACTAATACTTACAGCTCCCAATGTAGGCACCCGCTGTAAAAGATCGGCAAAAGACGTCACCACCGGGGTTCGAACCATCGATGCAAAAGAGAGTATCGCTCATCAGCGCGTACAGTGCGCCAAGCCATCGCGCCACTGTATGGACTGAGATATTAGGCCGATTAACTAATACTTACAGCTCCCCGTGTAGGCACCCGCTGTAAAAGATCGGCAAAAGACGTCACCACCGGGGATCGAAAAACCGATGCAAAAGAGCTAGTACAGTGCGCCAAGCCATCGCACCACTGTATGGACTGAGATATTAGGCCGATTAACTAATACTTACAGCTCCCCATGTAGGCACCCGCTGTAAAAGATCGGCAAAAGACGTCATTACCGGGGTTCGAACCACCGATGCAAAAGAGAGTATCGCTCATCAGCTCGTACAGTGCGCCAAGCCATCGTGCCACTGTATGGACTGAGATATAAGGCCGATTATCTAATACTTACAGCTCCCCATGTAGGCACGCGCTGTAAAAGATCGGCAAAAGACGTCATTACCGGGGTTCGAACCACCGATGCAAAAGAGAGTATCGCTCATCAGCTCGTACAGTGCGCCAAGCCATCGTGCCACTGTATGGACTGAGATATTAGGCCGATTAACTAATACTTACAGCTCCCCGTGTAGGCACCCGCTGTAAAAGATCGGCAAAAGACGTCACCACCGGGGATCGAAAAACCGATGCAAAAGAGCTAGTACAGTGCGCCAAGCCATCGCACCACTGTATGGACTGAGATATTAGGCCGATTAACTAATACTTACAGCTCCCCATGTAGGCACCCGCTGTAAAAGATCGGCAAAAGACGTCATTACCGGGGTTCGAACCACCGATGCAAAAGAGAGTATCGCTCATCAGCTCGTACAGTGCGCCAAGCCATCGTGCCACTGTATGGACTGAGATATTAGGCCGATTATCTAATACTTACAGCTCCCCATGTAGGCACGCGCTGTAAAAGATCGGCAAAAGACGTCATTACCGGGGTTCGAACCACCGATGCAAAAGAGAGTATCGCTCATCAGCTCGTACAGTGCGCCAAGCCATCGTGCCACTGTATGGACTGAGATATTAGGCCGATTAACTAATAGTTACATCTCCCCATGTAGGCACGCGCTGTAAAAGATCGGCAAAAGACGTCATCACCGGAGTTCGAACCACCGATGCAAAAGAGAGTATCGCTCATCAGCTCGTACAGTGCGCCAAGCCATCGCGCCACTGTATGGACTGAGATATTAGGCCGATTATCTAATACTTACAGATCCCCATGTAGGCACCCGCTGTAAAAGATCGGCAAAAGACGTCATTACCGGGGTTCGAACCACCGATGCAAAAGAGAGTCTCGCTCATCAGCTCGTACAGTGCGCCAAGCCATCGCGCCACTGTATGGACTGAGATATTAGGCCGATTAACTAATACTTACAGCTCCCCATGTAGGCACCCGCTGTAAAAGATCGGCAAAAGACGTCACCACCGGGGTTCGAACCACCGATGCAAAAGAGAGTATCGCTCATAAGCTCGTACAGTGCGCCAAGCCATCGCGCCACGGTATGGACTGAGATATTAGGCCGATTAACTAATACTTACAGCTCCCCATGTAGGCACCCGCTGTAAAAGATCGGCAAAAGACGTCACCACCGGGGTTCGAACCACCGATGCAAAAGAGAGTCTCGCTCATCAGCTCCTACAGTGCGCCAAGCCATCGCGCCACTGTATGGACTGAGATATTAGGCCGATTAACTAATACTTACAGCTCCCCATGTAGGCACCCGCTGTAAAAGATCGGCAAAAGACGTCAACACCGGGGTTCGAACCATCGATGCAAAAGAGAGTCTCGCTGATCAGCTCGTACAGTGCGCCAAGCCATCGCGCCACTGTATGGACTGAGATATTAGGCCGATTAACTAATACTTACAGCTCCCCATGTAGGCACCCGCTGTAAAAGATCGGCAAAAGACGTCACCACCAGGGTTCGAACCACCGATGCAAAAAAAGAGTCTCGCTCACCAGCTCGTAGAGTGCGCCAAGCCATCGCGCCACTGTCTGGACTGAGATATAAGGCCGATTAACTAATACTTACAGCTCCCAATGTAGGCACCCGCTGTAAAAGATCGGCAAAAGACGTCACCACCGGGGTTCGAACCATCGATGCAAAAGAGAGTATCGCTCATCAGCGCGTACAGTGCGCCAAGCCATCGCGCCACTGTATGGACTGAGATATTAGGCCGATTAACTAATACTTACAGCTCCCCGTGTAGGCACCCGCTGTAAAAGATCGGCAAAAGACGTCACCACCGGGGATCGAAAAACCGATGCAAAAGAGCTAGTACAGTGCGCCAAGCCATCGCACCACTGTATGGACTGAGATATTAGGCCGATTAACTAATACTTACAGCTCCCCATGTAGGCACCCGCTGTAAAAGATCGGCAAAAGACGTCATTACCGGGGTTCGAACCACCGATGCAAAAGAGAGTATCGCTCATCAGCTCGTACAGTGCGCCAAGCCATCGTGCCACTGTATGGACTGAGATATAAGGCCGATTATCTAATACTTACAGCTCCCCATGTAGGCACGCGCTGTAAAAGATCGGCAAAAGACGTCATTACCGGGGTTCGAACCACCGATGCAAAAGAGAGTATCGCTCATCAGCTCGTACAGTGCGCCAAGCCATCGTGCCACTGTATGGACTGAGATATTAGGCCGATTAACTAATAGTTACATCTCCCCATGTAGGCACGCGCTGTAAAAGATCGGCAAAAGACGTCATCACCGGAGTTCGAACCACCGATGCAAAAGAGAGTATCGCTCATCAGCTCGTACAGTGCGCCAAGCCATCGCGCCACTGTATGGACTGAGATATTAGGCCGATTATCTAATACTTACAGATCCCCATGTAGGCACCCGCTGTAAAAGATCGGCAAAAGACGTCATTACCGGGGTTCGAACCACCGATGCAAAAGAGAGTCTCGCTCATCAGCTCGTACAGTGCGCCAAGCCATCGCGCCACTGTATGGACTGAGATATTAGGCCGATTAACTAATACTTACAGCTCCCCATGTAGGCACCCGCTGTAAAAGATCGGCAAAAGACGTCACCACCGGGGTTCGAACCACCGATGCAAAAGAGAGTATCGCTCATAAGCTCGTACAGTGCGCCAAGCCATCGCGCCACGGTATGGACTGAGATATTAGGCCGATTAACTAATACTTACAGCTCCCCATGTAGGCACCCGCTGTAAAAGAACGGCAAAAGACGTCATTACTGGGGTTCGAACTACCGATGCAAAAGAGAGTCTCGCTCATCAGCTCGTAGATGTCGCCAAGCCATCGCGCCACTGTATGGACTGAGATATTAGGCCGATTAACTAATACTTACAGCTCCCCATGTAGGCACCCGCGGTAAAAGAACGGCAAAAGACGTCATTACCGGGGTTCGAACCACCGATGCAAAAGAGAGTATCGCTCATCAGCTCGTACAGTGCGCCAAGCCATCGTGCCACTGTATGGACTGAGATATTAGGCCGATTAACTCATAGTTACATCTTCCCATGTAGGCACGCGCTGTAAAAGATCGGCAAAAGAGGTCATCACCGGAGTTCGAACCACCGATGCAAAAGAGAGTCTCGCTCATCAGCTCGTACAGTGCGCCAAGCCATCGCGCCACTGTATGGACTGAGATATTAGGCCGATTAACTAATACTTACAGCTCCCCATGTAGGCACCCGCTGTAAAAGATCGGCAAAAGACGTCACCACCAGAGTTCGAACCACCGATGCAAAAGAGAGTCTCGCTCATCAGCTCGTACAGTGCGCCAAGCCATCGCGCCACTGTATGGACTGAGATATTAGGCCGATTAACTAATACTTACAGCTCCCCATGTAGGCACCCGCTGTAAAAGATCGGCAAAAGACGTCACCACCGGGGATCGAAAAACCGATGCAAAAGAGCTAGTACAGTGCGCCAAGCCATCGCACCACTGTATGGACTGAGATATTAGGCCGATTAACTAATACTTACAGCTCCCCATGTAGGCACCCGCTGTAAAAGATCGGCAAAAGACGTCATTACCGGGGTTCGAACCACCGATGCAAAAGAGAGTATCGCTCATCAGCTCGTACAGTGCGCCAAGCCATCGTGCCACTATATGGACTGAGATATTAGGCCGATTAACTAATACTTACAGCTCCCCATGTAGGCACGCGCTGTAAAAGATCGGCAAAAGACGTCATTACCGGGGTTCGAACCACCGATGCAAAAGAGAGTATCGCTCATCAGCTCGTACAGTGCGCCAAGCCATCGTGCCACTGTATGGACTGAGATATTAGGCCGATTAACTCATAGTTACATCTTCCCATGTAGGCACGCGCTGTAAAAGATCGGCAAAAGACGTCATCACCGGAGTTCGAACCACCGATGCAAAAGAGAGTCTCGCTCATCAGCTCGTACAGTGCGCCAAGCCATCGCGCCACTGTATGGACTGAGATATTAGGCCGATTAACTAATACTTACAGCTCCCCATGTAGTCACCCGCTGTAAAAGATCGGCAAAAGACGTCACCACCAGAGTTCGAACCACCGATGCAAAAGAGAGTCTCGCTCATCAGCTCGTACAGTGCGCCAAGCCATCGCGCCACTGTATGGACTGAGATATTAGGCCGATTAACTAATACTTACAGCTCCCCATGTAGGCACCCGCTGTAAAAGATCGGCAAAAGACGTCACCACCGGGGATCGAAAAACCGATGCAAAAGAGCTAGTACAGTGCGCCAAGCCATCGCACCACTGTATGGACTGAGATATTAGGCCGATTAACTAATACTTACAGCTCCCCATGTAGGCACCCGCTGTAAAAGATCGGCAAAAGACGTCATTACCGGGGTTCGAACCACCGATGCAAAAGAGAGTATCGCTCATCAGCTCGTACAGTGCGCCAAGCCATCGTGCCACTGTATGGACTGAGATATTAGGCCGATTAACTAATACTTACAGCTCCCCATGTAGGCACCCGCTGTAAAAGATCGGCAAAAGACGTCATAACCGGGGTTCGAACCACCGATGCAAAAGAGAGTATCGCTCATCAGCTCGTACAGTGCGCCAAGCCATCGTGCCACTGTATGGACTGAGATATTAGGCCGATTAACTAATACATACAGCTCCCCATGTAGGCACCCGCTGTAAAAGATCGGCAAAAGACGTCATCACCGGGGTTCGAATCACCGATGCAAAAGAGAGTCTCGCTCATCAGCTCGTACAGTGCGCCAAGCCATCGAGCCACTGTATGGACTGAGATATTAGGCCGATTAACTAATACTTACAGCTCCCCATGTAGTCACCCGCTGTAAAAGATCGGCAAAAGACGTCATCACCGGAGTTCGAACCACCGATGCAAAAGAGAGTCTCGCTCATCAGCTCGTACAGTGCGCCAAGCCATCGCGCCACTGTATGGACTGATATATTAGGCCGATTAACTAATACTTACAGCTCCCATGTAGGCACCCGCTGTAAATGAACGGCAAAAGACGTCACCACCGGGGTTCGAACCACCGATGCAAAAGAGAGTCTCGCTCATCAGCTCGTACAGTGCGCCAAGCCATCGCGCCACTGTATCGACTGAGATATTAGGCCGATTAACTAATACTTACAGCTCCCCATGTAGGCACCCGCTGTAAAATAACGGCAAAAGACGTTACCACCGGGGTTCGAACCACCGATGCAAAAGAGAGTCTCGCTCATCAGCTCGTACAGTGCGCCAAGCCATCGCGCCACTGTATGGACTGAGATATTAGGCCGATTAACTAATACTTACAGCTCCCCATGTAGGCACCCGCTGTAAAAGATCGGCAAAAGACGTCACCACCGGGGTTCGAACCATCGATGCAAAAGAGAGTCTCGCTCATCGGCTCGTACAGTGCGCCAAGCCATCGCGCCACTGTCTGGACTGAGATATTAGGCCGATTAACTCCCCATGTAGGCACCCGCTGTAAAAGATCGGCAAAAGACGTCACCACCGGGGTTCGAACCACCGATGCAAAAGAGAGTCTCGCTCATCAGCTCCTACAGTGCGCCAAGCCATCGCGCCACTGTATGGACTGAGATATTAGGCCGATTAACTAATACTTACAGCTCCCAATGTAGGCACCCGCTGTAAAAGATCGGCAAAAGACGTCACCACCGGGGTTCGAACCATCGATGCAAAAGAGAGTATCGCTCATCAGCGCGTACAGTGCGCCAAGCCATCGCGCCACTGTCTGGACTGAGATATTAGGCCGATAAACTAATACTTACAGCTCCCCATGTAGGCACCCGCTGTAAAAGATCGGCAAAAGACGTCACCACCGGGTTTCGAACCACCGATGCAAAAGAGAGTCTCGTTCATCAGCTCGTACAGTGCGCCAAGCCATCGCGCCACTGTCTGGACTGAGATATAAGGCCGATTAACTAATACTTACAGCTCCCCATGTAGGCACCCGCTGTTAAAGATCGGCAAAAGACGTCACAACCGGGGTTCGAACCACCGATGCAAAAGAGAGTCTCGCTCATCAGCTCCTACAGTGCGCCAAGCCATCGCGCCACTGTATGGACTGATATATTAGGCCGATTAACTAATACTTACAGCTCCCCATGTAGGCACCCGCTGTAAAAGATCGGCAAAAAACGTCACCACCGGGGTTCGAACCACCGATGCAAAAGAGAGTCTCGCTCATCAGCTCGTAGAGTGCGCCAAGCCATCGCGCCACTGTATGGACTGAGATATTAGTCCGATTAACTAATACTTACAGCTCCCCGTGTAGGCACCCGCTGTAAAAGATCGGCAAAAGACGTCACCACCGGGGCTCGAACCACCGATGCAAAAGAGAGTCTCGCTCATCAGCTCGTAGAGTGCGCCAAGCCATCGCGCCACTGTATGGACTGAGATATTAGGCCGATTAACTAATACTTACAGCTCCCCATGTAGGCACCCGCGGTAAAAGAACGGCAAAAGACGTCATTACCGGGGTTCGAACCACCGATGCAAAAGAGAGTCTCGCTCATCAGCTCGTACAGTGCGCCAAGCCATCGTGCCACTGTATGGACTGAGATATTAGGCCGATTAACTAATACTTACATCTCCCTTGTAGGCACCCGCTGTAAAAGATCGGCAAAAGACGTCACCACCGGGGTTCGAATTACCGATGCAAAAGAGAGTCTCGCTCATCAGCTCGTACAGTGCGCCAAGCCATCGCGCCACTGTATGGACTGAGATATTAGGCCGATTAACTAATACTTACAGCTTCCCATGTAGGCACCCGCTGTAAAAGATCGGCAAAAGACGTCATTACCGGGGTTCGAACCACCGATGCAAAAGAGAGTATCGCTCATCAGATCGTACAGTGCGCCAAGCCATCGTGCCACTGTATGGACTGAGATATTAGGCCGATTAACTAATACTTACAGCTCCCCATGTAGGCACCCGCTGTAAAAGATCGGCAAAAGACGTCATCACCGGGGTTCGAACCACCGATGCAAAAGAGAGTATCGCTCATCAGCTCGTACAGTGCGCCAAGCCATCGCGCCACTGTATGGACTGAGATATTAGGCCGATTAACTAATACTTACAGCTCCCCATGTAGGCACCCGCTGTAAAAGATCGGCAAAAAACGTCATTACCGGGGTTCGAATCACCGATGCAAAAGAGAGTATCGCTCATCAGCTCGCACAGTGCGCCAAGCCATCGCGCCACTGTATGGACTGAGATATTAGGCCGATTAACTAATACTTACAGCTTAACATGTAGGCACCCGCTGTAAAAGATCGGCAAAAGACGTCACCACCGGGGTTCGAACCATCGATGCAAAAGAGAGTCTCGCTCATCGGCTCGTACAGTGCGCCAAGCCATCGCGCCACTGTCTGGACTGAGATATTAGGCCGATTAACTCCCCATGTAGGCACCCGCTGTAAAAGATCGGCAAAAGACGTCACCACCGGGGTTCGAACCACCGATGCAAAAGAGAGTCTCGCTCATCAGCTCCTACAGTGCGCCAAGCCATCGCGCCACTGTATGGACTGAGATATTAGGCCGATTAACTAATACTTACAGCTCCCAATGTAGGCACCCGCTGTAAAAGATCGGCAAAAGACGTCACCACCGGGGTTCGAACCATCGATGCAAAAGAGAGTATCGCTCATCAGCGCGTACAGTGCGCCAAGCCATCGCGCCACTGTCTGGACTGAGATATTAGGCCGATAAACTAATACTTACAGCTCCCCATGTAGGCACCCGCTGTAAAAGATCGGCAAAAGACGTCACCACCGGGTTTCGAACCACCGATGCAAAAGAGAGTCTCGTTCATCAGCTCGTACAGTGCGCCAAGCCATCGCGCCACTGTCTGGACTGAGATATAAGGCCGATTAACTAATACTTACAGCTCCCCATGTAGGCACCCGCTGTTAAAGATCGGCAAAAGACGTCACAACCGGGGTTCGAACCACCGATGCAAAAGAGAGTCTCGCTCATCAGCTCCTACAGTGCGCCAAGCCATCGCGCCACTGTATGGACTGATATATTAGGCCGATTAACTAATACTTACAGCTCCCCATGTAGGCACCCGCTGTAAAAGATCGGCAAAAGACGTCACCACCGGGGTTCGAACCACCGATGCAAAAGAGAGTCTCGCTCATCAGCTCGTAGAGTGCGCCAAGCCATCGCGCCACTGTATGGACTGAGATATTAGTCCGATTAACTAATACTTACAGCTCCCCGTGTAGGCACCCGCTGTAAAAGATCGGCAAAAGACGTCACCACCGGGGCTCGAACCACCGATGCAAAAGAGAGTCTCGCTCATCAGCTCGTAGAGTGCGCCAAGCCATCGCGCCACTGTATGGACTGAGATATTAGGCCGATTAACTAATACTTACAGCTCCCCATGTAGGCACCCGCGGTAAAAGAACGGCAAAAGACGTCATTACCGGGGTTCGAACCACCGATGCAAAAGAGAGTCTCGCTCATCAGCTCGTACAGTGCGCCAAGCCATCGTGCCACTGTATGGACTGAGATATTAGGCCGATTAACTAATACTTACATCTCCCTTGTAGGCACCCGCTGTAAAAGATCGGCAAAAGACGTCACCACCGGGGTTCGAATTACCGATGCAAAAGAGAGTCTCGCTCATCAGCTCGTACAGTGCGCCAAGCCATCGCGCCACTGTATGGACTGAGATATTAGGCCGATTAACTAATACTTACAGCTTCCCATGTAGGCACCCGCTGTAAAAGATCGGCAAAAGACGTCATTACCGGGGTTCGAACCACCGATGCAAAAGAGAGTATCGCTCATCAGCTCGTACAGTGCGCCAAGCCATCGTGCCACTGTATGGACTGAGATATTAGGCCGATTAACTAATACTTACAGCTCCCCATGTAGGCACCCGCTGTAAAAGATCGGCAAAAGACGTCATCACCGGGGTTCGAACCACCGATGCAAAAGAGAGTATCGCTCATCAGCTCGTACAGTGCGCCAAGCCATCGCGCCACTGTATGGACTGAGATATTAGGCCGATTAACTAATACTTACAGCTCCCCATGTAGGCACCCGCTGTAAAAGATCGGCAAAAAACGTCATTACCGGGGTTCGAATCACCGATGCAAAAGAGAGTATCGCTCATCAGCTCGCACAGTGCGCCAAGCCATCGCGCCACTGTATGGACTGAGATATTAGGCCGATTAACTAATACTTACAGCTTAACATGTAGGCACCCGCTGTAAAAGATCGGCAAAAGACGTCATCACCTGAGTTCGAACCGGCGATGCAAAAGAGATTCTCGCTCATCAGCTCGTACAGCGCGCCAAGCCATCGCGCCACTGTATGGACTGAGATATTAGGCCGATTAACTAATACTTACAGCTCCCCATGTTGGCACCCGCAGTAAAAGATCGGCAAAAGACGTCACCACCGGGGTTCGAACCGGCGATGCAAAAGAGAGTCTCGCTCATCAGCTCGTACAGTGCGCCAAGCCATCGCGCCACTGTATGGACTGAGGTATTAGGCCGATTAACTAATACTTACAGCTCCCCATGTAGGCACCCGCTGTAAAAGATCGGCAAAAAACGTCATTACCGGGGTTCGAATCACCGATGCAAAAGAGAGTATCGCTCATCAGCTCGCACAGTGCGCCAAGCCATCGCGCCACTGTATGGACTGAGATATTAGGCCGATTAACTAATACTTACAGCTCCCCATGTTGGCACCCGCAGTAAAAGATCGGCAAAAGACGTCATCACCGGGGTTCGAACCAGCGATGCAAAAGAGAGTCTCGCTCATCAGCTCGTACAGTGCGCCAAGCCATCGCGCCACTGTATGGACTGAGATATAAGGCCGATTAACTAATACTTACAGCTTAACATGTAGGCACCCGCTGTAAAAGATCGGCAAAAGACGTCATCACCGGGGTTCGAACCAGCGATGCAAAAGAGATTCTCGCTCATCAGCTCGTACAGTGCGCCAAGCCATCGCGCCACTGTATGGACTGAGATATTAGGCCGATTAACTAATACTTACAGCTCCCCATGTAGGCACCCGCTGTAAAAGATCGGCAAAAGACGTCATCACAGGGGTTCGAACCAGCGATGCAAAAGAGAGTCTCGCTCATCAGCTCGTACAGTGCGCCAAGCCATCGCGCCACTGTATGGACTGAGATATTAGGCCGATTAACTAATACTTACAGCTCCCCATGTAGGCACCCGCTGTAAAAGATCGGCAAAAGACGTCATCACCGGGGTTCGAAACAGCGATGCATAAGAGAGTCTCGCTCATCAGCTCGTAGAGTGCGCCAAGCCATCGCACCACTGTATTGACAAAGATATTAGGCCGATTAACTAATACTTACAGCTTAACATGTAGGCACCCGCTGTAAAAGATCGGCAAAAGACGTCATCACCGGGGTTCGAACCAGCGATGCAAAAGAGAGTCTCGCTCATCAGCTCGTACAGTGCGCCAAGCCATCGCGCCACTGTATGGACTGAGATATTAGGCCGATTAACTAATACTTACAGCTTAACATGTAGGCACCCGCTGTAAAAGATCGGCAAAAGACGTCATCACAGGGGTTCGAACCAGCGATGCAAAAGAGAGTCTCGCTCATCAGCACGTACAGTGCGCCAAGTCATCGCGCACCTGTATGGACTGAGATATTAGGCCGATTAACTAATACTTACAGCTCCCCATGTAGGCACCCGCTGTAAAAGATCGGCAAAAGACGTCATCAACGGGGTTCGAACCAGCGATGCAAAAGAAAGTCTCGCTCATCAGCTCGTACAGTGAGCCAAGCCATCGCGCCACTGTATGGACTGAGATATTAGGCCGATTAACTAATACTTACAGCTTCCCATGTAGGCACCCGCTGTAAAAGATCGGCAAAAGACGTCATCACCGGGGTTCGAACCAGCGATGCAAAAGAGAGTATCGCTCATCAGCTCGTACAGTGCGCCAAGCCATCGCGCCACTGTATGGACTGAGATATTAGGCCGATTAACTAATACTTACAGCTTCCCATGTAGGCACCCGCTGTAAAAGATCGGCAAAAGACGTCATCACCGGGGTTCGAACCGGCGATGCAAAAGAGAGTCTCGCTCATCAGCTCGTACAGTGCGCCAAGCCATCGCGCCACTGTATGGACTGAGATATTAGGCCGATTAACTAATACTAACAGCTGCCCATGTAGGCACACGCTGTAAAAGATCGGCAAAAGACGTCATCACCGGGGTTCGAACCGGCGATGCAAAAGAGAGTCTCGCTCATCAGCTCGTACAGTGCGCCAAGCCATCGCGCCACTGTATGGACTGAGATATTAGGCCGATTAACTAATACTTACAGCTCCCCATGTAGGCACCCGCTGTAAAAGTTCGGCAAAAGACGTCATCACCGGGGTTCGAAACAGCGATGCAAAAGAGAGTCTCGCTCATCAGCTCGTACAGTGCGCCAAGCCATCGCACCACTGTATGGACTGAGATATTAGGCCGATTAACTAATACTTACAGCTCCCCATGTAGGCACCCGCTGTAAAAGATCGGCAAAAGACGTCATCACCGGGGTTCGAACCAGCGATGCAAAAGAGAGTCTCGCTCATCAGCTCGTACAGTGCGCCAAGCCATCGCGCCACTGTATGGACTGAGATATTAGGCCGATTAACTAATACTTACGGCTCCCCATGTAGGCACCCGCTGTAAAAGATCGGCAAAAGACGTCATCACCGGGGTTCGAACCAGCGATGCAAAAGAAAGTCTCGCTCATCAGCTCGCACAGTGCGCCAAGCCATCGCGCCACTGTATGGACTGAGATATTAGGCCGATTAGCTAATACTTACAGCACCCCATGTAGGCACCCGCTGTAAAAGATCGGCAAAAGACGTCATCACCGAGGTTCGAACCAGCGATGCAAAAGAGAGTCTCGCTCATCAGCTCGCACAGTGCGCCAAGCCATCGCACCACTGTATGGACTGAGATATTAGGCCGATTAGCTAATACTTACAGCACCCCGTGTAGGCACCCGCTGTAAAAGATCGGCAAAAGACGTCATCACCGGGGTTCGAACCAGCGATGCAAAAGAGAGTCTCGCTCATCAGCTCGCAGAGTGCGCCAAGCCATCGCGCCACTGTATGGACTGAGATATTAGGCCGATTAACTAATACTTACAGCTCCCCATGTAGGCACCCGCTGTAAAAGATCGGCAAAAGACGTCATCACCGGGATTCGAACCAGCGATGCAAACGAGAGTCTCGCTCATCAGCTCGTACAGTGCGCCAAGCCATCGCGCCACTGTATGGACTGAGATATTAGGCCGATTAACTAATACTTACAGCTTAACATGTAGGCACCCGCTGTAAAAGATCGGCAAAAGACGTCATCACCGGGGTTCGAAACAGCGATGCAAAAGAGAGTCTCGCTCATCAGCTCGTACAGTGCGCCAAGCCATCGCGCCACTGTATGGACTGAGATATTAGGCCGATTAACTAATACTTACGGCTCCCCATGTAGGCACCCGCTGTAAAAGATCGGCAAAAGACGTCATCACCGGGGTTCGAAACAGCGATGCAAAAGAGAGTCTCGCTCATCAGCTCGTACAGTGCGCCAAGCCATCGCGCCACTGTATGGACTGAGATATTAGGCCGAATTATTCATACTTACGGCTTAACATGTAGGCACCCGCTGTAAAAGATCGGCAAAAGACGTCATCACCGGGGTTCGAACCAGCGATGCAAAAGAAAGTCTCGCTCATCAGCTCGCACAGTGCGCCAAGCCATCGCGCCACTGTATGGACTGAGATATTAGGCCGATTAACTAATACTTACAGCTTAACATGTAGGCACCCGCTGTAAAAGATCGGCAAAAGACGTCATCACCGGGGTTCGAACCAGCGATGCAAAAGAAAGTCTCGCTCATCAGCTCGCACAGTGCGCCAAGCCATCGCGCCACTGTATGGACTGAGATAATAGGCCGATTAGCTAATACTTACAGCACCCCATGTAGGCACCCGCTGTAAAAGATCGGCAAAAGACGTCATCACCGGGGTTCGAACCAGCGATGCAAAAGAGAGTCTCGCTCATCAGCTCGCACAGTGCGCCAAGCCATCGCGCCACTGTATGGACTGAGATATTAGTCCGATTAGCTAATACTTACAGCACCCCGTGTAGGCACCCGCTGTAAAAGATCGGCAAAAGACGTCATCACCGGGGTTCGAACCAGCGATGCAAAAGAGAGTCTCGCTCATCAGCTCGTAGAGTGCGCCAAGCCATCGCGCCACTGTATGGACTGAGATATTAGGCCGATTAACTAATACTTACAGCTCCCCATGTAGGCACCCGCTGTAAAAGATCGGCAAAAGACGTCATCACCGGGATTCGAACCAGCGATGCAAAAGAGAGTCTCGCTCATCAGCTCGTACAGTGCGCCAAGCCATCGCGCCACTGTATGGACTGAGATATTAGGCCGATTAACTAATACTTACAGCTCCCCATGTAGGCACCCGCTGTAAAAGATCGGCAAAAGA
The DNA here is from genome assembly GCF_037975245.1 of Apostichopus japonicus. Classification (NCBI taxonomy): domain Eukaryota; kingdom Metazoa; phylum Echinodermata; class Holothuroidea; order Aspidochirotida; family Stichopodidae; genus Apostichopus; species Apostichopus japonicus. The sequence goes on along the minus strand of NC_092576.1, from coordinate 35,786,108 downwards.
CGTCACCACCGGGATTCGAACCAGCGATGCAAACGAGAGTCTCGCTCATCAGCTCGTACAGTGTGCCAAGCCATCGCGCCACTGTATGGACTGAGATGTAGGCCGATCAACTAATACTTACAGCTCCCCATGTAGGCACCCGCTGTAAAAGATCGGCAAAAGACGTCATCACCGGGGTTCGAACCAGCGATGCAAAAGAGAGTCTCGCTCATCAGCTCGTACAGTGCGCCAAGCCATCGCGCCACTGTATGGACTGAGATATTAGGCCGATTAACTAATACTTACAGCTCCCCATGTAGGCACCCGCTGTAAAAGATCGGCAAAAGACGTCATCACCGGGGTTCGAACCAGCGATGCAAAAGAGAGTCTCGCTCATCAGCTCGTACAGTGCGCCAAGACATCGCGCCAATGTATGGACTGAGATATTAGGCCGATTAACTAATACTTACAGCTCCCCATGTAGGCACCCGCTGTAAAAGATCGGCAAAAGACGTCATCACCGGGGTTCGAACCAGCGATGCAAAAGAGAGTCTCGCTCATCAGCTCGTACAGTGCGCCAAGCCATCGCGCCACTGTATGGACTGAGATATTAGGCCGATTAACTAATACTTACAGCTCCCCATGTAGGCACCCGCCGTAAAAGGTCGGCAAAAGACGTCATCACCGGGGTTCGAACCAGCGATGCAAAAGAGAGTCTCGCTCATCAGATCGTACAGTGCGCCAAGCCATCGCGCCACTGTATGGACTGAGATATTAGGCCGATTAACTAATACTTACAGCTTAACATGTAGGCACCCGCCGTAAAAGGTCGGCAAAAGACGTCATCACCGGGGTTCGAACCAGCGATGCAAAAGAGAGTCTCACTCATCAGATCGTACAGTGCGCCAAGCCATCGCGCCACTGTATGGACTGAGATATTAGGCCGATTAACTAATACTTACAGCTCCCCATGTAGGCACCCGCTGTAAAAGATCGGCAAAAGACGTCATCACCGGGGTTCGAACCGGCGATGCAAAAGAGAGTCTCGCTCATCAGCTCGTACAGTGCGCCAAGCCATCGCGCCACTGTATGGACTGAGATATTAGGCCGATTAACTAATACTTACAGCTCCCCATGTAGGCACCCGCTGTAAAAGATCGGCAAAAGACGTCATCACCGGGGTTCGAACCGGCGATGCAAAAGAGAGTCTCGCTCATCAGCTCGTACAGTGCGCCAAGCCATCGCGCCACTGTATGGACTGAGATATTAGGCCGATTAACTAATACTTACAGCTTAACATGTAGGCACCCGCTTTAAAAGATCCACAAAAGACGTCATCACAGGGGTTCGAACCGGCGATGCAAAAGAGAGTCTCGCTCATCAGCACGTACAGTGCGCCAAGCCATCGCGCACCTGTATGGACTGAGATATTAGGCCGATTAACTAATACTTACGGCTCCCCATGTAGGCACCCGCTGTAAAAGATCGGCAAAAGACGTCATCAACGGGGTTCGAACCAGCGATGCAAAAGAAAGTCTCGCTCATCAGCTGGTACAGTGAGCCAAGCCATCGCGCCACTGTATGGACTGAGATATTAGGCCGATTAACTAATACTTACAGCTCCCCATGTAGGCACCCGCTGTAAAAGATCGGCAAAAGACGTCATCACCGGGGTTCGAACCAGCGATGCAAAAGAGAGTTTCGCTCATCAGCTCGCACAGTGCGCCAAGCCATCGCGCCACTGTATGGACTGAGATATTAGGCCGAATAACTAATACTTACAGCTTCCCATGTAGGCACCCGCTGTAAAAGATCGGCAAAAGACGTCATCACCGGGGTTCGAACCAGCGATGCAAAAGAGAGTCTCGCTCATCAGCTCGTACAGTGCGCCAAGCCATCGCGCCACTGTATGGACTGAGATATTAGGCCGATTAACTAATACTTACAGCTTAACATGTAGGCACCCGCTGTAAAAGATCGGCAAAAGACGTCATCACCGGGGTTCGAACCAGCGATGCAAAAGAGAGTCTCGCTCATCAGCTCGTACAGTGCGCCAAGCCATCGCGCCACTGTATGGACTGAGATATTAGGCCGATTAACTAATACTTACAGCTTAACATGTAGGCACCCGCTGTAAAAGATCGGCAAAAGACGTCATCACCGGGATTCGAAACAGCGATGCAAAAGAGAGTCTCGCTCATCAGCTCGTACGGTGCGCCAAGCCATCGCGCCACTGTATGGACTGAGATATTAGGCCGATTAACTAATACTTACAGCTTAACATGTAGGCACCCGCTGTAAAAGATCGGCAAAAGACGTCATCACCGGGATTCGAAACAGCGATGCAAAAGAGAGTCTCGCTCATCAGCTCGTACAGTGCGCCAAGCCATCGCGCCACTGTATGGACTGAGATATTAGGCCGAATTATTCATACTTACGGCTTAACATGTAGGCACCCGCTGTAAAAGATCGGCAAAAGACGTCATCACCGGGGTTCGAACCAGCGATGCAAAAGAGATTCTCGCTCATCAGCTCGCACAGTGCGCCAAGCCATCGCGCCACTGTATGGACTGAGATATTAGGCCGATTAACTAATACTTACGGCTTAACATGTAGGCACCCGCTGTAAAAGATCGGCAAAAGACGTCATCACCGGGGTTCGAACCAGCGATGCAAAAGAGAGTCTCGCTCATCAGCTCGCACAGTGCGCCAAGCCATCGCGCCACTGTATGGACTGAGATATTAGTCCGATTAGCTAATACTTACAGCACCCCGTGTAGGCACCCGCTGTAAAAGATCGGCAAAAGACGTCATCACCGGGGTTCGAACCAGCGATGCAAACGAGAGTCTCGCTCATCAGCTCGTACAGTGCGCCAAGCCATCGCGCCACTGTATGGACTGAGATATTAGGCCGATTAACTAATACTTACAGCTCCCCATGTAGGCACCCGCTGTAAAAGATCGGCAAAAGACGTCATCACCGGGGTTCGAACCAGCGATGCAAACAGAGTCTCGCTCATCAGCTCGTACAGTGCGCCAAGCCATCGCGCCACTGTATGGACTGAGATATTAGGCCGATTAACTAATACTTACAGCTTAACATGTAGGCACACGCTGTAAAAGATCGGCAAAAGACGTCATCACCGGGGTTCGAACCAGCGATGCAAAAGAGATTCTCGCTCATCAGCTCGCACAGTGCGCCAAGCCATCGCGCCACTGTATGGACTGAGATATTAGGCCGATTAACTAATACTTACAGCTTAACATGTAGGCACCCGCTGTAAAAGATCGGCAAAAGACGTCATCACCGGGGTTCGAACCAGCGATGCAAAAGAGAGTCTCGCTCATCAGCTCGTACAGTGCGCCAAGCCATCGCGCCACTGTATGGACTGAGATATTAGGCCGATTAACTAATACTTACAGCTTAACATGTAGGCACCCGCTGTAAAAGATCGGCAAAAGACGTCATCACCGGGGTTCGAACCAGCGATGCAAAAGAGAGTCTCGCTCATCAGCTCGTACAGTGCGCCAAGCCATCGCGCCACTGTATGGACTGAGATATTAGGCCGAATTATTCATACTTACGGCTTAACATGTAGGCACCCGCTGTAAAAGATCGGCAAAAGACGTCATCACCGGGGTTCGAACCAGCGATGCAAAAGAGAGTCTCGCTCATCAGCTCGTACAGTGCGCCAAGCCATCGCGCCACTGTATGTACTGAGATATTAGGCCGATTAACTAATACTTACAGCTCCCCATGTAGGCACCCGCTGTAAAAGATCGGCAAAAGACGTCATCACCGGGGTTCGAACCAGCGATGCAAAAGAGAGTCTCGCTCATCAGCTCGCACAGTGCGCCAAGCCATCGCGCCACTGTATGGACTGAGATATTAGGCCGATTAACTAATACTTACGGCTTAACATGTAGGCACCCGCTGTAAAAGATCGGCAAAAGACGTCATCACCGGGGTTCGAACCAGCGATGCAAAAGAGAGTCTCGCTCATTAACGCTCGTAGAGTGCGCCAAGCCATCGCGCCACTGTATGGACTGAGATATTAGGCCGATTAACTAATACTTACAGCTTAACATGTAGGCACCCGCTGTAAAAGATCGGCAAAAGACGTCACCACCGGGATTCGAACCAGCGATGCAAACGAGAGTCTCGCTCATCAGCTCGTACAGTGCGCCAAGCCATCGCGCCACTGTATGGACTGAGATATTAGGCCGATCAACTAATACTTACAGCTCCCCATGTAGGCAGCCGCTGTAAAAGATCGGCAAAAGACGTCATCACCGGGGTTCGAACCAGCGATGCAAAAGAGAGTCTCGCTCATCAGCTCGTACAGTGCGCCAAGCCATCGCGCCACTGTATGGACTGAGATATTAGGCCGATTAACTAATACTTACAGCTCCCCATGTAGGCACCCGCTGTAAAAGATCGGCAAAAGACGTCATCACCGGGGTTCGAACCAGCGATGCAAAAGAGATTCTCGCTCATCAGCTCGCACAGTGCGCCAAGCCATCGCGCCACTGTATGGACTGAGATATTAGGCCGATTAACTAATACTTACAGCACCCTATGTAGGCACCCGCTGTAAAAGATCGGCAAAAGACGTCATCACAGGGGTTCGAACCAGCGATGCAAAAGAGAGTCTCGCTCATCAGCTCGTACAGTGCGCCAAGACATCGCGCCACTGTATGGACTGAGATATTAGGCCGATTAACTAATACTTACAGCTCCCCATGTAGGCACCCGCCGTAAAAGATCGGCAAAAGACGTCATCACCGGGGTTCGAACCAGCGATGCAAAAGAGAGTCTCGCTCATCAGCTCGTACAGTGCGCCAAGCCATGGCGCCACTGTATGGACTGAGATATTAGGCCGATTAACTAATACTTACAGCTCCCCATGTAGGCACCCGCCGTAAAAGGTCGGCAAAAGACGTCATCACCGGGGTTCGAACCAGCGATGCAAAAGAGAGTCTCACTCATCAGATCGTACAGTGCGCCAAGCCATCGCGCCACTGTATGGACTGAGATATTAGTCCGATTAACTAATACTTACAGCTCCCCATGTAGGCACCCGCTGTAAAAGATCGGCAAAAGACGTCATCACCGGGGTTCGAACCGGCGATGCAAAAGAGAGTCTCGCTCATCAGCTCGTACAGTGCGCCAAGCCATCGCGCCACTGTATGGACTGAGATATTAGGCCGATTAACTAATACTTACAGCTCCCCATGTAGGCACCCGCTGTAAAAGATCGGCAAAAGACGTCATCACCGTGGTTCGAACCGGCGATGCAAAAGAGAGTCTCGCTCATCAGCTCGTACAGTGCGCCAAGCCATCGCGCCACTGTATTGACTGAGATATTAGGCCGATTAACTAATACTTACAGCTTAACATGTAGGCACCCGCTGTAAAAGATCGGCAAAAGACGTCATCACCGGGGTTCGAACCAGCGATGCAAAAGAGAGTCTCGCTCATCAGCTCGTACAGTGCGCCAAGCCATCGCGCCACTGTATGGACTGAGATATTAGGCCGATTAACTAATACTTACAGCTCCCCATGTAGGCACCCGCTGTAAAAGATCGGCAAAAGACGTCATCACAGGGGTTCGAACCAGCGATGCAAAAGAAAGTCTCGCTCATCAGCTCGTACAGTGAGCCAAGCCATCGCGCCACTGTATGGACTGAGATATTAGGCCGATTAACTAATACTTACAGCTTAACATGTAGGCACCCGCTGTAAAAGATCGGCAAAAGACGTCATCACCGGGGTTCGAACCAGCGATGCAAAAGAGAGTCTCGCTCATCAGCTCGCACAGTGCGCCAAGCCATCGCGCCACTGTATGGACTGAGATATTAGGCCGAATAACTAATACTTACAGCTTCCCATGTAGGCACCCGCTGTAAAAGATCGGCAAAAGACGTCATCACCGGGGTTCGAACCAGCGATGCAAAAGAGAGTCTCGCTCATCAGCTCGTACAGTGCGCCAAGCCATCGCGCCACTGTATGGACTGAGATATTAGGCCGATTAACTAATACTTACAGCTTAACATATAGGCACCCGCTGTAAAAGATCGGCAAAAGACGTCATCACCGGGGTTCGAACCAGCGATGCAAAAGAGAGTCTCGCTCATCAGCTCGTACAGTGCGCCAAGCCATCGCGCCACTGTATGGACTGAGATATTAGGCCGAATTATTCATACTTACGGCTTAACATGTAGGCACCCGCTGTAAAAGATCGGCAAAAGACGTCATCACCGGGGTTCGAAACAGCGATGCAAAAGAAAGTCTCGCTCATCAGCTCGCACAGTGCGCCAAGCCATCGCGCCACTGTATGGACTGAGATATTAGGCCGATTAACTAATACTTACGGCTTAACATGTAGGCACCCGCTGTAAAAGATCGGCAAAAGACGTCATCACCGGGGTTCGAACCAGCGATGCAAAAGAGAGTCTCGCTCATCAGCTCGCACAGTGCGCCAAGCCATCGCGCCACTGTATGAACTGAGATATTAGGCCGATTAGCTAATACTTACAGCACCCCATGTAGGCACCCGCTGTAAAAGATCGGCAAAAGACGTCATCACCGGGGTTCGAACCAGCGATGCAAAAGAGAGTCTCGCTCATCAGCTCGCACAGTGCGCCAAGCCATCGCGCCACTGTATGGACTGAGATATTAGGCCGATTAGCTAATACTTACAGCACCCCGTGTAGGCACCCGCTGTAAAAGATCGGCAAAAGACGTCATCACCGGGGTTCGAACCAGCGATGCAAACGAGAGTCTCGCTCATCAGCTCGTACAGTGCGCCAAGCCATCGCGCCACTGTATGGACTGAGATATTAGGCCGATTAACTAATACTTACAGCTCCCCATGTAGGCACCCGCTGTAAAAGATCGGCAAAAGACGTCATCACCAGGGTTCGAACCGGCGATGCAAAAGAGAGTCTCGCTCATCAGCTCGTACAGTGCGCCAAGCCATCGCGCCACTGTATGGACTGAGATATTAGGCCGATTAACTAATACTTACAGCTCCCCATGTAGGCACCCGCTGTAAAAGATCGGCAAAAGACGTCATCACCGGGGTTCGAACCAGCGATGCAAAAGAGATTCTCGCTAATCAGCTCGCACAGTGCGCCAAGCCATCGCGCCACTGTATGGACTGAGATATTAGGCCGATTAACTAATACTTACAGCACCCTATGTAGGCACCCGCTGTAAAAGATCGGCAAAAGACGTCATCACAGGGGTTCGAACCAGCGATGCAAAAGAGAGTCTAGCTCATCAGCTCGTACAGTGCGCCAAGACATCGCGCCACTGTATGGACTGAGATATTAGGCCGATTAACTAATACTTACAGCTCCCCATGTAGGCACCCGCTGTAAAAGATCGGCAAAAGACGTCATCACCGGGGTTCGAACCAGCGATGCAAAAGAGAGTCTCGCTCATCAGCTCGTACAGTGCGCCAAGCCATCGCGCCACTGTATGGACTGAGATATTAGGCCGATTAACTAATACTTACAGCTCCCCATGTAGGCACCCGCTGTAAAAGATCGGCAAAAGACGTCATCACCGGGGTTCGAACCGGCGATGCAAAAGAGAGTCTCGCTCATCAGCTCGTACAGTGCGCCAAGCCATCGCGCCACTGTATGGACTGACATATTAGGCCGATTAACTAATACTTACAGCTCCCCATGTAGGCACCCGCTGTAAAAGATCGGCAAAAGACGTCATCACCGGGGTTCGAACCGGCGATGCAAAAGAGAGTCTCGCTCATCAGCTCGTACAGTGCGCCAAGCCATCGCACCACTGTATGGACTGAGATATTAGGCCGATTAACTAATACTTACAGCTCCCCATGTAGGCACCCGCTGTAAAAGATCGGCAAAAGACGTCATCACCGGGGTTCGAAACAGCGATGCAAAAGAGAGTCTCGCTCATCAGCTTGTAGAGTGCGCCAAGCCATCGCACCACTGTATGGACTGAGATATTAGGCCGATTAACTAATACTTACAGCTTAACATGTAGGCACCCGCTGTAAAAGATGGGCAAAAGACGTCATCACCGGGGTTCGAACCAGCGATGCAAAAGAGAGTCTCGCTCATCAGCTCGTACAGTGCGCCAAGCCATCGCGCCACTGTATGGACTGAGATATTAGGCCGATTAACTAATACTTACAGCTTAACATGTAGGCACCCGCTGTAAAAGATCCGCAAAAGACGTCATCACCGGGGTTCGAACCAGCGATGCAAAAGAGAGTCTCGCTCATCAGCTCGTACAGTGCGCCAAGCCATCGCGCCACTGTATGGACTGAGATATTAGGCCGAATAACTAATACTTACAGCTCCCCATGTAGGCACCCGCTGTAAAAGATCGGCAAAAGACGTCACCACCGGGATTCGAACCAGCGATGCAAACGAGAGTCTCGCTCATCAGCTCGTACAGTGCGCCAAGCCATCGCGCCACTGTATGGACTGAGATATTAGGCCGATTAACTAATACTTACAGCTCCCCATGTAGGCACCCGCTGTAAAAGATCGGCAAAAGACGTCATCACCGGGGTTCGAACCAGCGATGCAAAAGAGAGTCTCGCTCATCAGCTCGTACAGTGCGCCAAGCCATCGCGCCACTGTATGGACTGAGATATTAGGCCGATTAACTAATACTTACAGCTTAACATGTAGGCACCCGCTGTAAAAAGATCGGCAAAAGACGTCATCACCGGGGTTCGAACCAGCGATGCAAAAGAGAGTCTCGCTCATCAGCTCGTACAGTGCGCCAAGCCATCGCGCCACTGTATGGACTGAGATATTAGGCCGATTAACTAATACTTACAGCTCCCCATGTAGGCACCCGCTGTAAAAGATCGGCAAAAGACGTCATCACCGGGGTTCGAACCAGCGATGCAAAAGAGATTCTCGCTCATCAGCTCGCACAGTGCGCCAAGCCATCGCGCCACTGTATGGACTGAGATATTAGGCCGATTAACTAATACTTACAGCTCCCCATGTAGGCACCCGCTGTAAAAGATCGGCAAAAGACGTCATCACCGGGGTTCGAACCGGCGATGCAAAAGAGAGTCTCGCTCATCAGCTCGTACAGTGCGCCAAGCCATCGCACCACTGTATGGACTGAGATATTAGGCCGATTAACTAATACTTACAGCTCCCCATGTAGGCACCCGCTGTAAAAGATCGGCAAAAGACGTCATCACCGGGGTTCGAAACAGCGATGCAAAAGAGAGTCTCGCTCATCAGCTTGTAGAGTGCGCCAAGCCATCGCACCACTGTATGGACTGAGATATTAGGCCGATTAACTAATACTTACAGCTTAACATGTAGGCACCCGCTGTAAAAGATGGGCAAAAGACGTCATCACCGGGGTTCGAACCAGCGATGCAAAAGAGAGTCTCGCTCATCAGCTCGTACAGTGCGCCAAGCCATCGCGCCACTGTATGGACTGAGATATTAGGCCGATTAACTAATACTTACAGCTTAACATGTAGGCACCCGCTGTAAAAGATCCGCAAAAGACGTCATCACCGGGGTTCGAACCAGCGATGCAAAAGAGAGTCTCGCTCATCAGCTCGTACAGTGCGCCAAGCCATCGCGCCACTGTATGGACTGAGATATTAGGCCGAATAACTAATACTTACAGCTCCCCATGTAGGCACCCGCTGTAAAAGATCGGCAAAAGACGTCACCACCGGGATTCGAACCAGCGATGCAAACGAGAGTCTCGCTCATCAGCTCGTACAGTGCGCCAAGCCATCGCGCCACTGTATGGACTGAGATATTAGGCCGATTAACTAATACTTACAGCTCCCCATGTAGGCACCCGCTGTAAAAGATCGGCAAAAGACGTCATCACCGGGGTTCGAACCAGCGATGCAAAAGAGAGTCTCGCTCATCAGCTCGTACAGTGCGCCAAGCCATCGCGCCACTGTATGGACTGAGATATTAGGCCGATTAACTAATACTTACAGCTTAACATGTAGGCACCCGCTGTAAAAAGATCGGCAAAAGACGTCATCACCGGGGTTCGAACCAGCGATGCAAAAGAGAGTCTCGCTCATCAGCTCGTACAGTGCGCCAAGCCATCGCGCCACTGTATGGACTGAGATATTAGGCCGATTAACTAATACTTACAGCTCCCCATGTAGGCACCCGCTGTAAAAGATCGGCAAAAGACGTCATCACCGGGGTTCGAACCAGCGATGCAAAAGAGATTCTCGCTCATCAGCTCGCACAGTGCGCCAAGCCATCGCGCCACTGTATGGACTGAGATATTAGGCCGATTAACTAATACTTACAGCACCCTATGTAGGCACCCGCTGTAAAAGATCGGCAAAAGACGTCATCACAGGGGTTCGAACCAGCGATGCAAAAGAGAGTCTAGCTCATCAGCTCGTACAGTGCGCCAAGACATCGCGCCACTGTATGGACTGAGATATTAGGCCGATTAACTAATACTTACAGCTCCCCATGTAGGCACCCGCTGTAAAAGATCGGCAAAAGACGTCATCACCGGGGTTCGAACCAGCGATGCAAAAGAGAGTCTCGCTCATCAGCTCGTACAGTGCGCCAAGCCATCGCGCCACTGTATGGACTGAGATATTAGGCCGATTAACTAATACTTACAGCTCCCCATGTAGGCACCCGCCGTAAAAGGTCGGCAAAAGACGTCATCACCGGGGTTCGAACCAGCGATGCAAAAGAGAGTCTCACTCATCAGATCGTACAGTGCGCCAAGCCATCGCGCCACTGTATGGACTGAGATATTAGGCCGATTAACTAATACTTACAGCTCCCCATGTAGGCACCCGCTGTAAAAGATCGGCAAAAGACGTCATCACCGGGGTTCGAACCGGCGATGCAAAAGAGAGTCTCGCTCATCAGCTCGTACAGTGCGCCAAGCCATCGCGCCACTGTATGGACTGACATATTAGGCCGATTAACTAATACTTACAGCTCCCCATGTAGGCACCCGCTGTAAAAGATCGGCAAAAGACGTCATCACCGGGGTTCGAACCGGCGATGCAAAAGAGAGTCTCGCTCATCAGCTCGTACAGTGCGCCAAGCCATCGCGCCACTGTATGGACTGAGATATTAGGCCGATTAACTAATACTTACAGCTCCCCATGTAGGCACCCGCTGTAAAAGATCGGCAAAAGACGTCATCACCGGGGTTCGAAACAGCGATGCAAAAGAGAGTCTCGCTCATCAGCTTGTAGAGTGCGCCAAGCCATCGCACCACTGTATGGACTGAGATATTAGGCCGATTAACTAATACTTACAGCTTAACATGTAGGCACCCGCTGTAAAAGATGGGCAAAAGACGTCATCACCGGGGTTCGAACCAGCGATGCAAAAGAGAGTCTCGCTCATCAGCTCGTACAGTGCGCCAAGCCATCGCGCCACTGTATGGACTGAGATATTAGGCCGATTAACTAATACTTACAGCTTAACATGTAGGCACCCGCTGTAAAAGATCCGCAAAAGACGTCATCACAGGGGTTCGAACCAGCGATGCAAAAGAGAGTCTCGCTCATCAGCACGTACAGTGCGCCAAGCCATCGCGCACCTGTATGGACTGAGATATTAGGCCGATTAACTAATACTTACAGCTCCCCATGTAGGCACCCGCTGTAAAAGATCGGCAAAAGACGTCATCACCGGGGTTCGAACCAGCGATGCAAAAGAGAGTCTCGCTCATCAGCTCGTACAGTGCGCCAAGCCATCGCGCCACTGTATGGACTGAGATATTAGGCCGATTAACTAATACTTACAGCTTAACATGTAGGCACCCGCTTTAAAAGATCGGCAAAAGACGTCATCACCGGGGTTCGAACCAGCGATGCAAACGAGAGTCTCGCTCATCAGCTCGTACAGTGCGCCAAGCCATCGCGCCACTGTATGGACTGAGATATTAGGCCGATTAACTAATACTTACAGCTCCGCATGTAGGCACCCGCTGTAAAAAGATCGGCAAAATACGTCATCACCGGGGTTCGAACCAGCGATGCAAAAGAGAGTCTCGCTCATCAGCTCGTAGAGTGCGCCAAGCCATCGTCAACTGTATGGACTGAGATATTAGGCCGATTAACTAATACTTACAGCTTAACATGTAGGCACCCGCTGTAAAAAGATCGGCAAAAGACGTCATCACCGGGGTTCGAACCAGCGATGCAAAAAAGAGTCTCGCTCATCAGATGGTACAGTGCGCCAAGCCATCGCGCCACTCTATGGACTGAGATATTAGGCCGATTAACTAATACTTACAGCTCCCCATGTAGGCACCCGCTGTAAAAGATCGGCAAAAGACGTCATCACCGGGGTTCGAAACAGCGATGCAAAAGAGAGTCTCGCTCATCAGCTCGTACAGTGCGCCAAGCCATCGCGCCACTGTATGGACTGAGATATTAGGCCGATTAACTAATACTTACAGCTCCCCATGTAGGCACCCGCTGTAAAAGATCGGCAAAAGACGTCATCACCGGGGTTCGAACCAGCGATGCAAAAGAGAGTCTCGCTCATCAGCTCGTACAGTGCGCCAAGCCATCGCGCCACTGTATGGACTGAGATATTAGGCCGATTAACTAATACTTACAGCTCCCCATGTAGGCACCCGCTGTAAAAAGATCGGCAAAAGACGTCATCACCGGGGTTCGAACCAGCGATGCAAAAGAGAGTCTCGCTCATCAGCTCGTACAGTGCGCCAAGCCATCGCGCCACTGTATGGACTGAGATATTAGGCCGATTAACTAATACTTACAGCTCCCCATGTAGGCACCCGCTGTAAAAGATCGGCAAAAGACGTCATCACCGGGGTTCGAAACAGCGATGCAAAAGAGAGTCTCGCTCATCAGCTCGTACAGTGCGCCAAGACATCGCGCCACTGTATGGACTGGGATATTAGGCCGATTAACTAATACTTACAGCTTAACATGTAGGCACCCGCTGTAAAAGATCGGCAAAAGACGTCATCACCGGGGTTCGAAACAGCGATGCAAAAGAGAGTCTCGCTCATCAGCTCGTACAGTGCGCCAAGACATCGCGCCACTGTATGGACTGGGATATTAGGCCGATTAACTAATACTTACAGCTTAACATGTAGGCACCCGCTGTAAAAGATCGGCAAAAGACGTCATCACAGGGGTTCGAACCAGCGATGCAAAAGAGAGACTCGCTCATCAGCACGTACAGTGCGCCAAGCCATCGCGCCACTGTATGGACTGAGATATTAGGCCGATTAACTAATACTTACAGCTTCCCATGTAGGCACCCGCTGTAAAAGATCGGCAAAAGACGTCATCACCGGGGTTCGAACCAGCGATGCAAAAGAGAGTCTCGCTCATCAGCTCGCACAGTGCGCCAAGCCATCGCGCCACTGTATGGACTGAGATATTAGGCCGATTAACTAATACTTACAGCTTCCCATGTAGGCACCCGCTGTAAAAGATCGGCAAAAGACGTCATCACCGGGGTTCGAACCAGCGATGCAAAAGAGAGTCTCGCTCATCAGCTCGCACAGTGCGCCAAGCCATCGCGCCACTGTATGGACTGAGATATTAGGCCGATTAACTAATACTTACAGCTCCCCATGTAGGCACTTGCTGTAAAAGATCGGCAAAAGACGTCATCACCGGGGTTCGAACCAGCGATGCAAAAGAGAGTCTCGCTCATCAGCTCGTACAGTGCGCCAAGCCATCGCGCCACTGTATGGACTGAGATATTAGGCCGATTAACTAATACTTACAGCTTAACATGTAGGCACCCGCTATAAAAAGATCGGCAAAAGACGTCATCACCGGGATTCGAACCAGCGATGCAAAAGAGAGTCTCGCTCATCAGCTCGTACAGTGCGCCAAGCCATCGCGCCACTGTATGGACTGAGATATTAGGCCGATTAACTAATACTTACAGCTTAACATGTAGGCACCCGCTGTAAAAGATCGGCAAAAGACGTCATCACCGGGGTTCGAACCAGCGATGCAAAAGAGAGTCTCGCTCATCAGCTCGTACAGTGCGCCAAGCCATCGCGCCACTGTATGGACTGAGATATTAGGCCGATTAACTAATACTTACAGCTTAACATGTAGGCACCCGCTGTAAAAGATCGGCAAAAGACGTCATCACCGGGATTCGAACCAGCGATGCAAACGAGAGTCTCGCTCATCAGCTCGTACAGTGCGCCAAGCCATCGCGCCACTGTATGGACTGAGATATTAGGCCGATTAACTAATACTTACAGCTTAACATGTAGGCACCCGCTGTAAAAGATCGGCAAAAGACGTCATCACCGGGGTTCGAACCAGCGATGCAAAAGAGAGTCTCGCTCATCAGCTCGTACAGTGCGCCAAGCCATCGCGCCACTGTATGGACTGAGATATTAGGCCGATTAACTAATACTTACAGCTTAACATGTAGGCACCCGCTGTAAAAGATCGGCAAAAGACGTCATCACCGGGGTTCGAACCAGCGATGCAAACGAGAGTCTCGCTCATCAGCTCGTACAGTGCGCCAAGCCATCGCGCCACTGTATGGACTGAGATATTAGGCCGATTAACTAATACTTACAGCTTAACATGTAGGCACCCGCTGTAAAAAGATCGGCAAAAGACGTCATCACCGGGGTTCGAACCAGCGATGCAAAAGAGAGTCTCGCTCATCAGCTCGTACAGTGCGCCAAGCCATCGCGCCACTGTATGGACTGAGATATTAGGCCGATTAACTAATACTTACAGCTTAACATGTAGGCACCCGCTGTAAAAGATCGGCAAAAGACGTCATCACCGGGGTTCGAACCAGCGATGCAAAAGAGAGTCTCGCTCATCAGCTCGTACAGTGCGCCAAGCCATCGCGCCACTGTATGGACTGAGATATAAGGCCGAATAACTAATACTTACAGCTTAACATGTAGGCACCCGCTGTAAAAGATCGGCAAAAGACGTCATCACCGGGGTTCGAAACAGCGATGCAAAAGAGAGTCTCGCTCATCAGCTCGTACAGTGCGCCAAGACATCGCGCCACTGTATGGACTGAGATATTAGGCCGATTAACTAATACTTACAGCTTAACATGTAGGCACCCGCTGTAAAAGATCGGCAAAAGACGTCATCACAGGGGTTCGAACCAGCGATGCAAAAGAGAGACTCGCTCATCAGCACGTACAGTGCGCCAAGCCATCGCGCCACTGTATGGACTGAGATATTAGGCCGATTAACTAATACTTACAGCTTAACATGTAGGCACCCGCTGTAAAAGATCCGCAAAAGACGTCATCACAGGGGTTCGAACCAGCGATGCAAAAGAGAGTCTCGCTCATCAGCACGTACAGTGCGCCAAGCCATCGCGCACCTGTATGGACTGAGATATTAGGCCGATTAACTAATACTTACAGCTCCCCATGTAGGCACCCGCTGTAAAAGATCGGCAAAAGACGTCATCACCGGGGTTCGAACCAGCGATGCAAAAGAGAGTCTCGCTCATCAGCTCGTACAGTGCGCCAAGCCATCGCGCCACTGTATGGACTGAGATATTAGGCCGATTAACTAATACTTACAGCTTAACATGTAGGCACCCGCTGTAAAAGATCGGCAAAAGACGTCATCACCGGGGTTCGAACCAGCGATGCAAACGAGAGTCTCGCTCATCAGCTCGTACAGTGCGCCAAGCCATCGCGCCACTGTATGGACTGAGATATTAGGCCGATTAACTAATACTTACAGCTCCCCATGTAGGCACCCGCTGTAAAAAGATCGGCAAAATACGTCATCACCGGGGTTCGAACCAGCGATGCAAAAGAGAGTCTCGCTCATCAGCTCGTAGAGTGCGCCAAGCCATCGTCAACTGTATGGACTGAGATATTAGGCCGATTAACTAATACTTACAGCTTAACATGTAGGCACCCGCTGTAAAAAGATCGGCAAAAGACGTCATCACCGGGGTTCGAACCAGCGATGCAAAAGAGAGTCTCGCTCATCAGATGGTACAGTGCGCCAAGCCATCGCGCCACTCTATGGACTGAGATATTAGGCCGATTAACTAATACTTACAGCTCCCCATGTAGGCACCCGCTGTAAAAGATCGGCAAAAGACGTCATCACCGGGGTTCGAAACAGCGATGCAAAAGAGAGTCTCGCTCATCAGCTCGTACAGTGCGCCAAGCCATCGCGCCACTGTATGGACTGAGATATTAGGCCGATTAACTAATACTTACAGCTCCCCATGTAGGCACCCGCTGTAAAAGATCGGCAAAAGACGTCATCACCGGGGTTCGAACCAGCGATGCAAAAGAGAGTCTCGCTCATCAGCTCGTACAGTGCGCCAAGCCATCGCGCCACTGTATGGACTGAGATATTAGGCCGATTAACTAATACTTACAGCTCCCCATGTAGGCACCCGCTGTAAAAAGATCGGCAAAAGACGTCATCACCGGGGTTCGAACCAGCGATGCAAAAGAGAGTCTCGCTCATCAGCTCGTACAGTGCGCCAAGCCATCGCGCCACTGTATGGACTGAGATATTAGGCCGAATAACTAATACTTACAGCTCCCCATGTAGGCACCCGCTGTAAAAGATCGGCAAAAGACGTCATCACCGGGGTTCGAACCAGCGATGCAAAAGAGAGTCTCGCTCATCAGCTCGTACAGTGCGCCAAGCCATCGCGCCACTGTATGGACTGAGATATAAGGCCGAATAACTAATACTTACAGCTTAACATGTAGGCACCCGCTGTAAAAGATCGGCAAAAGACGTCATCACCGGGGTTCGAAACAGCGATGCAAAAGAGAGTCTCGCTCATCAGCTCGTACAGTGCGCCAAGACATCGCGCCACTGTATGGACTGGGATATTAGGCCGATTAACTAATACTTACAGCTTAACATGTAGGCACCCGCTGTAAAAGATCGGCAAAAGACGTCATCACAGGGGTTCGAACCAGCGATGCAAAAGAGAGACTCGCTCATCAGCACGTACAGTGCGCCAAGCCATCGCGCCACTGTATGGACTGAGATATTAGGCCGATTAACTAATACTTACAGCTTCCCATGTAGGCACCCGCTGTAAAAGATCGGCAAAAGACGTCATCACCGGGGTTCGAACCAGCGATGCAAAAGAGAGTCTCGCTCATCAGCTCGCACAGTGCGCCAAGCCATCGCGCCACTGTATGGACTGAGATATTAGGCCGATTAACTAATACTTACAGCTTCCCATGTAGGCACCCGCTGTAAAAGATCGGCAAAAGACGTCATCACCGGGATTCGAACCAGCGATGCAAAAGAGAGTCTCGCTCATCAGCTCGCACAGTGCGCCAAGCCATCGCGCCACTGTATGGACTGAGATATTAGGCCGATTAACTAATACTTACAGCTCCCCATGTAGGCACCCGCTGTAAAAGATCGGCAAAAGACGTCATCACCGGGGTTCGAACCAGCGATGCAAAAGAGAGTCTCGCTCATCAGCTCGTACAGTGCGCCAAGCCATCGCGCCACTGTATGGACTGAGATATTAGGCCGATTAACTAATACTTACAGCTTAACATGTAGGCACCCGCTATAAAAAGATCGGCAAAAGACGTCATCACCGGGATTCGAACCAGCGATGCAAAAGAGAGTCTCGCTCATCAGCTCGTACAGTGCGCCAAGCCATCGCGCCACTGTATGGACTGAGATATTAGGCCGATTAACTAATACTTACAGCTTAACATGTAGGCACCCGCTGTAAAAGATCGGCAAAAGACGTCATCACCGGGGTTCGAACCAGCGATGCAAAAGAGAGTCTCGCTCATCAGCTCGTACAGTGCGCCAAGCCATCGCGCCACTGTATGGACTGAGATATTAGGCCGATTAACTAATACTTACAGCTTAACATGTAGGCACCCGCTGTAAAAGATCGGCAAAAGACGTCATCACCGGGATTCGAACCAGCGATGCAAACGAGAGTCTCGCTCATCAGCTCGTACAGTGCGCCAAGCCATCGCGCCACTGTATGGACTGAGATATTAGGCCGATTAACTAATACTTACAGCTTAACATGTAGGCACCCGCTGTAAAAGATCGGCAAAAGACGTCATCACCGGGGTTCGAACCAGCGATGCAAAAGAGAGTCTCGCTCATCAGCTCGTACAGTGCGCCAAGCCATCGCGCCACTGTATGGACTGAGATATTAGGCCGATTAACTAATACTTACAGCTTAACATGTAGGCACCCGCTGTAAAAGATCGGCAAAAGACGTCATCACCGGGGTTCGAACCAGCGATGCAAACGAGAGTCTCGCTCATCAGCTCGTACAGTGCGCCAAGCCATCGCGCCACTGTATGGACTGAGATATTAGGCCGATTAACTAATACTTACAGCTTAACATGTAGGCACCCGCTGTAAAAAGATCGGCAAAAGACGTCATCACCGGGGTTCGAACCAGCGATGCAAAAGAGAGTCTCGCTCATCAGCTCGTACAGTGCGCCAAGCCATCGCGCCACTGTATGGACTGAGATATTAGGCCGATTAACTAATACTTACAGCTTAACATGTAGGCACCCGCTGTAAAAGATCGGCAAAAGACGTCATCACCGGGGTTCGAACCAGCGATGCAAAAGAGAGTCTCGCTCATCAGCTCGTACAGTGCGCCAAGCCATCGCGCCACTGTATGGACTGAGATATTAGGCCGATTAACTAATACTTACAGCTCCCCATGTAGGCACCCGCTGTAAAAAGATCGGCAAAAGACGTCATCACCGGGGTTCGAACCAGCGATGCAAAAGAGAGTCTCGCTCATCAGCTCGTACAGTGCGCCAAGCCATCGCGCCACTGTATGGACTGAGATATTAGGCCGATTAACTAATACTTACAGCTCCCCATGTAGGCACCCGCTGTAAAAGATCGGCAAAAGACGTCATCACCGGGGTTCGAACCAGCGATGCAAAAGAGAGTCTCGCTCATCAGCTCGTACAGTGCGCCAAGCCATCGCGCCACTGTATGGACTGAGATATAAGGCCGAATAACTAATACTTACAGCTTAACATGTAGGCACCCGCTGTAAAAGATCGGCAAAAGACGTCATCACCGGGGTTCGAAACAGCGATGCAAAAGAGAGTCTCGCTCATCAGCTCGTACAGTGCGCCAAGACATCGCGCCACTGTATGGACTGAGATATTAGGCCGATTAACTAATACTTACAGCTTAACATGTAGGCACCCGCTGTAAAAGATCGGCAAAAGACGTCATCACAGGGGTTCGAACCAGCGATGCAAAAGACAGACTCGCTCATCAGCACGTACAGTGCGCCAAGCCATCGCGCCACTGTATGGACTGAGATATTAGGCCGATTAACTAATACTTACAGCTCCCCATGTAGGCACCCGCTGTAAAAGATCGGCAAAAGACGTCATCACCGGGGTTCGAACCAGCGATGCAAAAGAGAGTCTCGCTCATCAGCTCGCACAGTGCGCCAAGCCATCGCGCCACTGTATGGACTGAGATATTAGGCCGATTAACTAATACTTACAGCTCCCCATGTAGGCACCCGCTGTAAAAGATCGGCAAAAGACGTCATCACCGGGGTTCGAACCAGCGATGCAAAAGAGAGTCTCGCTCATCAGCTCGCACAGTGCGCCAAGCCATCCCGCCACTGTATGGACTGAGATATTAGGCCGATTAACTAATACTTACAGCTTCCCATGTAGGCACCCGCTGTAAAAGATCGGCAAAAGACGTCATCACCGGGGTTCGAACCAGCGATGCAAAAGAGAGTCTCGCTCATCAGCTCGTACAGTGCGCCAAGCCATCGCGCCACTGTATGGACTGAGATATTAGGCCGATTAACTAATACTTACAGCTTCCCATGTAGGCACCCGCTGTAAAAGATCGGCAAAAGACGTCATCACCGGGGTTCGAACCAGCGATGCAAAAGAGAGTCTCGCTCATCAGCTCGTACAGTGCGCCAAGCCATCGCGCCACTGTATGGACTGAGATATTAGGCCGATTAACTAATACTTACAGCTCCCCATGTAGGCACCCGCTGTAAAAGATCGGCAAAAGACGTCATCACCGGGGTTCGAACCAGCGATGCAAAAGAGAGTCTCGCTCATCAGCTCGTACAGTGCGCCAAGCCATCGCGCCACTGTATGGACTGAGATATTAGGCCGATTAACTAATACTTACAGCTCCCCATGTAGGCACCCGCTGTAAAAAGATCGGCAAAAGACGTCATCACCGGGGTTCGAACCAGCGATGCAAAAGAGAGTCTCGCTCATCAGCTCGTACAGTGCGCCAAGCCATCGCGCCACTGTATGGACTGAGATATTAGGCCGAATAACTAATACTTACAGCTCCCCATGTAGGCACCCGCTGTAAAAGATCGGCAAAAGACGTCATCACCGGGGTTCGAACCAGCGATGCAAAACAGAGTCTCGCTCATCAGCTCGTACAGTGCGCCAAGCCATCGCGCCACTGTATGGACTGAGATATAAGGCCGAATAACTAATACTTACAGCTTAACATGTAGGCACCCGCTGTAAAAGATCGGCAAAAGACGTCATCACCGGGGTTCGAACCAGCGATGCAATAGAGATTCTCGCTCATCAGCTCGTACAGTGCGCCAAGCCATCGCGCCACTGTATGGACTGAGATATTAGGCCGATTAACTAATACTTACAGCTTAACATGTAGGCACCCGCTGTAAAAGATCGGCAAAAGACGTCATCACAGGGGTTCGAACCAGCGATGCAAAAGAGAGACTCGCTCATCAGCACGTACAGTGCGCCAAGCCATCGCGCCCCTGTATGGACTGAGATATTAGGCCGATTAACTAATACTTACAGCTCCCCATGTAGGCACCCGCTGTAAAAGATCGGCAAAAGACGTCATCACCGGGGTTCGAACCAGCGATGCAAAAGAGAGTCTCGCTCATCAGCTCGTACAGTGCGCCAAGCCATCGCGCCACTGTATGGACTGAGATATTAGGCCGATTAACTAATACTTACAGCTCCCCATGTAGGCACCCGCTGTAAAAAGATCGGCAAAAGACGTCATCACCGGGGTTCGAACCAGCGATGCAAAAGAGAGTCTCGCTCATCAGCTCGTACAGTGCGCCAAGCCATCGCGCCACTCTATGGACTGAGATATTAGGCCGATTAACTAATACTTACAGCTCCCCATGTAGGCACACGAAATAAAAGATCGGCAAAAGACGTCATCACCGGGGTTCGAACCAGCGATGCAAAAGAGAGTCTCGCTCATCAGCTCGTACAGTGAGCCAAGCCATCGCGCCACTGTATGGACTGAGATATTAGGCCGATTAACTAATACTTACAGCTCCCCATGTAGGCACCCGCTGTAAAAGATCGGCAAAAGACGTCATCACCGGGGTTCGAACCGGCGATGCAAAAGAGAGTCTTGCTCATCAGCTCGTACAGTGCGCCAAGCCATCGCGCCACTGTATGGACTGAGATATTAGGCCGATTAACTAATACTTACAGCTCCCCATGTAGGCACCCGCTGTAAAAGATCGGCAAAAGACGTCATCACCGGGGTTCGAAACAGCGATGCAAAAGAGAGTCTCGCTCATCAGCTCGTACAGTGCGCCAAGCCATCGCGCCACTGTATGGACTGAGATATTAGGCCGATTAACTAATACTTACGGCTCCCCATGTAGGCACCCGCTGTAAAAGATCGGCAAAAGACGTCATCACCGGGGTTCGAACCAGCGATGCAAAAGAGAGTCTCGCTCATCAGCTCGTACAGTGCGCCAAGCCATCGCGCCACTGTATGGACTGAGATATTAGGCCGATTAACTAATACTTACAGCTCCCCATATAGGCACCCGCTGTAAAAGATCGGCAAAAGACGTCATCACAGGGGTTCGAACCAGCGATGCAAAAGAGAGTCTCGCTCATCAGCACGTACAGTGCGACAAGCCATCGCGCCCCTGTATGGACTGAGCTATTAGGCCGATTAACTAATACTTACAGCTCCCCATGTAGGCACCCGCTGTAAAAGATCGGCAAAAGACGTCATCACCGGGGTTCGAACCAGCGATGAAAAAGAAAGTCTCGCTCATCAGCTCGTACAGTGCGCCAAGCCATCGCGCCACTGTATGGACTGAGATATTAGGCCGATTAACTGATACTTACAGCACCCCATGTAGGCACCCGCTGTAAAAGATCGGCAAAAGACGTCATCACCGGGGTTCAAACCAGCGATGCAAAAGAGAGTCTCGCTCATCAGCTCGTTCAGTGCGCCGAGCCATCGCGCCACTGTATGGACTGGAATAGTAGGCCGAATAACTAATACTTACAGCTTAACATGTAGGCACCCGCTGTAAAAAGATCGGCAAAAGACGTCATCACCGGGGTTCGAACCAGCGATGCAAAAGAGAGTCTCGCTCATCAGCTCGCACAGTGCGCAAAGACATCGCGCCACTGTATGGACTGAGATATTAGGCCGATTAACTAATACTTACAGCTCCCCATGTAGGCACCCGCTGTAAAAGATCGGCAAAAGACGTCATCGCCGGGGTTCGAACCAGCGATGCAAAAGAGAGTCTCGCTCATCAGCTCGCACAGTGCGCCAAGCCATCGCGCCACTGTATGGACTGAGATATTAGGCCGATTAACTAATACTTACAGCTCCCCATGTAGGCACCCGCTGTAAAAGATCGGCAAAAGACGTCATCACCGGGGTTCGAACCAGCGATGCAAAAGAGAGTCTCGCTCATCAGCTCGTACAGTGCGCCAAGCCATCGCGCCACTGTATGGACTGGAATAGTAGGCCGATTAACTAATACTTACAGCTCCCCATGTAGGCAGCCGCTGTAAAAGATCGGCAAAAGACGTCATCACCGGGATTCGAACAAGCGATGCAAAAGAGAGTCTCGCTCATCAGCTCGTACAGTGCGCCAAGACATCGCGCCACTGTATGGACTGAGATATTAGGCCGATTAACTAATACTTACAGCTTAACATGTAGGCAGCCGCTGTAAAAGATCGGCAAAAGACGTCATCACCGGGGTTCAAACCAGCGATGCAAAAGAGAGTCTCGCTCATCAGCTCGTACAGTGCGCCAAGACATCGCGCCACTGTATGGACTGAGATATTAGGCCGATTAACTAATACTTACAGCTCCCCATGTAGGCACCCGCTGTAAAAGATCGGCAAAAGACGTCATCACCGGGGTTCGAAACAGCGATGCAAAAGAGAGTCTCGCTCATCAGCTCGTACAGTGCGCCAAGCCATCGCGCCACTGTATGGACTGAGATATTAGGCCGATTAACTAATACTTACAGCTCCCCATGTAGGCACCCGCTGTAAAAGATCGGCAAAAGACGTCATCACCGGGGTTCGAACCAGCGATGCAAAAGAGAGTCTCGCTCATCAGCTCGTACAGTGCGCCAAGCCATCGCGCCACTGTATGGACTGAGATATTAGGCCGATTAACTAATACTTACAGCTCCCCATGTAGGCACCCGCTGTAAAAGATCGGCAAAAGACGTCATCACCGGGGTTCGAACCAGCGATGCAAAAGAGAGTCTCGCTCATCAGCTCGTACAGTGCGCCAAGCCATCGCGCCACTGTATGGACTGGAATAGTAGGCCGATTAACTAATACTTACAGCTCCCCATGTAGGCAGCCGCTGTAAAAGATCGGCAAAAGACGTCATCACCGGGATTCGAACCAGCGATGCAAAAGAGAGTCTCGCTCATCAGCTCGTACAGTGCGCCAAGACATCGCGCCACTGTATGGACTGAGATATTAGGCCGATTAACTAATACTTACAGCTCCCCATGTAGGCAGCCGCTGTAAAAGATCGGCAAAAGACGTCATCACCGGGGTTCAAACCAGCGATGCAAAAGAGAGTCTCGCTCATCAGCTCGTACAGTGCGCCAAGACATCGCGCCACTGTATGGACTGAGATATTAGGCCGATTAACTAATACTTACAGCTCCCCATGTAGGCACCCGCTGTAAAAGATCGGCAAAAGACGTCATCACCGGGGTTCGAAACAGCGATGCAAAAGAGAGTCTCGCTCATCAGCTCGTACAGTGCGCCAAGCCATCGCGCCACTGTATGGACTGAGATATTAGGCCGATTAACTAATACTTACAGCTCCCCATGTAGGCACCCGCTGTAAAAGATCGGCAAAAGACGTCATCACCGGGGTTCGAACCAGCGATGCAAAAGAGAGTCTCGCTCATCAGCTCGTACAGTGCGCCAAGCCATCGCGCCACTGTATGGACTGAGATATTAGGCCGATTAACCAATACTTACAGCTTAACATGTAGGCACCCGCTGTAAAAGATCGGCAAAAGACGTCATCACCGGGGTTCGAACCGGCGATGCAAAAGAGAGTCTCGCTCATCAGCTCGTACAGTGCGCCAAGCCATCGCGCCACTGTATGGACTGAGATATTAGGCCGATTAACTAATACTTACGGCTCCCCATGTAGGCACCCGCTGTAAAAGATCGGCAAAAGACGTCATCACCGGGGTTCGAACCAGCGATGCAAACGAGAGTCTCGCTCATCAGCTCGTACAGTGCGCCAAGCCATCGCGCCACTGTATGGACTGAGACATTAGGCCGATTAACTAATACTTACAGCTCCCCATGTAGGCACCCGCTGTAAAAGATCGGCAAAAGACGTCATCACCGGGGTTCGAACCAGCGATGCAAAAGAGAGTCTCGCTCATCAGCTCGTACAGTGCGCCAAGCCATCGCGCCACTGTATGGACTGAGACATTAGGCCGATTAACTAATACTTACAGCTTCCCATGTAGGCACCCGCTGTAAAAGATCGGCAAAAGACGTCATCACCGGGGTTCGAACCAGCGATGCAAAAGAGAGTCTCGCTCATCAGCTCGTACAGTGCGCCAAGCCATCGCGCCACTCTATGGACTGAGATATTAGGCCGATTAACTAATACTTACAGCTCCCCATGTAGGCACACGAAATAAAAGATCGGCAAAAGACGTCATCACCGGGGTTCGAACCAGCGATGCAAAAGAGAGTCTTGCTCATCAGCTCGTACAGTGCGCCAAGCCATCGCGCCACTGTATGGACTGAGATATTAGGCCGATTAACTAATACTTACAGCTCCCCATGTAGGCACCCGCTGTAAAAGATCGGCAAAAGACGTCATCACCGGGGTTCGAAACAGCGATGCAAAAGAGAGTCTCGCTCATCAGCTCGTACAGTGCGCCAAGCCATCGCGCCACTGTATGGACTGAGATATTAGGCCGATTAACTAATACTTACGGCTCCCCATGTAGGCACCCGCTGTAAAAGATCGGCAAAAGACGTCATCACCGGGGTTCGAACCAGCGATGCAAAAGAGAGTCTCGCTCATCAGCTCGTACAGTGCGCCAAGCCATCGCGCCACTGTATGGACTGAGATATTAGGCCGATTAACTAATACTTACAGCTCCCCATATAGGCACCCGCTGTAAAAGATCGGCAAAAGACGTCATCACAGGGGTTCGAACCAGCGATGCAAAAGAGAGTCTCGCTCATCAGCACGTACAGTGCGACAAGCCATCGCGCCCCTGTATGGACTGAGCTATTAGGCCGATTAACTAATACTTACAGCTCCCCATGTAGGCAGCCGCTGTAAAAGATCGGCAAAAGACGTCATCACCGGGGTTCAAACCAGCGATGCAAAAGAGAGTATCGCTCATCAGCTCGTTCAGTGCGCCGAGCCATCGCGCCACTGTATGGACTGGAATAGTAGGCCGAATAACTAATACTTACAGCTTAACATGTAGGCACCCGCTGTAAAAAGATCGGCAAAAGACGTCATCACCGGGGTTCGAACCAGCGATGCAAAAGAGAGTCTCGCTCATCAGCTCGCACAGTGCGCCAAGACATCGCGCCACTGTATGGACTGAGATATTAGGCCGATTAACTAATACTTACAGCTCCCCATGTAGGCACCCGCTGTAAAAGATCGGCAAAAGACGTCATCACCGGGGTTCGAACCAGCGATGCAAAAGAGAGTCTCGCTCATCAGCTCGCACAGTGCGCCAAGCCATCGCGCCACTGTATGGACTGAGATATTAGGCCGATTAACTAATACTTACAGCTCCCCATGTAGGCACCCGCTGTAAAAGATCGGCAAAAGACGTCATCACCGGGGTTCGAACCAGCGATGCAAAAGAGAGTCTCGCTCATCAGCTCGTACAGTGCGCCAAGCCATCGCGCCACTGTATGGACTGGAATAGTAGGCCGATTAACTAATACTTACAGCTCCCCATGTAGGCAGCCGCTGTAAAAGATCGGCAAAAGACGTCATCACAGGGGTTCGAACCAGCGATGCAAAAGAGAGTCTCGCTCATCAGCTCGTACAGTGCGCCAAGACATCGCGCCACTGTATGGACTGAGATATTAGGCCGATTAACTAATACTTACAGCTCCCCATGTAGGCAGCCGCTGTAAAAGATCGGCAAAAGACGTCATCACCGGGGTTCAAACCAGCGATGCAAAAGAGAGTCTCGCTCATCAGCTCGTACAGTGCGCCAAGACATCGCGCCACTGTATGGACTGATATATTAGGCCGATTAACTAATACTTACAGCTCCCCATGTAGGCACCCGCTGTAAAAGATCGGCAAAAGACGTCATCACCGGGGTTCGAAACAGCGATGCAAAAGAGAGTCTCGCTCATCAGCTCGTACAGTGCGCCAAGCCATCGCGCCACTGTATGGACTGAGATATTAGGCCGATTAACTAATACTTACAGCTCCCCATGTAGGCACCCGCTGTAAAAGATCGGCAAAAGACGTCATCACCGGGGTTCGAACCAGCGATGCAAAAGAGAGTCTCGCTCATCAGCTCGTACAGTGCGCCAAGCCATCGCGCCACTGTATGGACTGAGATATTAGGCCGATTAACTAATACTTACAGCTCCCCATGTAGGCACCCGCTGTAAAAGATCGGCAAAAGACGTCATCACCGGGGTTCGAACCAGCGTTGCAAAAGAGAGTCTCGCTCATCAGCTCGTACAGTGCGCCAAGACATCGCGCCACTGTATGGACTGAGATATTAGGCCGATTAACTAATACTTACAGCTCCCCATGTAGGCACCCGCTGTAAAAGATCGGCAAAAGACGTCATCACCGGGGTTCGAACCAGCGATGCAAAAGAGAGTCTCGCTCATCAGCTCGTACAGAGCGGCAAGACATCGCGCCACTGTATGGACTGAGATATTAGGCAGATTAACTAATACTAACAGCTCCCCATGTAGGCACCCGCTGTAAAAGATCGGCAAAAGACGTCATCACCGGGGTTCGAACCAGCGATGCAAAAGAGAGTCTCGCTCATCAGCTCGTACAGAGCGGCAAGACATCGCGCCACTGTATGGACTGAGATATTAGGCAGATTAACTAATACTTACAGCTCCCCATGTAGGCACCCGCTGTAAAAGATCGGCAAAAGACGTCATCACCGGGGTTCAAACCAGCGATGCAAAAGAGAGTCTCGCTCATCAGCTCGTACAGTGCGCCAAGACATCGCGCCACTGTATGGACTGAGATATTAGGCAGATTAACTAATACTTACAGCTTAACATGTAGGCACCCGCTGTAAAAGATCGGCAAAAGACGTCATCACCGGGGTTCGAACCAGCGATGCAAAAGAGAGTCTCGCTCATCAGCTCGCACAGTGCGCCAAGCCATCGCGCCACTGTATGGACTGAGATATTAGGCAGATTAACTAATACTTACAGCTTAACATGTAGGCACCCGCTGTAAAAGATCGGCAAAAGACGTCATCACCGGGGTTCGAACCAGCGATGCAAAAGAGAGTCTCGCTCATAAGCTCGTACAGTGAGCCAAGCCATCGCGCTACTGTATGGACTGAGATATTAGGCCGAATAACTAATACTTACAGCTCCCCATGTAGGCACCCGCTGTAAAAGATCGGCAAAAGACGTCATCACCGGGGTTCGAACCAGCGATGCAAAAGAGAGTCTCGCTCATCAGCTCGTGCAGTGCGCCAAGCCATCGCGCCACTGTATGGACTGAGATATTAGGCCGATTAACTAATACTTACAGCTCCCCATGTAGGCACCCGCTGTAAAAGATCGGCAAAAGACGTCATCACCGGGGTTCGAACCAGCGATGCAAAAGAGAGTCTCGCTCATCAGCTCGTACAGTGCGCCAAGCCATCGCGCCACTGTATGGACTGAGATATTAGGCCGATTAACTAATACTTACAGCTTAACATGTAGGCACCCGCTGTAAAAGATCGGCAAAAGACGTCATCACCGGGGTTCGAAACAGCGATGCAAAAGAGAGTCTCGCTCATCAGCTCGTACAGTGCGCCAAGCCATCGCGCCACTGTATGGACTGAGATATTAGGCCGATTAACTAATACTTACGGCTCCCCATGTAGGCACCCGCTGTAAAAGATCGGCAAAAGACGTCATCACCGGGGTTCGAACCAGCGATGCAAAAGAGAGTCTCGCTCATCAGCTCGTACAGTGCGCCAAGCCATCGCGCCACTGTATGGACTGAGATATTAGGCCGATTAACTAATACTTACAGCTCCCCATATAGGCACCCGCTGTAAAAGATCGGCAAAAGACGTCATCACAGGGGTTCGAACCAGCGATGCAAAAGAGAGTCTCGCTCATCAGCACGTACAGTGCGACAAGCCATCGCGCCCCTGTATGGACTGAGCTATTAGGCCGATTAACTAATACTTACAGCTCCCCATGTAGGCAGCCGCTGTAAAAGATCGGCAAAAGACGTCATCACCGGGGTTCAAACCAGCGATGCAAAAGAGAGTCTCGCTCATCAGCTCGTTCAGTGCGCCGAGCCATCGCGCCACTGTATGGACTGGAATAGTAGGCCGAATAACTAATACTTACAGCTTAACATGTAGGCACCCGCTGTAAAAAGATCGGCAAAAGACGTCATCACCGGGGTTCGAACCAGCGATGCAAAAGAGAGTCTCGCTCATCAGCTCGCACAGTGCGCCAAGACATCGCGCCACTGTATGGACTGAGATATTAGGCCGATTAACTAATACTTACAGCTCCCCATGTAGGCACCCGCTGTAAAAGATCGGCAAAAGACGTCATCACCGGGGTTCGAACCAGCGATGCAAAAGAGAGTCTCGCTCATCAGCTCGCACAGTGCGCCAAGCCATCGCGCCACTGTATGGACTGAGATATTAGGCCGATTAACTAATACTTACAGCTCCCCATGTAGGCACCCGCTGTAAAAGATCGGCAAAAGACGTCATCACCGGGGTTCGAACCAGCGATGCAAAAGAGAGTCTCGCTCATCAGCTCGTACAGTGCGCCAAGCCATCGCGCCACTGTATGGACTGGAATAGTAGGCCGATTAACTAATACTTACAGCTCCCCATGTAGGCAGCCGCTGTAAAAGATCGGCAAAAGACGTCATCACCGGGATTCGAACCAGCGATGCAAAAGAGAGTCTCGCTCATCAGCTCGTACAGTGCGCCAAGACATCGCGCCACTGTATGGACTGAGATATTAGGCCGATTAACTAATACTTACAGCTCCCCATGTAGGCACCCGCTGTAAAAGATCGGCAAAAGACGTCATCACCGGGGTTCGAAACAGCGATGCAAAAGAGAGTCTCGCTCATCAGCTCGTACAGTGCGCCAAGCCATCGCGCCACTGTATGGACTGAGATATTAGGCCGATTAACTAATACTTACAGCTCCCCATGTAGGCACCCGCTGTAAAAGATCGGCAAAAGACGTCATCACCGGGGTTCGAACCAGCGATGCAAAAGAGAGTCTCGCTCATCAGCTCGTACAGTGCGCCAAGCCATCGCGCCACTGTATGGACTGAGATATTAGGCCGATTAACTAATACTTACAGCTCCCCATGTAGGCACCCGCTGTAAAAGATCGGCAAAAGACGTCATCACCGGGGTTCGAACCAGCGTTGCAAAAGAGAGTCTCGCTCATCAGCTCGTACAGTGCGCCAAGACATCGCGCCACTGTATGGACTGAGATATTAGGCCGATTAACTAATACTTACAGCTCCCCATGTAGGCACCCGCTGTAAAAGATCGGCAAAAGACGTCATCACCGGGGTTCGAACCAGCGATGCAAAAGAGAGTCTCGCTCATCAGCTCGTACAGAGCGGCAAGACATCGCGCCACTGTATGGACTGAGATATTAGGCAGATTAACTAATACTTACAGCTCCCCATGTAGGCACCCGCTGTAAAAGATCGGCAAAAGACGTCATCACCGGGGTTCGAACCAGCGATGCAAAAGAGAGTCTCGCTCATCAGCTCGTACAGAGCGGCAAGACATCGCGCCACTGTATGGACTGAGATATTAGGCAGATTAACTAATACTTACAGCTCCCCATGTAGGCACCCGCTGTAAAAGATCGGCAAAAGACGTCATCACCGGGGTTCAAACCAGCGATGCAAAAGAGAGTCTCGCTCATCAGCTCGTACAGTGCGCCAAGACATCGCGCCACTGTATGGACTGAGATATTAGGCAGATTAACTAATACTTACAGCTTAACATGTAGGCACCCGCTGTAAAAGATCGGCAAAAGACGTCATCACCGGGGTTCGAACCAGCGATGCAAAAGAGAGTCTCGCTCATCAGCTCGCACAGTGCGCCAAGCCAT
Organism: Apostichopus japonicus; assembly: GCF_037975245.1. Taxonomy (NCBI): domain Eukaryota; kingdom Metazoa; phylum Echinodermata; class Holothuroidea; order Aspidochirotida; family Stichopodidae; genus Apostichopus; species Apostichopus japonicus. Next base: position 35,755,514 of record NC_092576.1, on the reverse strand, counting down.
CGCGCCACTGTATGGACTGAGATATTAGGCAGATTAACTAATACTTACAGCTTAACATGTAGGCACCCGCTGTAAAAGATCGGCAAAAGACGTCATCACCGGGGTTCGAACCAGCGATGCAAAAGAGAGTCTCGCTCATAAGCTCGTACAGTGAGCCAAGCCATCGCGCTACTGTATGGACTGAGATATTAGGCCGAATAACTAATACTTACAGCTCCCCATGTAGGCACCCGCTGTAAAAGATCGGCAAAAGACGTCATCACCGGGGTTCGAACCAGCGATGCAAAAGAGAGTCTCGCTCATCAGCTCGTGCAGTGCGCCAAGCCATCGCGCCACTGTATGGACTGAGATATTAGGCCGATTAACTAATACTTACAGCTCCCCATGTAGGCACCCGCTGTAAAAGATCGGCAAAAGACGTCATCACCGGGGTTCGAACCAGCGATGCAAAAGAGAGTCTCGCTCATCAGCTCGTACAGTGCGCCAAGCCATCGCGCCACTGTATGGACTGAGATATTAGGCCGATTAACTAATACTTACAGCACCCTATGTAGGCACCCGCTGTAAAAGATCGGCAAAAGACGTCATCACCGGGGTTCGAACCAGCGATGCAAAAGAGAGTCTCGCTCATCAGCTCGCACAGTGCGCCAAGCCATCGCGCCACTCTATGGACTGAGATATTAGGCCGATTAACTAATACTTACAGCTCCCCATGTAGGCACCCGCTGTAATAAGATCGGCAAAAGACGTCATCACCGGGGTTCGAACCAGCGATGCAAAAGAGAGTCTCGCTCATCAGCTCGTACAGTGCGCCAAGCCATCGCGCCACTCTATGGACTGAGATATTAGGCCGAATAACTAATACTTACAGCTTAACATGTAGGCACCCGCTGTAAAAAGATCGGCAAAAGACGTCATCACAGGGGTTCGAACCAGCGATGCAAAAGAGAGTCTCGCTCATCAGCTCGCACAGTGCGCCAAGACATCGCGCCACTGTATGGACTGAGATATTAGGCCGATTAACTAATACTTACAGCTCCCCATGTAGGCAGCCGCTGTAAAAAGATCGGCAAAAGACGTCATCACCGGGGTTCGAACCAGCGATGCAAAAGAGAGTCTCGCTCATCAGCTCGTACAGTGCGCCAAGCCATCGCGCCACTGTATGGACTGAGATATTAGGCCGAATAACTAATACTTACAGCTTAACATGTAGGCACCCGTTGTAAAAAGATCGGCAAAAGACGTCATCACCGGGGTTCGAACCAGCGATGCAAAAGAGAGTCTCGCTCATCAGCTCGCACAGTGCGCCAAGACATCGCGCCACTGTATGGACTGAGATATTAGGCCGATTAACTAATACTTACAGCTCCCCATGTAGGCACCCGCTGTAAAAGATCGGCAAAAGACGTCATCACCGGGGTTCGAACCAGCGATGCAAAAGAGAGTCTCGCTCATCAGCTCGCACAGTGCGCCAAGCCATCGCGCCACTGTATGGACTGAGATATTAGGCCGATTAACTAATACTTACAGCTCCCCATGTAGGCACCCGCTGTAAAAGATCGGCAAAAGACGTCATCACCGGGGTTCGAACCAGCGATGCAAAAGAGAGTCTCGCTCATCAGCTCGCACAGTGCGCCAAGACATCGCGCCACTGTATGGACTGAGATATTAGACCGATTAACTAATACTTACAGCTCCCCATGTAGGCACCCGCTGTAAAAGATCGGCAAAAGACGTCATCACCGGGGTTCGATCCAGCGATGCAAAAGAGAGTCTCGCTCATCAGCTCGTACAGTGCGCCAAGCCATCGCGCCACTGTATGGACTGAGATATTAGGCCGATTAACTAATACTTACAGCTCCCCATGTAGGCACCCGCTGTAAAAGATCGGCAAAAGACGTCATCACCGGGGTTAGAACCAGCGATGCAAAAGAGAGTCTCGCTCATCAGCTCGTACAGTGCGCCAAGCCATCGCGCCACTGTATGGACTGAGATATTAGGCCGATTAACTAATACTTACAGCTCCCCATGTAAGCACCCGCTGTAAAAGATCGGCAAAAGACGTCATCACCGGGGTTCGAACCAGCGATGCAAAAGAGAGTCTCGCTCATCAGCTCGTACAGTGCGCCAAGCCATCGCGCCACTGTATGGACTGAGATATTAGGCCGATTAACTAATACTTACAGCTTAACATGTAGGCACCCGCTGTAAAAGATCGGCAAAAGACGTCATCACCGGGGTTCGAACCAGCGATGCAAAAGAGAGTCTCGCTCATCAGCTCGCACAGTGCGCCAAGACATCGCGCCACTGTATGGACTGAGATATTAGGCCGATTAACTAATACTTACAGCTCCCCATGTAGGCACCCGCTGTAAAAGATCGGCAAAACACGTCATCACCGGGGTTCGAACCAGCGATAGAAAAGAGAGTCTCGCTCATCAGCTCGTACAGTGCGCCAAGCCATCGCGCCACTGTATGGACTGAGATATTAGGCCGAATAACAAATACTTACAGCTCCCCATGTAGGCACCCGCTGTAAAAGATCGGCAAAAGACGTCATCACCGGGGTTCGAACCAGCGATGGAAAAGAGAGTCTCGCTCATCAGCTCGTACAGTGCGCCAAGCCATCGCGCCACTGTATGGACTGAGATATTAGGCCGAATAACTAATACTTACAGCTCCCCATGTAGGCACCCGCTGTAAAAGATCGGCAAAACACGTCATCACCGGGGTTCGAACCAGCGATGCAAAAGAGAGTCTCGCTCATCAGCTCCTACAGTGCGCCAAGCCATCGCGCCACTGTATGGACTGAGATATTAGGCCGATTAACTAATACTTACAGCTCCCCATGTAGGCACCCGCTGTAAAAGATCGGCAAAAGACGTCATCACCGGGGTTCGAACCAGCGATGCAAAAGAGAGTCTCGCTCATCAGCTCGCACAGTGCGCCAAGACATCGCGCCACTGTATGGACTGAGATATTAGGCCGATTAACTAATACTTACAGCTCCCCATGTAGGCACCCGCTGTAAAAGATCGGCAAAAGACGTCATCTACGGGGTTCGAACCAGCGATGCAAAAGAGAGTCTCGCTCATCAGCTCGTATAGTGCGCCATGATATCGCGCCACTGTATGGACTGAGATATTAGGCCGATTAACTAATACTTACAGCTCCCCATGTAGGCACCCGCTGTAAAAGATCGGCAAAACACGTCATCACCGGGGTTCGAACCAGCGATGGAAAAGAGAGTCTCGCTCATCAGCTCGTACAGTGCGCCAAGCCATCGCGCCACTGTATGGACTGAGATATTAGGCCGAATAACAAATACTTACAGCTCCCCATGTAGGCACCCGCTGTAAAAGATCGGCAAAAGACGTCATCACCGGGGTTCGAACCAGCGATGCAAAAGAGAGTCTCGCTCATCAGCTCGTACAGTGCGCCAAGCGATCGCGCCACTGTATGGACTGAGATATTAGGCAGATTAACTAATACTTACAGCTCCCCATGTAGGCACCCGCTGTAAAAAGATCGGCAAAAGACGTCATCACCGGGGTTCGAACCAGCGATGCAAAAGAGAGTCTCGCTCATCAGCTCGTACAGTGCGCCAAGCCATCGCGCCACTGTATGGACTGAGATATTAGGCCGATTAACTAATACTTACAGCTCCCCATGTAGGCACCCGCTGTAAAAAGATCGGCAAAAGACGTCATCACCGGGGTTCGAACCAGCGATGCAAAAGAGAGTCTCGCTCATCAGCTCGTACAGTGCGCCAAGCCATCGCGCCACTGTATGGACTGAGATATTAGGCCGATTAACTAATACTTACAGCTCCCCATGTAGGCACCCGCTGTAAAAGATCGGCAAAAGACGTCATCACCGGGGTTCGAACCAGCGATGCAAAAGAGAGTCTCGCTCATCAGCTCGTACAGTGCGCCAAGCCATCGCGCCACTGTATGGACTGAGATATTAGGCCGATTAACTAATACTTACAGCTCCCCATGTAAGCACCCGCTGTAAAAGATCGGCAAAAGACGTCATCACCGGGGTTCGAACCAGCGATGCAAAAGAGAGTCTCGCTCATCAGCTCGTACAGTGCGCCAAGCCATCGCGCCACTGTATGGACTGAGATATTAGGCCGATTAACTAATACTTACAGCTCCACAGGTAGGCACCCGCTGTAAAAGATCGGCAAAAGACGTCATCACCGGGGTTCGAACCAGCGATGCAAAAGAGAGTCTCGCTCATCAGCTCGCACAGTGCGCCAAGCCATCGCGCCACTGTATGGACTGAGATATTAGGCCGATTAACTAATACTTACAGCTCCCCATGTAGGCACCCGCTGTAAAAGATCGGCAAAAGACGTCATCACCGGGGTTCGAACCAGCGATGCAAAAGAGAGTCTCGCTCATCAGCTCGTACAGTGCGCCAAGCCATCGCGCCACTGTATGGACTGAGATATTAGACCGAATAACTAATACTTACAGCTTAACATGTAGGCACCCGCTGTAAAAGATCGGCAAAAGACGTCATCACCGGGGTTCGAACCAGCGATGCAAAAGAGAGTCTCGCTCATCAGCTCGCACAGTGCGCCAAGCCATCGCGCCACTGTATGGACTGAGATATTAGGCCGATTAACTAATACTTACAGCTCCCCATGTAGGCACCCGCTGTAAAAGATCGGCAAAAGACGTCATCACCGGGGTTCGAACCAGCGATGCAAAAGAGAGTCTCGCTCATCAGCTCGCACAGTGCGCCAAGACATCGCGCCACTGTATGGACTGAGATATTAGGCCGATTAACTAATACTTACAGCTTAACATGTAGGCACCCGCTGTAAAAGATCGGCAAAAGACGTCATCACCGGGGTTCGAACCAGCGATGCAAAAGAGAGTCTCGCTCATCAGCTCGTACAGTGCGCCAAGACATCGCGCCACTGTATGGACTGAGATATTAGGCCGAATAACTAATACTTACAGCTCCCCATGTAGGCACCCGCTGTAAAAGATCGGCAAAACACGTCATCACCGGGGTTCGAACCAGCGATGCAAAAGAGAGTCTCGCTCATCAGCTCGCACAGTGCGCCAAGACATCGCGCCACTGTATGGACTGAGATATTAGGCCGATTAACTAATACTTACAGCTCCCCATGTAGGCACCCGCTGTAAAAGATCGGCAAAAGACGTCATCTACGGGGTTCGAACCAGCGATGCAAAAGAGAGTCTCGCTCATCAGCTCGTATAGTGCGCCATTTTTTTTTTTTTTCTCTTTTATTGGGAGATGAGCCCACTGGCTCACCTATGCTTAAATGTATTTACAAGAAATGTCCTTTTACAAAAAATAAATAGTATTTACAATAATAAATTACATGTGACAATCGTTGACTATAAAAGTTGTAGGAAATAACAAGCTAAGCATTATCGAGACAATAAGTGTATCCAGTATTATCTGACATTGAAATGATAATATTATTTTGAGAGAAAAATTCTAAAAATTTGTGAACAGTATTATTGGCAACATGCATGTGATATAACATATAGAGTTTTTCTCTTAGTGTTTTATGAAAATACAAATGAGGGTTAATAATATAATCATTTTGTAGTTTGGTACAACGGCAGTTCCAAATTACACATTTATAGATGTTGAAAATAAAGTCGACTAAGGCACCGTTTTTCCCATTATGGTCAGTACCGAACAGTGTAATAATTTTCCACTGTTCTTCATCTTCTTCATGATATAAGTGGTTGAGTTTGCTATATAATTGCTTCCAAAAATGGTTAATTACAGAACACTCTATAAAAAGATGAGTCAATGTTTCGGTACATGATTTACACAGAGTGCACATTGGTGAATCGACCATATGAAATTTATAGAGTTGTTCATTGGTACGTAAAATGTTGTGAAGTATTTTAAAGTCAATATCAGCATCATAGGGGGATTTTGGATTCTTGTAGATGTTTTTCCACCTGTTTTGAAACGTCAAATTGGGGTATTCTTTAATCCAGTGGCATTGGCCGGTTGGAGTGCAATTTAGATTCAGGCGAAAGAGGTGAGTAGCTCGTTTGCAAGTAATGTTTGACGCAAGAATGCACTCGGAGCCACTTGTAAAACTGATAATAGGATCAGGGTAAGGTTGTGAGGAGACAATTTTGTCGGATGAATAGATGGTGTTAACCCATTCAACGGGTAGTGCATTCAAGATTAACTGAAGGAAATCGTCAACATCATCGATTGAAATCGGATTGTCAGGATTATAAAGAATGATGGACTCATGGACTGCCTGAGCAGGTATAGAAGCTGGGATTACCTCGTACATAAGGTCACTAACCCTTACAAAGCCACCGTGTATATAATCACGGTTCAAAAGTGGTGAGCCATTATTGTCACAAATATGAGGGTTATGAAATAACGGTTGCAACAGAATATCCTCTCTAGTGAGTGGCTTGCTAAAATTACCTTTAGTTAGTTTCTTCCAAGCTAATAGTAATTCTTTATAAAAAGGATGTAAAACTGCCAAAGACTTCGAAATAGGAGTGATTTGAAAAATACTTAAATTTAAGTTCATGTCTTCATAATGATTAAGAAAATATAACATACTGAATTTTAGTTTGTCACTAACCTCATTTCTTAACAATTTACTTATGAGTTTGATTCTGATTGAATCACGAATGATTTCAATATCTCTGAGGTTAATTCCACCTTTTTCAAGAGGTAATAACAGGGTCGTATATTTAATAGGACTCGGTTTACCACGCCAAATAAAGTCAACTATACTGTCGTGGAGTGATTTAATCACCCAGCTTGGCGTTGGTATAGTGGAAATTAGATACACTAGACGGGAAACGACAAGGGAGTTCACAATAAGGGATTTTCCTCTCATTGAGAGTTTGCGCCCCTTCCACCGGCTGAGCAAAAGGCTGCAGGTTCTAACTTTTTCCTCCCAATTCACCTTCTCAATAGTTGTCTTATCGTTGCCAATAGCAACGCCGAGAACTATAATATAGTCATTTCTGACTGGAAAATTAAAATCATGATGACTGATATTGGATTTACCAAAAACGAGGAGCTCAGTCTTGTCCAAATTACACATGGAACCAGACGCACGTTCATACAAGTTAATTATTCTTAAAATAGAGTAAATACTGGTAATACTACTAACGAAAAAGGTTGTGTCGTCAGCATGTTGGAACATTTTGGTGTCGGTTCCACAAAACTCTACACCAGCGATAAGAGGGCAATTGTAAATTGCATCGTGGAAAGGCTCGGCACTTAAAACATACAACATGGCAGAAATGGGACAACCTTGTCGTACACCCCTCTGAATAGGAAAAGCATTTGAAATATGACCATTGTGTTTGATGCAGCTGTTAATATTAGTATAAAGTATGCGAATCCAGGATAGAAAATTGGGACCGAATCCCATTTTATCTAAGACATTGAAAAGGTAAGTGTGGTTGACTCGGTCGAAAGCTTTATGCTGATCGATTTTAAGTGCCAGCCCATTTTGGTTACTTTCGTTAACATAAGTAATTATATTTTGCATAGTAAGCACGTTTTCGCTTATGTCTCTTTTGGGAACGCAACAAGTCTGATCGTCAGAAACTAGGTTACTAATTACTTTCGAAATTCGGTTTGCGAGTGCTTTGCTAATAATCTTATAATCGGTGTTTAAAAGGCTAATTGCGTATAGTGCGCCGCTGTAAAAGATCGGCAAAAGACGTCATCACCGGGGTTCGAACCAGCGATGCAAAAGAGAGTCTCGCTCATCAGCTCGTACAGTGCGCCAAGCCATCGCGCCACTGTATGGACTGAGATATTAGGCCGATTAACTAATACTTACAGCTCCCCATGTAGGCACCCGCTGTAAAAAGATCGGCAAAAGACGTCATCACCGGGGTTCGAACCAGCGATGCAAAAGAGAGTCTCGCTCATCAGCTCGTACAGTGCGCCAAGCCATCGCGCCACTGTATGGACTGAGATATTAGGCCGAATAACTAATACTTACAGCTCCCCATGTAGGCACCCGCTGTAAAAGATCGGCAAAAGACGTCATCACCGGGGTTCGAACCAGCGATGCAAAAGAGAGTCTCGCTCATCAGCTCGTACAGTGCGCCAAGCCATCGCGCCACTCTATGGACTGAGATATTAGGCCGATTAACTAATACTTACAGCTCCCCATGTAGGCACCCGCTGTAAAAGATCGGCAAAAGACGTCATCACCGGGGTTCGAACCAGCGATGCAAAAGAGAGTCTCGCTCAACAGCTCGTACAGTGCGCCAAGCCATCGCGCCACTGTATGGACTGAGATATTAGGCCGAATAACTAATACTTACAGCTTAACATGTAGGCACCCGCTGTAAAAAATCGGCAAAAGACGTCATCACCGGGGTTCGAACCAACGATGCAAAAGAGAGTCTCGCTCATCAGCTCGTACAGTGCGCCAAGCCATCGCGCCACTGTATGGACTGAGATATTAGTCCGAATAACTAATACTTACAGCTCCCCATGTAGGCACCCGCTGTAAAAGATCGGCAAAAGACGTCATCACCGGGGTTCGAACCAGCGATGCAAAAGAGAGTCTCGCTCATCAGCTCGTACAGTGCGCCAAGCCATCGCGCCACTGTATGGACTGAGATATTAGGCCGAAAAACTAATACTTACAGCTCCCCATGTAGGCACCCGCTGTAAAAGATCGGCAAAAGACGTCATCACCGGGGTTCGAACCAGCGATACAAAAGAGAGTCTCGCTCATCAGCTCGTACAGTGCGCCAAGCCATCGCGCCACTGTATGGACTGAGATATTAGGCCGATTAACTAATACTTACAGCTTAACATGTAGGCACCCGCTGTAAAAGATCGGCAAAAGACGTCATCACCGGGGTTCGAACAAGCGATGCAAAAGAGAGTCTCGCTCATCAGCTCGTACAGTGCGCCAAGCCATCGCGCCACTGTATGGACTGAGATATTAGGCCGATTAACTAATACGTACAGCTTAACATGTAGGCACCCGATGTAAAAAGATCGGCAAAAGACGTCATCACCGGGGTTCGAACCAGCGATGCAAAAGAGAGTCTCGCTCATCAGCTCGTACAGTGCGCCAAGCCATCGCGCCGCTGTATGGACTGAGATATTAGGCCGAATAACTAATACTTACAGCTTAACATGTAGGCACCCGCTGTAAAAGATCGGCAAAAGACGTCATCACCGGGGTTCGAACCAGCGATGCAAAAGAGAGTCTCGCTCATCAGCTCGTACAGTGCGCCAAGCCATCGCGCCACTGTATGGACTGAGATATTAGGCCGATTAACTAATACTTACAGCTTCCCGTGTAGGCACCCGCTGTAAAAGATCGGCAAAAGACGTCATCACCGGGGTTCGAACCAGCGATGCAAAAGAGAGTCTCGCTCATCAGCTCGTACAGTGCGCCAAGCCATCGCGCCACTGTATGGACTGAGATATTAGGCCGATTAACTAATACTTACAGCTTCCCGTGTAGGCACCCGCTGTAAAAGATCGGCAAAAGACGTCATCACCGGGGTTCGAACCAGCGATGCAAAAGAGAGTCTCGCTCATCAGCTCGTACAGTGCGCCAAGCCATCGCGCCACTGTATGGACTGAGATATTAGGCCGATACACTAATACTTACAGCTTCCCATGTAGGCACCCGCTGTAAAAGATCGGCAAAAGACGTCATCACCGGGGTTCGAACCAGCGATGCAAAAGAGAGTCTCGCTCATCAGCTCGTACAGTGCGCCAAGCCATCGCGCCACTGTATGGACTGAGATATTAGGCCGATTAACTAATACTTACAGCTCCCCATGTAGGCATCCGCTGTAAAAGATCGGCAAAAGACGTCATCACCGGGGTTCGAACCAGCGATGCAAAAGAGAGTCTCGCTCATCAGCTCGTACAGTGCGCCAAGCCATCGCGCCACTGTATGGACTGAGATATTAGTCCGAATAACTAATACTTACAGCTTAACATGTAGGCACCCGCTGTAAAAGATCGGCAAAAGACGTCATCACCGGGGTTCGAACCAGCGATGCAAAAGAGAGTCTCGCTCATCAGCTCGTACAGTGCGCCAAGCCATCGCGCCACTGTATGGACTGAGATATTAGTCCGAATAACTAATACTTACAGCTTAACATGTAGGCACCCGCTGTAAAAGATCGGCAAAAGACGTCATCACCGGGGTTCGAACCAGCGATGCAAAAGAGAGTCTCGCTCATCAGCTCGTACAGTGCGCCAAGCCATCGCGCCACTGTATGGACTGAGATATTAGGCCGAATAACTAATACTTACAGCTTAACATGTAGGCACCCGCTGTAAAAGATCGGCAAAAGACGTCATCACCGGGGTTCGAACCAGCGATGCAAAAGAGAGTCTCGCTCATCAGCTCGTACAGTGCGCCAAGCCATCGCGCCACTCTATGGACTGAGATATTAGGCCGATTAACTAATACTTACAGATTAACATGTAGGCACCCGCTGTAAAAGATCGGCAAAAGACGTCATCACCGGGGTTCGAACAAGCGATGCAAAAGAGAGTCTCGCTCATCAGCTCGTACAGTGCGCCAAGCCATCGCGCCACTGTATGGACTGAGATATTAGGACGATTAACTAATACTTACAGCTTAACATGTAGGCACCCGCTGTAAAAGATCGGCAAAAGACGTCATCACCGGGGTTCGAACAAGCGATGCAAAAGAGAGTCTCGCTCATCAGCTCGTACAGTGCGCCAAGCCATCGCGCCACTGTATGGACTGAGATATTAGGCCGATTAACTAATACTTACAGCTTAACATGTAGGCACCCGCTGTAAAAGATCGGCAAAAGACGTCATCACCGGGGTTCGAACCAGCGATGCAAAAGAGAGTCTCGCTCATCAGCTCGTACAGTGCGCCAAGCCCTCGCGCCACTGTATGGACTGAGATATTAGGCCGATTAACTAATACTTACAGCTTAACATGTAGGCACCCGCTGTAAAAGATCGGCAAAAGACGTCATCACCGGGGTTCGAACCAGCGATGCAAAAGAGAGTCTCGCTCATCAGCTCGTACAGTGCGCCAAGCCATCGCGCCACTGTATGGACTGAGATATTAGGCCGAATAACTAATACTTACAGCTTAACATGTACGCACCCGCTGTAAAAGATCGGCAAAAGACGTCATCATCGGGGTTCGAACCAGCGATGCAAAAGAGAGTCTCGCCCATCAGCTCGTACAGTGCGCCAAGCCATCGCGCCACTGTATGGACTGAGATATTAGGCCGATTAACTAATACTTACAGCTTAACATGTAGGCACCCGCTGTAAAAGATCGGCAAAAGACGTCATCACCGGGGTTCGAACCAGCGATGCAAAAGAGAGTCTCGCTCATCAGCTCGTACAGTGCGCCAAGCCATCGCGCCACTGTATGGACTGAGATATTAGGCCGATTAACTAATACTTACAGCTCCCCATGTAGGCACCCCCTGTAAAAGATCGGCAAAAGACGTCATCACCGGGGTTCGAACCAGCGATGCAAAAGAGAGTCTCGCTCATCAGCTCGTACAGTGCGCCAAGCCATCGCGCCACTGTATGGACTGAGATATTAGGCCGATTAACTAATACTTACAGCTTCCCATGTAGGCACCCGCTGTAAAAGATCGGAAAAAGACGTCATCACCGGGGTTCGAACCAGCGATGCAAAAGAGAGTCTCGCTCATCAGCTCGTACAGTGCGCCAAGCCATCGCGCCACTGTATGGACTGAGATATTAGGCCGATACACTAATACTTACAGCTTCCCATGTAGGCACCCGCTGTAAAAGATCGGCAAAAGACGTCATCACCGGGATTCGAACCAGCGATGCAAAAGAGAGTCTCGCTCATCAGCTCGTACAGTGCGCCAAGCCATCGCCCCACTGTATGGACTGAGATATTAGGCCGATTAACTAATACTTACAGCTTAACATGTAGGCACCCGCTGTAAAAGATCGGCAAAAGACGTCATCACCGGGGTTCGAACCAGCGATGCAAAAGAGAGTCTCGCTCATCAGCTCGTACAGTGCGCCAAGCCATCGCGCCACTGTATGGACTGAGATATTAGGCCGAATAACTAATACTTACAGCTTAACATGTAGGCACCCGCTGTAAAAGATCGGCAAAAGACGTCATCACCGGGGTTCGAACCAGCGATGCAAAAGAGAGTCTCGCTCATCAGCTCGTACAGTGCGCCAAGCCATCGCGCCACTGTATGGACTGAGATATTAGGCCGATTAACTAATACTTACAGATTAACATGTAGGCACCCGCTGTAAAAGATCGGCAAAAGACGTCATCACCGGGGTTCGAACAAGCGATGCAAAAGAGAGTCTCGCTCATCAGCTCGTACAGTGCGCCAAGCCATCGCGCCACTGTATGGACTGAGATATTAGGCCGAATAACTAATACTTACAGCTTAACATGTAGGCACCCGCTGTAAAAGATCGGCACAAGACGTCATCACCGGGGTTCGAACCAGCGATGCAAAAGAGAGTCTCGCTCATCAGCTCGTACAGTGCGCCAAGCCATCGCGCCACTGTATGGACTGAGATATTAGGCCGAATAACTAATACTTACAGCTTAACATGTAGGCACCCGATGTAAAAGATCGGCAAAAGACGTCATCACCGGGGTTCGAACCAGCGATGCAAAAGAGAGTCTCGCTCATCAGCTCGTACAGTGCGCCAAGCCATCGCGCCACTGTATGGACTGAGATATTAGGACGATTAACTAATACTTACAGCTTAACATGTAGGCACCCGCTGTAAAAGATCGGCAAAAGACGTCATCACCGGGGTTCGAACAAGCGATGCAAAAGAGAGTCTCGCTCATCAGCTCGTACAGTGCGCCAAGCCATCGCGCCACTGTATAGACTGAGATATTAGGCCGATTAACTAATACTTACAGCTTAACATGTAGGCACCCGCTGTAAAAGATCGGCAAAAGACGTCATCACCGGGGTTCGAACCAGCGATGCAAAAGAGAGTCTCGCTCATCAGCTCGTACAGTGCGCCAAGCCATCGCGCCACTGTATGGACTGAGATATTAGGCCGAATAACTAATACTTACAGCTTAAAATGTAGGCACCCGCTGTAAAAGATCGGCAAAAGACGTCATCACCGGGGTTCGAACCAGCGATGCAAAAGAGAGTCTCGCCCATCAGCTCGTACAGTGCGCCAAGCCATCGCGCCACTGTATGGACTGAGATATTAGGCCGATTAACTAATACTTACAGCTTAACATGTAGGCACCCGCTGTAAAAAGATCGGCAAAAGACGTCATCACCGGGGTTCGAACCAGCGATGCAAAAGAGAGTCTCGCTCATCAGCTCGTACAGTGCGCCAAGCCATCGCGCCACTGTATGGACTGAGATATTAGGCCGAATAACTAATACTTACAGCTTAACATGTAGGCACCCGCTGTAAAAGATCGGCAAAAGACGTCATCACCGGGGTTCGAACCAGCGATGCAAAAGAGAGTCTCGCTCATCAGCTCGTACAGTGCGCCAAGCCATCGCGCCACTGTATGGACTGAGATATTAGGCCGATTAACTAATACTTACAGCTTAACATGTAGGCACCCGCTGTAAAAGATCGGCAAAAGACGTCATCACCGGGGTTCGAACCAGCGATGCAAAAGAGAGTCTCGCTCATCAGCTCGTACAGTGCGCCAAGCCATCGCGCCACTGTATGGACTGAGATATTAAGCCGAATAACTAATACTTACAGCTCCCCATGTAGGCACCCGCTGTAAAAAGATCGGCAAAAGACGTCATCACCGGGGTTCGAACCAGCGATGCAAAAGAGAGTCTCGCTCATCAGCTCGTACAGTGCGCCAAGCCATCGCGCCACTGTATGGACTGAGATATTAGGCCGAATAACTAATACTTACAGCTTAACATGTATGCACCCGCTGTAAAAAGATCGGCAAAAGACGTCATCACCGGGGTTCGAACCAGCGATGCAAAAGAGAGTCTCGCTCATCAGCTCGTACAGTGCGCCAAGCCATCGCGCCACTGTATGGACTGAGATATTAGGCCGATTAACTAATACTTACAGCTCCCCATGTAGGCACCCGCTGTAAAAGATCGGCAAAAGACGTCATCACCGGGGTTCGAACAGCGATGCAAAAGAGAGTCTCGCTCATCAGCTCGTACAGTGCGCCAAGCCATCGCGCCACTGTATGGACTGAGATATTAGGCCGAATAACTAATACTTACAGCTCCCCATGTAGGCACCCGCTGTAAAAGATCGGCAAAAGACGTCATCACCGGGGTTCGAACCAGCGATGCAAAAGAGAGTCTCGCTCATCAGCTCGTACAGTGCGCCAAGCCATCGCGCCACTGTATGGACTGAGATATTAGGCCGATTAACTAATACTTACAGCTCCCCATGTAGGCACCCGCTGTAAAAAGATCGGCAAAAGACGTCATCACCGGGGTTCGAACCAGCGATGCAAAAGAGAGTCTCGCTCATCAGCTCGTACAGTGCGCCAAGCCATCGCGCCACTGTATGGACTGAGATATTAGGCCGATTAACTAATACTTACAGCTCCCCATGTAGGCACCCGCTGTAAAAAGATCGGCAAAAGACGTCATCACCGGGGTTCGAACCAGCGATGCAAAAGAGAGTCTCGCTCATCAGCTCGTACAGTGCGCCAAGCCATCGCGCCACTGTATGGACTGAGATATTAGGCCGATTAACTAATACTTACAGCTCCCCATGTAGGCACCCGCTGTAAAAGATCGGCAAAAGACGTCATCACCGGGGTTCGAACCAGCGATGCAAAAGAGAGTCTCGCTCATCAGCTCGTACAGTGCGCCAAGCCATCGCGCCACTGTATGGACTGAGATAGTAGGCCGAATAACTAATACTTACAGCTCCCCATGTAGGCACCCGCTGTAAAAGATCGGCAAAAGACGTCATCACCGGGGTTCGAACCAGCGATGCAAAAGAGAGTCTCGCTCATCAGCTCGTACAGTGCGCCAAGCCATCGCGCCACTGTATGGACTGAGATATTAGGCCGATTAACTAATACTTACAGCTCCCCATGTAGGCACCCGCTGTAAAAAGATCGGCAAAAGACGTCATCACCGGGGTTCGAACCAGCGATGCAAAAGAGAGTCTCGCTCATCAGCTCGTACAGTGCGCCAAGCCATCGCGCCACTGTATGGACTGATATATTAGGCCGAATAACTAATACTTACAGCTTAACATGTAGGCACCCGCTGTAAAAGATCGGCAAAAGACGTCATCACCGGGGTTCGAACCAGCGATGCAAAAGAGAGTCTCGCTCATCAGCTCGTACAGTGCGCCAAGCCATCGCGCCACTGTATGGACTGAGATATTAGGCCGATTAACTAATACTTACAGCTCCCCATGTAGGCACCCGCTGTAAAAAGATCGGCAAAAGACGTCATCACCGGGGTTCGAACCAGCGATGCAAAAGAGAGTCTCGCTCATCAGCTCGTACAATGCGCCAAGCCATCGCGCCACTGTATGGACTGAGATATTAGGCCGAATAACTAATACTTACAGCTTAACATGTAGGCACCCGATGTAAAAGATCGGCAAAAGACGTCATCACCGGGGTTCGAACCAGCGATGCAAAAGAGAGTCTCGCTCATCAGCTCGTACAGTGCGCCAAGCCATCGCGCCACTGTATGGACTGAGATATTAGGCCGATTAACTAATACTTACAGCTTAACATGTAGGCACCCGCTGTAAAAGATCGGCAAAAGACGTTATCACCGGGGTTCGAACAAGCGATGCAAAAGAGAGTCTCGCTCATCAGCTCGTACAGTGCGCCAAGCCATCGCGCCACTGTATGGACTGAGATATTAGGCCGATTAACTAATACTTACAGCTTAACATGTGGGCACCCGCTGTAAAAGATCGGCAAAAGACGTCATCACCGGGGTTCGAACCAGCGATGCAAAAGAGAGTCTCGCTCATCAGCTCGTACAGTGCGCCAAGCCATCGCGCCACTGTATGGACTGAGATATTAGGCCGATTAACTAATACTTACAGCTCCCCATGTAGGCACCCGCTGTAAAAAGATCGGCAAAAGACGTCATCACCGGGGTTCGAACCAGCGATGCAAAAGAGAGTCTCGCTCATCAGCTCGTACAGTGCGCCAAGCCATCGCGCCACTGTATGGACTGATATATTAGGCCGAATAACTAATACTTACAGCTCCCCATGTAGGCACCCGCTGTAAAAGATCGGCAAAAGACGTCATCACCGGGGTTCGAACCAGCGATGCAAAAGAGAGTCTCGCTCATCAGCTCGTACAGTGCGCCAAGCCATCGCGCCACTGTATGGACTGAGATATTATGCCGATTAACTAATACTTACAGCTTAACATGTAGGCACCCGCTGTAAAAAGAACGGCAAAAGACGTCATCACCGGGGTTCGAACCAGCGATGCAAAAGAGAGTCTCGCTCATCAGCTCGTACAGTGCGCCAAGCCATCGCGCCACTGTATGGACTGAGATATTAGGCCGAATAACTAATACTTACAGCTTAACATGTAGGCACCCGCTGTAAAAGATCGGCAAAAGACGTCATCACCGGGGTTCGAACCAGCGATGCAAAAGAGAGTCTCGCTCATCAGCTCGTACAGTGCGCCAAGCCATCGCGCCACTGTATGGACTGAGATATTAGGCCGATTAACTAATACTTACAGCTCCCCATGTAGGCACCCGCTGTAAAAAGATCGGCAAAAGACGTCATCACCGGGGTTCGAACCAGCGATGCAAAAGAGAGTCTCGCTCATCAGCTCGTACAGTGCGCCAAGCCATCGCGCCACTGTATGGACTGAGATATTAGGCCGATTAACTAATACTTACAGCTCCCCATGTAGGCACCCGCTGTAAAAAGATCGGCAAAAGACGTCATCACCGGGGTTCGAACCAGCGATGCAAAAGAGAGTCTCGCTTATCAGCTCGTACAGTGCGCCAAGCCATCGCGCCACTGTATGGACTGAGATATTAGGCCGATTAACTAATACTTACAGCTCCCCATGTAGGCACCCGCTGTAAAAAGATCGGCAAAAGACGTCATCACCGGGGTTCGAACCAGCGATGCAAAAGAGAGTCTCGCTCATCAGCTCGTACAGTGCGCCAAGCCATCGCGCCACTGTATGGACTGAGATATTAGGCCGAATAACTAATACTTACAGCTTAACATGTATGCACCCGCTGTAAAAAGATCGGCAAAAGACGTCATCACCGGGGTTCGAACCAGCGATGCAAAAGAGAGTCTCGCTCATCAGCTCGTACAGTGCGCCAAGCCATCGCGCCACTGTATGGACTGATATATTAGGCCGAATAACTAATACTTACAGCTCCCCATGTAGGCACCCGCTGTAAAAGATCGGCAAAAGACGTCATCACCGGGGTTCGAACCAGCGATGCAAAAGAGAGTCTCGCTCATCAGCTCGTACAGTGCGCCAAGCCATCGCGCCACTGTATGGACTGAGATATTAGGCCGAATAACTAATACTTACAGCTTAACATGTAGGCACCCGCTGTAAAAGATCGGCAAAAGACGTCATCACCGGGGTTCGAACCAGCGATGCAAAAGAGAGTCTCGCTCATCAGCTCGTACAGTGCGCCAAGCCATCGCGCCACTGTATGGACTGAGATATTAGGCCGATTAACTAATACTTACAGCTCCCCATGTAGGCACCCGCTGTAAAAAGATCGGCAAAAGACGTCATCACCGGGGTTCGAACCAGCGATGCAAAAGAGAGTCTCGCTCATCAGCTCGTACAGTGCGCCAAGCCATCGCGCCACTGTATGGACTGAGATATTAGGCCGATTAACTAATACTTACAGCTCCCCATGTAGGCACCCGCTGTAAAAAGATCGGCAAAAGACGTCATCACCGGGGTTCGAACCAGCGATGCAAAAGAGAGTCTCGCTTATCAGCTCGTACAGTGCGCCAAGCCATCGCGCCACTGTATGGACTGAGATATTAGGCCGATTAACTAATACTTACAGCTCCCCATGTAGGCACCCGTTGTAAAAAGATCGGCAAAAGACGTCATCACCGGGGTTCGAACCAGCGATGCAAAAGAGAGTCTCGCTCATCAGCTCGTACAGTGCGCCAAGACATCGCGCCACTTTATGGACTGAGATATTAGGCCGATTAACTAATACTTACAGCTCCCCATGTAGGCACCCGCTGTAAAAGATCGGCAAAAGACGTCATCACCGGGGTTCGAACCAGCGATGCAAAAGAGAGTCTCGCTCATCAGCTCGTACAGTGCGCCAAGCCATCGCGCCACTGTATGGACTGAGATATTAGGCCGATTAACTAATACTTACAGCTTAACATGTAGGTACCCGCTGTAAAAAGATCGGCAAAAGACGTCATCACCGGGGTTCGAACCAGCGATGCAAAAGAGAGTCTCGCTCATCAGCTCGTACAGTGCGCCAAGACATCGCGCCACTCTATGGACTGAGATATTAGGCCGATTAACTAATACTTACAGCTCCCCATGTAGGCACCCGCTGTAAAAGATCGGCAAAAGACGTCATCACCGGGGTTCGAACCAGCGATGCAAAAGAGAGTCTCGCTCATCAGCTCGTACAGTGCGCCAAGCCATCGCGCCACTGTATGGACTGAGATATTAGGCCGATTAACTAATACTTACAGCTTAACATGTAGGCACCCGCTGTAAAAGATCGGCAAAAGACGTCATCACCGGGGTTCGAACCAGCGATGCAAAAGAGAGTCTCGCTCATCAGCTCGTACAGTGCGCCAAGCCATCGCGCCACTGTATGGACTGAGATATTAGGCCGAATAACTAATACTTACAGCTCCCCATGTAGGCACCCGCTGTAAAAAGATCGGCAAAAGACGTCATCACCGGGGTTCGAACCAGCGATGCAAAAGAGAGTCTCGCTCATCAGCTCGTACAGTGCGCCAAGCCATCGCGCCACTGTATGGACTGAGATATTAGGCCGAATAACTAATACTTACAGCTTAACATGTAGGCACCCGCTGTAAAAGATCGGCAAAAGACGTCATCACCGGGGTTCGAACCAGCGATGCAAAAGAGAGTCTCGCTCATCAGCTCGTACAGTGCGCCAAGCCATCGCGCCACTGTATGGACTGAGATATTAGGCCGATTAACTAATACTTACAGCTCCCCATGTAGGCACCCGCTGTAAAAGATCGGCAAAAGACGTCATCACCGGGGTTCGAACCAGCGATGCAAAAGAGAGTCTCGCTCATCAGCTCGTACAGTGCGCCAAGCCATCGCGCCACTGTATGGACTGAGATATTAAGCCGAATAACTAATACTTACAGCTCCCCATGTAGGCACCCGCTGTAAAAAGATCGGCAAAAGACGTCATCACCGGGGTTCGAACCAGCGATGCAAAAGAGAGTCTCGCTCATCAGCTCGTACAGTGCGCCAAGCCATCGCGCCACTGTATGGACTGAGATATTAGGCCGAATAACTAATACTTACAGCTTAACATGTATGCACCCGCTGTAAAAAGATCGGCAAAAGACGTCATCACCGGGGTTCGAACCAGCGATGCAAAAGAGAGTCTCGCTCATCAGCTCGTACAGTGCGCCAAGCCATCGCGCCACTGTATGGACTGAGATATTAGGCCGATTAACTAATACTTACAGCTCCCCATGTAGGCACCCGCTGTAAAAGATCGGCAAAAGACGTCATCACCGGGGTTCGAACCAGCGATGCAAAAGAGAGTCTCGCTCATCAGCTCGTACAGTGCGCCAAGCCATCGCGCCACTGTATGGACTGAGATATTAGGCCGAATAACTAATACTTACAGCTCCCCATGTAGGCACCCGCTGTAAAAGATCGGCAAAAGACGTCATCACCGGGGTTCGAACCAGCGATGCAAAAGAGAGTCTCGCTCATCAGCTCGTACAGTGCGCCAAGCCATCGCGCCACTGTATGGACTGAGATATTAGGCCGATTAACTAATACTTACAGCTCCCCATGTAGGCACCCGCTGTAAAAAGATCGGCAAAAGACGTCATCACCGGGGTTCGAACCAGCGATGCAAAAGAGAGTCTCGCTCATCAGCTCGTACAGTGCGCCAAGACATCGCGCCACTCTATGGACTGAGATATTAGGCCGATTAACTAATACTTACAGCTCCCCATGTAGGCACCCGCTGTAAAAGATCGGCAAAAGACGTCATCACCGGGGTTCGAACCAGCGATGCAAAAGAGAGTCTCGCTCATCAGCTCGTACAGTGCGCCAAGCCATCGCGCCACTGTATGGACTGAGATATTAGGCCGATTAACTAATACTTACAGCTCCCCATGTAGGCACCCGCTGTAAAAAGATCGGCAAAAGACGTCATCACCGGGGTTCGAACCAGCGATGCAAAAGAGAGTCTCGCTTATCAGCTCGTACAGTGCGCCAAGCCATCGCGCCACTGTATGGACTGAGATATTAGGCCGATTAACTAATACTTACAGCTCCCCATGTAGGCACCCGTTGTAAAAAGATCGGCAAAAGACGTCATCACCGGGGTTCGAACCAGCGATGCAAAAGAGAGTCTCGCTCATCAGCTCGTACAGTGCGCCAAGACATCGCGCCACTCTATGGACTGAGATATTAGGCCGATTAACTAATACTTACAGCTCCCCATGTAGGCACCCGCTGTAAAAGATCGGCAAAAGACGTCATCACCGGGGTTCGAACCAGCGATGCAAAAGAGAGTCTCGCTCATCAGCTCGTACAGTGCGCCAAGCCATCGCGCCACTGTATGGACTGAGATATTAGGCCGATTAACTAATACTTACAGCTTAACATGTAGGTACCCGCTGTAAAAAGATCGGCAAAAGACGTCATCACCGGGGTTCGAACCAGCGATGCAAAAGAGAGTCTCGCTCATCAGCTCGTACAGTGCGCCAAGACATCGCGCCACTCTATGGACTGAGATATTAGGCCGATTAACTAATACTTACAGCTCCCCATGTAGGCACCCGCTGTAAAAGATCGGCAAAAGACGTCATCACCGGGGTTCGAACCAGCGATGCAAAAGAGAGTCTCGCTCATCAGCTCGTACAGTGCGCCAAGCCATCGCGCCACTGTATGGACTGAGATATTAGGCCGATTAACTAATACTTACAGCTTAACATGTAGGCACCCGCTGTAAAAGATCGGCAAAAGACGTCATCACCGGGGTTCGAACCAGCGATGCAAAAGAGAGTCTCGCTCATCAGCTCGTACAGTGCGCCAAGCCATCGCGCCACTGTATGGACTGAGATATTAAGCCGAATAACTAATACTTACAGCTCCCCATGTAGGCACCCGCTGTAAAAAGATCGGCAAAAGACGTCATCACCGGGGTTCGAACCAGCGATGCAAAAGAGAGTCTCGCTCATCAGCTCGTACAGTGCGCCAAGCCATCGCGCCACTGTATGGACTGAGATATTAGGCCGAATAACTAATACTTACAGCTTAACATGTAGGCACCCGCTGTAAAAGATCGGCAAAAGACGTCATCACCGGGGTTCGAACCAGCGATGCAAAAGAGAGTCTCGCTCATCAGCTCGTACAGTGCGCCAAGCCATCGCGCCACTGTATGGACTGAGATATTAGGCCGATTAACTAATACTTACAGCTCCCCATGTAGGCACCCGCTGTAAAAGATCGGCAAAAGACGTCATCACCGGGGTTCGAACCAGCGATGCAAAAGAGAGTCTCGCTCATCAGCTCGTACAGTGCGCCAAGCCATCGCGCCACTGTATGGACTGAGATATTAAGCCGAATAACTAATACTTACAGCTCCCAATGTAGGCACCCGCTGTAAAAAGATCGGCAAAAGACGTCATCACCGGGGTTCGAACCAGCGATGCAAAAGAGAGTCTCGCTCATCAGCTCGTACAGTGCGCCAAGCCATCGCGCCACTGTATGGACTGAGATATTAGGCCGAATAACTAATACTTACAGCTTAACATGTATGCACCCGCTGTAAAAAGATCGGCAAAAGACGTCATCACCGGGGTTCGAACCAGCGATGCAAAAGAGAGTCTCGCTCATCAGCTCGTACAGTGCGCCAAGCCATCGCGCCACTGTATGGACTGAGATATTAGGCCGATTAACTAATACTTACAGCTCCCCATGTAGGCACCCGCTGTAAAAGATCGGCAAAAGACGTCATCACCGGGGTTCGAACCAGCGATGCAAAAGAGAGTCTCGCTCATCAGCTCGTACAGTGCGCCAAGCCATCGCGCCACTGTATGGACTGAGATATTAGGCCGAATAACTAATACTTACAGCTCCCCATGTAGGCACCCGCTGTAAAAGATCGGCAAAAGACGTCATCACCGGGGTTCGAACCAGCGATGCAAAAGAGAGTCTCGCTCATCAGCTCGTACAGTGCGCCAAGCCATCGCGCCACTGTATGGACTGAGATATTAGGCCGATTAACTAATACTTACAGCTCCCCATGTAGGCACCCGCTGTAAAAAGATCGGCAAAAGACGTCATCACCGGGGTTCGAACCAGCGATGCAATAGAGAGTCTCGCTCATCAGCTCGTACAGTGCGCCAAGACATCGCGCCACTCTATGGACTGAGATATTAGGCCGATTAACTAATACTTACAGCTCCCCATGTAGGCACCCGCTGTAAAAGATCGGCAAAAGACGTCATCACCGGGGTTCGAACCAGCGATGCAAAAGAGAGTCTCGCTCATCAGCTCGTACAGTGCGCGAAGCCATCGCGCCACTGTATGGACTGAGATATTAGGCCGATTAACTAATACTTACAGCTTAACATGTAGGCACCCGCTGTAAAAGATCGGCAAAAGACGTCATCACCGGGGTTCGAACCAGCGATGCAAAAGAGAGTCTCGCTCATCAGCTCGTACAGTGCGCCAAGCCATCGCGCCACTGTATGGACTGAGATATTAGGCCGATTAACTAATACTTACAGCTCCCCATGTAGGCACCCGCTGTAAAAAGATCGGCAAAAGACGTCATCACCGGGGTTCGAACCAGCGATGCAAAAGAGAGTCTCGCTCATCAGCTCGTACAGTGCGCCAAGCCATCGCGCCACTGTATGGACTGATATATTAGGCCGAATAACTAATACTTACAGCTTAACATGTAGGCACCCGCTGTAAAAGATCGGCAAAAGACGTCATCACCGGGGTTCGAACCAGCGATGCAAAAGAGAGTCTCGCTCATCAGCTCGTACAGTGCGCCAAGCCATCGCGCCACTGTATGGACTGAGATATTAGGCCGATTAACTAATACTTACAGCTCCCCATGTAGGCACCCGCTGTAAAAAGATCGGCAAAAGACGTCATCACCGGGGTTCGAACCAGCGATGCAAAAGAGAGTCTCGCTCATCAGCTCGTACAATACGCCAAGCCATCGCGCCACTGTATGGACTGAGATATTAGGCCGAATAACTAATACTTACAGCTTAACATGTAGGCACCCGATGTAAAAGATCGGCAAAAGACGTCATCACCGGGGTTCGAACCAGCGATGCAAAAGAGAGTCTCGCTCATCAGCTCGTACAGTGCGCCAAGCCATCGCGCCACTGTATGGACTGAGATATTAGGCCGATTAACTAATACTTACAGCTTAACATGTAGGCACCCGCTGTAAAAGATCGGCAAAAGACGTTATCACCGGGGTTCGAACAAGCGATGCAAAAGAGAGTCTCGCTCATCAGCTCGTACAGTGCGCCAAGCCATCGCGCCACTGTATGGACTGAGATATTAGGCCGATTAACTAATACTTACAGCTTAACATGTAGGCACCCGCTGTAAAAGATCGGCAAAAGACGTCATCACCGGGGTTCGAACCAGCGATGCAAAAGAGAGTCTCGCTCATCAGCTCGTACAGTGCGCCAAGCCATCGCGCCACTGTATGGACTGAGATATTAGGCCGATTAACTAATACTTACAGCTCCCCATGTAGGCACCCGCTGTAAAAAGATCGGCAAAAGACGTCATCACCGGGGTTCGAACCAGCGATGCAAAAGAGAGTCTCGCTCATCAGCTCGTACAGTGCGCCAAGCCATCGCGCCACTGTATGGACTGATATATTAGGCCGAATAACTAATACTTACAGCTCCCCATGTAGGCACCCGCTGTAAAAGATCGGCAAAAGACGTCATCACCGGGGTTCGAACCAGCGATGCAAAAGAGAGTCTCGCTCATCAGCTCGTACAGTGCGCCAAGCCATCGCGCCACTGTATGGACTGAGATATTAGGCCGATTAACTAATACTTACAGCTTAACATGTAGGCACCCGCTGTAAAAAGAACGGCAAAAGACGTCATCACCGGGGTTCGAACCAGCGATGCAAAAGAGAGTCTCGCTCATCAGCTCGTACAGTGCGCCAAGCCATCGCGCCACTGTATGGACTGAGATATTAGGCCGAATAACTAATACTTACAGCTTAACATGTAGGCACCCGCTGTAAAAGATCGGCAAAAGACGTCATCACCGGGGTTCGAACCAGCGATGCAAAAGAGAGTCTCGCTCATCAGCTCGTACAGTGCGCCAAGCCATCGCGCCACTGTATGGACTGAGATATTAGGCCGATTAACTAATACTTACAGCTCCCCATGTAGGCACCCGCTGTAAAAAGATCGGCAAAAGACGTCATCACCGGGGTTCGAACCAGCGATGCAAAAGATAGTCTCGCTCATCAGCTCGTACAGTGCGCCAAGCCATCGCGCCACTGTATGGACTGAGATATTAGGCCGATTAACTAATACTTACAGCTCCCCATGTAGGCACCCGCTGTAAAAAGATCGGCAAAAGACGTCATCACCGGGGTTCGAACAAGCGATGCAAAAGAGAGTCTCGCTTATCAGCTCGTACAGTGCGCCAAGCCATCGCGCCACTGTATGGACTGAGATATTAGGCCGATTAACTAATACTTACAGCTCCCCATGTAGGCATCCGCTGTAAAAAGATCGGCAAAAGACGTCATCACCGGGGTTCGAACCAGCGATGCAAAAGAGAGTCTCGCTCATCAGCTCGTACAGTGCGCCAAGACATCGCGCCACTCTATGGACTGAGATATTAGGCCGATTAACTAATACTTACAGCTCCCCATGTAGGCACCCGCTGTAAAAGATCGGCAAAAGACGTCATCACCGGGGTTCGAACCAGCGATGCAAAAGAGTCTCGCTCATCAGCTCGTACAGTGCGCCAAGCCATCGCGCCACTGTATGGACTGAGATATTAGGCCGATTAACTAATACTTACAGCTTAACATGTAGGCACCCGCTGTAAAAAGATCGGCAAAAGACGTCATCACCGGGGTTCGAACCAGCGATGCAAAAGAGAGTCTCGCTCATCAGCTCGTACAGTGCGCCAAGACATCGCGCCACTCTATGGACTGAGATATTAGGCCGATTAACTAATACTTACAGCTTAACATGTAGGCACCCGCTGTAAAAGATCGGCAAAAGACGTCATCACCGGGGTTCGAACCAGCGATGCAAAAGAGAGTCTCGCTCATCAGCTCGTACAGTGCGCCAAGCCATCGCGCCACTGTATGGACTGAGATATTAGGCCGAATAACTAATACTTACAGCTTAACATGTAGGCACCCGCTGTAAAAGATCGGCAAAAGACGTCATCACCGGGGTTCGAACCAGCGATGCAAAAGAGAGTCTCGCTCATCAGCTCGTACAGTGCGCCAAGCCATCGCGCCACTGTATGGACTGAGATATTAGGCCGATTAACTAATACTTACAGCTCCCCATGTAGGCACCCGCTGTAAAAAGATCGGCAAAAGACGTCATCACCGGGGTTCGAACCAGCGATGCAAAAGAGAGTCTCGCTCATCAGCTCGTACAATGCGCCAAGCCATCGCGCCACTGTATGGACTGAGATATTAGGCCGAATAACTAATACTTACAGCTTAACATGTAGGCACCCGATGTAAAAGATCGGCAAAAGACGTCATCACCGGGGTTCGAACCAGCGATGCAAAAGAGAGTCTCGCTCATCAGCTCGTACAGTGCGCCAAGCCATCGCGCCACTGTATGGACTGAGATATTAGGCCGATTAACTAATACTTACAGCTTAACATGTAGGCACCCGCTGTAAAAGATCGGCAAAAGACGTTATCACCGGGGTTCGAACAAGCGATGCAAAAGAGAGTCTCGCTCATCAGCTCGTACAGTGCGCCAAGCCATCGCGCCACTGTATGGACTGAGATATTAGGCCGATTAACTAATACTTACAGCTTAACATGTAGGCACCCGCTGTAAAAGATCGGCAAAAGACGTCATCACCGGGGTTCGAACCAGCGATGCAAAAGAGAGTCTCGCTCATCAGCTCGTACAGTGCGCCAAGCCATCGCGCCACTGTATGGACTGAGATATTAGGCCGATTAACTAATACTTACAGCTCCCCATGTAGGCACCCGCTGTAAAAAGATCGGCAAAAGACGTCATCACCGGGGTTCGAACCAGCGATGCAAAAGAGAGTCTCGCTCATCAGCTCGTACAGTGCGCCAAGCCATCGCGCCACTGTATGGACTGATATATTAGGCCGAATAACTAATACTTACAGCTCCCCATGTAGGCACCCGCTGTAAAAGATCGGCAAAAGACGTCATCACCGGGGTTCGAACCAGCGATGCAAAAGAGAGTCTCGCTCATCAGCTCGTACAGTGCGCCAAGCCATCGCGCCACTGTATGGACTGAGATATTAGGCCGATTAACTAATACTTACAGCTTAACATGTAGGCACCCGCTGTAAAAAGAACGGCAAAAGACGTCATCACCGGGGTTCGAACCAGCGATGCAAAAGAGAGTCTCGCTCATCAGCTCGTACAGTGCGCCAAGCCATCGCGCCACTGTATGGACTGAGATATTAGGCCGAATAACTAATACTTACAGCTTAACATGTAGGCACCCGCTGTAAAAGATCGGCAAAAGACGTCATCACCGGGGTTCGAACCAGCGATGCAAAAGAGAGTCTCGCTCATCAGCTCGTACAGTGCGCCAAGCCATCGCGCCACTGTATGGACTGAGATATTAGGCCGATTAACTAATACTTACAGCTCCCCATGTAGGCACCCGCTGTAAAAAGATCGGCAAAAGACGTCATCACCGGGGTTCGAACCAGCGATGCAAAAGAGAGTCTCGCTCATCAGCTCGTACAGTGCGCCAAGCCATCGCGCCACTGTATGGACTGAGATATTAGGCCGATTAACTAATACTTACAGCTCCCCATGTAGGCACCCGCTGTAAAAAGATCGGCAAAAGACGTCATCACCGGGGTTCGAACCAGCGATGCAAAAGAGAGTCTCGCTTATCAGCTCGTACAGTGCGCCAAGCCATCGCGCCACTGTATGGACTGAGATATTAGGCCGATTAACTAATACTTACAGCTCCCCATGTAGGCACCCGCTGTAAAAAGATCGGCAAAAGACGTCATCACCGGGGTTCGAACCAGCGATGCAAAAGAGAGTCTCGCTCATCAGCTCGTACAGTGCGCCAAGCCATCGCGCCACTGTATGGACTGAGATATTAGGCCGAATAACTAATACTTACAGCTTAACATGTATGCACCCGCTGTAAAAAGATCGGCAAAAGACGTCATCACCGGGGTTCGAACCAGCGATGCAAAAGAGAGTCTCGCTCATCAGCTCGTACAGTGCGCCAAGCCATCGCGCCACTGTATGGACTGATATATTAGGCCGAATAACTAATCTTACAGCTCCCCATGTAGGCACCCGCTGTAAAAGATCGGCAAAAGACGTCATCACCGGGGTTCGAACCAGCGATGCAAAAGAGAGTCTCGCTCATCAGCTCGTACAGTGCGCCAAGCCATCGCGCCACTGTATGGACTGAGATATTAGGCCGATTAACTAATACTTACAGCTTAACATGTAGGCACCCGCTGTAAAAAGAACGGCAAAAGACGTCATCACCGGGGTTCGAACCAGCGATGCAAAAGAGAGTCTCGCTCATCAGCTCGTACAGTGCGCCAAGCCATCGCGCCACTGTATGGACTGAGATATTAGGCCGAATAACTAATACTTACAGCTTAACATGTAGGCACCCGCTGTAAAAGATCGGCAAAAGACGTCATCACCGGGGTTCGAACCAGCGATGCAAAAGAGAGTCTCGCTCATCAGCTCGTACAGTGCGCCAAGCCATCGCGCCACTGTATGGACTGAGATATTAGGCCGATTAACTAATACTTACAGCTCCCCATGTAGGCACCCGCTGTAAAAAGATCGGCAAAAGACGTCATCACCGGGGTTCGAACCAGCGATGCAAAAGAGAGTCTCGCTCATCAGCTCGTACAGTGCGCCAAGCCATCGCGCCACTGTATGGACTGAGATATTAGGCCGATTAACTAATACTTACAGCTCCCCATGTAGGCACCCGCTGTAAAAAGATCGGCAAAAGACGTCATCACCGGGGTTCGAACCAGCGATGCAAAAGAGAGTCTCGCTTATCAGCTCGTACAGTGCGCCAAGCCATCGCGCCACTGTATGGACTGAGATATTAGGCCGATTAACTAATACTTACAGCTCCCCATGTAGGCACCCGTTGTAAAAAGATCGGCAAAAGACGTCATCACCGGGGTTCGAACCAGCGATGCAAAAGAGAGTCTCGCTCATCAGCTCGTACAGTGCGCCAAGACATCGCGCCACTCTATGGACTGAGATATTAGGCCGATTAACTAATACTTACAGCTCCCCATGTAGGCACCCGCTGTAAAAGATCGGCAAAAGACGTCATCACCGGGGTTCGAACCAGCGATGCAAAAGAGAGTCTCGCTCATCAGCTCGTACAGTGCGCCAAGCCATCGCGCCACTGTATGGACTGAGATATTAGGCCGATTAACTAATACTTACAGCTTAACATGTAGGCACCCGCTGTAAAAAGATCGGCAAAAGACGTCATCACCGGGGTTCGAACCAGCGATGCAAAAGAGAGTCTCGCTCATCAGCTCGTACAGTGCGCCAAGACATCGCGCCACTCTATGGACTGAGATATTAGGCCGATTAACTAATACTTACAGCTCCCCATGTAGGCACCCGCTGTAAAAGATCGGCAAAAGACGTCATCACCGGGGTTCGAACCAGCGATGCAAAAGAGAGTCTCGCTCATCAGCTCGTACAGTGCGCGAAGCCATCGCGCCACTGTATGGACTGAGATATTAGGCCG
This sequence comes from Apostichopus japonicus, assembly GCF_037975245.1. Taxonomy (NCBI): domain Eukaryota; kingdom Metazoa; phylum Echinodermata; class Holothuroidea; order Aspidochirotida; family Stichopodidae; genus Apostichopus; species Apostichopus japonicus. The sequence continues at coordinate 35,726,327 of NC_092576.1, read as the reverse complement.
ATTAACTAATACTTACAGCTTAACATGTAGGCACCCGCTGTAAAAGATCGGCAAAAGACGTCATCACCGGGGTTCGAACCAGCGATGCAAAAGAGAGTCTCGCTCATCAGCTCGTACAGTGCGCCAAGCCATCGCGCCACTGTATGGACTGAGATATTAGGCCGATTAACTAATACTTACAGCTCCCCATGTAGGCACCCGCTGTAAAAAGATCGGCAAAAGACGTCATCACCGGGGTTCGAACCAGCGATGCAAAAGAGAGTCTCGCTCATCAGCTCATACAGTGCGCCAAGCCATCGCGCCACTGTATGGACTGATATATTAGGCCGAATAACTAATACTTACAGCTTAACATGTAGGCACCCGCTGTAAAAGATCGGCAAAAGACGTCATCACCGGGGTTCGAACCAGCGATGCAAAAGAGAGTCTCGCTCATCAGCTCGTACAGTGCGCCAAGCCATCGCGCCACTGTATGGACTGAGATATTAGGCCGATTAACTAATACTTACAGCTCCCCATGTAGGCACCCGCTGTAAAAAGATCGGCAAAAGACGTCATCACCGGGGTTCGAACCAGCGATGCAAAAGAGAGTCTCGCTCATCAGCTCGTACAATACGCCAAGCCATCGCGCCACTGTATGGACTGAGATATTAGGCCGAATAACTAATACTTACAGCTTAACATGTAGGCACCCGATGTAAAAGATCGGCAAAAGACGTCATCACCGGGGTTCGAACCAGCGATGCAAAAGAGAGTCTCGCTCATCAGCTCGTACAGTGCGCCAAGCCATCGCGCCACTGTATGGACTGAGATATTAGGCCGATTAACTAATACTTACAGCTTAACATGTAGGCACCCGCTGTAAAAGATCGGCAAAAGACGTTATCACCGGGGTTCGAACAAGCGATGCAAAAGAGAGTCTCGCTCATCAGCTCGTACAGTGCGCCAAGCCATCGCGCCACTGTATGGACTGAGATATTAGGCCGATTAACTAATACTTACAGCTTAACATGTAGGCACCCGCTGTAAAAGATCGGCAAAAGACGTCATCACCGGGGTTCGAACCAGCGATGCAAAAGAGAGTCTCGCTCATCAGCTCGTACAGTGCGCCAAGCCATCGCGCCACTGTATGGACTGAGATATTAGGCCGATTAACTAATACTTACAGCTCCCCATGTAGGCACCCGCTGTAAAAAGATCGGCAAAAGACGTCATCACCGGGGTTCGAACCAGCGATGCAAAAGAGAGTCTCGCTCATCAGCTCGTACAGTGCGCCAAGCCATCGCGCCACTGTATGGACTGATATATTAGGCCGAATAACTAATACTTACAGCTCCCCATGTAGGCACCCGCTGTAAAAGATCGGCAAAAGACGTCATCACCGGGGTTCGAACCAGCGATGCAAAAGAGAGTCTCGCTCATCAGCTCGTACAGTGCGCCAAGCCATCGCGCCACTGTATGGACTGAGATATTAGGCCGATTAACTAATACTTACAGCTTAACATGTAGGCACCCGCTGTAAAAAGAACGGCAAAAGACGTCATCACCGGGGTTCGAACCAGCGATGCAAAAGAGAGTCTCGCTCATCAGCTCGTACAGTGCGCCAAGCCATCGCGCCACTGTATGGACTGAGATATTAGGCCGAATAACTAATACTTACAGCTTAACATGTAGGCACCCGCTGTAAAAGATCGGCAAAAGACGTCATCACCGGGGTTCGAACCAGCGATGCAAAAGAGAGTCTCGCTCATCAGCTCGTACAGTGCGCCAAGCCATCGCGCCACTGTATGGACTGAGATATTAGGCCGATTAACTAATACTTACAGCTCCCCATGTAGGCACCCGCTGTAAAAAGATCGGCAAAAGACGTCATCACCGGGGTTCGAACCAGCGATGCAAAAGATAGTCTCGCTCATCAGCTCGTACAGTGCGCCAAGCCATCGCGCCACTGTATGGACTGAGATATTAGGCCGATTAACTAATACTTACAGCTCCCCATGTAGGCACCCGCTGTAAAAAGATCGGCAAAAGACGTCATCACCGGGGTTCGAACAAGCGATGCAAAAGAGAGTCTCGCTTATCAGCTCGTACAGTGCGCCAAGCCATCGCGCCACTGTATGGACTGAGATATTAGGCCGATTAACTAATACTTACAGCTCCCCATGTAGGCACCCGCTGTAAAAAGATCGGCAAAAGACGTCATCACCGGGGTTCGAACCAGCGATGCAAAAGAGAGTCTCGCTCATCAGCTCGTACAGTGCGCCAAGACATCGCGCCACTCTATGGACTGAGATATTAGGCCGATTAACTAATACTTACAGCTCCCCATGTAGGCACCCGCTGTAAAAGATCGGCAAAAGACGTCATCACCGGGGTTCGAACCAGCGATGCAAAAGAGTCTCGCTCATCAGCTCGTACAGTGCGCCAAGACATCGCGCCACTCTATGGACTGAGATATTAGGCCGATTAACTAATACTTACAGCTTAACATGTAGGCACCCGCTGTAAAAGATCGGCAAAAGACGTCATCACCGGGGTTCGAACCAGCGATGCAAAAGAGAGTCTCGCTCATCAGCTCGTACAGTGCGCCAAGCCATCGCGCCACTGTATGGACTGAGATATTTGGCCGATTAACTAATACTTACAGCTCCCCATGTAGGCACCCGCTGTAAAAAGATCGGCAAAAGACGTCATCACCGGGGTTCGAACCAGCGATGCAAAAGAGAGTCTCGCTCATCAGCTCGTACAGTGCGCCAAGACATCGCGCCACTCTATGGACTGAGATATTAGGCCGATTAACTAATACTTACAGCTCCCCATGTAGGCACCCGCTGTAAAAGATCGGCAAAAGACGTCATCACCGGGGTTCGAACCAGCGATGCAAAAGAGAGTCTCGCTCATCAGCTCGTACAGTGCGCCAAGCCATCGCGCCACTGTATGGACTGAGATATTAGGCCGACTAACTAATACTTACAGCTTAACATGTAGGCACCCGCTGTAAAAAGATCGGCAAAAGACGTCATCACCGGGGTTCGAACCAGCGATGCAAAAGAGAGTCTCGCTCATCAGCTCGTACAGTGCGCCAAGACATCGCGCCACTCTATGGACTGAGATATTAGGCCGATTAACTAATACTTACAGCTCCCCATGTAGGCACCCGCTGTAAAAGATCGGCAAAAGACGTCATCACCGGGGTTCGAACCAGCGATGCAAAAGAGAGTCTCGCTCATCAGCTCGTACAGTGCGCCAAGCCATCGCGCCACTGTATGGACTGAGATATTAGGCCGATTAACTAATACTTACAGCTTAACATGTAGGCACCCGCTGTAAAAGATCGGCAAAAGACGTCATCACCGGGGTTCGAACCAGCGATGCAAAAGAGAGTCTCGCTCATCAGCTCGTACAGTGCGCCAAGCCATCGCGCCACTGTATGGACTGAGATATTAGGCCGATTAACTAATACTTACAGCTCCCCATGTAGGCACCCGCTGTAAAAAGATCGGCAAAAGACGTCATCACCGGGGTTCGAACCAGCGATGCAAAAGAGAGTCTCGCTCATCAGCTCGTACAGTGCGCCAAGACATCGCGCCACTGTATGGACTGAGATATTAGGCCGATTAACTAATACTTACAGCTCCCCATGTAGGCACCCGCTGTAAAAGATCGGCAAAAGACGTCATCACCGGGGTTCGAACCAGCGATGCAAAAGAGAGTCTCGCTCATCAGCTCGTACAGTGCGCCAAGCCATCGCGCCACTGTATGGACTGATATATTAGGCCGATTAACTAATACTTACAGCTTAACATGTAGGCACCCGCTGTAAAAGATCGGCAAAAGACGTCATCACCGGGGTTCGAACCAGCGATGCAAAAGAGAGTCTCGCTCATCAGCTCGTACAGTGCGCCAAGCCATCGCGCCACTGTATGGACTGATATATTAGGCCGATTAACTAATACTTACAGCTCCCCATGTAGGCACCCGTTGTAAAAAGATCGGTAAAAGACGTCATCACCGGGGTTCGAACCAGCGATGCAAAAGAGAGTCTCGCTCATCAGCTCGTACAGTGCGCCAAGACATCGCGCCACTGTATGGACTGAGATATTAGGCCGATTAACTAATACTTACAGCTCCCCATGTAGGCACCCGCTGTAAAAGATCGGCAAAAGACGTCATCACCGGGGTTCGAACCAGCGATGCAAAAGAGAGTCTCGCTCATCAGCTCGTACAGTGCGCCAAGCCATCGCGCCACTGTATGGACTGAGATATTAGGCCGATTAACTAATACTTACAGCTTAACATGTAGGCACCCGCTGTAAAAGATCGGCAAAAGACGTCATCACCGGGGTTCGAACCAGCGATGCAAAAGAGAGTCTCGCTCATCAGCTCGTACAGTGCGCCAAGCCATCGCGCCACTGTATGGACTGAGATATTAGGCCGATTAACTAATACTTACAGCTTAACATGTAGGCACCCGCTGTAAAAGATCGGCAAAAGACGTCATCACCGGGGTTCGAACCAGCGATGCAAAAGAGAGTCTCGCTCATCAGCTCGTACAGTGCGCCAAGCCATCGCGCCACTCTATGGACTGAGATATTAGGCCGATTAACTAATACTTACAGCTCCCCATGTAGGCACCCGCTGTAAAAAGATCGGCAAAAGACGTCATCACCGGGGTTCGAACCAGCGATGCAAAAGAGAGTCTCGCTCATCAGCTCGTACAGTGCGCCAAGCCATCGCGCCACTGTATGGACTGATATATTAGGCCGAATAACTAATACTTACAGCTTAACATGTAGGCACCCGCTGTAAAAAGATCGGCAAAAGACGTCATCACCGGGGTTCGAACCAGCGATGCAAAAGAGAGTCTCGCTCATCAGCTCGTACAGTGCGCCAAGCCATCGCGCCACTGTTTGGACTGATATATAAGGCCGAATAACTAATACTTACAGCTTAACATGTAGGCACCCGCTGTAAAAGATCGGCAAAAGACGTCATCACCGGGGTTCGAACCAGCGATGCAAAAGAGAGTCTCGCTCATCAGCTCGTACAGTGCGTTAAGCCATCGCGCCACTGTATGGACTGAGATATTAGGCCGATTAACTAATACTTACAGCTCCCCATGTAGGCACCCGCTGTAAAAAGATCGGCAAAAGACGTCATCACCGGGGTTCGAACAAGCGATGCAAAAGAGAGTCTCGCTCATCAGCTCGTACAGTGCGCCAAGCCATCGCGCCACTGTATGGACTGAGATATTAGGCCGATTAACTAATACTTACAGCTAAACATGTAGGCACCCGCTGTAAAAAGATCGGCAAAAGACGTCATCACCGGGGTTCGAACCAGCGATGCAAAAGAGAGTCTCGCTCATCAGCTCGTACAGTGCGCCAAGACATCGCGCCACTGTATGGACTGAGATATTAGGCCGATTAACTAATACTTACAGCTCCCCATGAAGGCACCCGCTGTAAAAGATCGGCAAAAGACGTCATCACCGGGGTTCGAACCAGCGATGCAAAAGAGAGTCTCGCTCATCAGCTCGTACAGTGCGCCAAGCCATCGCGCCACTGTATGGACTGAGATATTAGGCCGATTAACTAATACTTACAGCTCCCCATGAAGGCACCCGCTGTAAAAGATCGGCAAAAGACGTCATCACCGGGGTTCGAACCAGCGATGCAAAAGAGAGTCTCGCTCATCAGCTCGTACAGTGCGCCAAGCCATCGCGCCACTGTATGGACTGAGATATTAGGCAGATTAAATAATACTTACAGCTTAACATGTAGGCACTCGCTGTAAAAGATCGGCAAAAGACGTCATCACCGGGGTTCGAACCAGCGATGCAAAAGAGAGTCTCGCTCATCAGCTCGTACAGTGCGCCAAGCTATCGCGCCACTGTATGGACTGAGATATTAGGCCGATTAACTAATACTTACAGCTCCCCATGTAGGCACCCGCTGTAAAAAGATCGGCAAAAGACGTCATCACCGGGGTTCGAACCAGCGATGCAAAAGAGAGTCTCGCTCATCAGCTCGTACAGTGCGCCAAGCCATCGCGCCACTGTATGGACTGATATATTAGGCCGATTAACTAATACTTACAGCTTAACATGTAGGCACCCGCTGTAAAAAGATCGGCAAAAGACGTCATCACCGGGGTTCGAACCAGCGATGCAAAAGAGAGTCTCGCTCATCAGCTCGTACAGTGCGTTAAGCCATCGCGCCGCTGTATGGACTGAGATATTAGGCCGATTAACTAATACTTACAGCTCCCCGTGTAGGCACCCGCTGTAAAAAGATCGGCAAAAGACGTCATCACCGGGGTTCGAACCAGCGATGCAAAAGAGAGTCTCGCTCATCAGCTCGTACAGTGCGCCGAGCCATCGCGCCACTGTATGGACTGAGATATTAGGCCGATTAACTAATACTTACAGCTTAACATGTAGGCACCCGCTGTAAAAAGATCGGCAAAAGACGTCATCACCGGGGTTCGAACCAGCGATGCAAAAGAGAGTCTCGCTCATCAGCTCGTACAGTGCGCCAAGACATCGCGCCACTCTATGGACTGAGATATTAGGCCGATTAACTAATACTTACAGCTCCCCATGTAGGCACCCGCTGTAAAAGATCGGCAAAAGACGTCATCACCGGGGTTCGAACCAGCGATGCAAAAGAGAGTCTCGCTCATCAGCTCGTACAGTGCGTCAAGCCATCGCGCCACTGTATGGACTGAGATATTAGGCAGATTAACTAATACTTACAGCTTAATATGTAGGCACCCGATGTAAAAGATCGGCAAAAGACGTCATCACCGGGGTTCGAACCAGCGATGCAAAAGAGAGTCTCGCTCATCAGCTCGTACAGTGCGCCAAGCCATCGCGCCACTGTATGGACTGAGATATTAGGCCGATTAACTAATACTAACAGCTTAACATGTAGGCACCCGCTGTAAAAGATCGGCAAAAGACGTCATAACCGGGGTTCGAACCAGCGATGCCAAAGGAAATTCTCGCTCATCAGCTCGTACAGTGCGCCAAGCCATCTCGCCACTGTATGGACTGAGATATTAGGCCGATTAACTAATACTTACAGCTTAACATGTAGGCACCCGCTGTAAAAGATCGGCAAAAGACGTCATCACCGGGGTTCGAACCAGCGATGCAAAAGAGAGTCTCGCTCATCAGCTCGTACAGTGCGCCAAGCCATCGCGCCACTGTATGGACTGAGATATTAGGCCGATTAACTAATACTTACAGCTTAACATGTAGGCACCCGCTGTAAAAGATCGGCAAAAGACGTCATCACCGGGGTTCGAACCAGCGATGCAAAAGAGAGTCTCGCTCATCAGCTCGTACAGTGCGCCAAGCCATCGCGCCACTGTATGGACTGAGATATTAGGCCGATTAACTAATACTAACAGCTCCCCATGTAGGCACCCGCTGTAAAAAGATCGGCAAAAGACGTCATCACCGGGGTTCGAACCAGCGATGCAAAAGAGAGTCTCGCTCATCAGCTCGTACAGTGCGCCAAGCCATCGCGCCACTGTATGGACTGAGATATTAGGCCGATTAACTAATACTTACAGCTCCTCATGTAGGCACCCGCTGTAAAAAGATCGGCAAAAGACGTCATCACCGGGGTTCGAACCAGCGATGCAAAAGAGAGTCTCGCTCATCAGCTCGTACAGTGCGCCAAGCCATCGCGCCACTGTATGGACTGAGATATTAGGCCGATTAACTAATACTTACAGCTTAACATGTAGGCACCCGCTGTAAAAGATCGGCAAAAGACGTCATCACCGGGGTTCGAACCAGCGATGCAAAAGAGAGTCTCGCTCATCAGCTCGTACAGTGCGTCAAGCCATCGCGCCACTGTATGGACTGAGATATTAGGCAGATTAACTAATACTTACAGCTTAATATGTAGGCACCCGATGTAAAAGATCGGCAAAAGACGTCATCACCGGGGTTCGAACCAGCGATGCAAAAGAGAGTCTCGCTCATCAGCTCGTACAGTGCGCCAAGCCATCGCGCCACTGTATGGACTGAGATATTAGGCCGATTAACTAATACTAACAGCTTAACATGTAGGCACCCGCTGTAAAAGATCGGCAAAAGACGTCATCACCGGGGTTCGAACCAGCGATGCCAAAGGAAATTCTCGCTCATCAGCTCGTACAGTGCGCCAAGCCATCTCGCCACTGTATGGACTGAGATATTAGGCCGATTAACTAATACTTACAGCTTAACATGTAGGCACCCGCTGTAAAAGATCGGCAAAAGACGTCATCACCGGGGTTCGAACCAGCGATGCAAAAGAGAGTCTCGCTCATCAGCTCGTACAGTGCGCCAAGCCATCGCGCCACTGTATGGACTGAGATATTAGGCCGATTAACTAATACTTACAGCTCCTCATGTAGGCACCCGCTGTAAAAAGATCGGCAAAAGACGTCATCACCGGGGTTCGAACCAGCGATGCAAAAGAGAGTCTCGCTCATCAGCTCGTACAGTGCGCCAAGCCATCGCGCCACTGTATGGACTGAGATATTAGGCCGATTAACTAATACTTACAGCTTAACATGTAGGCACCCGCTGTAAAAGATCGGCAAAAGACGTCATCACCGGGGTTCGAACCAGCGATGCAAAAGAGAGTCTCGCTCATCAGCTCGTACAGTGCGTTTTTTTTTTTTTTTTTTTCTCTTTTATTGGGAGATGAGCCCACTGGCTCACCTATGCTTAAATGTATTTACAAGAAATGTCCTTTTACAAAAAATAAATAGTATTTACAATAATAAATTACATGTGACAATCGTTGACTATAAAAGTTGTAGGAAATAACAAGCTAAGCATTATCGAGACAATAAGTGTATCCAGTATTATCTGACATTGAAATGATAATATTATTTTGAGAGAAAAATTCTAAAAATTTGTGAACAGTATTTTTGGCAACATGCATGTGATATAACATATAGAGTTTTTCTCTTAGTGTTTTATGAAAATACAAATGAGGGTTAATAATATAATCATTTTGTAGTTTGGTACAACGGCAGTTCCAAATTACACATTTATAGATGTTGAAAATAAAGTCGACTAAGGCACCGTTTTTCCCATTATGGTCAGTACCGAACAGTGTAATAATTTTCCACTGTTCTTCATCTTCTTCATGATATAAGTGGTTGAGTTTGCTATATAATTGCTTCCAAAAATGGTTAATTACAGAACACTCTATAAAAAGATGAGTCAATGTTTCGGTACATGATTTACACAGAGTGCACATTGGTGAATCGACCATATGAAATTTATAGTTGTTCATTGGTACGTAAAATGTTGTGAAGTATTTTAAAGTCAATATCAGCATCATAGGGGGATTTTGGATTCTTGTAGATGTTTTTCCACCTGTTTTGAAACGTCAAATTGGGGTATTCTTTAATCCAGTGGCATTGGCCGGTTGGAGTGCAATTTAGATTCAGGCGAAAGAGGTGAGTAGCTCGTTTGCAAGTAATGTTTGACGCAAGAATGCACTCGGAGCCACTTGTAAAACTGATAATAGGATCAGGGTAAGGTTGTGAGGAGACAATTTTGTCGGATGAATAGATGGTGTTAACCCATTCAACGGGTAGTGCATTCAAGATTAACTGAAGGAAATCGTCAACATCATCGATTGAAATCGGATTGTCAGGATTATAAAGAATGATGGACTCATGGACTGCCTGAGCAGGTATAGAAGCTGGGATTACCTCGTACATAAGGTCACTAACCCTTACAAAGCCACCGTGTATATAATCACGGTTCAAAAGTGGTGAGCCATTATTGTCACAAATATGAGGGTTATGAAATAACGGTTGCAACAGAATATCCTCTCTAGTGAGTGGCTTGCTAAAATTACCTTTAGTTAGTTTCTTCCAAGCTAAGAGTAATTCTTTATAAAAAGGATGTAAAACTGCCAAAGACTTCGAAATAGGAGTGATTTGAAAAATACTTAAATTTAAGTTCATGTCTTCATAATGATTAAGAAAATATAACATACTGAATTTTAGTTTGTCACTAACCTCATTTCTTAACAATTTACTTATGAGTTTGATTCTGATTGAATCACGAATGATTTCAATATCTCTGAGGTTAATTCCACCTTTTTCAAGAGGTAATAACTGGGTCGTATATTTAATAGGACTCGGTTTACCACGCCAAATAAAGTCAACTATACTGTCGTGGACTGATTTAATCACCCAGCTTGGCGTTGGTATAGTGGAAATTAGATACACTAGACGGGAAACGACAAGGGAGTTCACAATAAGGGATTTTCCTCTCATTGAGAGTTTGCGCCCCTTCCACCGGCTGAGCAAAAGGCTGCAGGTTCTAACTTTTTCCTCCCAATTCACCTTCTCAATAGTTGTCTTATCGTTGCCAATAGCAACGCCGAGAACTATAATATAGTCATTTCTGACTGGAAAATTAAAATCATGATGACTGATATTGGATTTACCAAAAACGAGGAGCTCAGTCTTGTCCAAATTACACATTGAGCCAGACGCACGTTCATACAAGTTAATTATTCTTAAAATAGAGTAAATACTGGTAATACTACTAACGAAAAAGGTTGTGTCGTCAGCATGTTGGAACATTTTGGTGTCGGTTCCACAAAACTCTACACCAGAGATAAGAGGGCAATTGTAAATTGCATCGTGGAAAGGCTCGGCACTTAAAACATACAACATGGCAGAAATGGGACAACCTTGTCGTACACCCCTCTGAATAGGAAAAGCATTTGAAATATGACCATTGTGTTTGATGCAGCTGTTAATATTAGTATAAAGTATGCGAATCCAGGATAGAAAATTGGGACCGAATCCCATTTTATCTAAGACATTGAAAAGGTAAGTGTGGTTGACTCGGTCGAAAGCTTTATGCTGATCGATTTTAAGTGCCAGCCCATTTTGGTTACTTTCGTTAACATAAGTAATTATATTTTGCATAGTAAGCACGTTTTCGCTTATGTCTCTTTTGGGAACGCAACAAGTCTGATCGTCAGAAACTAGGTTACTAATTACTTTCGAAATTCGGTTTGCGAGTGCTTTGCTAATAATCTTATAATCGGTGTTTAAAAGGCTAATTGGTCTCCAGTTTTTAAGGAGTCTAAGGTCCCCTTTTTTTGGGATTAAGGTAATGACGGCAGATTTCATAGAATTACATAATTGGTTACAGCTTTTAGTCTTCTCAATAAGTTCAGTAAAAATGTCCTTAAAATCATTCCAAAACGTCTTAAAAAATTGAACAGTTAGTCCATCAAGTCCTGGACTTTTGTTGTGCTCCATTTGAAAGAGAGCAGACTTAAGTTCATATAGAAAGAGCTTGTCTTCCATCTTATCGGCAGTTTCCGGTGAAAGCTTTTTGGTGATGTATTGAAGTAATTCTTCTTTTGATTTCTCTTCTGTAGGTTCATCTCTGTAGAGGTCTGTGTAAAATTGAACTTGTTCGTTTATTATGTCTTCCTGATTGGTAATAAGAGTGCCTTGATTGGTAAGCAAATGCTTCATTACTTTCTTTTTCTGTCGAGATTTTTCGAGATTGAAGAAGAACTTTGTCGATTTTTCGCCTTCCTCATAGTACTGGATTTTGGATCTGAGGGCTATCCCTTTAAGTTCTTTCGTTGAAATGTTGTTAAGTTTGTCCTCCAGACTTTTAAGGCGAGCACAGTCATAATCAGGAAATTTCTGTGCTTTGTGTTTCTCGTAGTTAAGTTGTTTTGTTAGTACCTTCTTTGTCCGGCGTTGCAATTTCTGTTTTCTTTTGCTGAACTTTATTGTTGTAGTCTTTATTTTTTCCTTCAGATTGTCGTACCATAGGAGAAAGTTTACTTCAACATCGTCGCAGAGTTTCTCATTTTGGATTAACTTGCGTATTAGTGATAAGTATTCATCATCATGGAGGAGAGAATTGTTAAAAATCCAGTAACCATGTCCCCTTGGTTGAGCAGAAAGATCCAAACTAATCTCAACAAAGTCGTGATCAGAACGAGGGTATGTGGTAATGTTACAATGGGAGACACAGTTACTAATCCCTTTAGAAATGAGTATTCTGTCAATTCTAGATGAGGAGCGACCGTAGATGGTGTTGCGAATACACGTGAAATTGACTTTGTCAGGGTTTCTCTCTCTCCAAATATCCACAAGTTGGTGTTTTGTCATGGTATCATTAAGAACTTTGCGAGAAGGATCTGGGTGTGCTCTGCTTGGGAATTTGTCTAAGTAGATATTTAGATAGTTATTGAAATCTCCTGCTATAATGACTTCATTATCAATTTTATTGAGTTCACAATGTAGATTCAGGAAAAAGTTCATTCTCTCGTTTGGTATATTCGGTGCATAAATTCCAATGATACTGAGGGGCCGTTCATCAATAGTTAGGTGTAATTGAATGTAACGGCCATTGTCATTTGTTATGCACCTTGTAACTTCACAGTCAGATGTATCTCTAAACAAAACGGTTACCCCCCGTCGTTTTTGAGAGGCATACATTGAAGAATAAATTTTGCCATCCCATTCAGCAGACGCTTTTTTATGAATGTCTTCATCCCAAAATGTTTCGAGTAAAACAATAATGTCATACCTTTTGGCTTTCAGTGAACTGAAAAGCTCTGTCCTTTTTTCACTGTTTCGTAATCCATTACAATTTAGGGTTGCTAGAAGAAACATTGCGAAGAGTATGGAAGTCATGAAGCTAGCTTTTCTTGGGGGTATAATTCCTCGTTAATCTGAGATTTGGCGAAATACTTCTTCTGCGGGCTAGTGCTTGTATTTTCTGTTTAACCATAATTTCGAGCATCGCGTCTTCATCGCTGGACATGGATCGTTTTGTCCCTGATTTGTCAGATTTCTGATCATCTTTTGCTTTGTTGCTAGATTTGTTTTTGGTTCTTTCCTCATTAGTTCCGGCGGAAAACTCTGCTGGTTTGGTTGTTTCTTCTGGTGTTTCTGGGGTGGTGTCCATTGAGACTGGTACTGACGGTGCTGAGGTTTCCTGTTCTGTTGGTGGAACTGGTTTGGATTGTGGAGAAGATTTCATTGGTGGATCAACAGATATAATTTGCGGTGATTCTGTCTGGCATAAAAAGCTTTTGTGGCCATATGAGTTGCAGCGGAAGCACTTGACCTGTGGGCACCGACTCTCTGCATGGCCCTGGCTACCACACTCCCGGCATGTGTACTGCGGGCAGTCTCGCATTATGTGACTGTCACTGAGGCATTTGTTGCAGACCTTAGTTTGGCCGTTGTGTTTTATTCTAATGTGTTCACCATCAATGTTGATTGCATAAGGTAAACTTCTTGCGTTTGGGGGAAGTTCGACTCGAACAAATCTGATGCCGTTTTCTACACCAGGGAACTCAGTGTAGTATTTATGTGTCCATTGTGATTTAATTAGACATCCAAAATCTGTTAGTTTTCCGGACAGTTCGTGATCTTCGACATAGCTGGGTACTCCAAAACAACTCACCGTTATGATGTTTTTGGAAACTCCTGTCACTGTACAAGAATCTTTTCCGATTTTCAATCCTGTCTCTTGCAAAAGCTCCGCGTCTTCTTTCGTTTTCATTGTAATTATCCACTGTCCGTTACACTTAACACAGCCTCTCACGTTTTCATTACCAATATCCATGGAAACGGCGTTAATAACATCGATCGGGTTATAAGTATTGTCCACTACTCTTACACTGTACGTTTTCAATACATCTCCTCTAGTTTTCGTGGAACTCATCTCAAAGCTTAGGCTTGCCCGTGCGTCGCGAGACGCCGTGACAACCAAAACCTAAGAAAAATATTATAAGAGAATCCTTATCCGAACGATTACACAACAAGAATACGAGTTTAAAGGATGATATCGTCCTTCCGTGAAAAAGTAAAGAGGAAACAAGGTTCCAGTTAGGAAAAAAGCACTGACAAAGTACAGAGTAACAGAGCACAACAGCGCCAAGCCATCGCGCCACTGTATGGACTGAGATATTAGGCCGATTAACTAATACTTACAGCTTAACATGTAGGCACCCGATGTAAAAGATCGGCAAAAGACGTCATCACCGGGGTTCGAACCAGCGATGCAAAAGAGAGTCTCGCTCATCAGCTCGTACAGTGCGCCAAGCCATCGCGCCACTGTATGGACTGAGATATTAGGCCGATTAACTAATACTTACAGCTTCCCATATAGGCACCCCCTGTAAAAGATCGGCAAAAGACGTCATCACCGGGGTTCGAACCAGCGATGCAAAAGAGAGTCTCGCTCATCAGCTCGTACAGTGCGCCAAGACATCGCGCCACTCTATGGACTGAGATATTAGGCCGATTAACTAATACTTACAGCTCCCCATGTAGGCACCCGCTGTAAAAGATCGGCAAAAGACGTCATCACCGGGGTTCGAACCAGCGATGCAAAAGAGAGTCTCGCTCATCAGCTCGTACAGTGCGCCAAGCTATCGCGCCACTGTATGGACTGAGATATTAGGCAGATTAACTAATACTTACAGCTTAACATGTAGGCACCCGCTGTAAAAGATCGGCAAAAGACGTCATCACCGGGGTTCGAACCAGCGATGCAAAAGAGAGTCTCGCTCATCAGCTCGTACAGTGCGCCAAGCCATCGCGCCACTGTATGGACTGAGATATTAGGCAGATTAACTAATACTTACAGCTTAACATGTAGGCACCCGATGTAAAAGATCGGCAAAAGACGTCATCACCGGGGTTCGAACCAGCGATGCAAAAGAGAGTCTCGCTCATCAGCTCGTACAGTGCGCCAAGCCATCGCGCCACTGTATGGACTGAGATATTAGGCCGATTAACTAATACTAACAGCTTAACATGTAGGCACCCGCTGTAAAAGATCGGCAAAAGACGTCATAACCGGGGTTCGAACCAGCGATGCCAAAGGAAATTCTCGCTCATCAGCTCGTACAGTGCGCCAAGCCATCGCGCCACTGTATGGACTGAGATATTAGGCCGATTAACTAATACTAACAGCTCCCCATGTAGGCACCCGCTGTAAAAAGATCGGCAAAAGACGTCATCACCGGGGTTCGAACCAGCGATGCAAAAGAGAGTCTCGCTCATCAGCTCGTACAGTGCGCCAAGCCATCGCGCCACTGTATGGACTGAGATATTAGGCCGATTAACTAATACTTACAGCTCCCCATGTAGGCCCCGCTGTAAAAAGATCGGCAAAAGACGTCATCACCGGGATTCGAACCAGCGATGCAAAAGACAGTCTCGCTCATCAGCTCGTACAGTGCGCCAAGCCATCGCGCCACTGTATGGACTGAGATATTAAACCGATTAACTAATACTTACAGCTTAACATGTAGGCACCCGCTGTAAAAGATCGGCAAAAGACGTCATCACCGGGGTTCGAACCAGCGATGCAAAAGAGAGTCTCGCTCATCAGCTCGTACAGTGCGCCAAGCCATCGCGCCACTGTATGGACTGAGATATTAGGCCGATTAACTAATACTTACAGCTTAACATGTAGGCACCCGCTGTAAAAGATCGGCAAAAGACGTCATCACCGGGGTTCGAACCAGCGATGCAAAAGAGAGTCTCGCTCATCAGCTCGTACAGTGCGCCAAGCCATCGCGCCACTGTATGGACTGAGATATTAGGCCGATTAACTAATACTTACAGCTTAACATGTAGGCACCCGCTGTAAAAGATCGGCAAAAGACGTCATCACCGGGGTTCGAACCAGCGATGCAAAAGAGAGTCTCGCTCATCAGCTCGTACAGTGCGCCAAGCCATCGCGCCACTGTATGGACTGAGATATTAGGCCGATTAACTAATACTAATAGCTCCCCATGTAGGCACCTGCTGTAAAAAGATCGGCAAAAGACGTCATCACCGGGGTTCGAACCAGCGATGCAAAAGAGAGTCTCGCTCATCAGCTCGTACAGTGCGCCAAGCCATCGCGCCACTGTATGGACTGAGATATTAGGCCGATTAACTAATACTTACAGCTCCTCATGTAGGCACCCGCTGTAAAAAGATCGGCAAAAGACGTCATCACCGGGGTTCGAACCAGCGATGCAAAAGAGAGTCTCGCTCATCAGCTCGTACAGTGCGCCAAGCCATCGCGCCACTGTATGGACTGAGATATTAGGCCGAATAACTAATACTTACAGATCCTCATGTAGGCACCCGCTGTAAAAGATCGGCAAAAGACGTCATCACCGGGGTTCGAACCAGCGATGCAAAAGAGAGTCTCGCTCATCAGCTCGTACAGTGCGGCAAGCCATAGCGCCACTGTATGGACTGAGATATTAGGCCGATTAACTAATACTTACAGCTTAACATGTAGGCACCCGCTGTAAAAGATCGGCAAAAGACGTCATCACCGTGGTTCGAACCAGCGATGCAAAAGAGAGTCTCGCTCATCAGCTCGTACAGTGCGCCAAGCCATCGCGCCACTGTATGGACTGAGATATTAGGCCGATTAACTAATACTTACAGCTTAACATGTAGGCACCCGCTGTAAAAGATCGGCAAAAGACGTCATCACAGTGGTTCGAATCAGCGATGCAAAAGAGAGTCTCGCTCATCAGCTCGTACAGTGCGCCAAGCCATCGCGCCACTGTATGGACTGAGATATTAGGCCGATTAACTAATACTTACAGCTTAACATGTAGGCACCCGCTGTAAAAGATCGGCAAAAGACGTCATCACCGGGGTTCGAACCAGCGATGCAAAAGAGAGTCTCGCTCATCAGCTCGTACAGTGCGGCAAGCCATAGCGCCACTGTATGGACTGAGATATTAGGCCGATTAACTAATACTTACAGCTTAACATGTAGGCACCCGCTGTAAAAGATCGGCAAAAGACGTCATCACCGTGGTTCGAACCAGCGATGCAAAAGAGAGTCTCGCTCATCAGCTCGTACAGTGCGCCAAGCCATCGCGCCACTGTATGGACTGAGATATTAGGCCGATTAACTAATACTTACAGCTTAACATGTAGGCACCCGCTGTAAAAGATCGGCAAAAGACGTCATCACAGTGGTTCGAACCAGCGATGCAAAAGAGAGTCTCGCTCATCAGCTCGTACAGTGCGCCAAGCCATCGCGCCACTGTATGGACTGAGATATTAGGCCGAATAACTAATGCTTACAGCTTAACATGTAGGCACCCGCTGTAAAAAGATCGGCAAAAGACGTCATCACCGGGGTTCGAACCAGCGATGCAAAAGAGAGTCTCGCTCATCAGCTCGTACAGTGCGCCAAGCCATCGCGCCACTGTATGGACTGAGATATTAGGCCGATTTACTAATACTTACAGCTTAACATGTAGGCACCCGCTGTAAAAGATCGGCAAAAGACGTCATCACCGGGGTTCGAACCAGCGATGCAAAAGAGAGTCTCGCTCATCAGCTCGTACAGTGCGCCAAGCCATCGCGCCACTGTATGGACTGAGATATTAGGCCGATTAACTAATACTTACAGCTTAACATGTAGGCACCCGCTGTAAAAGATCGGCAAAAGACGTCATCACCGGGGTTCGAACCAGCGATGCAAAAGAGAGTCTCGCTCATCAGCTCGTACAGTGCGCCAAGCCATCGCGCCACTGTATGGACTGAGATATTAGGCCGATTAACTAATACTTACAGCACCCCATATAGGCACCCGATGTAAAAGATCGGCAAAAGACGTCATCACCGGGGTTCGAACCAGCGATGCAAAAGAGAGTCTCGCTCATCAGCTCGTACAGTGCGCCAAGCCATCGCGCCACTGTATGGACTGAGATATTAGGCCGATTAACTAATACTTACAGCTTAACATGTAGGCACCCGCTGTAAAAGATCGGCAAAAGACGTCATCACCGGGGTTCGAACCAGCGATGCAAAAGAGAGTCTCGCTCATCAGCTCGTACAGTGCGCCAAGCCATAGCGCCACTGTATGGACTGAGATATTAGGCCGATTAACTAATACTTACAGCTTAACATGTAGGCACCCGCTGTAAAAGATCGGCAAAAGACGTCATCACCGGGGTTCGAACCAGCGATGCAAAAGAGAGTCTCGCTCATCAGCTCGTACAGTGCGCCAAGCCATCGCTACTGTATGGACTGAGATATTAGGCCGATTAACTAATACTTACAGCTTAACATGTAGGCATCCGCTGAAAAAGATCGGCAAAAGACGTCATCACCGGGGTTCGAACCAGCGATGCAAAAGAGAGTCTCGCTCATCAGCTCGTACAGTGCGCCAAGCCATCGCGCCACTGTATGGACTGAGATATGAAGCCGATTAACTAATACTTACAGCTTAACATGTAGGCACCCGCTGTAAAAGATCGGCAAAAGACGTCATCACCGGGGTTCGAACCAGCGATGCAAAAGAGAGTCTCGCTCATCAGCTCGTACAGTGCGCCAAGCCATCGCGCCACTGTATGGACTGAGATATTAGGCCGATTAACTAATACTTACAGCTTAACATGTAGGCACCCGCTGTAAAAGATCGGCAAAAGACGTCATCACCGGGGTTCGAACCAGCGATGCAAAAGAGAGTCTCGCTCATCAGCTCGTACAGTGCGCCAAGCCATCGCGCCACTGTATGGACTGAGATATTAGGCCCATTAAGTAATACTTACAGCTTAACATGTAGGCACCCGCTGTAAAAGAACGGCAAAAGACGTCATCACCGGGGTTCGAACCAGCGATGCAAAAGAGAGTCTCGCTCATCAGCTCGTACAGTGCGCCAAGCCATCGCGCCACTGTATGGACTGATATATTAGGCCGATTAACTAATACTTACAGCTTAACATGTAGGCACCCGCTGTAAAAGATCGGCAAAAGACGTCATCACCGGGGTTCGAACCAGCGATGCAAAAGAGAGTCTCGCTCATCAGCTCGTACAGTGCGCCAAGCCATCGCGCCACTGTATGGACTGAGATATTAGGCCGATTAACTAATACTTACAGCTGAACATGTAGGCACCCGCTGAAAAAGATCGGCAAAAGACGTCATCACCGGGGTTCGAACCAGCGATGCAAAAGAGAGTCTCGCTCATCAGCTCGTACAGTGCGCCAAGCCATCGCGCCACTGTATGGACTGAGATATTAGGCCGATTAACTAATACTTACAGCTGAACATGTAGGCACCCGCTGTAAAAGATCGGCAAAAGACGTCATCACCGGGGTTCGAACCAGCGATGCAAAAGAGAGTCTCGCTCATCAGCTCGTACAGTGCGCCAAGCCATCGCGCCACTGTATGGACTGAGATATTAGGCCGATTAACTAATACTTACAGCTTCCCATATAGGCACCCGCTGTAAAAGAACGGCAAAAGACGTCATCA
The DNA here is from genome assembly GCF_037975245.1 of Apostichopus japonicus. Taxonomy (NCBI): domain Eukaryota; kingdom Metazoa; phylum Echinodermata; class Holothuroidea; order Aspidochirotida; family Stichopodidae; genus Apostichopus; species Apostichopus japonicus. The sequence goes on along the minus strand of NC_092576.1, from coordinate 35,707,010 downwards.
CCGGGGTTCGAACAAGCGATGCAAAAGAGAGTCTCGCTCATCAGCTCGTACAGTGCGCCAAGCCATCGCGCCACTGTATGGACTGAGATATTAGGCCGATTAACTAATACTTACAGCTTAACATGTAGGCACCCCCTGTAAAAGATCGGCAAAAGACGTCATCACCGGGGTTCGAACCAGCGATGCAAAAGAGAGTCTCGCTCATCAGCTCGTACAGTGCGCCAAGCCATCGCGCCACTGTATGGACTGAGATATTAGGCCGATTAACTAATACTTACAGCTCCCCATGTAGGCCCCGCTGTAAAAAGATCGGCAAAAGACGTCATCACCGGGATTCGAACCAGCGATGCAAAAGACAGTCTCGCTCATCAGCTCGTACAGTGCGCCAAGCCATCGCGCCACTGTATGGACTGAGATATTAAACCGATTAACTAATACTTACAGCTTAACATGTAGGCACCCGCTGTAAAAGATCGGCAAAAGACGTCATCACCGGGGTTCGAACCAGCGATGCAAAAGAGAGTCTCGCTCATCAGCTCGTACAGTGCGCCAAGCCATCGCGCCACTGTATGGACTGAGATATTAGGCCGATTAACTAATACTTACAGCTTCCCATATAGGCAACCGCTGTAAAAGAACGGCAAAAGACGTCATCACCGGGGTTCGAACCAGCGATGCAAAAGAGAGTCTCGCTCATCAGCTCGTACAGTGCGCCAAGACATCGCGCCACTCTATGGACTGAGATATTAGGCCGATTAACTAATACTTACAGCTCCCCATGTAGGCACCCGCTGTAAAAGATCGGCAAAAGACGTCATCACCGGGGTTCGAACCAGCGATGCAAAAGAGAGTCTCGCTCATCAGCTCGTACAGTGCGCCAAGCTATCGCGCCACTGTATGGACTGAGATATTAGGCAGATTAACTAATACTTACAGCTTAACATGTAGGCACCCGCTGTAAAAGATCGGCAAAAGACGTCATCACCGGGGTTCGAACCAGCGATGCAAAAGAGAGTCTCGCTCATCAGCTCGTACAGTGCGCCAAGCCATCGCGCCACTGTATGGACTGAGATATTAGGCAGATTAACTAATACTTACAGCTTAACATGTAGGCACCCGATGTAAAAGATCGGCAAAAGACGTCATCACCGGGGTTCGAACCAGCGATGCAAAAGAGAGTCTCGCTCATCAGCTCGTACAGTGCGCCAAGCCATCGCGCCACTGTATGGACTGAGATATTAGGCCGATTAACTAATACTAACAGCTTAACATGTAGGCACCCGCTGTAAAAGATCGGCAAAAGACGTCATAAACGGGGTTCGAACCAGCGATGCCAAAGGAAATTCTCGCTCATCAGCTCGTACAGTGCGCCAAGCCATCGCGCCACTGTATGGACTGAGATATTAGGCCGATTAACTAATACTAACAGCTCCCCATGTAGGCACCCGCTGTAAAAAGATCGGCAAAAGACGTCATCACCGGGGTTCGAACCAGCGATGCAAAAGAGAGTCTCGCTCATCAGCTCGTACAGTGCGCCAAGCCATCGCGCCACTGTATGGACTGAGATATTAGGCCGATTAACTAATACTTACAGCTCCCCATGTAGGCCCCGCTGTAAAAAGATCGGCAAAAGACGTCATCACCGGGATTCGAACCAGCGATGCAAAAGACAGTCTCGCTCATCAGCTCGTACAGTGCGCCAAGCCATCGCGCCACTGTATGGACTGAGATATTAAACCGATTAACTAATACTTACAGCTTAACATGTAGGCACCCGCTGTAAAAGATCGGCAAAAGACGTCATCACCGGGGTTCGAACCAGCGATGCAAAAGAGAGTCTCGCTCATCAGCTCGTACAGTGCGCCAAGCCATCGCGCCACTGTATGGACTGAGATATTAGGCCGATTAACTAATACTTACAGCTTAACATGTAGGCACCCGCTGTAAAAGATCGGCAAAAGACGTCATCACCGGGGTTCGAACCAGCGATGCAAAAGAGAGTCTCGCTCATCAGCTCGTACAGTGCGCCAAGCCATCGCGCCACTGTATGGACTGAGATATTAGGCCGATTAACTAATACTTACAGCTTAACATGTAGGCACCCGCTGTAAAAGATCGGCAAAAGACGTCATCACCGGGGTTCGAACCAGCGATGCAAAAGAGAGTCTCGCTCATCAGCTCGTACAGTGCGCCAAGCCATCGCGCCACTGTATGGACTGAGATATTAGGCCGATTAACTAATACTAATAGCTCCCCATGTAGGCACCTGCTGTAAAAAGATCGGCAAAAGACGTCATCACCGGGGTTCGAACCAGCGATGCAAAAGAGAGTCTCGCTCATCAGCTCGTACAGTGCGCCAAGCCATCGCGCCACTGTATGGACTGAGATATTAGGCCGATTAACTAATACTTACAGCTCCTCATGTAGGCACCCGCTGTAAAAAGATCGGCAAAAGACGTCATCACCGGGGTTCGAACCAGCGATGCAAAAGAGAGTCTCGCTCATCAGCTCGTACAGTGCGCCAAGCCATCGCGCCACTGTATGGACTGAGATATTAGGCCGAATAACTAATACTTACAGATCCTCATGTAGGCACCCGCTGTAAAAGATCGGCAAAAGACGTCATCACCGGGGTTCGAACCAGCGATGCAAAAGAGAGTCTCGCTCATCAGCTCGTACAGTGCGGCAAGCCATAGCGCCACTGTATGGACTGAGATATTAGGCCGATTAACTAATACTTACAGCTTAACATGTAGGCACCCGCTGTAAAAGATCGGCAAAAGACGTCATCACCGTGGTTCGAACCAGCGATGCAAAAGAGAGTCTCGCTCATCAGCTCGTACAGTGCGCCAAGCCATCGCGCCACTGTATGGACTGAGATATTAGGCCGATTAACTAATACTTACAGCTTAACATGTAGGCACCCGCTGTAAAAGATCGGCAAAAGACGTCATCACAGTGGTTCGAATCAGCGATGCAAAAGAGAGTCTCGCTCATCAGCTCGTACAGTGCGCCAAGCCATCGCGCCACTGTATGGACTGAGATATTAGGCCGATTAACTAATACTTACAGCTTAACATGTAGGCACCCGCTGTAAAAGATCGGCAAAAGACGTCATCACCGGGGTTCGAACCAGCGATGCAAAAGAGAGTCTCGCTCATCAGCTCGTACAGTGCGGCAAGCCATAGCGCCACTGTATGGACTGAGATATTAGGCCGATTAACTAATACTTACAGCTTAACATGTAGGCACCCGCTGTAAAAGATCGGCAAAAGACGTCATCACCGTGGTTCGAACCAGCGATGCAAAAGAGAGTCTCGCTCATCAGCTCGTACAGTGCGCCAAGCCATCGCGCCACTGTATGGACTGAGATATTAGGCCGATTAACTAATACTTACAGCTTAACATGTAGGCACCCGCTGTAAAAGATCGGCAAAAGACGTCATCACAGTGGTTCGAACCAGCGATGCAAAAGAGAGTCTCGCTCATCAGCTCGTACAGTGCGCCAAGCCATCGCGCCACTGTATGGACTGAGATATTAGGCCGAATAACTAATGCTTACAGCTTAACATGTAGGCACCCGCTGTAAAAAGATCGGCAAAAGACGTCATCACCGGGGTTCGAACCAGCGATGCAAAAGAGAGTCTCGCTCATCAGCTCGTACAGTGCGCCAAGCCATCGCGCCACTGTATGGACTGAGATATTAGGCCGATTTACTAATACTTACAGCTTAACATGTAGGCACCCGCTGTAAAAGATCGGCAAAAGACGTCATCACCGGGGTTCGAACCAGCGATGCAAAAGAGAGTCTCGCTCATCAGCTCGTACAGTGCGCCAAGCCATCGCGCCACTGTATGGACTGAGATATTAGGCCGATTAACTAATACTTACAGCTTAACATGTAGGCACCCGCTGTAAAAGATCGGCAAAAGACGTCATCACCGGGGTTCGAACCAGCGATGCAAAAGAGAGTCTCGCTCATCAGCTCGTACAGTGCGCCAAGCCATCGCGCCACTGTATGGACTGAGATATTAGGCCGATTAACTAATACTTACAGCACCCCATATAGGCACCCGATGTAAAAGATCGGCAAAAGACGTCATCACCGGGGTTCGAACCAGCGATGCAAAAGAGAGTCTCGCTCATCAGCTCGTACAGTGCGCCAAGCCATCGCGCCACTGTATGGACTGAGATATTAGGCCGATTAACTAATACTTACAGCTTAACATGTAGGCACCCGCTGTAAAAGATCGGCAAAAGACGTCATCACCGGGGTTCGAACCAGCGATGCAAAAGAGAGTCTCGCTCATCAGCTCGTACAGTGCGCCAAGCCATCGCGCCACTGTATGGACTGAGATATTAGGCCGATTAACTAATACTTACAGCTGAACATGTAGGCACCCGCTGTAAAAGATCGGCAAAAGACGTCATCACCGGGGTTCGAACCAGCGATGCAAAAGAGAGTCTCGCTCATCAGCTCGTACAGTGCGCCAAGCCATCGCGCCACTGTATGGACTGAGATATTAGGCCGATTAACTAATACTTACAGCTTCCCATATAGGCACCCGCTGTAAAAGAACGGCAAAAGACGTCATCACCGGGGTTCGAACAAGCGATGCAAAAGAGAGTCTCGCTCATCAGCTCGTACAGTGCGCCAAGCCATCGCGCCACTGTATGGACTGAGATATTAGGCCGATTAACTAATACTTACAGCTTAACATGTAGGCACCCCCTGTAAAAGATCGGCAAAAGACGTCATCACCGGGGTTCGAACCAGCGATGCAAAAGAGAGTCTCGCTCATCAGCTCGTACAGTGCGCCAAGCCATCGCGCCACTGTATGGACTGAGATATTAGGCCGATTAACTAATACTTACAGCTCCCCATGTAGGCCCCGCTGTAAAAAGATCGGCAAAAGACGTCATCACCGGGATTCGAACCAGCGATGCAAAAGACAGTCTCGCTCATCAGCTCGTACAGTGCGCCAAGCCATCGCGCCACTGTATGGACTGAGATATTAAACCGATTAACTAATACTTACAGCTTAACATGTAGGCACCCGCTGTAAAAGATCGGCAAAAGACGTCATCACCGGGGTTCGAACCAGCGATGCAAAAGAGAGTCTCGCTCATCAGCTCGTACAGTGCGCCAAGCCATCGCGCCACTGTATGGACTGAGATATTAGGCCGATTAACTAATACTTACAGCTTCCCATATAGGCAACCGCTGTAAAAGAACGGCAAAAGACGTCATCACCGGGGTTCGAACCAGCGATGCAAAAGAGAGTCTCGCTCATCAGCTCGTACAGTGCGCCAAGCCATCGCGCCACTGTATGGACTGAGATATTAGGCCGATTAACTAATACTTACAGCTTAACATGTAGGCACCCGCTGTAAAAAGATCGGCAAAAGACGTCATCACCGGGGTTCGAACCAGCGATGCAAAAGACAGTCTCGCTCATCAGCTCGTACAGTGCGCCAAGCCATCGCGCCACTGTATGGACTGAGATATTAGACCGAATAACTAATACTTACAGCTTAACATGTAGGCACCCGCTGTAAAAGATCGGCAAAAGACGTCATCACCGGGGTTCGAACCAGCGATGCAAAAGAGAGTCTCGCTCATCAGCTCGTACAGTGCGCCAAGCCATCGCGCCGCTGTATGGACTGAGATATTACGCCGATTAACTAATTCTTACAGCTTCCCATGTATGTAAACGCTGTAAAAGATCGGCAAAAGACGTCATCACCGGGGTTCGAACCAGCGATGCAAAAGAGAGTCTCGCTCATCAGCTCGTACAGTGCGCCAAGCCATCGCGCCACTGTAAGGACTGAGATATTAGGCCGATTAACTGATACTTACAGCTTAACATGTAGGCACCCGCTGTAAAAGATCGGCAAAAGACGTCATCACCGGGGTTCGAACCAGCGATGCAAAAGAGAGTCTCGCTCATCAGCTCGTACAGTGCGCCAAGCCATCGCGCCACTGTATGGACTGAGATATTAGGCCGATTAACTGAAACTTACAGCTTAACATGTAGGCACCCGCTGTAAAAGATCGGCAAAAGATGTCATCACCGGGGTTCGAACCAGCGATGCAAAAGAGAGTCTCGCTCATCAGCTCGTACAGTGCGCCAAGCCATCGCGCCACTGTATGGACTGAGATATTAGACCGAATAACTAATACTTACAGCTTAACATGTAGGCACCCGCTGTAAAAGATCGGCAAAAGATGTCATCACCGGGGTTCGAACCAGCGATGCAAAAGAGAGTCTCGCTCATCAGCTCGTACAGTGCGCCAAGCCATCGCGCCACTGTATGGACTGAGATATTAGGCCGATTAACTAATACTTACAGCTTAACATGTAGGCACCCGCTGTAAAAGATCGGCAAAAGACGTCATCACCGGGGTTCGAACCAGCGATGCAAAAGAGAGTCTCGCTCATCAGCTCGTACAGTGCGCCAAGCCATCGCGCCACTGTATGGATTGAGATATTAGACCGAATAACTAATACTTACAGCTTAACATGTAGGCACCCGCTGTAAAAGATCGGCAAAAGACGTCATCACCGGGGTTCGAACCAGCGATGCAAAAGAGAGTCTCGCTCATCAGCTCGTACAGTGCGCCAAGCCATCGCGCCACTGTATGGACTGAGATATTAGGCCGATTAACTAATACTTACAGCTTAACATGTAGGCACCCGCTGTAAAAGATCGGCAAAAGACGTCATCACCGGGGTTCGAACCAGCGATGCAAAAGAGAGTCTCGCTCATCAGCTCGTACAGTGCGCCAAGCCATCGCGCCACTGTATGGACTGAGATATTAGGCCGATTAACTAATACTTACAGCTTAACATGTAGGCACCCGCTGTAAAAGAACGGCAAAAGACGTCATCACCGGGGTTCGAACCAGCGATGCAAAAGAGAGTCTCGCTCATCAGCTCGTACAGTGCGCCAAGCCATCGCGCCACTGTAAGGACTGAGATATTAGGCCGATTAACTGATACTTACAGCTTAACATGTAGGCACCCGCTGTAAAAGATCGGCAAAAGACGTCATCACCGGGGTTCGAACCAGCGATGCAAAAGAGAGTCTCGCTCATCAGCTCGTACAGTGCGCCAAGCCATCGCGCCACTGTATGGACTGAGATATTAGGCCGATTAACTAATACTTACAGCTCCTCATGTAGGCACCCGCTGTAAAAGATCGGCAAAAGACGTCATCACCGGGGTTCGAACCAGCGATGCAAAAGAGAGTCTCGCTCATCAGCTCGTACAGTGCGCCAAGCCATCGCGCCACTGTATGGACTGAGATATTAGGCCGATTAACTAATACTTACAGCTTAACATGTAGGCACCCGCTGTAAAAGATCGGCAAAAGACGTCATCACCGGGGTTCGAACCAGCGATGCAAAAGAGAGTCTCGCTCATCAGCTCGTACAGTGCGCCAAGCCATCGCGCCACTGTATGGACTGAGATATTAGGCCGATTAACTGATACTTACAGCTTAACATGTAGGCACCCGCTGTAAAAGATCGGCAAAAGACGTCATCACCGGGGTTCGAACCAGCGATGCAAAAGAGAGTCTCGCTCATCAGCTCGTACAGTGCGCCAAGCCATCGCGCCACTGTATGGACTGAGATATTAGGCCGATTAACTAATACTTACAGCTTAACATGTAGGCACCCCCTGTAAAAGATCGGCAAAAGACGTCATCACCGGGGTTCGAACCAGCGATGCAAAAGAGAGTCTCGCTCATCAGCTCGTACAGTGCGCCAAGCCATCGCGCCACTGTATGGACTGAGATATTAGGCCGATTAACTAATACTTACAGCTTAACATGTAGGCACCCCCTGTAAAAGATCGGCAAAAGACGTCATCACCGGGGTTCGAACCAGCGATGCAAAAGAGAGTCTCGCTCTTCAGCTCGTACAGTGCGCCAAGCCATCGCGCCACTGTATGGACTGAGATATTAGGCCGATTAACTAATACTTACAGCTTAACATGTAGGCACCCGCTGTAAAAGATCGGCAAAAGACGTCATCACCGGGGTTCGAACCAGCGATGCAAAAGAGAGTCTCGCTCATCAGCTCGTACAGTGCGCCAAGCCATCGCGACACTGTATGGACTGAGATATTAGACCGAATAACTAATACTTACAGCTTAACATGTAGGCACCCGCTGTAAAAGATCGGCAAAAGACGTCATCACCGGGGTTCGAACCAGCGATGCAAAAGAGAGTCTCGCTCATCAGCTCGTACAGTGCGCCAAGCCATCGCGCCACTGTATGGACTGAGATATTAGACCGAATAACTAATACTTACAGCTTAACATGTAGGCACCCGCTGTAAAAGATCGGCAAAAGACGTCATCACCGGGGTTCGAACCAGCGATGCAAAAGAGAGTCTCGCTCATCAGCTCGTACAGTGCGCCAAGCCATCGCGCCACTGTATGGACTGAGATATTAGGCCGATTAACTAATACTTACAGCTCCCCATGTAGGCACCCGCTGTAAAAGATCGGCAAAAGACGTCATCACCGGGGTTCGAACCAGCGATGCAAAAGAGAGTCTCGCTCATCAGCTCGTACAGTGCGCCAAGCCATCGTGCCACTGTATGGACTGAGATATTAGGCCGATTAACTAATACTTACAGCTCCCCATGTAGGCACCCGCTGTAAAAGATCGGCAAAAGACGTCATCACCGGGGTTCGAACCAGCGATGCAAAAGAGAGTCTCGCTCATCAGCTCGTACAGTGCGCCAAGCCATCGCGCCACTGTAAGGACTGAGATATTAGGCCGATTAACTGATACTTACAGCTTAACATGTAGGCACCCGCTGTAAAAGATCGGCAAAAGACGTCATCACCGGGGTTCGAACCAGCGATGCAAAAGAGAGTCTCGCTCATCAGCTCGTACAGTGCGCCAAGCCATCGCGCCACTGTAAGGACTGAGATATTAGGCCGATTAACTGATACTTACAGCTTAACATGTAGGCACCCGCTGTAAAAGATTGGCAAAAGACGTCATCACCGGGGTTCGAACCAGCGATGCAAAAGAGAGTCTCGCTCATCAGCTCGTACAGTGCGCCAAGCCATCGCGCCACTGTATGGACTGAGATATTAGGCCGATTAACTGATACTTACAGCTTAACATGTAGGCACCCGCTGTAAAAGATCGGCAAAAGAGGTCATCACCGGGGTTCGAACCAGCGATGCAAAAGAGAGTCTCGCTCATCAGCTCGTACAGTGCGCCAAGCCATCGCGCCACTGTAAGGACTGAGATATTAGGCCGATTAACTGATACTTACAGCTTAACATGTAGGCACCCGCTGTAAAAGATCGGCAAAAGATGTCATCACCGGGGTTCGAACCAGCGATGCAAAAGAGAGTCTCGCTCATCAGCTCGTACAGTGCGCCAAGCCATCGCGCCACTGTATGGACTGAGATATTAGACCGAATAACTAATACTTACAGCTTAACATGTAGGCACCCGCTGTAAAAGATCGGCAAAAGATGTCATCACCGGGGTTCGAACCAGCGATGCAAAAGAGAGTCTCGCTCATCAGCTCGTACAGTGCGCCAAGCCATCGCGCCACTGTATGGACTGAGATATTAGGCCGATTAACTAATACTTACAGCTTAACATGTAGGCACCCGCTGTAAAAGATCGGCAAAAGACGTCATCACCGGGGTTCGAACCAGCGATGCAAAAGAGAGTCTCGCTCATCAGCTCGTACAGTGCGCCAAGCCATCGCGCCACTGTATGGACTGAGATATTAGACCGATTAACTAATACTTACAGCTTAACATGTAGGCACCCGCTGTAAAAGATCGGCAAAAGACGTCATCACCGGGGTTTGAACCAGTGATGCAAAAGAGAGTCTCGCTCATCAGCTTGTACAGTGCGCCAAGCCATCGCGCCACTGTAAGGACTGAGATATTAGGCCGATTAACTGATACTTACAGCTTAACATGTAGGCACCCGCTGTAAAAGATCGGCAAAAGACGTCATCACCGGGGTTCGAACCAGCGATGCAAAAGAGAGTCTCGCTCATCAGCTTGTACAGTGCGCCAAGCCATCGCGCCACTGTAAGGACTGAGATATTAGGCCGATTAACTGATACTTACAGCTCCTCATGTAGGCACCCGCTGTAAAAGATCGGCAAAAGACGTCATCACCGGGGTTCGAACCAGCGATGCAAAAGAGAGTCTCGCTCATCAGCTTGTACAGTGCGCCAAGCCATCGCGCCACTGTAAGGACTGAGATATTAGGCCGATTAACTGATACTTACAGCTTAACATGTAGGCACCCGCTGTAAAAGATCGGCAAAAGACGTCATCACCGGGGTTCGAACCAGCGATGCAAAAGAGAGTCTCGCTCATCAGCTCGTACAGTGCGCCAAGCCATCGCGCCACTGTAAGGACTGAGATATTAGGCCGATTAACTGATACTTACAGCTTAACATGTAGGCACCCGCTGTAAAAGATCGGCAAAAGACGTCATCACCGGGGTTCGAACCAGCGATGCAAAAGAGAGTCTCGCTCATCAGCTCGTACAGTGCGCCAAGCCATCGCGCCACTGTAAGGACTGAGATATTAGGCCGATTAACTGATACTTACAGCTTAACATGTAGGCACCCGCTGTAAAAGATTGGCAAAAGACGTCATCACCGGGGTTCGAACCAGCGATGCAAAAGAGAGTCTCGCTCATCAGCTCGTACAGTGCGCCAAGCCATCGCGCCACTGTATGGACTGAGATATTAGGCCGATTAACTGATACTTACAGCTTAACATGTAGGCACCCGCTGTAAAAGATCGGCAAAAGACGTCATCACCGGGGTTCGAACCAGCGATGCAAAAGAGAGTCTCGCTCATCAGCTCGTACAGTGCGCCAAGCCATCGCGCCACTGTAAGGACTGAGATATTATGCCGATTAACTGATACTTACAGCTTAACATGTAGGCACCCGCTGTAAAAGATCGGCAAAAGATGTCATCACCGGGGTTCGAACCAGCGATGCAAAAGAGAGTCTCGCTCATCAGCTCGTACAGTGCGCCAAGCCATCGCGCCACTGTATGGACTGAGATATTAGACCGAATAACTAATACTCACAGCTTAACATGTAGGCACCCGCTGTAAAAGATCGGCAAAAGATGTCATCACCGGGGTTCGAACCAGCGATGCAAAAGAGAGTCTCGCTCATCAGCTCGTACAGTGCGCCAAGCCATCGCGCCACTGTATGGACTGAGATATTAGGCCGATTAACTAATACTTACAGCTTAACATGTAGGCACCCGCTGTAAAAGATCGGCAAAAGACGTCATCACCGGGGTTCGAACCAGCGATGCAAAAGAGAGTCTCGCTCATCAGCTCGTACAGTGCGCCAAGCCATCGCGCCACTGTATGGACTGAGATATTAGGCCGATTAACTAATACTTACAGCTTAACATGTAGGCACCCGCTGTAAAAGATCGGCAAAAGACGTCATCACCGGGGTTTGAACCAGCGATGCAAAAGAGAGTCTCGCTCATCAGCTTGTACAGTGCGCCAAGCCATCGCGCCACTGTAAGGACTGAGATATTAGGCCGATTAACTGATACTTACAGCTTAACATGTAGGCACCCGCTGTAAAAGATCGGCAAAAGACGTCATCACCGGGGTTCGAACCAGCGATGCAAAAGAGAGTCTCGCTCATCAGCTTGTACAGTGCGCCAAGCCATCGCGCCACTGTAAGGACTGAGATATTAGGCCGATTAACTGATACTTACAGCTCCTCATGTAGGCACCCGCTGTAAAAGATCGGCAAAAGACGTCATCACCGGGGTTCGAACCAGCGATGCAAAAGAGAGTCTCGCTCATCAGCTTGTACAGTGCGCCAAGCCATCGCGCCACTGTAAGGACTGAGATATTAGGCCGATTAACTGATACTTACAGCTGAACATGTAGGCACCCGCTGTAAAAGATCGGCAAAAGACGTCATCACCGGGGTTCGAACCAGCGATGCAAAAGAGAGTCTCGCTCATCAGCTTGTACAGTGCGCAAAGCCATCGCGCCACTGTAAGGACTGAGATATTAGGCCGATTAACTGATACTTACAGCTCCCCATGTAGGCACCCGCTGTAAAAGATCGGCAAAAGACGTCATCACCGGGGTTTGAACCAGCGATGCAAAAGAGAGTCTCGCTCATCAGCTTGTACAGTGCGCCAAGCCATCGCGCCACTGTAAGGACTGAGATATTAGGCCGTTAAACTGATACTTACAGCTTAACATGTAGGCACCCGCTGTAAAAGATCGGCAAAAGACGTCATCACCGGGGTTCGAACCAGCGATGCAAAAGAGAGTCTCGCTCATCAGCTTGTACAGTGCGCCAAGCCATCGCGCCACTGTAAGGACTGAGATATTAGGCCGTTAAACTGATACTTACAGCTTAACATGTAGGCACCCGCTGTAAAAGATCGGCAAAAGACGTCATCACCGGGGTTCGAACCAGCGATGCAAAAGAGAGTCTCGCTCATCAGCTGGTACAGTGCGCCAAGCCATCGCGCCACTGTAAGGACTGAGATATTAGGCCGATTAACTGATACTTACAGCTTAACATGTAGGCACCCGCTGTAAAAGATCGGCAAAAGACGTCATCACCGGGGTTCGAACCAGCGATGCAAAAGAGAGTCTCGCTCATCAGCTTGTACAGTGCGCCAAGCCATCGCGCCACTGTAAGGACTGAGATATTAGGCCGATTAACTGATACTTACAGCTGAACATGTAGGCACCCGCTGTAAAAGATCGGCAAAAGACGTCATCACCGGGGTTCGAACCAGCGATGCAAAAGAGAGTCTCGCTCATCAGCTTGTACAGTGCGCCAAGCCATCGCGCCACTGTAAGGACTGAGATATTAGGCCGTTAAACTGATACTTACAGCTTAACATGTAGGCACCCGCTGTAAAAGATCGGCAAAAGACGTCATCACCGGGGTTCGAAGCAGCGATGCAAAAGAGAGTCTCGCTCATCAGCTCGTACAGTGCGCCAAGCCATCGCGCCACTGTAAGGACTGAGATATTAGGCCGTTTAACTGATACTTACAGCTTAACATGTAGGCACCCGCTGTAAAAGATCGGCAAAAGACGTCATCACCGGGGTTCGAACCAGCGATGCAAAAGAGAGTCTCGCTCATCAGCTGGTACAGTGCGCCAAGCCATCGCGCCACTGTAACGACTGAGATATTAGGCCGATTAACTGATACTTACAGCTTAACATGTAGGCACCCGCTGTAAAAGATCGGCAAAAGACGTCATCACCGGGGTTCGAACCAGCGATGCAAAAGAGAGTCTCGCTCATCAGCTCGTACAGTGCGCCAAGCCATCGCGCCACTGTAAGGACTGAGATATTAGGCCGATTAACTGATACTTACAGCTTAACATGTAGGCACCCGCTGTAAAAGATCGGCAAAAGACGTCATCACCGGGGTTCGAACCAGCGATGCAAAAGAGAGTCTCGCTCATCAGCTCGTACAGTGCGCCAAGCCATCGCGCCACTGTATGGACTGAGATATTAGGCCGATTAACTAATACTTACAGCTTAACATGTAGGCACCCGCTGTAAAAAGATCGGCAAAAGACGTCATCACCGGGGTTCGAACCAGCGATGCAAAAGAGAGTCTCGCTCATCAGCTCGTACAGTGCGCCAAGCCATCGCGCCACTGTATGGACTGAGATATTAGGCCGATTAACTAATACTTACAGCTTAACATGTAGGCACCCGCTGTAAAAGATCGGCAAAAGACGTCATCACCGGGGTTCGAACCAGCGATGCAAAAGAGCGTCTCGCTCATCAGCTCGTACAGTGCGCCAAGCTATCGCGCCACTTTATGGACTGAGATATTAGGCCGAATAACTAATACTTACAGCTTAACATGTAGGCACCCGCAGTAAAAGATCGGCAAAAGACGTCATCACCGGGGTTCGAACCAGCGATGCAAAAGAGAGTCTCGCTCATCAGCTCGTACAGTGCGCCAAGCCATCGCGCCACTGTATGGACTGAGATATTAGGCCGATTAACTAATACTTACAGCTTAACATGTAGGCACCCGCTGTAAAAGATCGGCAAAAGACGTCATCACCGGGGTTCGAACCAGCGATGCAAAAGAGAGTCTCGCTCATCAGCTCGTACAGTGCGCCAAGCCATCGCGCCACTGTATGGACTGAGATATTAGGCCGATTAACTAATACTTACAGCTTAACATGTAGGCACCCGCTGTAAAAGATCGGCAAAAGACGTCATCACCGGGGTTCGAACCAGCGATGCAAAAGAGAGTCTCGCTCATCAGCTCGTACAGTGCGCCAAGCCATCGCGCCACTGTATGGACTGAGATATTAGGCCGATTAACTAATACTTACAGCTCCCCCTGTAGGCACCCGCTGTAAAAGATCGGCAAAAGACGTCATCACCGGGGTTCGAACCAGCGATGCAAAAGAGAGTCTCGCTCATCAGCTCGTACAGTGCGCCAAGCCATCGCGCCACTGTATGGACTGAGATATTAGGCCGATTAACTAATACTTACAGCTTAACATGTAGGCACCCCCTGTAAAAGATCGGCAAAACACGTCATCACCGGGATTCGAACCAGCGATGCAAAAGAGAGTCTCGCTCATCAGCTCGTACAGTGCGCCAAGCCATCGCGCCACTGTATGGACTGAGATATTAGACCGAATAACTAATACTTACAGCTTAACATGTAGGCACCCGCTGTAAAAGATCGGCAAAAGACGTCATCACCGGGGTTCGAACCAGCGATGCAAAAGAGAGTCTCGCTCATCAGCTCGTACAGTGCGCCAAGCCATCGCGCCACTGTATGGACTGAGATATTAGGCCGATTAACTGATACTTACAGCTTAACATGTAGGCACCCGCTGTAAAAGATCGGCAAAAGACGTCATCACCGGGGTTCGAACCAGCGATGCAAAAGAGAGTCTCGCTCATCAGCTCGTACAGTGCGCCAAGCCATCGCGCCACTGTATGGACTGAGATATTAGGCCGATTAACTGATACTTACAGCTTAACATGTAGGCACCCGCTGTAAAAGATTGGCAAAAGACGTCATCACCGGGGTTCGAACCAGCGATGCAAAAGAGAGTCTCGCTCATCAGCTCGTACAGTGCGCCAAGCCATCGCGCCACTGTATGGACTGAGATATTAGGCCGATTAACTGATACTTACAGCTTAACATGTAGGCACCCGCTGTAAAAGATCGGCAAAAGACGTCATCACCGGGGTTCGAACCAGCGATGCAAAAGAGAGTCTCGCTCATCAGCTCGTACAGTGCGCCAAGCCATCGCGCCACTGTATGGACTGAGATATTAGGCCGATTAACTGATACTTACAGCTTAACATGTAGGCACCCGCTGTAAAAGATCGGCAAAAGATGTCATCACCGGGGTTCGAACCAGCGATGCAAAAGAGAGTCTCGCTCATCAGCTCGTACAGTGCGCCAAGCCATCGCGCCACTGTATGGACTGAGATATTAGACCGAATAACTGATACTTACAGCTTAACATGTAGGCACCCGCTGTAAAAGATCGGCAAAAGATGTCATCACCGGGGTTCGAACCAGCGATGCAAAAGAGAGTCTCGCTCATCAGCTCGTACAGTGCGCCAAGCCATCGCGCCACTGTATGGACTGAGATATTAGGCCGATTAACTGATACTTACAGCTTAACATGTAGGCACCCGCTGTAAAAGATCGGCAAAAGACGTCATCACCGGGGTTCGAACCAGCGATGCAAAAGAGAGTCTCGCTCATCAGCTCGTACAGTGCGCCAAGCCATCGCGCCACTGTATGGACTGAGATATTAGGCCGATTAACTAATACTTACAGCTTAACATGTAGGCACCCGCTGTAAAAGATCGGCAAAAGACGTCATCACCGGGGTTTGAACCAGCGATGCAAAAGAGAGTCTCGCTCATCAGCTTGTACAGTGCGCCAAGCCATCGCGCCACTGTAAGGACTGAGATATTAGGCCGATTAACTGATACTTACAGCTTAACATGTAGGCACCCGCTGTAAAAGATCGGCAAAAGACGTCATCACCGGGGTTCGAACCAGCGATGCAAAAGAGAGTCTCGCTCATCAGCTTGTACAGTGCGCCAAGCCATCGCGCCACTGTAAGGACTGAGATATTAGGCCGATTAACTGATACTTACAGCTGAACATGTAGGCACCCGCTGTAAAAGATCGGCAAAAGACGTCATCACCGGGGTTCGAACCAGCGATGCAAAAGAGAGTCTCGCTCATCAGCTTGTACAGTGCGCCAAGCCATCGCGCCACTGTAAGGACTGAGATATTAGGCCGATTAACTGATACTTACAGCTGAACATGTAGGCACCCGCTGTAAAAGATCGGCAAAAGACGTCATCACCGGGGTTCGAACCAGCGATGCAAAAGAGAGTCTCGCTCATCAGCTTGTACAGTGCGCCAAGCCATCGCGCCACTGTAAGGACTGAGATATTAGGCCGATTAACTGATACTTACAGCTCCCCATGTAGGCACCCGCTGTAAAAGATCGGCAAAAGACGTCATCACCGGGGTTCGAACCAGCGATGCAAAAGAGAGTCTCGCTCATCAGCTTGTACAGTGCGCCAAGCCATCGCGCCACTGTAAGGACTGAGATATTAGGCCGTTAAACTGATACTTACAGCTTAACATGTAGGCACCCGCTGTAAAAGATCGGCAAAAGACGTCATCACCGGGGTTCGAACCAGCGATGCAAAAGAGAGTCTCGCTCATCAGCTGGTACAGTGCGCCAAGCCATCGCGCCACTGTAAGGACTGAGATATTAGGCCGATTAACTGATACTTACAGCTTAACATGTAGGCACCCGCTGTAAAAGATCGGCAAAAGACGTCATCACCGGGGTTCGAACCAGCGATGCAAAAGAGAGTCTCGCTCATCAGCTTGTACAGTGCGCCAAGCCATCGCGCCACTGTAAGGACTGAGATATTAGGCCGTTAAACTGATACTTACAGCTTAACATGTAGGCACCCGCTGTAAAAGATCGGCAAAAGACGTCATCACCGGGGTTCGAACCAGCGATGCAAAAGAGAGTCTCGCTCATCAGCTTGTACAGTGCGCCAAGCCATCGCGCCACTGTAAGGACTGAGATATTAGGCCGTTAAACTGATACTTACAGCTTAACATGTAGGCACCCGCTGTAAAAGATCGGCAAAAGACGTCATCACCGGGGTTCGAACCAGCGATGCAAAAGAGAGTCTCGCTCATCAGCTGGTACAGTGCGCCAAGCCATCGCGCCACTGTAAGGACTGAGATATTAGGCCGATTAACTGATACTTACAGCTGAACATGTAGGCACCCGCTGTAAAAGATCGGCAAAAGACGTCATCACCGGGGTTCGAACCAGCGATGCAAAAGAGAGTCTCGCTCATCAGCTGGTACAGTGCGCCAAGCCATCGCGCCACTGTAACGACTGAGATATTAGGCCGATTAACTGATACTTACAGCTTAACATGTAGGCACCCGCTGTAAAAGATCGGCAAAAGACGTCATCACCGGGGTTCGAACCAGCGATGCAAAAGAGAGTCTCGCTCATCAGCTCGTACAGTGCGCCAAGCCATCGCGCCACTGTAAGGACTGAGATATTAGGCCGATTAACTGATACTTACAGCTTAACATGTAGGCACCCGCTGTAAAAGATCGGCAAAAGACGTCATCACCGGGGTTCGAACCAGCGATGCAAAAGAGAGTCTCGCTCATCAGCTCGTACAGTGCGCCAAGCCATCGCGCCACTGTATGGACTGAGATATTAGGCCGATTAACTAATACTTACAGCTTAACATGTAGGCACCCGCTGTAAAAAGATCGGCAAAAGACGTCATCACCGGGGTTCGAACCAGCGATGCAAAAGAGCGTCTCGCTCATCAGCTCGTACAGTGCGCCAAGCCATCGCGCCACTGTATGGACTGAGATATTAGGCCGATTAACTAATACTTACAGCTTAACATGTAGGCACCCGCAGTAAAAGATCGGCAAAAGACGTCATCACCGGGGTTCGAACCAGCGATGCAAAAGAGAGTCTCGCTCATCAGCTCGTACAGTGCGCCAAGCCATCGCGCCACTGTATGGACTGAGATATTAGGCCGATTAACTAATACTTACAGCTTAACATGTAGGCACCCGCTGTAAAAGATCGGCAAAAGACGTCATCATCGGGGTTCGAACCAGCGATGCAAAAGAGAGTCTCGCTCATCAGCTCGTACAGTGCGCCAAGCCATCGCGCCACTGTATGGACTGAGATATTAGGCCGATTAACTAATACTTACAGCTCCCCCTGTAGGCACCCGCTGTAAAAGATCGGCAAAAGACGTCATCACCGGGGTTCGAACCAGCGATGCAAAAGAGAGTCTCGCTCATCAGCTCGTACAGTGCGCCAAGCCATCGCGCCACTGTATGGACTGAGATATTAGGCCGATTAACTAATACTTACAGCTTAACATGTAGGCACAGCCTGTAAAAGATCGGCAAAACACGTCATCACCGGGATTCGAACCAGCGATGCAAAAGAGAGTCTCGCTCATCAGCTCGTACAGTGCGCCAAGCCATCGCGCCACTGTATGGACTGAGATATTAGACCGAATAACTAATACTTACAGCTTAACATGTAGGCACCCGCTGTAAAAGATCGGCAAAAGACGTCATCACCGGGGTTCGAACCAGCGATGCAAAAGAGAGCCTCGCTCATCAGCTCGTACAGTGCGCCAAGCCATCGCGCCACTGTATGGACTGAGATATTAGGCCGATTAACTAATACTTACAGCTTAACATGTAGGCACCCGCTGTAAAAGATCGGCAAAAGACGTCATCACCGGGATTCGAACCAGCGATGCAAAAGAGAGTCTCGCTCATCAGCTCGTACAGTGCGCCAAGCCATCGCGCCACTGTATGGACTGACATATTAGACCGAATAACTAATACTTACAGCTTAACATGTAGGCACCCGCTGTAAAAGATCGGCAAAAGACGTCATCACCGGGGTTCGAACCAGCGATGCAAAAGAGAGTCTCGCTCATCAGCTCGTACAGTGCGCCAAGCCATCGCGCCACTGTATGGACTGAGATATTAGGCCGATTAACTAATACTTACAGCTTAACATGTAGGCACCCGCTGTAAAAGATCGGCAAAAGACGTCATCACCGGGGTTCGAACCAGCGATGCAAAAGAGAGTCTCGCTCATCAGCTCGTACAGTGCGCCAAGCCATCGGGCCACTGTAAGGACTGAAATATTAGGCCGATTAACTAATACTTACAGCTTAACATGTAGGCACCCGCTGTAAAAGAACGGCAAAAGACGTCATCACCGGGGTTCGAACCAGCGATGCAAAAGAGAGTCTCGCTCATCAGCTCGTACAGTGCGCCAAGCCATCGCGCCACTGTATGGACTGAGATATTAGGCCGATTAACTAATACATACAGCTTAACATGTAGGCACCCCCTGTAAAAGATCGGCAAAAGATGTCATCACCGGGGTTCGAACCAGCGATGCAAAAGAGAGTCTCGCTCATCAGCTCGTACAGTGCGCCAAGCCATCGCGCCACTGTATGGACTGAGATATTAGACCGATTAACTAATACTTACAGCTTAACATGTAGGCACCCCCTGTAAAAGATCGGCAAAAGACGTCATCACCGGGGTTCGAACCAGCGATGCAAAAGAGAGTCTCGCTCATCAGCTCGTACAGTGCGCCAAGCCATCGCGCCACTGTATGGACTGAGATATTAGGCCGATTAACTAATACTTACAGCTTAACATGTAGGCACCCGCTGTAAAAGATCGGCAAAAGACGTCATCACCGGGGTTAGAACCAGCGATGCAAAAGAGAGTCTCGCTCATCAGCTTGTACAGTGCGCCAAGCCATCGCGCCACTGTAAGGACTGAGATATTAGGCCGATTAACTAATACTTACAGCTTAACATGTAGGCACCCGCTGTAAAAGATCGGCAAAAGACGTCATCACCGGGGTTCGAACCAGCGATGCAAAAGAGAGTCTCGCTCATCAGCTCGTACAGTGCGCCAAGCCATCGCGCCACTGTATGGACTGAGATATTAGGCCGATTAACTAATACTTACAGCTCCCCATGTAGGCACCCGCTGTAAAAGATCGGCAAAAGATGTCATCACCGGGGTTCGAACCAGCGATGCAAAAGAGAGTCTCGCTCATCAGCTCGTACAGTGCGCCAAGCCATCGCGCCACTGTATGGACTGAGATATTAGGCCGATTAACTAATACTTACAGCTCCCCATGTAGGCACCCGCTGTAAAAGATCGGCAAAAGATGTCATCACCGGGGTTCGAACCAGCGATGCAAAAGAGAGTCTCGCTCATCAGCTCGTACAGTGCGCCAAGCCATCGCGCCACTGTATGGACTGAGATATTAGGCCGATTAACTAATACTTACAGCTTCCCATGTAGGCACCCGCTGTAAAAGATCGGCAAAAGACGTCATCACCGGGGTTCGAACCAGCGATGCAAAAGAGAGTCTCGCTCATCAGCTCGTACAGTGTGCCAAGCCATCGCGCCACTGTATGGACTGAGATATTAGGCCGATTAACTAATACTTACAGCTCCCCATGTAGGCACCCGCTGTAAAAAGATCGGCAAAAGACGTCATCACCGGGGTTCGAACCAGCGATGCAAAAAAGAGTCTCGCTCATCAGCTCGTACAGTGTGCCAAGCCATCGCGCCACTGTATGGACTGAGATATTAGGCCGATTAACTAATACTTACAGCTCCCCATGTAGGCACCCGCTGTAAAAAGATCGGCAAAAGACGTCATCACCGGGGTTCGAACCAGCGATGCAAAAGAGAGTCTCGCTCATCAGCTCGTACAGTGTGCCAAGCCATCGCGCCACTGTATGGACTGAGATATTAGGCCGATTAACTAATACTTACAGCTCCCCATGTAGGCACCCGCTGTAAAAAGATCGGCAAAAGACGTCATCACCGGGGTTCGAACCAGCGATGCAAAAGAGAGTCTCGCTCATCAGCTCGTACAGTGCGCCAAGCCATCGCGCCACTGTATGGACTGAGATATTAGGCCGATTAACTAATACTTACAGCTCCCCATGTAGGCACCCGCTGTAAAAGATCGGCAAAAGACGTCATCACCGGGATTCGAACCAGCGATGCAAAAGAGAGTCTCGCTCATCAGCTCGTACAGTGCGCCAAGCCATCGCGCCACTGTATGGACTGAGATATTAGGCCGATTAACTAATACTTACAGCTTCCCATATAGGCAACCGCTGTAAAAGAACGGCAAAAGACGCCATCATCGGGGTTAGAACCAGCGATGCAAAAGAGAGTCTCGCTCATCAGCTCGTACAGTGCGCCAAGCCATCGCGCCACTGTATGGACTGAGATATTAGGCCGATTAACTAATACTTACAGCTTAACATGTAGGCACCCGCTGTAAAAGATCGGCAAAAGACGTCATCACCGGGGTTCGAACCAGCGATGCAAAAGAGAGTCTCGCTCATCAGCTCGTACAGTGCGCCAAGCCATCGCGCCACTGTATGGACTGAGATATTAGGCCGATTAACTAATACTTACAGCTTAACATGTAGGCACCCGCTGTAAAAGATCGGCAAAAGACGTCATCACCGGGGTTCGAACCAGCGATGCAAAAGAGAGTCTCGCTCATCAGCTCGTACAGTGCGCCAAGCCATCGCGCCACTGTATGGACTGAGATATTAGGCCGATTAACTAATACTTACAGCTTAACATGTAGGCACCCGCTGTAAAAGATCGGCAAAAGACGTCATCACCGGGGTTCGAACCAGCGATGCAAAAGAGAGTCTCGCTCATCAGCTCGTACAGTGCGCCAAGCCATCGCGCCACTGTATGGACTGAGATATTAGGCCGATTAACTAATACTTACAGCTTAACATGTAGGCACCCGCTGTAAAAGATCGGCAAAAGACGTCATCACCGGGGTTCGAACCAGCGATGCAAAAGAGAGTCTCGCTCATCAGCTCGTACAGTGCGCCAAGCCATCGCGCCAATGTATGGACTGAGATATTAGGCCGATTAACTAATACTTACAGCTTAACATGTAGGCACCCGCTGTAAAAGATCGGCAAAAGACGTCATCACCGGGGTTCGAACCAGCGATGCAAAAGAGAGTCTCGCTCATCAGCTCGTACAGTGCGCCAAGCCATCGCGCCACTGTATGGACTGAGATATTAGGCCGATTAACTAATACTTACAGCTTACCATGTAGGCACCCGCTGTAAAAGATCGGCAAAAGACGTCATCACCGGGGTTCGAACCAGCGATGCAAAAGAGAGTCTCGCTCATCAGCTCGTACAGTGCGCCAAGCCATCGCGCCACTGTATGGACTGAGATATTAGGCCGATTAACTAATACTTACAGCTTAACATGTAGGCACCCGCTGTAAAAGATCGGCAAAAGACGTCATCACCGGGGTTCGAACCAGCGATGCAAAAGAGAGTCTCGCTCATCAGCTCGTACAGTGCGCCAAGCCATCGCGCCACTGTATGGACTGAGATATTAGGCCGATTAACTAATACTTACAGCTCCCCATGTAGGCACCCGCTGTAAAAGACCGGCAAAAGACGTCATCACCGGGGTTCGAACCAGCGATGCAAAAGAGAGTCTCGCTCATCAGCTCGTACAGTGCGCCAAGCCATCGCGCCACTGTATGGACTGAGATATTAGGCCGATTAACTAATACTTACAGCTTAACATGTAGGCACCCGCTGTAAAAGATCGGCAAAAGACGTCATCACCGGGGTTCGAACCAGCGATGCAAAAGAGAGTCTCGCTCATCAGCTCGTACAGTGCGCCAAGCCATCGCGCCAATGTATGGACTGAGATATTAGGCCGATTAACTAATACTTACAGCTTAACATGTAGGCACCCGCTGTAAAAGATCGGCAAAAGACGTCATCACCGGGGTTCGAACCAGCGATGCAAAAGAGAGTCTCGCTCATCAGCTCGTACAGTGCGCCAAGCCATCGCGCCAATGTATGGACTGAGATATTAGGCCGATTAACTAATACTTACAGCTTAACATGTAGGCACCCGCTGTAAAAGATCGGCAAAAGACGTCATCACCGGGGTTCGAACCAGCGATGCAAAAGAGAGTCTCGCTCATCAGCTCGTACAGTGCGCCAAGCCATCGCGCCAATGTATGGACTGAGATATTAGGCCGATTAACTAATACTTACAGCTTAACATGTAGGCACCCGCTGTAAAAGATCGGCAAAAGACGTCATCACCGGGGTTCGAACCAGCGATGCAAAAGAGAGTCTCGCTCATCAGCTCGTACAGTGCGCCAAGCCATCGCGCCAATGTATGGACTGAGATATTAGGCCGATTAACTAATACTTACAGCTTAACATGTAGGCACCCGCTGTAAAAGATCGGCAAAAGACGTCATCACCGGGGTTCGAACCAGCGATGCAAAAGAGAGTCTCGCTCATCAGCTCGTACAGTGCGCCAAGCCATCGCGCCACTGTATGGACTGAGATATTAGGCCGATTAACTAATACTTACAGCTTAACATGTAGGCACCCGCTGTAAAAGATCGGCAAAAGACGTCATCACCGGGGTTCGAACCAGCGATGCAAAAGAGAGTCTCGCTCATCAGCTCGTACAGTGCGCCAAGCCATCGCGCCACTGTATGGACTGAGATATTAGGCCGATTAACTAATACTTACAGCTTAACATGTAGGCACCCGCTGTAAAAGATCGTCAAAAGACGTCATCACCGGGGTTCGAACCAGCGATGCAAAAGAGAGTCTCGCTCATCAGCTCGTACAGTGCGCCAAGCCATCGCGCCAATGTATGGACTGAGATATTAGGCCGATTAACTAATACTTACAGCTTAACATGTAGGCACCCGCTGTAAAAGATCGGCAAAAGAGGTCATCACCGGGGTTCGAACCAGCGATGCAAAAGAGAGTCTCGCTCATCAGCTCGTACAGTGCGCCAAGCCATCGCGCCACTGTATGGACTGAGATATTAGGCCGATTAACTAATACTTACAGCTCCCCATGTAGGCACCCGCTGTAAAAGATCGGCAAAAGACGTCATCACCGGGATTCGAACCAGCGATGCAAAAGAGAGTCTCGCTCATCAGCTCGTACAGTGCGCCAAGCCATCGCGTCACTGTATGGACTGAGATATTAGGCCGATTAACTAATACTTACAGCTTAACATGTAGGCACCCGCTGTAAAAGATCGGCAAAAGACGTCATCACCGGGGTTCGAACCAGCGATGCAAAAGAGAGTCTCGCTCATCAGCTCGTACAGTGCGCCAAGCCATCGCGCCACTGTATGGACTGAGATATTAGGCCGAATAACTAATACTTACAGCTTAACATGTAGGCACCCGCTGTAAAAGATCGGCAAAAGACGTCATCACCGGGGTTCGAACCAGCGATGCAAAAGAGAGTCTCGCTCATCAGCTCGTACAGTGCGCCAAGCCATCGCGTCACTGTATGGACTGAGATATTAGGCCGATTAACTAATACTTACAGCTCCCCATGTAGGCACCCGCTGTAAAAGATCGGCAAAAGACGTCATCACCGGGGTTCGAACCAGCGATGCAAAAGAGAGTCTCGCTCATCAGCTCGTACAGTGCGCCAAGCCATCGCGCCACTGTATGGACTTAGATATTAGGCCGATTAACTAATACTTACAGCTTAACATGTAGGCACCCGCTGTAAAAGATCGGCAAAAGACGTCATCACCGGGGTTCGAACCAGCGATGCAAAAGAGAGTCTCGCTCATCAGCTCGTACAGTGCGCCAAGCCATCGCGCCACTGTATGGACCGAGATATTAGGCCGATTAACTAATACTTACAGCTTAACATGTAGGCACCCGCTGTAAAAGATCGGCAAAAGACGTCATCACCGGGGTTCGAACCAGCGATGCAAAAAAGAGTCTCGCTCATCAGCTCGTACAGTGCTCCAAGCCATCGCGCCACTGTATGGACTGAGATATTAGGCCGATTAACTAATACTTACAGCTTAACATGTAGGCACCCGCTGTAAAAGATCGGCAAAAGACGTCATCACCGGGGTTCGAACCAGCGATGCAAAAGAGAGTCTCGCTCATCAGCTCGTACAGTGCGCCAAGCCATCGCGCCACTGTATGGACTGAGATATTAGGCCGATTAACTAATACTTACAGCTTAACATGTAGGCACCCGCTGTAAAAGATCGGCAAAAGATGTCATCACCGGGGTTCGAACCAGCGATGCAAAAGAGAGTCTCGCTCATCAGCTCGTACAGTGCGCCAAGCCATCGCGCCACTGTATGGACTGAGATATTAGGCCGATTAACTAATACTTACAGCTTAACATGTAGGCACCCGCTGTAAAAGATCGGCAAAAGACGTCATCACCGGGGTTCGAACCAGCGATGCAAAAGAGAGTCTCGCTCATCAGCTCGTACAGTGCGCCAAGCCATCGCGCCACTGTATGGACTGAGATATTAGGCCGATTAACTAATACTTACAGCTTAACATGTAGGCACCCGCTGTAAAAGATCGGCAAAAGACGTCATCACCGGGGTTCGAACCAGCGATGCAAAAGAGAGTCTCGCTCATCAGCTCGTACAGTGCGCCAAGCCATCGCGCCACTGTATGGACTGAGATATTAGGCCGATTAACTAATACTTACAGCTTAACATGTAGGCACCCGCTGTAAAAGATCGTCAAAAGACGTCATCACCGGGGTTCGAACCAGCGATGCAAAAGAGAGTCTCGCTCATCAGCTCGTACAGTGCGCCAAGCCATCGCGCCAATGTATGGACTGAGATATTAGGCCGATTAACTAATACTTACAGCTTAACATGTAGGCACCCGCTGTAAAAGATCGGCAAAAGAGGTCATCACCGGGGTTCGAACCAGCGATGCAAAAGAGAGTCTCGCTCATCAGCTCGTACAGTGCGCCAAGCCATCGCGCCACTGTATGGACTGAGATATTAGGCCGATTAACTAATACTTACAGCTCCCCATGTAGGCACCCGCTGTAAAAGATCGGCAAAAGACGTCATCACCGGGATTCGAACCAGCGATGCAAAAGAGAGTCTCGCTCATCAGCTCGTACAGTGCGCCAAGCCATCGCGTCACTGTATGGACTGAGATATTAGGCCGATTAACTAATACTTACAGCTTAACATGTAGGCACCCGCTGTAAAAGATCGGCAAAAGACGTCATCACCGGGGTTCGAACCAGCGATGCAAAAGAGAGTCTCGCTCATCAGCTCGTACAGTGCGCCAAGCCATCGCGCCACTGTATGGACTGAGATATTAGGCCGAATAACTAATACTTACAGCTTAACATGTAGGCACCCGCTGTAAAAGATCGGCAAAAGACGTCATCACCGGGGTTCGAACCAGCGATGCAAAAGAGAGTCTCGCTCATCAGCTCGTACAGTGCGCCAAGCCATCGCGTCACTGTATGGACTGAGATATTAGGCCGATTAACTAATACTTACAGCTCCCCATGTAGGCACCCGCTGTAAAAGATCGGCAAAAGACGTCATCACCGGGGTTCGAACCAGCGATGCAAAAGAGAGTCTCGCTCATCAGCTCGTACAGTGCGCCAAGCCATCGCGCCACTGTATGGACTTAGATATTAGGCCGATTAACTAATACTTACAGCTTAACATGTAGGCACCCGCTGTAAAAGATCGGCAAAAGACGTCATCACCGGGGTTCGAACCAGCGATGCAAAAGAGAGTCTCGCTCATCAGCTCGTACAGTGCGCCAAGCCATCGCGCCACTGTATGGACCGAGATATTAGGCCGATTAACTAATACTTACAGCTTAACATGTAGGCACCCGCTGTAAAAGATCGGCAAAAGACGTCATCACCGGGGTTCGAACCAGCGATGCAAAAGAGAGTCTCGCTCATCAGCTCGTACAGTGCTCCAAGCCATCGCGCCACTGTATGGACTGAGATATTAGGCCGATTAACTAATACTTACAGCTTAACATGTAGGCACCCGCTGTAAAAGATCGGCAAAAGACGTCATCACCGGGGTTCGAACCAGCGATGCAAAAGAGAGTCTCGCTCATCAGCTCGTACAGTGCGCCAAGCCATCGCGCCACTGTATGGACTGAGATATTAGGCCGATTAACTAATACTTACAGCTTAACATGTAGGCACCCGCTGTAAAAGATCGGCAAAAGATGTCATCACCGGGGTTCGAACCAGCGATGCAAAAGAGAGTCTCGCTCATCAGCTCGTACAGTGCGCCAAGCCATCGCGCCACTGTATGGACTGAGATATTAGGCCGATTAACTAATACTTACAGCTTAACATGTAGGCACCCGCTGTAAAAGATCGGCAAAAGACGTCATCACCGGGGTTCGAACCAGCGATGCAAAAGAGAGTCTCGCTCATCAGCTCGTACAGTGCGCCAAGCCATCGCGCCACTGTATGGACTGAGATATTAGGCCGATTAACTAATACTTACAGCTTAACATGTAGGCACCCGCTGTAAAAGATCGGCAAAAGACGTCATCACCGGGGTTCGAACCAGCGATGCAAAAGAGAGTCTCGCTCATCAGCTCGTACAGTGCGCCAAGCCATCGCGCCAATGTATGGACTGAGATATTAGGCCGATTAACTAATACTTACAGCTTAACATGTAGGCACCCGCTGTAAAAGATCGGCAAAAGACGTCATCACCGGGGTTCGAACCAGCGATGCAAAAGAGAGTCTCGCTCATCAGCTCGTACAGTGCGCCAAGCCATCGCGCCAATGTATGGACTGAGATATTAGGCCGATTAACTAATACTTACAGCTTAACATGTAGGCACCCGCTGTAAAAGATCGGCAAAAGACGTCATCACCGGGGTTCGAACCAGCGATGCAAAAGAGAGTCTCGCTCATCAGCTCGTACAGTGCGCCAAGCCATCGCGCCACTGTATGGACTGAGATATTAGGCCGATTAACTAATACTTACAGCTTAACATGTAGGCACCCGCTGTAAAAGATCGGCAAAAGACGTCATCACCGGGGTTCGAACCAGCGATGCAAAAGAGAGTCTCGCTCATCAGCTCGTACAGTGCGCCAAGCCATCGCGCCACTGTATGGACAGAGATATTAGGCCGATTAACTAATACTTACAGCTGAACATGTAGGCACCCGCTGTAAAAGATCGGCAAAAGACGTCATCACCGGGGTTCGAACCAGCGATGCAAAAGAGAGTCTCGCTCATCAGCTCGTACAGTGCGCCAAGCCATCGCGCCAATGTATGGACTGAGATATTAGGCCGATTAACTAATACTTACAGCTTAACATGTAGGCACCCGCTGTAAAAGATCGGCAAAAGACGTCATCACCGGGGTTCGAACCAGCGATGCAAAAGAGAGTCTCGCTCATCAGCTCGTACAGTGCGCCAAGCCATCGCGCCACTGTATGGACTGAGATATTAGGCCGATTAACTAATACTTACAGCTTCCCATATAGGCACTCGCTGTAAAAGATCGGCAAAAGACGTCATCACCGGGGTTCGAACCAGCGATGCAAAAGAGAGTCTCGCTCATCAGCTCGTACAGTGCGCCAAGCCATCGCGCCAATGTATGGACTGAGATATTAGGCCGATTAACTAATACTTACAGCTTAACATGTAGGCACCCGCTGTAAAAGATCGGCAAAAGACGTCATCACCGGGGTTCGAACCAGCGATGCAAAAGAGAGTCTCGCTCATCAGCTCGTACAGTGCGCCAAGCCATCGCGCCGATGTATGGACTGAGATATTAGGCCGATTAACTAATACTTACAGCTTAACATGTAGGCACCCGCTGTAAAAGATCGGCAAAAGACGTCATCACCGGGGTTCGAACCAGCGATGCAAAAGAGAGTCTCGCTCATCAGCTCGTACAGTGCGCCAAGCCATCGCGCCACTGTATGGACTGAGATATTAGGCCGATTAACTAATACTTACAGCTTAACATGTAGGCACCCGCTGTAAAAGATCGGCAAAAGACGTCATCACCGGGGTTCGAACCAGCGATGCAAAAGAGAGTCTCGCTCATCAGCTCGTACAGTGCGCCAAGCCATCGCGCCACTGTATGGACAGAGATATTAGGCCGATTAACTAATACTTACAGCTGAACATGTAGGCACCCGCTGTAAAAGATCGGCAAAAGACGTCATCACCGGGGTTCGAACCAGCGATGCAAAAGAGAGTCTCGCTCATCAGCTCGTACAGTGCGCCAAGCCATCGCGCCAATGTATGGACTGAGATATTAGGCCGATTAACTAATACTTACAGCTTAACATGTAGGCACCCGCTGTAAAAGATCGGCAAAAGACGTCATCACCGGGGTTCGAACCAGCGATGCAAAAGAGAGTCTCGCTCATCAGCTCGTACAGTGCGCCAAGCCATCGCGCCACTGTATGGACTGAGATATTAGGCCGATTAACTAATACTTACAGCTTCCCATATAGGCACTCGCTGTAAAAGATCGGCAAAAGACGTCATCACCGGGGTTCGAACCAGCGATGCAAAAGAGAGTCTCGCTCATCAGCTCGTACAGTGCGCCAAGCCATCGCGCCACTGTATGGACTGAGATATTAGGCCGATTAACTAATACTTACAGCTCCCCATGTAGGCACCCGCTGTAAAAGATCGGCAAAAGACGTCATCACCGGGGTTCGAACCAGCGATGCAAAAGAGAGTCTCGCTCATCAGCTCGTACAGTGCGCCAAGCCATCGCGCCACTGTATGGACTGAGATATTAGGCCGATTAACTAATACTTACAGCTTAACATGTAGGCACCCGCTGTAAAAAGATCGGCAAAAGACGTCATCACCGGGTTTCGAACCAGCGATGCAAAAGAGAGTCTCGCTCATCAGCTCGTACAGTGCGCCAAGCCATCGCGCCACTGTATGGACTGAGATATTAGGCCGATTAACTAATACTTACAGCTTAACATGTAGGCACCCGCTGTAAAAGATCGGCAAAAGACGTCATCACCGGGTTTCGAACCAGCGATGCAAAAGAGAGTCTCGCTCATCAGCTCGTACAGTGCGCCAAGCCATCGCGCCACTGTATGGACTGAGATATTAGGCCGATTAACTAATACTTACAGCTTAACATGTAGGCACCCGCTGTAAAAGATCGGCAAAAGACGTCATCACCGGGGTTCGAACCAGCGATGCAAAAGAGAGTCTCGCTCATCAGCTCGTACAGTGCGCCAAGCCATCGCGCCAATGTATGGACTGAGATATTAGGCCGATTAACTAATACTTACAGCTTAACATGTAGGCACCCGCTGTAAAAGATCGGCAAAAGACGTCATCACCGGGGTTCGAACCAGCGATGCAAAAGAGAGTCTCGCTCATCAGCTCGTACAGTGCGCCAAGCCATCGCGCCACTGTATGGACTGAGATATTAGGCCGATTAACTAATACTTACAGCTTCCCATGTAGGCACCCGCTGTAAAAGATCGGCAAAAGACGTCATCACCGGGGTTCGAAATAGCGATGCAAAAGAGAGTCTCGCTCATCAGCTCGTACAGTGCGCCAAGCCATCGCGCCACTGTATGGACTGAGATATTAGGCCGATTAACTAATACTTACAGCTTAACATGTAGGCACCCGCTGTAAAAGATCGGCAAAAGACGTCATCACCGGGGTTCGAACCAGCGATGCAAAAGAGAGTCTCGCTCATCAGCTCGTACAGTGCGCCAAGCCATCGCGCCACTGTATGGACTGAGATATTAAGCCGATCAACTAATACTTACAGCACCCCATGTAGGCACCCGTTGTAAAAGATCGGCAAAAGACGTCATCACCGGGGTTCGAACCAGCGATGCAAAAGAGAGTCTCGCTCATCAGCTCGTACAGTGCGCCAAGCCATCGCGCCACTGTATGGACTGAGATATTAGGCCGAATAACTAATACTTACAGCACCCCCCATGTAGGCACCCGTTGTAAAAGATCGGCAAAAGACGTCATCACCGGGGTTCGAACCAGCGATGCAAAAGAGAGTCTCGCTCATCAGCTCGTACAGTGCGCCAAGCCATCGCGCCACTGTATGGACTGAGATATTAGGCCGATTAACTAATACTTACAGCTCCCCATGTAGGCACCCGCTGTAAAAGATCGGCAAAAGACGTCATCACCGGGGTTCGAACCAGCGATGCAAAAGAGAGTCTCGCTCATCAGCTCGTACAGTGCGCCAAGCCATCGCGCCACTGTATGGACTGAGATATTAGGCCGATTAACTAATACTTACAGCACCCCATGTAGGCACCCGTTGTAAAAGATCGGCAAAAGACGTCATCACCGGGGTTCGAACCAGCGATGCAAAAGAGAGTCTCGCTCATCAGCTCGTACAGTGCGCCAAGCCATCGCGCCACTGTATGGACTGAGATATTAGGCCGAATAACTAATACTTACAGCACACCCCATGTAGGCACCCGTTGTAAAAGATCGGCAAAAGACGTCATCACCGGGGTTCGAACCAGCGATGCAAAAGAGAGTCTCGCTCATCAGCTCGTACAGTGCGCCAAGCCATCGCGCCACTGTATGGACTGAGATATTAGGCCGATTAACTAATACTTACAGCTCCCCATGTAGGCACCCGCTGTAAAAGATCGGCAAAAGACGTCATCACCGGGGTTCGAACCAGCGATGCAAAAGAGAGTCTCGCTCATCAGCTCGTACAGTGCGCCAAGCCATCGCGCCACTGTATGGACTGAGATATTAGGCCGATTAACTAATACTTACAGCTCCCCATGTAGGCACCCGCTGTAAAAGAACGGCAAAAGACGTCATCACCGGGGTTCGAACCAGCGATGCAAAAGAGAGTCTCGCTCATCAGCTCGTACAGTGCGCCAAGCCATCGCGCCACTGTATGGACTGAGATATTATGCCGATTAACTAATACTTACAGCTCCCCATATAGGCACCCGCTGTAAAAGAACGGCAAAAGACGTCATCACCGGGTTTCGAACCAGCGATGCAAAAGAGAGTCTCGCTCATCAGCTCGTACAGTGCGCCAAGCCATCGCGCCACTGTATGGACTGAGATATTAAGCCGATTAACTAATACTTACAGCTTAACATGTAGGCACCCGCTGTAAAAGATCGGCAAAAGACGTCATCACCGGGGTTCGAACCAGCGATGCAAAAAAAAAGTCTCGCTCATCAGCTCGTACAGTGCGCCAAGCCATCGCGCCACTGTATGGACAGAGATATTAGGCCGATTAACTAATACTTACAGCTTAACATGTAGGCACTCGCTGTAAAAGATCGGCAAAAGACGTCATCACCGGGGTTCGAACCAGCGATGCAAAAAAAAAGTCTCGCTCATCAGCTCGTACAGTGCGCCAAGCCATTGCGCCACTGTATGGACTGAGATATTAGGCCGATTAACTAATACTTACAGCTTCCCATATAGGCACCCGCTGTAAAAGATCGGCAAAAGACGTCATCACCGGGGTTCGAACCAGCGATGCAAAAGAGAGTCTCGCTCATCAGCTCGTACAGTGCGCCAAGCCATCGCGCCACTGTATGGACTGAGATATTAGGCCGATCAACTAATACTTACAGCTCCCCATGTAGGCACCCGCTGTAAAAGATCGGCAAAAGACGTCATCACCGGGTTTCGAACCAGCGATGCAAAAGAGAGTCTCGCTCATCAGCTCGTACAGTGCGCCAAGCCATCGCGCCACTGTATGGACTGAGATATTAAGCCGATCAACTAATACTTACAGCACCCCATGTAGGCACCCGTTGTAAAAGATCGGCAAAAGACGTCATCACCGGGTTTCGAACCAGCGATGCAAAAGAGAGTCTCGCTCATCAGCTCGTACAGTGCGCCAAGCCATCGCGCCACTGTATGGACTGAGATATTAGGCCGAATAACTAATACTTACAGCACCCCCCATGTAGGCACCCGTTGTAAAAGATCGGCAAAAGACGTCATCACCGGGGTTCGAACCAGCGATGCAAAAGAGAGTCTCGCTCATCAGCTCGCACAGTGCGCCAAGCCATCGCGCCACTGTATGGACTGAGATATTAGACCGAATAACTAATACTTACAGCTTAACATGTAGGTACCCGCTGTAAAAGATCGGCAAAAGACGTCATCACCGGGGTTCGAACCTGCGATGCAAAAGAGAGTCTCGCTCATCAGCTCGTACAGTGCGCCAAGCCATCGCGCCACTGTATGGACTGAGATATTATGCCGATTAACTAATACTTACAGCTCCCCATGTAGGCACCCGCTGTAAAAAGATCGGCAAAAGACGTCATCACCGGGGTTCGAACCACCGATGCAAAAGAGAGTCTCGCTCATCAGCTCGCACAGTGCGCCAAGCCATCGCGCCACTGTATGGACTGAGATATTAGGCCGAATAACTAATACTTACAGCACCCCATGTAGGCACCCGCTGTAAAAGATCGGCAAAAGACGTCATCACCGGGGTTCGAACCTGCGATGCAAAAGAGAGTCTCGCTCATCAGCTCGCACAGTGCGCCAAGCCATCGCGCCACTGTATGGACTGAGATATTAGGCCGAATAACTAATACTTACAGCACCCCATGTAGGCACCCGCTGTAAAAGATCGGCAAAAGACGTCATCACCGGGGTTCGAACCAGCGATGCAAAAGAGAGTCTCGCTCATCAGCTCGTACAGTGCGCCAAGCCATCGCGCCACTGTAAGGACTGAGATATTAGGCCGATTAACTGATACTTACAGCTTAACATGTAGGCACCCGCTGTAAAAGATCGGCAAAAGACGTCATCACCGGGGTTCGAACCAGCGATGCAAAAGAGAGTCTCGCTCATCAGCTCGTACAGTGCGCCAAGCCATCGCGCCAATGTATGGACTGAGATATTAGGCCGATTAACTAATACTTACAGCTTAACATGTAGGCACCCGCTGTAAAAGATCGGCAAAAGACGTCATCACCGGGGTTCGAACCAGCGATGCAAAAGAGAGTCTCGCTCATCAGCTCGTACAGTGCGCCAAGCCATCGCGCCACTGTATGGACTGAGATATTAGGCCGATTAACTAATACTTACAGCTTCCCATCTAGGCACCCGCTGTAAAAGATCGGCAAAAGACGTCATCACCGGGGTTCGAACCAGCGATGCAAAAGAGAGTCTCGCTCATCAGCTCGTACAGTGCGCCAAGCCATCGCGCCACTGTATGGACTGAGATATTAGGCCGATTAACTAATACTTACAGCTTCCCATCTAGGCACCCGCTGTAAAAGATCGGCAAAAGACGTCATCACCGGGGTTCGAACCAGCGATGCAAAAGAGAGTCTCGCTCATCAGCTCGTACAGTGCGCCAAGCCATCGCGCCACTGTATGGACTGAGATATTAGGCCGATTAACTAATACTTACAGCTTAACATGTAGGCACCCGCTGTAAAAGATCGGCAAAAGACGTCATCACCGGGGTTCGAACCAGCGATGCAAAAGAGAGTCTCGCTCATCAGCTCGTACAGTGCGCCAAGCCATCGCGCCACTGTATGGACTAAGATATTAGGCCGATTAACTAATACTTACAGCTTAACATGTAGGCACCCGCTGTAAAAGATCGGCAAAAGACGTCATCACCGGGGTTCGAACCAGCGATGCAAAAGAGAGTCTCGCTCATCAGCTCGTACAGTGCGCCAAGCCATCGCGCCACTGTATGGACTGAGATATTAGGCCGATTAACTAATACTTACAGCTCCCCATGTAGGCACCCGCTGTAAAAGATCGGCAAAAGACGTCATCACCGGGGTTCGAACCAGCGATGCAAAAGAGAGTCTCGCTCATCAGCTCGTACAGTGCGCCAAGCCATCGCGCCACTGTATGGACTGAGATATTAGGCCGATTAACTAATACTTACAGCTCCCCATGTAGGCACCCGCTGTAAAAGATCGGCAAAAGACGTCATCACCGGGGTTCGAACCAGCGATGCAAAAGAGAGTCTCGCTCATCAGCTCGTACAGTGCGCCAAGCCATCGCGCCACTGTATGGACTGAGATATTAGGCCGATTAACTAATAATTACAGCTCCCCATGTAGGCACCCGCTGTAAAAGATCGGCAAAAGACGTCATCACCGGGGTTCGAACCAGCGATGCAAAAGAGAGTCTCGCTCATCAGCTCGTACAGTGCGCCAAGCCATCGCGCCACTGTATGGACTGAGATATTATGCCGATTAACTAATACTTACAGCTACCCATGTAGGCACCCGCTGTAAAAGATCGGCAAAAGACGTCATCACCGGGTTTCGAACCAGCGATGCAAAAGAGAGTCTCGCTCATCAGCTCGTACAGTGCGCCAAGCCATCGCGCCACTGTATGGACTGAGATATTATGCCGATTAACTAATACTTACAGCTCCCCATATAGGCACCCGCTGTAAAAGAACGGCAAAAGACGTCATCACCGGGTTTCGAACCAGCGATGCAAAAGAGAGTCTCGCTCATCAGCTTGTACAGTGCGCCAAGCCATCGCGCCACTGTATGGACTAAGATATTATGCCGATTAACTAATACTTACAGCTCCCCATATAGGCACCCGCTGTAAAAGAACGGCAAAAGACGTCA
Source organism: Apostichopus japonicus (assembly GCF_037975245.1). Classification (NCBI taxonomy): domain Eukaryota; kingdom Metazoa; phylum Echinodermata; class Holothuroidea; order Aspidochirotida; family Stichopodidae; genus Apostichopus; species Apostichopus japonicus. The sequence continues at coordinate 35,671,404 of NC_092576.1, read as the reverse complement.
TCACCGGGTTTCGAACCAGCGATGCAAAAGAGAGTCTCGCTCATCAGCTCGTACAGTGCGCCAAGCCATCGCGCCACTGTATGGACTAAGATATTATGCCGATTAACTAATACTTACAGCTCCCCATGTAGGCACCCGCTGTAAAAGAACGGCAAAAGACGTCATCACCGGGTTTCGAACCAGCGATGCAAAAGAGAGTCTCGCTCATCAGCTCGTACAGTGCGCCAAGCCATCGCGCCACTGTATGGACTGAGATATTATGCCGATTAACTAATACTTACAGCTCCCCATATAGGCACCCGCTGTAAAAGAACGGCAAAAGACGTCATCACCGGGTTTCGAACCAGCGATGCAAAAGAGAGTCTCGCTCATCAGCTTGTACAGTGCGCCAAGCCATCGCGCCACTGTATGGACTAAGATATTATGCCGATTAACTAATACTTACAGCTCCCCATATAGGCACCCGCTGTAAAAGAACGGCAAAAGACGTCATCACCGGGTTTCGAACCAGCGATGCAAAAGAGAGTCTCGCTCATCAGCTCGTACAGTGCGCCAAGCCATCGCGCCACTGTATGGACTGAGATATTAGGCCGATTAACTAATACTTACAGCTTAACATGTAGGCACCCGCTGTAAAAGATCGGCAAAAGACGTCATCACCGGGTTTCGAACCAGCGATGCAAAAGAGAGTCTCGCTCATCAGCTCGTACAGTGCGCCAAGCCATCGCGCCACTGTATGGACTGAGATATTAGGCCGATTAACTAATACTTACAGCTTAACATGTAGGCACCCGCTGTAAAAGATCGGCAAAAGACGTCATCACCGGGGTTCGAACCAGCGATGCAAAAGAGAGTCTCGCTCATCAGCTCGTACAGTGCGCCAAGCCATCGCGCCACTGTATGGACTGAGATATTAGGCCGATTAACTAATACTTACAGCTCCCCATGTAGGCACCCGCTGTAAAAGATCGGCAAAAGACGTCATCACCGGGGTTCGAACCAGCGATGCAAAAGAGAGTCTCGCTCATCAGCTCGTACAGTGCGCCAAGCCATCGCGCCACTGTATGGACTGAGATATTAGGCCGATTAACTAATACTTACAGCTTAACATGTAGGCACCCGCTGTAAAAGATCGGCAAAAGACGTCATCACCGGGGTTCGAACCAGCGATGCAAAAGAGAGTCTCGCTCATCAGCTCGTACAGTGCGCCAAGCCATCGCGCCACTGTATGGACTGAGATATTAGGCCGATTAACTAATACTTACAGCTCCCCATGTAGGCACCCGCTGTAAAAGATCGGCAAAAGACGTCATCACCGGGGTTCGAACCAGCGATGCAAAAGAGAGTCTCGCTCATCAGCTCGTACAGTGCGCCAAGCCATCGCGCCACTGTATGGACTGAGATATTAGGCCGATTAACTAATACTTACAGCTTCCCATATAGGCACTCGCTGTAAAAGATCGGCAAAAGACGTCATCACCGGGGTTCGAACCAGCGATGCAAAAGAGAGTCTCGCTCATCAGCTCGTACAGTGCGCCAAGCCATTGCGCCACTGTATGGACTGAGATATTAGGCCGATTAACTAATACTTACAGCTCCCCATGTAGGCACCCGCTGTAAAAGATCGGCAAAAGACGTCATCACCGGGTTTCGAACCAGCGATGCAAAAGAGAGTCTCGCTCATCAGCTCGTACAGTGCGCCAAGCCATCGCGCCACTGTATGGACTGAGATATTAGGCCGATTAACTAATACTTACAGCTCCCCATGTAGGCACACGCTGTAAAAGATCGGCAAAAGACGTCATCACCGGGATTCGAACCAGCGATGCAAAAGAGAGTCTCGCTCATCAGCTCGGACAGTGCGCCAAGCCATCGCGCCACTGTATGGACTGAGATATTAGGCCGAATAACTAATGCTTACAGCTCCCCATGTAGGCACCCGCTGTAAAAAGATCGGCAAAAGACGTCATCACCGGGGTTCGAACCACCGATGCAAAAGAGAGTCTCGCTCATCAGCTCGCACAGTGCGCCAAGCCATCGCGCCACTGTATGGACTGAGATATTAGGCCGAATAACTAATACTTACAGCACCCCATGTAGGCACCCGCTGTAAAAGATCGGCAAAAGACGTCATCACCGGGGTTCGAACCACCGATGCAAAAGAGAGTCTCGCTCATCAGCTCGTACAGTGCGCCAAGCCATCGCGCCACTGTATGGACTGAGATATTAGGCCGATTAACTAATACTTACAGCTTCCCATGTAGGCACCCGCTGTAAAAGATCGGCAAAAGACGTCATCACCGGGGTTCGAACCAGCGATGCAAAAGAGAGTCTCGCTCATCAGCTCGTACAGTGCGCCAAGCCATCGCGCCACTGTATGGACTGAGATATTAGGCCGATTAACTAATACTTACAGCACCCCATGTAGGCACCCGCTGTAAAAGATCGGCAAAAGACGTCATCACCGGGGTTTGAACCAGCGATGCAAAAGAGAGTCTCGCTCATCAGCTCGTACAGTGCGCCAAGCCATCGCGCCACTGTATGGACTGAGATATTAGGCCGATTAACTAATACTTACAGCACCCCATGTAGGCACCCGCTGTAAAAGATCGGCAAAAGACGTCATCACCGGGGTTTGAACCAGCGATGCAAAAGAGAGTCTCGCTCATCAGCTTGTACAGTGCGCCAAGCCATCGCGCCACTGTAAGGACTGAGATATTAGGCCGATTAACTAATACTTACAGCTTAACATGTAGGCACCCGCTGTAAAAGATCGGCAAAAGACGTCATCACCGGGGTTCGAACCAGCGATGCAAAAGAGAGTCTCGCTCATCAGCTCGTACAGTGCGCCAAGCCATCGCGCCACTGTAAGGACTGAGATATTAGGCCGATTAACTGATACTTACAGCTTAACATGTAGGCACCCGCTGTAAAAGATCGGTAAAAGACGTCATCACCGGGGTTCGAACCAGCGATGCAAAAGAGAGTCTCGCTCATCAGCTCGTACAGTGCGCCAAGCCATCGCGCCACTGTAAGGACTGAGATATTAGGCCGATTAACTGATACTTACAGCTTAACATGTAGGCACCCGCTGTAAAAGATCGGCAAAAGACGTCATCACCGGGGTTAGAACCAGCGATGCAAAAGAGAGTCTCGCTCATCAGCTCGTACAGTGCGCCAAGCCATCGCGCCAATGTATGGACTGAGATATTAGGCCGATTAACTAATACTTACAGCTTAACATGTAGGCACCCGCTGTAAAAGATCGGCAAAAGACGTCATCACCGGGGTTCGAACCAGCGATGCAAAAGAGAGTCTCGCTCATCAGCTCGTACAGTGCGCCAAGCCATCGCGCCACTGTATGGACTGAGATATTAGGCCGATTAACTAATACTTACAGCTTCCCATCTAGGCACCCGCTGTAAAAGATCGGCAAAAGACGTCATCACCGGGGTTCGAACCAGCGATGCAAAAGAGAGTCTCGCTCATCAGCTCGTACAGTGCGCCAAGCCATCGCGCCACTGTATGGACTGAGATATTAGGCCGATTAACTAATACTTACAGCTTAACATGTAGGCACCCGCTGTAAAAGATCGGCAAAAGACGTCATCACCGGGGTTCGAACCAGCGATGCAAAAGAGAGTCTCGCTCATCAGCTCGTACAGTGCGCCAAGCCATCGCGCCACTGTATGGACTGAGATATTAGGCCGATTAACTAATACTTACAGCTTAACATGTAGGCACCCGCTGTAAAAGATCGGCAAAAGACGTCATCACCGGGGTTCGAACCAGCGATGCAAAAGAGAGTCTCGCTCATCAGCTCGTACAGTGCGCCAAGCCATCGCGCCACTGTAAGGACTGAGATATTAGGCCGATTAACTGATACTTACAGCTTAACATGTAGGCACCCGCTGTAAAAGATCGGCAAAAGACGTCATCACCGGGGTTCGAACCAGCGATGCAAAAGAGAGTCTCGCTCATCAGCTCGTACAGTGCGCCAAGCCATCGCGCCAATGTATGGACTGAGATATTAGGCCGATTAACTAATACTTACAGCTTAACATGTAGGCACCCGCTGTAAAAGATCGGCAAAAGACGTCATCACCGGGGTTCGAACCAGCGATGCAAAAGAGAGTCTCGCTCATCAGCTCGTACAGTGCGCCAAGCCATCGCGCCACTGTATGGACTGAGATATTAGGCCGATTAACTAATACTTACAGCTTCCCATCTAGGCACCCGCTGTAAAAGATCGGCAAAAGACGTCATCACCGGGGTTCGAACCAGCGATGCAAAAGAGAGTCTCGCTCATCAGCTCGTACAGTGCGCCAAGCCATCGCGCCACTGTATGGACTGAGATATTAGGCCGATTAACTAATACTTACAGCTTCCCATCTAGGCAAACGCTGTAAAAGATCGGCAAAAGACGTCATCACCGGGGTTCGAACCAGCGATGCAAAAGAGAGTCTCGCTCATCAGCTCGTACAGTGCGCCAAGCCATCGCGCCACTGTATGGACTGAGATATTAGGCCGATTAACTAATACTTACAGCTTAACATGTAGGCACCCGCTGTAAAAAGAACGGCAAAAGACGTCATCACCGGGGTTCGAACCAGCGATGCAAAAGAGAGTCTCGCTCATCAGCTCGTACAGTGCGCCAAGCCATCGCGCCACTGTATGGACTGAGATATTAGGCCGAATAACTAATACTTACAGCTTAACATGTAGGCACCCGCTGTAAAAGATCGGCAAAAGACGTCATCACCGGGGTTCGAACCAGCGATGCAAAAGAGAGTCTCGCTCATCAGCTCGTACAGTGCGCCAAGCCATCGCGCCACTGTATGGACTGAGATATTAGGCCGATTAACTAATACTTACAGCTTAACATGTAGGCACCCGCTGTAAAAGATCGGCAAAAGACGTCATCACCGGGGTTCGAACCAGCGATGCAAAAGAGAGTCTCGCTCATCAGCTCGTACAGTGCGCCAAGCCATCGCGCCACTGTATGGACTGAGATATTAGGCCGATTAACTAATACTTACAGCTCCCCATGTAGGCACCCGCTGTAAAAGATCGGCAAAAGACGTCATCACCGGGGTTCGAACCAGCGATGCAAAAGAGAGTCTCGCTCATCAGCTCGTACAGTGCGCCAAGCCATCGCGCCACTGTATGGACTGAGATATTAGGCCGATTAACTAATACTTACAGCTTCCCATATAGGCACTCGCTGTAAAAGATCGGCAAAAGACGTCATCACCGGGGTTCGAACCAGCGATGCAAAAGAGAGTCTCGCTCATCAGCTCGTACAGTGCGCCAAGCCATTGCGCCACTGTATGGACTGAGATATTAGGCCGATTAACTAATACTTACAGCTCCCCATGTAGGCACCCGCTGTAAAAGATCGGCAAAAGACGTCATCACCGGGTTTCGAACCAGCGATGCAAAAGAGAGTCTCGCTCATCAGCTCGTACAGTGCGCCAAGCCATCGCGCCACTGTATGGACTGAGATATTAGGCCGAATAACTAATACTTACAGCACAACCCATGTAGGCACCCGTTGTAAAAGATCGGCAAAAGACGTCATCACCGGGATTCGAACCAGCGATGCAAAAGAGAGTCTCGCTCATCAGCTCGTACAGTGCGCCAAGCCATCGCGCCACTGTATGGACTGAGATATTAGGCCGATTAACTAATACTTACAGCTCCCCATGTAGGCACACGCTGTAAAAGATCGGCAAAAGACGTCATCACCGGGATTCGAACCAGCGATGCAAAAGAGAGTCTCGCTCATCAGCTCGGACAGTGCGCCAAGCCATCGCGCCACTGTATGGACTGAGATATTAGGCCGAATAACTAATGCTTACAGCTCCCCATGTAGGCACCCGCTGTAAAAAGATCGGCAAAAGACGTCATCACCGGGGTTCGAACCACCGATGCAAAAGAGAGTCTCGCTCATCAGCTCGCACAGTGCGCCAAGCCATCGCGCCACTGTATGGACTGAGATATTAGGCCGAATAACTAATACTTACAGCACCCCATGTAGGCACCCGCTGTAAAAGATCGGCAAAAGACGTCATCACCGGGGTTCGAACCACCGATGCAAAAGAGAGTCTCGCTCATCAGCTCGTACAGTGCGCCAAGCCATCGCGCCACTGTATGGACTGAGATATTAGGCCGATTAACTAATACTTACAGCTTCCCATGTAGGCACCCGCTGTAAAAGATCGGCAAAAGACGTCATCACCGGGGTTTGAACCAGCGATGCAAAAGAGAGTCTCGCTCATCAGCTTGTACAGTGCGCCAAGCCATCGCGCCACTGTAAGGACTGAGATATTAGGCCGATTAACTAATACTTACAGCTTAACATGTAGGCACCCGCTGTAAAAGATCGGCAAAAGACGTCATCACCGGGGTTCGAACCAGCGATGCAAAAGAGAGTCTCGCTCATCAGCTCGTACAGTGCGCCAAGCCATCGCGCCACTGTAAGGACTGAGATATTAGGCCGATTAACTGATACTTACAGCTTAACATGTAGGCACCCGCTGTAAAAGATCGGCAAAAGACGTCATCACCGGGGTTCGAACCAGCGATGCAAAAGAGAGTCTCGCTCATCAGCTCGTACAGTGCGCCAAGCCATCGCGCCAATGTATGGACTGAGATATTAGGCCGATTAACTAATACTTACAGCTTAACATGTAGGCACCCGCTGTAAAAGATCGGCAAAAGACGTCATCACCGGGGTTCGAACCAGCGATGCAAAAGAGAGTCTCGCTCATCAGCTCGTACAGTGCGCCAAGCCATCGCGCCACTGTATGGACTGAGATATTAGGCCGATTAACTAATACTTACAGCTTCCCATCTAGGCACCCGCTGTAAAAGATCGGCAAAAGACGTCATCACCGGGGTTCGAACCAGCGATGCAAAAGAGAGTCTCGCTCATCAGCTCGTACAGTGCGCCAAGCCATCGCGCCACTGTATGGACTGAGATATTAGGCCGATTAACTAATACTTACAGCTTCCCATCTAGGCACCCGCTGTAAAAGATCGGCAAAAGACGTCATCACCGGGGTTCGAACCAGCGATGCAAAAGAGAGTCTCGCTCATCAGCTCGTACAGTGCGCCAAGCCATCGCGCCACTGTATGGACTGAGATATTAGGCCGATTAACTAATACTTACAGCTTAACATGTAGGCACCCGCTGTAAAAGATCGGCAAAAGACGTCATCACCGGGGTTCGAACCAGCGATGCAAAAGAGAGTCTCGCTCATCAGCTCGTACAGTGCGCCAAGCCATCGCGCCACTGTAAGGACTGAGATATTAGGCCGATTAACTGATACTTACAGCTTAACATGTAGGCACCCGCTGTAAAAGATCGGCAAAAGACGTCATCACCGGGGTTCGAACCAGCGATGCAAAAGAGAGTCTCGCTCATCAGCTCGTACAGTGCGCCAAGCCATCGCGCCAATGTATGGACTGAGATATTAGGCCGATTAACTAATACTTACAGCTTAACATGTAGGCACCCGCTGTAAAAGATCGGCAAAAGACGTCATCACCGGGGTTCGAACCACCGATGCAAAAGAGAGTCTCGCTCATCAGCTCGTACAGTGCGCCAAGCCATCGCGCCACTGTATGGACTGAGATATTAGGCCGATTAACTAATACTTACAGCTTCCCATCTAGGCACCCGCTGTAAAAGATCGGCAAAAGACGTCATCACCGGGGTTCGAACCAGCGATGCAAAAGAGAGTCTCGCTCATCAGCTCGTACAGTGCGCCAAGCCATCGCGCCACTGTATGGACTGAGATATTAGGCCGATTAACTAATACTTACAGCTTCCCATCTAGGCACCCGCTGTAAAAGATCGGCAAAAGACGTCATCACCGGGGTTCGAACCAGCGATGCAAAAGAGAGTCTCGCTCATCAGCTCGTACAGTGCGCCAAGCCATCGCGCCACTGTATGGACTGAGATATTAGGCCGATTAACTAATACTTACAGCTTCCCATCTAGGCACCCGCTGTAAAAGATCGGCAAAAGACGTCATCACCGGGGTTCGAACCAGCGATGCAAAAGAGAGTCTCGCTCATCAGCTCGTACAGTGCGCCAAGCCATCGCGCCACTGTATGGACTGAGATATTAGGCCGATTAACTAATACTTACAGCTTAACATGTAGGCACCCGCTGTAAAAGATCGGCAAAAGACGTCATCACCGGGGTTCGAACCAGCGATGCAAAAAAGAGTCTCGCTCATCAGCTCGTACAGTGCGCCAAGCCATCGCGCCACTGTATGGACTAAGATATTAGGCCGATTAACTAATACTTACAGCTTAACATGTAGGCACCCGCTGTAAAAGATCGGCAAAAGACGTCATCACCGGGGTTCGAACCAGCGATGCAAAAGAGAGTCTCGCTCATCAGCTCGTACAGTGCGCCAAGCCATCGCGCCACTGTATGGACTGAGATATTAGGCCGATTAACTAATACTTACAGCTCCCCATGTAGGCACCCGCTGTAAAAGATCGGCAAAAGACGTCATCACCGGGGTTCGAACCAGCGATGCAAAAGAGAGTCTCGCTCATCAGCTCGTACAGTGCGCCAAGCCATCGCGCCACTGTATGGACTGAGATATTAGGCCGATTAACTAATACTTACAGCTCCCCATGTAGGCACCCGCTGTAAAAGATCGGCAAAAGACGTCATCACCGGGGTTCGAACCAGCGATGCAAAAGAGAGTCTCGCTCATCAGCTCGTACAGTGCTCCAAGCCATCGCGCCACTGTATGGACTGAGATATTAGGCCGATTAACTAATAATTACAGCTCCCCATGTAGGCACCCGCTGTAAAAGATCGGCAAAAGACGTCATCACCGGGGTTCGAACCAGCGATGCAAAAGAAAGTCTCGCTCATCAGCTCGTACAGTGCGCCAAGCCATCGCGCCACTGTATGGACTGAGATATTATGCCGATTAACTAATACTTACAGCTACCCATGTAGGCACCCGCTGTAAAAGATCGGCAAAAGACGTCATCACCGGGGTTCGAACCAGCGATGCAAAAGAGAGTCTCGCTCATCAGCTCGTACAGTGCGCCAAGCCATCGCGCCACTGTATGGACTGAGATATTATGCCGATTAACTAATACTTACAGCTCCCCATGTAGGCACCCGCTGTAAAAGAACGGCAAAAGACGTCATCACCGGGTTTCGAACCAGCGATGCAAAAGAGAGTCTCGCTCATCAGCTCGTACAGTGCGCCAAGCCATCGCGCCACTGTATGGACTGAGATATTATGCCGATTAACTAATACTTACAGCTCCCCATATAGGCACCCGCTGTAAAAGAACGGCAAAAGACGTCATCACCGGGTTTCGAACCAGCGATGCAAAAGAGAGTCTCGCTCATCAGCTTGTACAGTGCGCCAAGCCATCGCGCCACTGTATGGACTAAGATATTATGCCGATTAACTAATACTTACAGCTCCCCATATAGGCACCCGCTGTAAAAGAACGGCAAAAGACGTCATCACCGGGTTCGAACCAGCGATGCAAAAGAGAGTCTCGCTCATCAGCTCGTACAGTGCGCCAAGCCATCGCGCCACTGTATGGACTGAGATATTAGGCCGATTAACTAATACTTACAGCTTAACATGTAGGCACCCGCTGTAAAAGATCGGCAAAAGACGTCATCACCGGGTTTCGAACCAGCGATGCAAAAGAGAGTCTCGCTCATCAGCTCGTACAGTGCGCCAAGCCATCGCGCCACTGTATGGACTGAGATATTAGGCCGATTAACTAATACTTACAGCTTAACATGTAGGCACCCGCTGTAAAAGATCGGCAAAAGACGTCATCACCGGGGTTCGAACCAGCGATGCAAAAGAGAGTCTCGCTCATCAGCTCGTACAGTGCGCCAAGCCATCGCGCCACTGTATGGACTGAGATATTAGGCCGATTAACTAATACTTACAGCTCCCCATGTAGGCACCCGCTGTAAAAGATCGGCAAAAGACGTCATCACCGGGGTTCGAACCAGCGATGCAAAAGAGAGTCTCGCTCATCAGCTCGTACAGTGCGCCAAGCCATCGCGCCACTGTATGGACTGAGATATTAGGCCGATTAACTAATACTTACAGCTCCCCATGTAGGCACCCGCTGTAAAAGATCGGCAAAAGACGTCATCACCGGGGTTCGAACCAGCGATGCAAAAGAGAGTCTCGCTCATCAGCTCGTACAGTGCGCCAAGCCATCGCGCCACTGTATGGACTGAGATATTAGGCCGATTAACTAATACTTACAGCTTAACATGTAGGCACCCGCTGTAAAAGATCGGCAAAAGACGTCATCACCGGGTTTCGAACCAGCGATGCAAAAGAGAGTCTCGCTCATCAGCTCGTACAGTGCGCCAAGCCATCGCGCCACTGTATGGACTGAGATATTAGGCCGATTAACTAATACTTACAGCTTAACATGTAGGCACCCGCTGTAAAAGATCGGCAAAAGACGTCATCACCGGGGTTCGAACCAGCGATGCAAAAGAGAGTCTCGCGCATCAGCTCGTACAGTGCGCCAAGCCATCGCGCCACTGTATGGACTGAGATATTAAGCCGATTAACTAATACTTACAGCTTAACATGTAGGCAGCCGCTTTAAAAGATCGGCAAAAGACGTCATCACCGGGGTTCGAACCAGCGATGCAAAAGAGAGTCTCGCTCATCAGCTCGTACAGTGCGCCAAGCCATCGCGCCACTGTATGGACTGAGATATTAGGCCGATTAACTAATACTTACAGCTTCCCATGTAGGCACTCGCTGTAAAAGATCGGCAAAAGACGTCATCATCGGGGTTCGAACAAGCGATGCAAAAGAGAGTCTCGCTCATCAGCTCGTACAGTGCGCCAAGCCATCGCGCCACTGTATGGACTGAGATATTAGGCCGATTAACTAATACTTACAGCTTAACATGTAGGCACCCGCTGTAAAAGATCGGCAAAAGACGTCATCACCGGGGTTCGAACAAGCGATGCAAAAGAGAGTCTCGCTCATCAGCTCGTACAGTGCGCCAAGCCATCGCGCCACTGTATGGACTGAGATATTAGGCCGATTAACTAATACTTACAGCTCCCCATGTAGGCACACGCTGTAAAAGATCGGCAAAAGACGTCATCACCGGGGTTCGAACCAGCGATGCAAAAGAGAGTCTCGCTCATCAGCTCGTACAGTGCGCCAAGCCATCGCGCCACTGTATGGACTGAGATATTAGGCCTAATAACTAATACTTACAGCTTAACATGTAGGCACCCGCTGTAAAAGATCGGCAAAAGACGTCATCACCGGGGTTCGAACCAGCGATGCAAAAGAGAGTCTCGCTCATCAGCTCGTACAGTGCGCCAAGCCATCGCGCCACTGTATGGACTGAGATATTAGGCCGATTAACTAATACTTACAGCTTCCCATGTAGGCACTCGGTGTAAAAGAACGGCAAAAGACGTCATCACCGGGGTTCGAACCAGCGATGCAAAAGAGAGTCTCGCTCATCAGCTCGTCAAGCCATCGCGCCACTGTATGGACTGAGATATTAAGCCGATTAACTAATACTTACAGCTCCCCATGTAGGCACCCGCTGTAAAAAGATCGGCAAAAGACGTCATCACCGGGCTTCGAACCAGCGATGCAAAAGAGAGTCTCGCTCATCAGCTCGCACAGTGCGCCAAGCCATCGCGCCACTGTATGGACTGAGATATTAGGCCGATTAACTAATACTTACAGCTCCCCATGTAGGCACACGCTGTAAAAGATCGGCAAAAGACGTCATCACCGGGATTCGAACCAGCGATGCAAAAGAGAGTCTCGCTCATCAGCTCGTACAGTGCGCCAAGCCATCGCGCCACTGTATGGACTGAGATATTAGGCCGAATAACTAATACTTACAGCTCCCCATGTAGGCACCCGCTGTAAAAAGATCGGCAAAAGACGTCATCACCGGGGTTCGAACCAGCGATGCAAAAGAGAGTCTCGCTCATCAGCTCGCACAGTGCGCCAAGCCATCGCGCCACTGTATGGACTGAGATATTAGGCCGATTAACTAATACTTACAGCACCCCATGTAGGCACCCGTTGTAAAAGATCGGCAAAAGACGTCATCACCGGGGTTCGAACCAGCGATGCAAAAGAGAGTCTCGCTCATCAGCTCGCACAGTGCGCCAAGCCATCGCGCCAATGTATGGACTGAGATATTAGGCCGATTAACTAATACTTACAGCTTAACATGTAGGCACCCGTTGTAAAAGATCGGCAAAAGACGTCATCACCGGGGTTCGAACCAGCGATGCAAAAGAGAGTCTCGCTCATCAGCTCGCACAGTGCGCCAAGCCATCGCGCCACTGTATGGACTGAGATATTAGGCCGATTAACTAATACTTACAGCTTCCCATGTAGGCACCCGCTGTAAAAGATCGGCAAAAGACGTCATCACCGGGGTTCGAACATGCGATGCAAAAGAGAGTCTCGCCCATCAGCTCGTACAGTGCGACAAGCCATCGCGCCACTGTATGGACTGAGATATTAGGCCGATTAACTAATACTTACAGCTTAACATGTAGGCACCCGCTGTAAAAGATCGGCAAAAGACGTCATCACCGGGATTCGAACCAGCGATGCAAAAGAGAGTCTCGCTCATCAGCTCGTACAGTGCGCCAAGCCATCGCGCCACTGTATGGACTGAGATCTTAGGCCGAATAACTAATACTTACAGCTTAACATGTAGGCACCCGCTGTAAAAGATCGGCAAAAGACGTCATCACCGGGGTTCGAACCAGCGATGCAAAAGAGAGTCTCGCTCATCAGCTCGTACAGTGCGCCAAGCCATCGCGCCACTGTATGGACTTAGATCTTAGGCCGAATAACTAATACTTACAGCTTAACATGTAGGCACCCGCTGTAAAAGATCGGCAAAAGACGTCATCACCGGGGTTCGAACCAGCGATGCAAAAGAGAGTCTCGCTCATCAGCTCGTACAGTGCGCCAAGCCATCGCGCCACTGTATGGACTGAGATATTAGGCCGATTAACTAATACTTACAGCTTAACATGTAGGCACCCGCTGTAAAAGATCGGCAAAAGACGTCATCACCGGGGTTCGAACCAGCGATGCAAAAGAGAGTCTCGCTCATCAGCTCGTACAGTGCGCCAAGCCATCGCGCCACTGTATGGACTGAGATATTAGGCCGATTAACTAATACTTACAGCTTAACATGTAGGCACCCGTTGTAAAAGATCGGCAAAAGACGTCATCACCGGGGTTCGAACCAGCGATGCAAAAGAGAGTCTCGCTCATCAGCTCGCACAGTGCGCCAAGCCATCGCGCCACTGTATGGACTGAGATATTAGGCCGATTAACTAATACTTACAGCTTCCCATGTAGGCACCCGCTGTAAAAGATCGGCAAAAGACGTCATCACCGGGGTTCGAACCAGCGATGCAAAAGAGAGTCTCGCTCATCAGCTCGTACAGTGCGCCAAGCCATCGCGCCACTGTATGGACTTAGATCTTAGGCCGAATAACTAATACTTACAGCTTAACATGTAGGCACCCGCTGTAAAAGATCGGCAAAAGACGTCATCACCGGGGTTCGAACCAGCGATGCAAAAGAGAGTCTCGCTCATCAGCTCGTACAGTGCGCCAAGCCATCGCGCCACTGTATGGACTGAGATATTAGGCCGATTAACTAATATTTACAGCTTCCCATGTAGGCACCCGCTGTAAAAGATCGGCAAAAGACGTCATCACCGGGGTTCGAACCAGCGATGCAAAAGAGAGTCTCGCTCATCAGCTCGTACAGTGCGCCAAGCCATCGCGCCACTGTATGGACTGAGATATTAGGCCGATTAACTAATACTTACAATTTCCCATGTAGGCACCCGCTGTAAAAAGATCGGCAAAAGACGTCATCACCGGGGTTCGAACCAGCGATGCAAAAGAGAGTCTCGCTCATCAGCTCGTACAGTGCGCCAAGCCATCGCGCCACTGTATGGACTGTGATAATAGGCCGATTAACTAATACTTACAGCTTAACATGTAGGCACCCGCTGTAAAAGATCGGCAAAAGACGTCATCACCGGGGTTCGAACCAGCGATGCAAAAGAGAGTCTCGCTCATCAGCTCGTACAGTGCGCCAAGCCATCGCGCCACTGTATGGACTGAGATATTAGGCCGATTAACTAATACTTACAGCTCCCCATGTAGGCACCCGCTGTAAAAGATCGGCAAAAGACGTCATCACCGGGTTTCGAACCAGCGATGCAAAAGAGAGTCTCGCTCATCAGCTCGTACAGTGCGCCAAGCCATCGCGCCACTGTATGGACTGAGATATTAAGCCGATTAACTAATACTTACAGCTTAACATGTAGGCACCCGCTGTAAAAGATCGGCAAAAGACGTCATCACCGGGGTTCGAACCAGCGATGCAAAAGAGAGTCTCGCTCATCAGCTCGTACAGTGCGCCAAGCCATCGCGCCACTGTATGGACTGAGATATTAGGCCGATTAACTAATACTTACAGCTTAACATGTAGGCACCCGCTGTAAAAAGATCGGCAAAAGACGTCATCACCGGGGTTCGAACCAGCGATGCAAAAGAGAGTCTCGCTCATCAGCTCGCACAGTGCGCCAAGCCATCGCGCCACTGTATGGACTGAGATATTAGGCCGATTAACTAATACTTACAGCACCCTATGTAGGCACCCGTTGTAAAAGATCGGCAAAAGACGTCATCACCGGAGTTCGAACAAGCGATGCAAAAGAGAGTCTCGCTCATCAGCTCGCACAGTGCGCCAAGCCATCGCGCCACTGTATGGACTGAGATATTAGGCCGATTAACTAATACTTACAGCTTAACATGTAGGCACCCGCTGTAAAAGATCGGCAAAAGACGTCATCACCGGGATTCGAACCAGCGATGCAAAAGAGAGTCTCGCTCATCAGCTCGTACAGTGCGCCAAGCCATCGCGCCTCTGTATGGACTGAGATATTAGGCCTAATAACTTATACTTACAGCTTAACATGTAGGCACCCGCTGTAAAAGATCGGCAAAAGACGTCATCACCGGGATTCGAACCAGCGATGCAAAAGAGAGTCTCGCTCATCAGCTCGTACAGTGCGCCAAGCCATCGCGCCTCTGTATGGACTGAGATATTAGGCCGAATAACTTATACTTACAGCTTAACATGTAGGCACCCGCTGTAAAAGATCGGCAAAAGACGTCATCACCGGGATTCGAACCAGCGATGCAAAAGAGAGTCTCGCTCATCAGCTCGTACAGTGCGCCAAGCCATCGCGCCTCTGTATGGACTGAGATATTAGGCCGAATAACTTATACTTACAGCTTAACATCTAGGCACCCGCTGTAAAAGATCGGCAAAAGACGTCATCACCGGGGTTCGAACCAGCGATGCAAAAGAGAGTCTCGCTCATCAGCTCGTACAGTGCGCCAAGCCATCGCGCCACTGTATGGACTGAGATATTAGGCCGAATAACTTATACTTACAGCTTAACATGTAGGCACCCGCTGTAAAAGATCGGCAAAAGACGTCATCACCGGGGTTCGAACCAGCGATGCAAAAGAGAGTCTCGCTCATCAGCTCGCACAGTGCGCCAAGCCATCGCGCCACTGTATGGACTGAGATATTAGGCCGATTAACTAATACTTACAGCTTAACATGTAGGCACCCGCTGTAAAAAGATCGGCAAAAGACGTCATCACCGGGGTTCGAACCAGCGATGCAAAAGAGAGTCTCGCTCATCAGCTCGCACAGTGCGCCAAGCCATCGCGCCACTGTATGGACTGAGATATTAGGCCGATTAACTAATACTTACAGCTTCCCATGTAGGCACCCACTGTAAAAGATCGGCAAAAGACGTCATCACCGGGGTTCGAACATGCGATGCAAAAGAGAGTCTCGCTCATCAGCTCGTACAGTGCGCCAAGCCATCGCGCCACTGTATGGACTGAGATATTAAGCCGATTAACTAATACTTACAGCTTCCCATGTAGGCACCCGCTGTAAAAGATCGGCAAAAGACGTCATCACCGGGGTTCGAACATGCGATGCAAAAGAGAGTCTCGCTCATCAGCTCGTACAGTGCGCCAAGCCATCGCGCCACTGTATGGACTGAGATATTAGGCCGATTAACTAATACTTACAGCTTAACATGTAGGCACCCGCTGTAAAAGATCGGCAAAAGACGTCATCACCGGGATTCGAACCAGCGATGCAAAAGAGAGTCTCGCTCATCAGCTCGTACAGTGCGCCAAGCCATCGCGCCACTGTATGGACTGAGATATTAAGCCGATTAACTAATACTTACAGCTTAACATGTAGGCAACCGCTGTAAAAGATCGGCAAAAGACGTCATCACCGGGATTCGAACCAGCGATGCAAAAGAGAGTCTCGCTCATCAGCTCGTACAGTGCGCCAAGCCATCGCGCCTCTGTATGGACTGAGATATTAGGCCGAATAACTTATACTTACAGCTTAACATGTAGGCACCCGCTGTAAAAGATCGGCAAAAGACGTCATCACCGGGATTCGAACCAGCGATGCAAAAGAGAGTCTCGCTCATCAGCTCGTACAGTGCGCCAAGCCATCGCGCCTCTGTATGGACTGAGATATTAGGCCGATTAACTTATACTTACAGCTTAACATGTAGGCACCCGCTGTAAAAGATCGGCAAAAGACGTCATCACCGGGATTCGAACCAGCGATGCAAAAGAGAGTCTCGCTCATCAGCTCGTACAGTGCGCCAAGCCATCGCGCCTCTGTATGGACTGAGATATTAGGCCGAATAACTTATACTTACAGCTTAACATGTAGGCACCCGCTGTAAAAGATCGGCAAAAGACGTCATCACCGGGGTTCGAACCAGCGATGCAAAAGAGAGTCTCGCTCATCAGCTCGCACAGTGCGCCAAGCCATCGCGCCACTGTATGGACTGAGATATTAGGCCGATTAACTAATACTTACAGCTTAACATGTAGGCACCCGCTGTAAAAAGATCGGCAAAAGACGTCATCACCGGGGTTCGAACCAGCGATGCAAAAGAGAGTCTCGCTCATCAGCTCGCACAGTGCGCCAAGCCATCGCGCCACTGTATGGACTGAGATATTAGGCCGATTAACTAATACTTACAGCTTCCCATGTAGGCACCCGCTGTAAAAGATCGGCAAAAGACGTCATCACCGGGGTTCGAACATGCGATGCAAAAGAGAGTCTCGCTCATCAGCTCGTACAGTGCGCCAAGCCATCGCGCCACTGTATGGACTGAGATATTAAGCCGATTAACTAATACTTACAGCTTCCCATGTAGGCACCCGCTGTAAAAGATCGGCAAAAGACGTCATCACCGGGGTTCGAACATGCGATGCAAAAGAGAGTCTCGCTCATCAGCTCGTACAGTGCGCCAAGCCATCGCGCCACTGTATGGACTGAGATATTAGGCCGATTAACTAATACTTACAGCTTAACATGTAGGCACCCGCTGTAAAAGATCGGCAAAAGACGTCATCACCGGGATTCGAACCAGCGATGCAAAAGAGAGTCTCGCTCATCAGCTCGTACAGTGCGCCAAGCCATCGCGCCACTGTATGGACTGAGATCTTAGGCCGAATAACTAATACTTACAGCTTAACATGTAGGCACCCGCTGTAAAAGATCGGCAAAAGACGTCATCACCGGGGTTCGAACCAGCGATGCAAAAGAGAGTCTCGCTCATCAGCTCGTACAGTGCGCCAAGCCATCGCGCCACTGTATGGACTTAGATCTTAGGCCGAATAACTAATACTTACAGCTTAACATGTAGGCACCCGCTGTAAAAGATCGGCAAAAGACGTCATCACCGGGGTTCGAACCAGCGATGCAAAAGAGAGTCTCGCTCATCAGCTCGTACAGTGCGCCAAGCCATCGCGCCACTGTATGGACTGAGATATTAGCCCGATTAACTAATACTTACAGCTTCCCATGTAGGCACCCGCTGTAAAAGATCGGCAAAAGACGTCATCTCCGGGGTTCGAACCAGCGATGCAAAAGAGAGTCTCGCTCATCAGCTCGTACAGTGCGCCAAGCCATCGCGCCACTGTATGGACTGAGATATTAGGCCGATTAACTAATACTTACAGCTTAACATGTAGGCACCCGCTGTAAAAGATCGGCAAAAGACGTCATCACCGCGGTTCGAACAAGCGATGCAAAAGAGAGTCTCGCTCATCAGCTCGTACAGTGCGCCAAGCCATCGCGCCACTGTATGGACTGAGATATTAGGCCGATTAACTAATACTTACAGCTTAACATATAGGCACCCGCTGTAAAAGATCGGCAAAAGACGTCATCACCGGGGTTCGAACCAGCGATGCAAAAGAGAGTCTCGCTCATCAGCTCGTACAGTGCGCCAAGCCATCGCGCCACTGTATGGACTGTGATAATAGGCCGATTAACTAATACTTACAGCTTCCCATGTAGGCACCCGCTGTAAAAGATCGGCAAAAGACGTCATCACCGGGGTTCGAACCAGCGATGCAAAAGAGAGTCTCGCTCATCAGCTCGTACAGTGCGCCAAGCCATCGCGCCACTGTTTGGACTGAGATATTAGGCCGAATAACTAATACTTACAGCTTAACATGTAGGCACCCGCTGTAAAAGATCGGCAAAAGACGTCATCACCGGGATTCGAACCAGCGATGCAAAAGAGAGTCTCGCTCATCAGCTCGTACAGTGCGCCAAGCCATCGCGCCACTGTATGGACTGAGATATTAAGCCGATTAACTAATACTTACAGCTTAACATGTAGGCACCCGCTGTAAAAGATCGGCAAAAGAAGTCACCACCGGGATTCGAACCAGCGATGCAAAAGAGAGTCTCGCTCATCAGCTCGTACAGTGCGCCAAGCCATCGCGCCACTGTATGGACTGAGATATTAGGCCGATTAACTAATACTTACAGCTTAACATGTAGGCACCCGTTGTAAAAGATCGGCAAAAGACGTCATCACCGGGGTTCGAACAAGCGATGCAAAAGAGAGTCTCGCTCATCAGCTCGCACAGTGCGCCAAGCCATCGCGCCACTGTATGGACTGAGATATTAGGCCGATTAACTAATACTTACAGCTTAACATGTAGGCACCCGCTGTAAAAGATCGGCAAAAGACGTCATCACCGGGGTTCGAACATGCGATGCAAAAGAGAGTCTCGCTCATCAGCTCGTACAGTGCGCCAAGCCATCGCGCCACTGTATGGACTGAGATATTAGGCCGATTAACTAATACTTACAGCTTCCCATGTAGGCACCCGCTGTAAAAGATCGGCAAAAGACGTCATCACCGGGGTTCGAACATGCGATGCAAAAGAGAGTCTCGCTCATCAGCTCGTACAGTGCGCCAAGCCATCGCGCCACTGTATGGACTGAGATATTAGGCCGATTAACTAATACTTACAGCTTAACATGTAGGCACCCGCTGTAAAAGATCGGCAAAAGACGTCATCACCGGGGTTCGAACCAGCGATGCAAAAGAGAGTCTCGCTCATCAGCTCGTACAGTGCGCCAAGCCATCGCGCCACTGTATGGACTTAGATCTTAGGCCGAATAACTAATACTTACAGCTTAACATGTAGGCACCCGCTGTAAAAGATCGGCAAAAGACGTCATCACCGGGATTCGAACCAGCGATGCAAAAGAGAGTCTCGCTCATCAGCTCGTACAGTGCGCCAAGCCATCGCGCCTCTGTATGGACTGAGATATTAGGCCGAATAACTTATACTTACAGCTTAACATGTAGGCACCCGCTGTAAAAGATCGGCAAAAGACGTCATCACCGGGATTCGAACCAGCGATGCAAAAGAGAGTCTCGCTCATCAGCCCGTACAGTGCGCCAAGCCATCGGGCCACTGTATGGACTGAGATATTAGGCCGAATAACTTATACTTACAGCTTAACATGTAGGCACCCGCTGTAAAAAGATCGGCAAAAGACGTCATCACCGGGGTTCGAACCAGCGATGCAAAAGAGAGTCTCGCTCATCAGCTCGTACAGTGCGCCAAGCCATCGGGCCACTGTATGGACTGAGATATTAGGCCGATTAAATAATACTTACAGCTTAACATGTAGGCACCCGCTGTAAAAAGATCGGCAAAAGACGTCATCACCGGGCTTCGAACCAGCGATGCAAAAGAGAGTCTCGCTCATCAGCTCGTACAGTGCGCCAAGCCATCGCGCCACTGTATGGACTGAGATATTAGGCCGATTAACTAATACTTACAGCTCCTCATGTAGGCACCCGCTGTAAAAAGATCGGCAAAAGACGTCATCACCGGGCTTCGAACCAGCGATGCAAAAGAGAGTCTCGCTCATCAGCTCGTACAGTGCGCCAAGCCATCGCGCCACTGTATGGACTGAGATATTAGGCCGATTAACTAATACTTACAGCTTCCCATGTAGGCACCCGCTGTAAAAGATCGGCAAAAGACGTCATCACCGGGGTTCGAACCAGCGATGCAAAAGAGAGTCTCGCTCATCAGCTCGTACAGTGCGCCAAGCCATCGCGCCACTGTATGGACTGAGATATTAGGCCGATTAACTAATACTTACAGCTCCCCATGTAGGCACCCGCTGTAAAAGATCGGCAAAAGACGTCATCACCGGGATTCGAACCAGCGATGCAAAAGAGAGTCTCGCTCATCAGCTCGTACAGTGCGCCAAGCCATCGCGCCACTGTATGGACTGAGATATTAGGCCGAATAACTAATACTTACAGCTTAACATGTAGGCACCCGCTGTAAAAGATCGGCAAAAGACGTCATCACCGGGATTCGAACCAGCGATGCAAAAGAGAGTCTCGCTCATCAGCTCGTACAGTGCGCCAAGCCATCGCGCCACTGTATGGACTGAGATATTAAGCCGATTAACTAATACTTACAGCTTAACATGTAGGCACCCGCTGTAAAAGATCGGCAAAAGAAGTCACCACCGGGATTCGAACCAGCGATGCAAAAGAGAGTCTCGCTCATCAGCTCGTACAGTGCGCCAAGCCATCGCGCCACTGTATGGACTGAGATATTAGGCCGATTAACTAATACTTACAGCTTAACATGTAGGCACCCGCTGTAAAAAGATCGGCAAAAGACGTCATCACCGGGGTTCGAACCAGCGATGCAAAAGAGAGTCTCGCTCATCAGCTCGCACAGTGCGCCAAGCCATCGCGCCACTGTATGGACTGAGATATTAGACCGATTAACTAATACTTACAGCACCCTATGTAGGCACCCGTTGTAAAAGATCGGCAAAAAACGTCATCACCGGGGTTCGAACAAGCGATGCAAAAGAGAGTCTCGCTCATCAGCTCGCACAGTGCGCCAAGCCATCGCGCCACTGTATGGACTGAGATATTAGGCCGATTAACTAATACTTACAGCTTAACATGTAGGCACCCGCTGTAAAAGATCGGCAAAAGACGTCATCACCGGGGTTCGAACATGCGATGCAAAAGAGAGTCTCGCTCATCAGCTCGTACAGTGCGCCAAGCCATCGCGCCACTGTATGGACTGAGATATTAGGCCGATTAACTAATACTTACAGCTTCCCATGTAGGCACCCGCTGTAAAAGATCGGCAAAAGACGTCATCACCGGGGTTCGAACATGCGATGCAAAAGAGAGTCTCGCTCATCAGCTCGTACAGTGCGCCAAGCCATCGCGCCACTGTATGGACTGAGATATTAGGCCGATTAACTAATACTTACAGCTTAACATGTAGGCACCCGCTGTAAAAGATCGGCAAAAGACGTCATCACCGGGGTTCGAACCAGCGATGCAAAAGAGAGTCTCGCTCATCAGCTCGTACAGTGCGCCAAGCCATCGCGCCACTGTATGGACTTAGATCTTAGGCCGAATAACTAATACTTACAGCTTAACATGTAGGCACCCGCTGTAAAAGATCGGCAAAAGACGTCATCACCGGGATTCGAACCAGCGATGCAAAAGAGAGTCTCGCTCATCAGCTCGTACAGTGCGCCAAGCCATCGCGCCTCTGTATGGACTGAGATATTAGGCCGAATAACTTATACTTACAGCTTAACATGTAGGCACCCGCTGTAAAAGATCGGCAAAAGACGTCATCACCGGGATTCGAACCAGCGATGCAAAAGAGAGTCTCGCTCATCAGCCCGTACAGTGCGCCAAGCCATCGGGCCACTGTATGGACTGAGATATTAGGCCGAATAACTTATACTTACAGCTTAACATGTAGGCACCCGCTGTAAAAAGATCGGCAAAAGACGTCATCACCGGGCTTCGAACCAGCGATGCAAAAGAGAGTCTCGCTCATCAGCTCGCACAGTGCGCCAAGCCATCGCGCCACTGTATGGACTGAGATATTAGACCGATTAACTAATACTTACAGCACCCTATGTAGGCACCCGTTGTAAAAGATCGGCAAAATACGTCATCACCGGGGTTCGAACAAGCGATGCAAAAGAGAGTCTCGCTCATCAGCTCGCACAGTGCGCCAAGCCATCGCGCCACTGTATGGACTGAGATATTAGGCCGATTAACTAATACTTACAGCTTAACATGTAGGCACCCGCTGTAAAAGATCGGCAAAAGACGTCATCACCGGGGTTCGAACCAGCGATGCAAAAGAGAGTCTCGCTCATCAGCTCGTACAGTGCGCCAAGCCATCGCGCCACTGTATGGACTTAGATCTTAGACCGAATAACTAATACTTACAGCTTAACATGTAGGCACCCGCTGTAAAAGATCGGCAAAAGACGTCATCACCGGGATTCGAACCAGCGATGCAAAAGAGAGTCTCGCTCATCAGCTCGTACAGTGCGCCAAGCCATCGCGCCTCTGTATGGACTGAGATATTAGGCCGAATAACTTATACTTACAGCTTAACATGTAGGCACCCGCTGTAAAAGATCGGCAAAAGACGTCATCACCGGGATTCGAACCAGCGATGCAAAAGAGAGTCTCGCTCATCAGCCCGTACAGTGCGCCAAGCCATCGGGCCACTGTATGGACTGAGATATTAGGCCGAATAACTTATACTTACAGCTTAACATGTAGGCACCCGCTGTAAAAAGATCGGCAAAAGACGTCATCACCGGGGTTCGAACCAGCGATGCAAAAGAGAGTCTCGCTCATCAGCTCGCACAGTGCGCCAAGCCATCGCGCCACTGTATGGACTGAGATATTAGACCGATTAACTAATACTTACAGCACCCTATGTAGGCACCCGTTGTAAAAGATCGGCAAAAAACGTCATCACCGGGGTTCGAACAAGCGATGCAAAAGAGAGTCTCGCTCATCAGCTCGCACAGTGCGCCAAGCCATCGCGCCACTGTATGGACTGAGATATTAGGCCGATTAACTAATACTTACAGCTTAACATGTAGGCACCCGCTGTAAAAGATCGGCAAAAGACGTCATCACCGGGGTTCGAACATGCGATGCAAAAGAGAGTCTCGCTCATCAGCTCGTACAGTGCGCCAAGCCATCGCGCCACTGTATGGACTGAGATATTAGGCCGATTAACTAATACTTACAGCTTCCCATGTAGGCACCCGCTGTAAAAGATCGGCAAAAGACGTCATCACCGGGGTTCGAACATGCGATGCAAAAGAGAGTCTCGCTCATCAGCTCGTACAGTGCGCCAAGCCATCGCGCCACTGTATGGACTGAGATATTAGGCCGATTAACTAATACTTACAGCTTAACATGTAGGCACCCGCTGTAAAAGATCGGCAAAAGACGTCATCACCGGGGTTCGAACCAGCGATGCAAAAGAGAGTCTCGCTCATCAGCTCGTACAGTGCGCCAAGCCATCGCGCCACTGTATGGACTTAGATCTTAGGCCGAATAACTAATACTTACAGCTTAACATGTAGGCACCCGCTGTAAAAGATCGGCAAAAGACGTCATCACCGGGATTCGAACCAGCGATGCAAAAGAGAGTCTCGCTCATCAGCTCGTACAGTGCGCCAAGCCATCGCGCCTCTGTATGGACTGAGATATTAGGCCGAATAACTTATACTTACAGCTTAACATGTAGGCACCCGCTGTAAAAGATCGGCAAAAGACGTCATCACCGGGATTCGAACCAGCGATGCAAAAGAGAGTCTCGCTCATCAGCCCGTACAGTGCGCCAAGCCATCGGGCCACTGTATGGACTGAGATATTAGGCCGAATAACTTATACTTACAGCTTAACATGTAGGCACCCGCTGTAAAAAGATCGGCAAAAGACGTCATCACCGGGGTTCGAACCAGCGATGCAAAAGAGAGTCTCGCTCATCAGCTCGTACAGTGCGCCAAGCCATCGGGCCACTGTATGGACTGAGATATTAGGCCGATTAAATAATACTTACAGCTTAACATGTAGGCACCCGCTGTAAAAAGATCGGCAAAAGACGTCATCACCGGGCTTCGAACCAGCGATGCAAAAGAGAGTCTCGCTCATCAGCTCGTACAGTGCGCCAAGCCATCGCGCCACTGTATGGACTGAGATATTAGGCCGATTAACTAATACTTACAGCTCCTCATGTAGGCACCCGCTGTAAAAAGATCGGCAAAAGACGTCATCACCGGGCTTCGAACCAGCGATGCAAAAGAGAGTCTCGCTCATCAGCTCGTACAGTGCGCCAAGCCATCGCGCCACTGTATGGACTGAGATATTAGGCCGATTAACTAATACTTACAGCTTAACATGTAGGCACCCGCTGTAAAAGATCGGCAAAAGACGTCATCACCGGGGTTCGAACCAGCGATGCAAAAGAGAGTCTCGCTCATCAGCTCGTACAGTGCGCCAAGCCATCGCGCCACTGTATGGACTGAGATATTAGGCCGATTAACTAATACTTACAGCTCCTCATGTAGGCACCCGCTGTAAAAAGATCGGCAAAAGACGTCATCACCGGGGTTCGAACCAGCGATGCAAAAGAGAGTCTCGCTCATCAGCTCGCACAGTGCGCCAAGCCATCGCGCCACTGTATGGACTGAGATATTAGGCCGAATAACTAATACTTACAGCTTAACATGTAGGCACCCGCTGTAAAAGATCGGCAAAAGACGTCATCACCGGGGTTCGAACCTGCGATGCAAAAGAGAGTCTCGCTCATCAGCTCGTACAGTGCGCCAAGCCATCGCGCCACTGTATGGACTGAGATATTAGGCCGATTAACTAATACCTACAGCTCCCCATGTAGGCACCCGCTGTAAGAAGATCGGCAAAAGACGTCATCACCGGGGTTCGAACCAGCGATGCAAAAGAGAGTCTCGCTCATCAGCTCGTACAGTGCGCCAAGCCATCGCGCCACTGTATGGACTGAGATATTAGGCCGATTAACTAATACCTACAGCTCCCCATGTAGGCACCCGCTGTAAGAAGATCGGCAAAAGACGTCATCACCGGGGTTCGAACCAGCGATGCAAAAGAGAGTCTCGCTCATCAGCTCGTACAGTCCGCCAAGCCATCGCGCCACTGTATGGACTGAGATATTAGGCCGATTAACTAATACCTACAGCTCCCCATGTAGGCACCCGCTGTAAGAAGATCGGCAAAAGACGTCATCACCGGGGTTCGAACCAGCGATGCAAAAGAGAGTCTCGCTCATCAGCTCGTACAGTCCGCCAAGCCATCGCGCCACTGTATGGACTGAGATATTAGGCCGATTAACTAATACTTACAGCTTAACATGTAGGCACCCGCTGTAAAAGATCGGCAAAAGACGTCATCACCGGGGTTCGAACCAGCGATGGAAAAGAGAGTCTCGCTCATCAGCTCGTACAGTGCGCCAAGCCATCGCGCCACTGTATGGACTGAGATATTAGGCCGATTAACTAATACTTACAGCTTAACATGTGGGCACCCGCTGTAAAAGATCGGCAAAAGACGTCATCACCGGGGTTCGAACCAGCGATGCAAAAGAGAGTCTCGCTCATCAGCTCGTACAGTGCGCCACGCCATCGCGCCACTGTATGGACTGAGATATTAGGCCGATTAACTAATACTTACAGCTCCCCATGTGGGCACCCGCTGTAAAAGATCGGCAAAAGACGTCATCACCGGGATTCGAACCAGCGATGCAAAAGAGAGTCTCGCTCATCAGCTCGTACAGTGCGCCAAGCCATCGCGCCACTGTATGGACTGAGATATTAGGCCGATTAACTAATACTTACAGCTTAACATGTAGGCACCCGCTGTAAAAGATCGGCAAAAGACGTCATCACCGGGATTCGAACCAGCGATGCAAAAGAGAGTCTCGCTCATCAGCTCGTACAGTGCGCCAAGCCATCGCGCCACTGTATGGACTGAGATATTAGGCCGATTAACTAATACTTACAGCTTAACATGCAGGCACCTGCTGTAAAAAGATCGGCAAAAGACGTCATCATCGGGGTTCGAAACAGCGATGCAAAAGAGAGTCTCGCTCATCAGCTCGTACAGTGCGCCAAGCCATCGCGCCACTGTATGGACTGAGATATTAGGCCGAATAACTAATACCTACAGCTCCCCATGTAGGCACCCGCTGTAAAAAGATCGGCAAAAGACGTCATCACCGGGATTCGAACCAGCGATGCAAAAGAGAGTCTCGCTCATCAGCTCGTACAGTGCGCCAAGCCATCGCGCCACTGTATGGACTGAGATATTAGGCCGAATAACTAATACCTACAGCTCCCCATGTAGGCACCCGCTGTAAAAAGATCGGCAAAAGACGTCATCACCGGGATTCGAACCAGCGATGCAAAAGAGAGTCTCGCTCATCAGCTCGTACAGTGCGCCAAGCCATCGCGCCACTGTATGGACTGAGATATTAGGCCGAATAACTAATACTTACAGCTTAACATGTAGGCACCCGCTGTAAAAGATTGGCAAAAGACGTCATCACCGGGCTTCGAACCAGCGATGCAAAAGAGAGTCTCGATCATCAGCTCGTACAGTGCGCCAAGCCATCGCGCCACTGTATGGACTGAGATATTAGGCCGATTAACTAATACTTACAGCTTAACATGTAGGCACCCGCTGTAAAAAGATCGGCAAAAGACGTCATCACCGGGCTTCGAACCAGCGATGCAAAAGAGAGTCTCGCTCATCAGCTCGTACAGTGCGCCAAGCCATCGCGCCACTGTATGGACTGAGATAGTAGGCCGATTAACTAATACTAACAGCTCCCCATGTAGGCACCCGCTGTAAAAAGATCGGCAAAAGACGTCATCACCGGGGTTCGAACCAGCGATGCAAAAGAGAGTCTCGCTCATCAGCTCGTACAGTGCGCCAAGCCATCGCGCCACTGTATGGACTGAGATATTAGGCCGATTAACTAATACTTACAGCTCCCCATGTAGGCACCCGCTGTAAAAAGATCGGCAAAAGACGTCATCACCGGGGTTCGAACCAGCGATGCAAAAGAGAGTCTCGCTCATCAGCTCGTACAGTGCGCCAAGCCATCGCGCCACTGTATGGACTGAGATATTAGGCCGATTAACTAATACTTACAGCTTAACATGTGGGCACCCGCTGTAAAAAGATCGGCAAAAGACGTCATCACCGGGGTTCGAACCAGCGATGCAAAAGAGAGTCTCGCTCATCAGCTCGTACAGTGCGCCAAGCCATCGCGCCACTGTATGGACTGAGATATTAGGCCGATTAACTAATACTTACAGCTTAACATGTAGGCACCCGCTGTAAAAAGATCGGCAAAAGACGTCATCACCGGGCTTCGAACCAGCGATGCAAAAGAGAGTCTCGCTCATCAGCTCGTACAGTGCGCCAAGCCATCGCGCCACTGTATGGACTGAGATATTAGGCCGATTAACTAATACTAACAGCTCCCCATGTATGCACCCGCTGTAAAAAGATCGGCAAAAGACGTCATCACCGGGGTTCGAACCAGCGATGCAAAAGAGAGTCTCGCTCATCAGCTCGTACAGTGCGCCAAGCCATCGCGCCACTGTATGGACTGAGATATTAGGCCGATTAACTAATACTTACAGCTCCCCATGTAGGCAGCCGCTGTAAAAAGATCGGCAAAAGACGTCATCACCGGGGTTCGAACCAGCGATGCAAAAGAGAGTCTCGCTCATCAGCTCGTACAGTGCGCCAAGCCATCGCGCCACTGTATGGACTGAGATATTAGGCCGATTAACTAATACTTACAGCTCCTCATGTAGGCACCCGCTGTAAAAAGATCGGCAAAAGACGTCATCACCGGGGTTCGAACCAGCGATGCAAAAGAGAGTCTCGCTCATCAGCTCGTACAGTGCGCCAAGCCATCGCGCCACTGTATGGACTGAGATATTAGGCCGATTAACTAATACTTACAGCTCCCCATGTAGGCACCCGCTGTAAAAAGATCGGCAAAAGACGTCATCACCGGGGTTCGAACCAGCGATGCAAAAGAGAGTCTCGCTCATCAGCTCGTACAGTGCGCCACGCCATCGCGCCACTGTATGGACTGAGATATTAGGCCGATTAACTAATACTTACAGCTCCCCATGTAGGCACCCGCTGTAAAAGATCGGCAAAAGACGTCATCACCGGGGTTCGAACCAGCGATGCAAAAGAGAGTCTCGCTCATCAGCTCGTACAGTGCGCCAAGCCATCGCGCCACTGTATGGACTGAGATAGTAGGCCGATTAACTAATACAAACAGCTCCCCATGTAGGCACCCGCTGTAAAAAGATCGGCAAAAGACGTCATCACCGGGGTTCGAACCAGCGATGCAAAAGAGAGTCTAGCTCATCAGCTCGTACAGTGCGCCAAGCCATCGCGCCACTGTATGGACTGAGATAGTAGGCCGATTAACTAATACTAACAGCTCCCCATGTAGGCACCCGCTGTAAAAAGATCGGCAAAAGACGTCATCACCGGGGTTCGAACCAGCGATGCAAAAGAGAGTCTAGCTCATCAGCTCGTACAGTGCGCCAAGCCATCGCGCCACTGTATGGACTGAGATAGTAGGCCGATTAACTAATACTAACAGCTCCCCATGTAGGCACCCGCTGTAAAAAGATCGGCAAAAGACGTCATCACCGGGATTCGAACCAGCGATGCAAAAGAGAGTCTAGCTCATCAGCTCGTACAGTGCGCCAAGCCATCGCGCCACTGTATTGACTGAGATATTAGGCCGATTAACTAATACTAACAGCTCCCCATGTAGGCACCCGCTGTAAAAAGATCGGCAAAAGACGTCATCACCGGGGTTCGAACCAGCGATGCAAAAGAGAGTCTCGCTCATCAGCTCGTACAGTGCGCCAAGCCATCGCGCCACTGTATGGACTGAGATATTAGGCCGATTAACTAATACTTACAGCTCCCCATGTAGGCACCCGCTGTAAAAAGATCGGCAAAAGACGTCATCACCGGGGTTCGAACCAGCGATGCAAAAGAGAGTCTCGCTCATCAGCTCGTACAGTGCGCCAAGCCATCGCGCCACTGTATGGACTGAGATATTAGGCCGATTAACTAATACTTACAGCTCCTCATGTAGGCACCCGCTGTAAAAAGATCGGCAAAAGACGTCATCACCGGGGTTCGAACCAGCGATGCAAAAGAGAGTCTCGCTCATCAGCTCGTACAGTGCGCCAAGCCATCGCGCCACTGTATGGACTGAGATATTAGGCCGATTAACTAATACTTACAGCTCCCCATGTAGGCACCCGCTGTAAAAAGATCGGCAAAAGACGTCATCACCGGGGTTCGAACCAGCGATGCAAAAGAGAGTCTCGCTCATCAGCTCGTACAGTGCGCCACGCCATCGCGCCACTGTATGGACTGAGATATTAGGCCGATTAACTAATACTTACAGCTCCCCATGTAGGCACCCGCTGTAAAAGATCGGCAAAAGACGTCATCACCGGGGTTCGAACCAGCGATGCAAAAGAGAGTCTCGCTCATCAGCTCGTACAGTGCGCCAAGCCATCGCGCCACTGTATGGACTGAGATATTAGGCCGATTAACTAATACTTACAGCTTCCCATGTAGGCACTCGCTGTAAAAGATCGGCAAAAGACGTCATCATCGGGGTTCGAACAAGCGATGCAAAAGAGAGTCTCGCTCATCAGCTCGTACAGTGCGCCAAGCCATCGCGCCACTGTATGGACTGAGATAGTAGGCCGATTAACTAATACTAACAGCTCCCCATGTAGGCACCCGCTGTAAAAAGATCGGCAAAAGACGTCATCACCGGGGTTCGAACCAGCGATGCAAAAGAGAGTCTAGCTCATCAGCTCGTACAGTGCGCCAAGCCATCGCGCCACTGTATTGACTGAGATATTAGGCCGATTAACTAATACTAACAGCTCCCCATGTAGGCACCCGCTGTAAAAAGATCGGCAAAAGACGTCATCACCGGGGTTCGAACCAGCGATGCAAAAGAGAGTCTCGCTCATCAGCTCGTACAGTGCGCCAAGCCATCGCGCCACTGTATGGACTGAGATATTAGGCCGATTAACTAATACTTACAGCTCCCCATGTAGGCACCCGCTGTAAAGAGATCGGCAAAAGACGTCATCACCGGGGTTCGAACCAGCGATGCAAAAGAGAGTCTCGCTCATCAGCTCGTACAGTGCGCCAAGCCATCGCGCCACTGTATGGACTGAGATATTAGGCCAATTAACTAATACTTACAGCTCCTCATGTAGGCACCCGCTGTAAAAAGATCGGCAAAAGACGTCATCACCGGGGTTCGAACCAGCGATGCAAAAGAGAGTCTCGCTCATCAGCTCGTACAGTGCGCCAAGCCATCGCGCCACTGTATGGACTGAGATATTAGGCCGATTAACTAATACTTACAGCTTAACATGTAGGCACCCGCTGTAAAAGATCGGCAAAAGACGTCATCACCGGGGTTCGAACCAGCGATGCAAAAGAGAGTCTCGCTCATCAGCTCGTACAGTGCGCCAAGCCATCGCGCCACTGTATGGACTGAGATATTAGGCCGAATAACTAATACCTACAGCTCCCCATGTAGGCACCCGCTGTAAAAAGATCGGCAAAAGACGTCATCACCGGGATTCGAACCAGCGATGCAAAAGAGAGTCTCGCTCATCAGCTCGTACAGTGCGCCAAGCCATCGCGCCACTGTATGGACTGAGATATTAGGCCGAATAACTAATACTTACAGCTTAACATGTAGGCACCCGCTGTAAAAGATTGGCAAAAGACGTCATCACCGGGCTTCGAACCAGCGATGCAAAAGAGAGTCTCGCTCATCAGCTCGTACAGTGCGCCAAGCCATCGCGCCACTGTATGGACTGAGATATTAGGCCGATTAACTAATACTTACAGCTTAACATGTAGGCACCCGCTGTAAAAAGATCGGCAAAAGACGTCATCACCGGGCTTCGAACCAGCGATGCAAAAGAGAGTCTCGCTCATCAGCTCGTACAGTGCGCCAAGCCATCGCGCCACTGTATGGACTGAGATATTAGGCCGATTAACTAATACTAACAGCTCCCAATGTAGGCACCCGCTGTAAAAAGATCGGCAAAAGACGTCATCACCGGGCTTCGAACCAGCGATGCAAAAGAGAGTCTCGCTCATCAGCTCGTACAGTGCGCCAAGCCATCGCGCCACTGTATGGACTGAGATATTAGGCCGATTAACTAATACTAACAGCTCCCCATGTAGGCACCCGCTGTAAAAAGATCGGCAAAAGACGTTATCACCGGGGTTCGAACCAGCGATGCAAAAGAGAGTCTAGCTCATCAGCTCGTACAGTGCGCCAAGCCATCGCGCCACTGTATGGACTGAGATATTAGGCCGATTAACTAATACTTACAGCTCCCCATATAGGCACCCGCTGTAAAAAGATCGGCAAAAGACGTCATCACCGGGGTTCGAACCAGCGATGCAAAAGAGAGTCTCGCTCATCAGCTCGTACAGTGCGCCAAGCCATCGCGCCACTGTATGGACTGAGATATTAGGCCGATTAACTAATACTAACAGCTCCCCATGTAGGCACCCGCTGTAAAAAGATCGGCAAAAGACGTTATCACCGGGGTTCGAACCAGCGATGCAAAAGAGAGTCTCGCTCATCAGCTCGTACAGTGCGCCAAGCCATCGCGCCACTGTATGGACTGAGATATTAGGCCGATTAACTAATACTAACAGCTCCCCATATAGGCACCCGCTGTAAAAAGATCGGCAAAAGACGTCATCACCGGGGTTCGAACCAGCGATGCAAAAGAGAGTCTCGCTCATCAGCTCGTACAGTGCGCCAAGCCATCGCGCCACTGTATGGACTGAGATATTAGGCCGATTAACTAATACTTACAGCTCCCCATGTAGGCACCCGCTGTAAAAAGATCGGCAAAAGACGTCATCACCGGGGTTCGAACCAGCGATGCAAAAGAGAGTCTCGCTCATCAGCTCGTACAGTGCGCCAAGCCATCGCGCCACTGTATGGACTGAGATATTAGGCCGATTAACTAATACTTACAGCTTAACATGTAGGCACCCGCTGTAAAAAGATCGGCAAAAGACGTCATCACCGGGGTTCGAACCAGCGATGCAAAAGAGAGTCTCGCTCATCAGCTCGTACAGTGCGCCAAGCCATCGCGCCACTGTATGGACTGAGATATTAGGCCGATTAACTAATACTAACAGCTCCCCATGTAGGCACCCGCTGTAAAAAGATCGGCAAACGACGTCATCACCGGGCTTCGAACCAGCGATGCAAAAGAGAGTCTCGCTCATCAGCTCGTACAGTGCGCCAAGCCATCGCGCCACTGTATGGACTGAGATATTAGGCCGATTAACTAATACTAACAGCTCCCCATGTAGGCACCCGCTGTAAAAAGATCGGCAAAAGACGTCATCACCGGGGTTCGAACCAGCGATGCAAAAGAGAGTCTCGCTCATCAGCTCGTACAGTGCGCCAAGCCATCGCGCCACTGTATGGACTGAGATATTAGGCCGATTAACTAATACTTACAGCTCCCCATGTAGGCACCCGCTGTAAAAAGATCGGCAAAAGACGTCATCACCGGGGTTCGAACCAGCGATGGAAAAGAGAGTCTCGCTCATCAGCTCGTACAGTGCGCCAAGCCATCGCGCCACTGTATGGACTGAGATATTAGGCCGATTAACTAATACTTACAGCTTAACATGTAGGCACCCGCTGTAAAAAGATCGGCAAAAGACGTCATCACCGGGGTTCGAACCAGCGATGGAAAAGAGAGTCTCGCTCATCAGCTCGTACAGTGCGCCAAGCCATCGCGCCACTGTATGGACTGAGATATTAGGCCGATTAACTAATACTTACAGCTCCCCATGTAGGCACCCGCTGTAAAAAGATCGGCAAAAGACGTCATCACCGGGGTTCGAACCAGCGATGCAAAAGAGAGTCTCGCTCATCAGCTCGTACAGTGCGCCAAGCCATCGCGCCACTGTATGGACTGAGATATTAGGCCGATTAACTAATACTTACAGCTCCTCATGTAGGCACCCGCTGTAAAAAGATCGGCAAAAGACGTCATCACCGGGGTTCGAACCAGCGATGCAAAAGAGAGTCTCGCTCATCAGCTCGTACAGTGCGCCAAGCCATCGCGCCACTGTATGGACTGAGATATTAGGCCGATTAACTAATACTTACAGCTCCCCATGTAGGCACCCGCTGTAAAAGATCGGCAAAAGACGTCATCACCGGGATTCGAACCAGCGATGCAAAAGAGAGTCTCGCTCATCAGCTCGTACAGTGCGCCAAGCCATCGCGCCACTGTATGGACTGAGATATTAGGCCGATTAACTAATACTTACAGCTTAACATGTAGGCACCCGCTGCAAAAGATCGGCAAAAGACGTCATCACCGGGGTTCGAACCAGCGATGCAAAAGAGAGTCTCGCTCATCAGCTCGTACAGTGCGCCAAGCCATCGCGCCACTGTATGGACTGAGATATTAGGCCGATTAACTAATACTTACAGCTTAACATGTGGGCACCCGCTGTAAAAGATCGGCAAAAGACGTCATCACCGGGGTTCGAACCAGCGATGCAAAAGAGAGTCTCGCTCATCAGCTCGTACAGTGCGCCAAGCCATCGCGCCACTGTATGGACTGAGATATTAGGCCGAATAACTAATACTTACAGCTTAACATGTGGGCACCCGCTGTAAAAGATCGGCAAAAGACGTCATCACCGGGGTTCGAACCAGCGATGCAAAAGAGAGTCTCGCTCATCAGCTCGTACAGTGCGCCAAGCCATCGCGCCAATGTATGGACTGAGATATTAAGCCGATTAACTAATACTTACAGCTCCCCATGTAGGCACCCGCTGTAAAAGATCGGCAAAAGACGTCATCACCGGGGTTCGAACCAGCGATACAAAAGAGAGTCTCGCTCATCAGCTCGTACAGTGCGCCAAGCCATCGCGCCACTGTATGGACTGAGATATTAGGCCGAATAACTTATACTTACAGCTTAACATGTAGGCACCCGCTGTAAAAGATCGGCAAAAGACGTCATCACCGGGGTTCGAACCAGCGATACAAAAGAGAGTCTCGCTCATCAGCTCGTACAGTGCGCCAAGCCATCGCGCCACTGTATGGACTGAGATATTAGGCCGAATAACTTATACTTACAGCTTAACATGTAGGCACCCGCTGTAAAAGATCGGCAAAAGACGTCATCACCGGGGTTCGAACCAGCGATGCAAAAGAGAGTCTCGCTCATCAGCTCGTACAGTGCGCCAAGCCATCGCGCCACTGTATGGACTGGGATATTAGGCCGATTAACTAATACTTACAGCTCCCCATGTAGGCACCCGCTGTAAAAGATCGGCAAAAGACGTCATCACCGGGGTTCGAACCAGCGATGCAAAAGAGAGTCTCGCTCATCAGCTCGTACAGTGCGCCAAGCCATCGCGCCACTGTATGGACTGAGATATTAGGCCGATTAACTAATACTTACAGCTCCCCATGTAGGCACCCGCTGTAAAAAGATCGGCAAAAGACGTCATCACCGGGGTTCGAACCAGCGATGCAAAAGAGAGTCTCGCTCATCAGCTCGTACAGTGCGCCAAGCCATCGCGCCACTGTATGGACTGAGATATTAGGTCGATTAACTAATACTTACAGCTCCCCATGTAGGCACCCGCTGTAAAAGATCGGCAAAAGACGTCATCACCGGGGTTCGAACCAGCGATGCAAAAGAGAGTCTCGCTCATCAGCTCGTACAGTGCGCCAAGCCATCGCGCCACTGTATGGACTGAGATATTAGGCCGATTAACTAATACTTACAGCTCCCCAGGTGGGCACCCGCTGTAAAAGATCGGCAAAAGACGTCATCACCGGGGTTCGAACCAGCGATGCAAAAGAGAGTCTCGCTCATCAGCTCGTACAGTGCGCCACGCCATCGCGCCACTGTATGGACTGAGATATTAGGCCGATTAACTAATACTTACAGCTTAACATGTAGGCACCCGCTGTAAAAGATCGGCAAAAGACGTCATCACCGGGGTTCGAACCAGCGATGCAAAAGAGAGTCTCGCTCATCAGCTCGTACAGTGCGCCAAGCCATCGCGCCACTGTATGGACTGAGATATTAGGCCGATTAACTAATACTTACAGCTTAACATGTAGGCACCCGCTGTAAAAGATCGGCAAAAGACGTCATCACCGGGGTTCGAACCAGCGATGCAAAAGAGAGTCTCGCTCATCAGCTCGTACAGTGCGCCAAGCCATCGCGCCACTGTATGGACTGAGATATTAGGCCGATTAACTAATACTTACAGCTCCCCATGTAGGCACCCGCTGTAAAAAGATCGGCAAAAGACGTCATCACCGGGGTTCGAACCAGCGACGCAAAAGAGAGTCT
Source organism: Apostichopus japonicus (assembly GCF_037975245.1). Classification (NCBI taxonomy): domain Eukaryota; kingdom Metazoa; phylum Echinodermata; class Holothuroidea; order Aspidochirotida; family Stichopodidae; genus Apostichopus; species Apostichopus japonicus. The sequence goes on along the minus strand of NC_092576.1, from coordinate 35,635,561 downwards.
CGCTCATCAGCTCGTACAGTGCGCCAAGCCATCGCGCCACTGTATGGACTGAGATATTAGGTCGATTAACTAATACTTACAGCTTAACATGTAGGCACCCGCTGTAAAAGATCGGCAAAAGACGTCATCACCGGGGTTCGAACCAGCGATGCAAAAGAGAGTCTCGCTCATCAGCTCGTACAGTGCGCCAAGCCATCGCGCCACTGTATGGACTGAGATATTAGGCCGATTAACTAATACTTACAGCTTAACATGTGGGCACCCGCTGTAAAAGATCGGCAAAAGACGTCATCACCGGGGTTCGAACCAGCGATGCAAAAGAGAGTCTCGCTCATCAGCTCGTACAGTGCGCCAAGCCATCGCGCCACTGTATGGACTGAGATATTAGGCCGAATAACTAATACTTACAGCTTAACATGTGGGCACCCGCTGTAAAAGATCGGCAAAAGACGTCATCACCGGGGTTCGAACCAGCGATGCAAAAGAGAGTCTCGCTCATCAGCTCGTACAGTGCGCCAAGCCATCGCGCCAATGTATGGACTGAGATATTAAGCCGATTAACTAATACTTACAGCTCCCCATGTAGGCACCCGCTGTAAAAGATCGGCAAAAGACGTCATCACCGGGGTTCGAACCAGCGATACAAAAGAGAGTCTCGCTCATCAGCTCGTACAGTGCGCCAAGCCATCGCGCCACTGTATGGACTGAGATATTAGGCCGAATAACTTATACTTACAGCTTAACATGTAGGCACCCGCTCTAAAAGATCGGCAAAAGACGTCATCACCGGGGTTCGAACCAGCGATACAAAAGAGAGTCTCGCTCATCAGCTCGTACAGTGCGCCAAGCCATCGCGCCACTGTATGGACTGAGATATTAGGCCGAATAACTTATACTTACAGCTTAACATGTAGGCACCCGCTGTAAAAGATCGGCAAAAGACGTCATCACCGGGGTTCGAACCAGCGATGCAAAAGAGAGTCTCGCTCATCAGCTCGTACAGTGCGCCAAGCCATCGCGCCACTGTATGGACTGGGATATTAGGCCGATTAACTAATACTTACAGCTCCCCATGTAGGCACCCGCTGTAAAAGATCGGCAAAAGACGTCATCACCGGGGTTCGAACCAGCGATGCAAAAGAGAGTCTCGCTCATCAGCTCGTACAGTGCGCCAAGCCATCGCGCCACTGTATGGACTGAGATATTAGGCCGATTAACTAATACTTACAGCTCCCCATGTAGGCACCCGCTGTAAAAAGATCGGCAAAAGACGTCATCACCGGGGTTCGAACCAGCGATGCAAAAGAGAGTCTCGCTCATCAGCTCGTACAGTGCGCCAAGCCATCGCGCCACTGTATGGACTGAGATATTAGGTCGATTAACTAATACTTACAGCTCCCCATGTAGGCACCCGCTGTAAAAGATCGGCAAAAGACGTCATCACCGGGGTTCGAACCAGCGATGCAAAAGAGAGTCTCGCTCATCAGCTCGTACAGTGCGCCAAGCCATCGCGCCACTGTATGGACTGAGATATTAGGCCGATTAACTAATACTTACAGCTCCCCAGGTGGGCACCCGCTGTAAAAGATCGGCAAAAGACGTCATCACCGGGGTTCGAACCAGCGATGCAAAAGAGAGTCTCGCTCATCAGCTCGTACAGTGCGCCACGCCATCGCGCCACTGTATGGACTGAGATATTAGGCCGATTAACTAATACTTACAGCTTAACATGTAGGCACCCGCTGTAAAAGATCGGCAAAAGACGTCATCACCGGGGTTCGAACCAGCGATGCAAAAGAGAGTCTCGCTCATCAGCTCGTACAGTGCGCCAAGCCATCGCGCCACTGTATGGACTGAGATATTAGGCCGATTAACTAATACTTACAGCTCCCCATGTAGGCACCCGCTGTAAAAGATCGGCAAAAGACGTCATCACCGGGGTTCGAACCAGCGATGCAAAAGAGAGTCTCGCTCATCAGCTCGTACAGTGCGCCAAGCCATCGCGCCACTGTATGGACTGAGATATTAGGCCGATTAACTAATACTTACAGCTTAACATGTAGGCACCCGCTGTAAAAAGATCGGCAAAAGACGTCATCACCGGGGTTCGAACCAGCGATGCAAAAGAGAGTCTCGCTCATCAGCTCGTACAGTGCGCCAAGCCATCGCGCCACTGTATGGACTGAGATATTAGGCCGATTAACTAATACTTACAGCTCCCCATGTAGGCACCCGCTGTAAAAAGATCGGCAAAAGACGTCATCACCGGGGTTCGAACCAGCGATGCAAAAGAGAGTCTCGCTCATCAGCTCGTACAGTGCGCCAAGCCATCGCGCCACTGTATGGACTGAGATATTAGGTCGATTAACTAATACTTACAGCTCCCCATGTAGGCACCCGCTGTAAAAGATCGGCAAAAGACGTCATCACCGGGGTTCGAACCAGCGATGCAAAAGAGAGTCTCGCTCATCAGCTCGTACAGTGCGCCAAGCCATCGCGCCACTGTATGGACTGAGATATTAGGCCGATTAACTAATACTTACAGCTCCCCAGGTGGGCACCCGCTGTAAAAGATCGGCAAAAGACGTCATCACCGGGGTTCGAACCAGCGATGCAAAAGAGAGTCTCGCTCATCAGCTCGTACAGTGCGCCACGCCATCGCGCCACTGTATGGACTGAGATATTAGGCCGATTAACTAATACTTACAGCTTAACATGTAGGCACCCGCTGTAAAAGATCGGCAAAAGACGTCATCACCGGGGTTCGAACCAGCGATGCAAAAGAGAGTCTCGCTCATCAGCTCGTACAGTGCGCCAAGCCATCGCGCCACTGTATGGACTGAGATATTAGGCCGATTAACTAATACTTACAGCTCCCCATGTAGGCACCCGCTGTAAAAGATCGGCAAAAGACGTCATCACCGGGGTTCGAACCAGCGATGCAAAAGAGAGTCTCGCTCATCAGCTCGTACAGTGCGCCAAGCCATCGCGCCACTGTATGGACTGAGATATTAGGCCGATTAACTAATACTTACAGCTTAACATGTAGGCACCCGCTGTAAAAAGATCGGCAAAAGACGTCATCACCGGGGTTCGAACCAGCGATGCAAAAGAGAGTCTCGCTCATCAGCTCGTACAGTGCGCCAAGCCATCGCGCCACTGTATGGACTGAGATATTAGGTCGATTAACTAATACTTACAGCTCCCCATGTAGGCACCCGCTGTAAAAGATCGGCAAAAGACGTCATCACCGGGGTTCGAACCAGCGATGCAAAAGAGAGTCTCGCTCATCAGCTCGTACAGTGCGCCAAGCCATCGCGCCACTGTATGGACTGAGATATTAGGCCGATTAACTAATACTTACAGCTTAACATGTAGGCACCCGCTGTAAAAGATCGGCAAAAGACGTCATCACCGGAGTTTGAACCAGCGATGCAAAAGAGAGTCTCGCTCATCAGCTCGTACAGTGCGCCAAGCCATCGCGCCACTGTATGGACTGAGATATTAGGCCGATTAACTAATACTTACAGCTTAACATGTAGGCACCCGCTGTAAAAGATCGGCAAAAGACGTCATCACCGGGGTTCGAACCAGCGATGCAAAAGAGAGTCTCGCTCATCAGCTCGTACAGTGCGCCAAGCCATCGCGCCACTGTATGGACTGAGATATTAGGCCGATTAACTAATACTTACAGCTTAACATGTAGGCACCCGCTGTAAAAGATCGGCAAAAGACGTCATCACCGGGGTTCGAACCAGCGATGCAAAAGAGAGTCTCGCTCATCAGCTCGTACAGTGCGCCAAGCCATCGCGCCACTGTATGGACTGAGATATTAGGCCGATTAACTAATACTTACAGCTCCCCATATAGGCACCCGCTGTAAAAGATCGGCAAAAGACGTCATCACCGGAGTTCGAACCAGCGATGCAAAAGAGAGTCTCGCTCATCAGCTCGTACAGTGCGCCAAGCCATCGCGCCACTGTATGGACTGAGATATTAGGCCGAATAACTAATACTTACAGCTTAACATGTAGGCACCCGCTGTAAAAGATCGGCAAAAGACGTCATCACCGGGATTCGAACCAGCGATGCAAAAGAGAGTCTCGCTCATCAGCTCGTACAGTGCGCCAAGCCATCGCGCCACTGTATGGACTGAGATATTAGGCCGAATAACTAATACTTACAGCTTAACATGTAGGCACCCGCTGTAAAAGATCGGCAAAAGACGTCATCACCGGGGTTCGAACCAGCGATGCAAAAGAGAGTCTCGCTCATCAGCTCGTACAGTGCGCCAAGCCATCGCGCCACTGTATGGACTGAGATATTAGGCCGAATAACTAATACTTACAGCTTAACATGTGGGCACCCGCTGTAAAAGATCGGCAAAAGACGTCATCACCGGGGTTCGAACCAGCGATGCAAAAGAGAGTCTCGCTCATCAGCTCGTACAGTGCGCCAAGCCATCGCGCCACTGTATGGACTGAGATATTAGGCCGATTAACTAATACTTACAGCTCCCCATGTAGGCACCCGCTGTAAAAGATCGGCAAAAGACGTCATCACCGGGGTTCGAACCAGCGATGCAAAAGAGAGTCTCGCTCATCAGCTCGTACAGTGCGCCAAGCCATCGCGCCACTGTATGGACTGAGATATTAGGCCGATTAACTAATACTTACAGCTCCCCATGTAGGCACCCGCTGTAAAAGATCGGCAAAAGACGTCATCACCGGAGTTCGAACCAGCGATGCAAAAGAGAGTCTCGCTCATCAGCTCGTACAGTGCGCCAAGCCATCGCGCCACTGTATTGACTGAGATATTAGGCCGATTAACTAATACTTACAGCTCCCCATGTAGGCACCCGCTGTAAAAGATCGGCAAAAGACGTCATCACCGGGGTTCGAACCAGCGATGCAAAAGAGAGTCTCGCTCATCAGCTCGTACAGTGCGCCAAGCCATCGCGCCACTGTATGGACTGAGATATTAGGCCGATTAACTAATACTTACAGCTCCCCATGTAGGCACCCGCTGTAAAAGATCGGCAAAAGACGTCATCACCGGGGTTCGAACCAGCGATGCAAAAGAGAGTCTCGCTCATCAGCTCGTACAGTGCGCCAAGACATCGCGCCACTGTATGGACTGAGATATTAGGCCGAATAACTAATACTTACATCTTAACATGTAGGCACCCGCTGTAAAAGATCGGCAAAAGACGTCATCACCGGGGTTCGAACCAGCGATGCAAAAGAGAGTCTCGCTCATCAGCTCGTACAGTGCGCCAAGCCATCGCGCCACTGTATGGACTGAGATATTAGGCCGAATAACTAATACTTACAGCTTAACATCTAGGCAGCCGCTTTAAAAGATCGGCAAAAGACGTCATCACCGGAGTTCGAACCAGCGATGCAAAAGAGAGTCTCGCTCATCAGCTCGTACAGTGCGCCAAGCCATCGCGCCACTGTATGGACTGAGATATTAGGCCGATTAACTAATACTTACAGCTTAACATGTAGGCACCCGCTGTAAAAGATCGGCAAAAGACGTCATCACCGGGGTTCGAACCAGCGATGCAAAAGAGAGTCTCGCTCATCAGCTCGTACAGTGCGCCAAGCCATCGCGCCACTGTATGGACTGAGATATTAGGCCGAATAACTAATACTTACAGCTTAACATGTAGGCACCCGCTGTAAAAGATCGGCAAAAGACGTCATCACCGGGGTTCGAACCAGCGATGCAAAAGAGAGTCTCGCTCATCAGCTCGCACAGTGCGCCAAGCCATCGCGCCACTGTATGGACTGAGATATTAGGCCGATTAACTAATACTTACAGCTTAACATGTAGGCACCCGCTGTAAAAAGATCGGCAAAAGACGTCATCACCGGGGTTCGAACCAGCGATGCAAAAGAGAGTCTCGCTCATCAGCTCCTACAGTGCGCCAAGCCATCGCGCCACTGTATGGACTGAGATATTAGGCCGAATAACTAATACTTACAGCTTAACATGTAGGCACCAGCTGTAAAAAGATCGGCAAAAGACGTCATCACCGGGTTTCGAACCAGCGATGCAAAAGAGAATCTCGCTCATCAGCTCGTACAGTGCGCCAAGCCATCGCGCCACTGTATGGACTGAGATATTAGGCCGATTAACTAATACTTACAGCTCCCCATGTAGGCACCCGCTGTAAAAAGGTCGGCAAAAGACGTCATCACCGGGGTTCGAACCAGCGATGCAAAAGAGAGTCTCGCTCATCAGCTCGTACAGTGCGCCAAGCCATCGCGCCACTGTATGGACTGAGATATTAGGCCGATTAACTAATACTTACAGCTTAACATGTAGGCACCCGCTGTAAAAGATCGGCAAAAGACGTCATCACCGGGGTTCGAACCAGCGATGCAAAAGAGTGTCTCGCCCATCAGCTCGTACAGTGCGCCAAGCCATCGCGCCACTGTATGGACTGAGATATTAGGCCGAATAACTAATACTTACAGCTTAACATGTAGGCAACCGCTGTAAAAGATCGGCAAAAGACGTCATCACCGGGTTCGAACCAGCGATGCAAAAGAGAGTCTCGCTCATCAGCTCGTACAGTGCGCCAAGCCATCGCGCCAATGTATGGACTGAGATATTAGGCCGATTAACTAATACTTACAGCTTAACATGTAGGCACCCGCTGTAAAAGATCGGCAAAAGACGTCATCACCGGGGTTCGAACCAGCGATGCAAAAGAGAGTCTCGCTCATCAGCTCGCACAGTGCGCCAAGCCATCGCGCCACTGTATGGACTGAGATATTAGGCCGATTAACTAATACTTACAGCTTAACATGTAGGCACCCGCTGTAAAAAGATCGGCAAAAGACGTCATCACCGGGGTTCGAACCAGAGATGCAAAAGAGAGTCTCGCTCATCAGCTCCTACAGTGCGCCAAGCCATCGCGCCACTGTATGGACTGAGATATTAGGCCGAATAACTAATACTTACAGCTTAACATGTAGGCACCAGCTGTAAAAAGATCGGCAAAAGACGTCATCACCGGGTTTCGAACCAGCGATGCAAAAGAGAGTCTCGCTCATCAGCTCGTACAGTGCGCCAAGCCATCGCGCCACTGTATGGACTGAGATATTAGGCCGATTAACTAATACTTACAGCTCCCCATGTAGGCACCAGCTGTTAAAAGGTCGGCAAAAGACGTCATCACCGGGGTTCGAACCAGCGATGCAAAAGAGAGTCTCGCTCATCAGCTCGTACAGTGCGCCAAGCCATCGCGCCACTGTATGGACTGAGATATTAGGCCGAATAACTTATACTTACAGCTTAACATGTGGGCACCCGCTGTAAAAGATCGGCAAAAGACGTCATCACCGGGGTTCGAACCAGCGATGCAAAAGAGAGTCTCGCTCATCAGCTCGTACAGTGCGCCAAGCCATCGCGCCAATGTATGGACTGAGATATTAGGCCGATTAACTAATACTTACAGCTCCCCATGTGGGCACCCGCTGTAAAAGATCGGCAAAAGACGTCATCACCGGGATTCGAACCAGCGATGCAAAAGAGAGTCTCGCTCATCAGCTCGTACAGTGCGCCAAGCCATCGCGCCACTGTATGGACTGAGATATTAAGCCGATTAACTAATACTTACAGCTCCCCATGTAGGCACCCGCTGTAAAAGATCGGGAAAAGACGTCATCACCGGGGTTCGAACCAGCGATACAAAAGAGAGTCTCGCTCATCAGCTCGTACAGTGCGCCAAGCCATCGCGCCACTGTATGGATTGAGATATTAGGCCGAATAACTTATACTTACAGCTTAACATGTAGGCACCCGCTCTAAAAGATCGGCAAAAGACGTCATCACCGGGGTTCGAACCAGCGATACAAAAGAGAGTCTCGCTCATCAGCTCGTACAGTGCGCCAAGCCATCGCGCCACTGTATGGACTGAGATATTAGGCCGAATAACTTATACTTACAGCTTAACATGTAGGCACCCGCTCTAAAAGATCGGCAAAAGACGTCATCACCGGGGTTCGAACCAGCGATGCAAAAGAGAGTCTCGCTCATCAGCTCGTACAGTGCGCCAAGCCATCGCGCCACTGTATGGACTGAGATATTAGGCCGATTAACTAATACTTACAGCTCCCCATGTAGGCACCCGCTGTAAAAAGATCGGCAAAAGACGTCATCACCGGGGTTCGAACCAGCGATGCAAAAGAGAGTCTCGCTCATCAGCTCGTACAGTGCGCCAAGCCATCGCGCCACTGTATGGACTGAGATATTAGGCCGATTAACTAATACTTACAGCTCCCCATGTAGGCACCCGCTGTAAAAAGATCGGCAAAAGACGTCATCACCGGGGTTCGAACCAACGATGCAAAAGAGAGTCTCGCTCATCAGCTCGTACATTGCGCCAAGCCATCGCGCCACTGTATGGACTGAGATATTAGGCCGATTAACTAATACTTACAGCTCCCCATGTAGGCACCCGCTGTAAAAAGATCGGCAAAAGACGTCATCACCGGGGTTCGAACCAGCGATGCAAAAGAGAGTCTCGCTCATCAGCTCGTACAGTGCGCCAAGCCATCGCGCCACTGTATGGACTGAGATATTAGGCCGATTAACTAATACTAACAGCTCCCCATGTAGGCACCCGCTGTAAAAAGATCGGCAAACGACGTCATCACCGGGGTTCGAACCAGCGATGCAAAAGAGAGTCTCGCTCATCAGCTCGTACAGTGCGCCAAGCCATCGCGCCACTGTATGGACTGAGATATTAGGCCGATTAACTAATACTAACAGCTCCCCATGTAGGCACCCGCTGTAAAAAGATCGGCAAACGACGTCATCACCGGGGTTCGAACCAGCGATGCAAAAGAGAGTCTCGCTCATCAGCTCGTACAGTGCGCCAAGCCATCGCGCCACTGTATGGACTGAGATATTAGGCCGATTAACTAATACTAACAGCTCCCCATGTAGGCACCCGCTGTAAAAAGATCGGCAAAAGACGTCATCACCGGGGTTCGAACCAGCGATGCAAAAGAGAGTCTCGCTCATCAGCTCGTACAGTGCGCCAAGCCATCGCGCCACTGTATGGACTGAGATATTAGGCCGATTAACTAATACTTACAGCTCCCCATGTAGGCACCCGCTGTAAAAAGATCGGCAAAAGACGTCATCACCGGGGTTCGAACCAGCGATGCAAAAGAGAGTCTCGCTCATCAGCTCGTACAGTGCGCCAAGCCATCGCGCCACTGTATGGACTGAGATATTAGGCCGATTAACTAATACTTACAGCTCCCCATGTAGGCACCCGCTGTAAAAAGATCGGCAAAAGACGTCATCACCGGGGTTCGAACCAGCGATGGAAAAGAGAATCTCGCTCATCAGCTCGTACAGTGCGCCAAGCCATCGCGCCACTGTATGGACTGAGATATTAGGCCGATTAACTAATACTTACAGCTCCCCATGTAGGCACCCGCTGTAAAAAGATCGGCAAAAGACGTCATCACCGGGGTTCGAACCAGCGATGCAAAAGAGAGTCTCGCTCATCAGCTCGTACAGTGCGCCAAGCCATCGCGCCACTGTATGGACTGAGATATTAGGCCGATTAACTAATACTTACAGCTCCCCATGTAGGCACCCGCTGTAAAAAGATCGGCAAAAGACGTCATCACCGGGGTTCGAACCAGTGATGCAAAAGAGAGTCTCGCTCATCAGCTCGTACAGTGCGCCAAGCCATCGCGCCACTGTATGGACTGAGATATTAGGCCGATTAACTAATACTTACAGCTCCCCATGTAGGCACCCGCTGTAAAAGATCGGCAAAAGACGTCATCACCGGGATTTGAACCAGCGATGCAAAAGAGAGTCTCGCTCATCAGCTCGTACAGTGCGCCAAGCCATCGCGCGATTGTATGGACTGAGATATTAGGCCGATTAACTAATACTTACAGCTTAACATGTAGGCACCCGCTGTAAAAGATCGGCAAAAGACGTCATCACCGGGGTTCGAACCAGCGATACAAAAGAGAGTCTCGCTCATCAGCTCGTACAGTGCGCCAAGCCATCGCGCCACTGTATGGACTGAGATATTAGGCCGATTAACTAATACTTACAGCTTAACATGTGGGCACCCGCTGTAAAAGATCGGCAAAAGACGTCATCACCGGGGTTCGAACCAGCGATGCAAAAGAGAGTCTCGCTCATCAGCTCGTACAGTGCGCCAAGCCATCGCGCCACTGTATGGACTGAGATATTAGGCCGAATAACTAATACTTACAGCTTAACATGTGGGCACCCGCTGTAAAAGATCGGCAAAAGACGTCATCACCGGGGTTCGAACCAGCGATGCAAAAGAGAGTCTCGCTCATCAGCTCGTACAGTGCGCCAAGCCATCGCGCCAATGTATGGACTGAGATATTAAGCCGATTAACTAATACTTACAGCTCCCCATGTAGGCACCCGCTGTAAAAGATCGGCAAAAGACGTCATCACCGGGGTTCGAACCAGCGATACAAAAGAGAGTCTCGCTCATCAGCTCGTACAGTGCGCCAAGCCATCGCGCCACTGTATGGACTGAGATATTAGGCCGAATAACTTATACTTACAGCTTAACATGTAGGCACCCGCTCTAAAAGATCGGCAAAAGACGTCATCACCGGGGTTCGAACCAGCGATGCAAAAGAGAGTCTCGCTCATCAGCTCGTACAGTGCGCCAAGCCATCGCGCCACTGTATTGACTGAGATATTAAGACGAATAACTTATACTTACAGCTTAACATGTAGGCACCCGCTGTAAAAGATCGGCAAAAGACGTCATCACCGGGGTTCGAACCACCGATGCAAAAGAGAGTCTCGCTCATCAGCTCGTACAGTGCGCCAAGCCATCGCGCCACTGTATGGACTGGGATATTAGGCCGATTAACTAATACTTACAGCTCCCCATGTAGGCACCCGCTGTAAAAGATCGGCAAAAGACGTCATCACCGGGGTTCGAACCAGCGATGCAAAAGAGAGTCTCGCTCATCAGCTCGTACAGTGCGCCAAGCCATCGCGCCACTGTATGGACTGAGATATTAGGCCGATTAACTAATACTTACAGCTCCCCATGTAGGCACCCGCTGTAAAAGATCGGCAAAAGACGTCATCACCGGGGTTCGAACCAGCGATGCAAAAGAGAGTCTCGCTCATCAGCTCGTACAGTGCGCCAAGCCATCGCGCCACTGTATGGACTGAGATATTAGGCCGATTAACTAATACTTACATCTCCCCATGTAGGCACCCGCTGTAAAAAGATCGGCAAAAGACGTCATCACCGGGGTTCGAACCAGCGACGCAAAAGAGAGTCTCGCTCATCAGCTCGTACAGTGCGCCAAGCCATCGCGCCACTGTATGGACTGAGATATTAGGTCGATTAACTAATACTTACAGCTCCCCATGTAGGCACCCGCTGTAAAAGATCGGCAAAAGACGTCATCACCGGGGTTCGAACCAGCGATGCAAAAGAGAGTCTCGCTCATCAGCTCGTACAGTGCGCCAAGCCATCGCGCCACTGTATGGACTGAGATATTAGGCCGATTAACTAATACTTACAGCTTAACATGTAGGCACCCGCTGTAAAAGATCGGCAAAAGACGTCATCACCGGAGTTCGAACCAGCGATGCAAAAGAGAGTCTCGCTCATCAGCTCGTACAGTGCGCCAAGCCATCGCGCCACTGTATGGACTGAGATATTAGGCCGATTAACTAATACTTACAGCTTAACATGTAGGCACCCGCTGTAAAAGATCGGCAAAAGACGTCATCACCGGGGTTCGAACCAGCGATGCAAAAGAGAGTCTCGCTCATCAGCTCGTACAGTGCGCCAAGCCATCGCGCCACTGTATGGACTGAGATATTAGGCCGATTAACTAATACTTACAGCTCCCCATATAGGCACCCGCTGTAAAAGATCGGCAAAAGACGTCATCACCGGAGTTCGAACCAGCGATGCAAAAGAGAGTCTCTTTCATCAGCTCGTACAGTGCGCCAAGCCATCGCGCCACTGTATGGACTGAGATATTAGGCCGAATAACTAATACTTACAGCTTAACATGTAGGCACCCGCTGTAAAAGATCGGCAAAAGACGTCATCACCGGGGTTCGAACCAGCGATGCAAAAGAGAGTCTCGCTCATCAGCTCGTACAGTGCGCCAAGCCATCGCGCCACTGTATGGACTGAGATATTAGGCCGAATAACTAATACTTACAGCTTAACATGTGGGCACCCGCTGTAAAAGATCGGCAAAAGACGTCATCACCGGGGTTCGAACCAGCGATGCAAAAGAGAGTCTCGCTCATCAGCTCGTACAGTGCGCCAAGCCATCGCGCCACTGTATGGACTGAGATATTAGGCCGATTAACTAATACTTACAGCTTAACATGTAGGCACCCGCTGTAAAAGATCGGCAAAAGACGTCATCACCGGGGTTCGAACCAGCGATGCAAAAGAGAGTCTCGCTCATCAGCTCGTACAGTGCGCCAAGCCATCGCGCCACTGTATGGACTGAGATATTAGGCCGATTAACTAATACTTACAGCTTAACATGTAGGCACCCGCTGGAAAAGATCGGCAAAAGACGTCATCACCGGGGTTCGAACCAGCGATGCAAAAGAGAGTCTCGCTCATCAGCTCGTACAGTGCGCCAAGCCATCGCGCCACTGTATGGACTGAGATATTAGGCCGAATAACTACTACTTACAGCTTAACATGTAGGCAACCGCTGTAAAAGATCGGCAAAAGACGTCATCACCGGGGTTCGAACCAGCGATGCAAAAGAGAGTCTCGCTCATCAGCTCGCACAGTGCGCCAAGCCATCGCGCCACTGTATGGACTGAGATATTAGGCCGATTAACTAATACTTACAGCTTAACATGTAGGCACCCGCTGTAAAAAGATCGGCAAAAGACGTCATCACCGGGGTTCGAACCAGCGATGCAAAAGAGAGTCTCGCTCATCAGCTCCTACAGTGCGCCAAGACATCGCGCCACTGTATGGACTGAGATATTAGGCCGAATAACTAATACTTACAGCTTAACATGTAGGCACCCGCTGTAAAAGATCGGCAAAAGACGTCATCACCGGGGTTCGAACCAGCGATGCAAAAGAGAGTCTCGCTCATCAGCTCGTACAGTGCGCCAAGCCATCGCGCCACTGTATGGACTGAGATATTAGGCCGAATAACTAATACTTACAGCTTAACATCTAGGCAGCCGCTTTAAAAGATCGGCAAAAGACGTCATCACCGGAGTTCGAACCAGCGATGCAAAAGAGAGTCTCGCTCATCAGCTCGTACAGTGCGCCAAGCCATCGCGCCACTGTATGGACTGAGATATTAGGCCGATTAACTAATACTTACAGCTTAACATGTAGGCACCCGCTGTAAAAGATCGGCAAAAGACGTCATCACCGGGGTTCGAACCAGCGATGCAAAAGAGAGTCTCGCTCATCAGCTCGTACAGTGCGCCAAGCCATCGCGCCACTGTATGGACTGAGATATTAGGCCGATTAACTAATACTTACAGCTTAACATGTAGGCACCCGCTGTAAAAGATCGGCAAAAGACGTCATCACCGGGGTTCGAACCAGCGATGCAAAAGAGAGTCTCGCTCATCAGCTCGTACAGTGCGCCAAGCCATCGCGCCACTGTATGGACTGAGATATTAGGCCGATTAACTAATACTTACAGCTTAACATGTACGCACCCGCTGTAAAAGATCGGCAAAAGACGTCATCACCGGGGTTCGAACCAGCGATGCAAAAGAGAGTCTCGCTCATCAGCTCGTACAGTGCGCCAAGCCATCGCGCCACTGTATGGACTGAGATATTAGGCCGAATAACTAATACTTACAGCTTAACATGTAGGCAACCGCTGTAAAAGATCGGCAAAAGACGTCATCACCGGGGTTCGAACCAGCGATGCAAAAGAGAGTCTCGCTCATCAGCTCGTACAGTGCGCCAAGCCATCGCGCCAATGTATGGACTGAGATATTAGGCCGATTAACTAATACTTACAGCTTAACATGTAGGCACCCGCTGTAAAAGATCGGCAAAAGACGTCATCACCGGGGTTCGAACCAGCGATGCAAAAGAGAGTCTCGCTCATCAGCTCGCACAGTGCGCCAAGCCATCGCGCCACTGTATGGACTGAGATATTAGGCCGATTAACTAATACTTACAGCTTAACATGTAGGCACCCGCTGTAAAAAGATCGGCAAAAGACGTCATCACCGGGGTTCGAACCAGCGATGCAAAAGAGAGTCTCGCTCATCAGCTCCTACAGTGCGCCAAGCCATCGCGCCACTGTATGGACTGAGATATTAGGCCGAATAACTAATATTTACAGCTTAACATGTAGGCACCAGCTGTAAAAAGATCGGCAAAAGACGTCATCACCGGGTTTCGAACCAGCGATGCAAAAGAGAGTCTCGCTCATCAGCTCGTACAGTGCGCCAAGCCATCGCGCCACTGTATGGACTGAGATATTAGGCCGATTAACTAATACTTACAGCTCCCCATGTAGGCACCAGCTGTAAAAAGGTGGGCAAAAGACGTCATCACCGGGGTTCGAACCAGCGATGCAAAAGAGAGTCTCGCTCATCAGCTCGTACAGTGCGCCAAGCCATCGCGCCACTGTATGGACTGAGATATTAGGCCGATTAACTAATACTTACAGCTCCCCATGTAGGCACCCGCTGTAAAAAGATCGGCAAAAGACGTCATCACCGGGGTTCGAACCACCGATGCAAAAGAGAGTCTCGCTCATCAGCTCGTACAGTGCGCCAAGCCATCGCGCCACTGTATGGACTGGGATATTAGGCCGATTAACTAATACTTACAGCTCCCCATGTAGGCACCCGCTGTAAAAGATCGGCAAAAGACGTCATCACCGGGGTTCGAACCAGCGATGCAAAAGAGAGTCTCGCTCATCACTCGTACAGTGCGCCAAGCCATCGCGCCACTGTATGGACTGAGATATTAGGCCGATTAACTAATACTTACAGCTTAACATGTAGGCACCCGCTGTAAAAAGATCGGCAAAAGACGTCATCACCGGGGTTCGAACCAGCGATGCAAAAGAGAGTCTCGCTCATCAGCTCGTACAGTGCGCCAAGCCATCGCGCCACTGTATGGACTGAGATATTAGGTCGATTAACTAATACTTACAGCTCCCCATGTAGGCACCCGCTGTAAAAGATCGGCAAAAGACGTCATCACCGGGGTTCGAACCAGCGATGCAAAAGAGAGTCTCGCTCATCAGCTCGTACAGTGCGCCAAGCCATCGCGCCACTGTATGGACTGAGATATTAGGCCGATTAACTAATACTTACAGCTCCCCAGGTGGGCACCCGCTGTAAAAGATCGGCAAAAGACGTCATCACCGGGGTTCGAACCAGCGATGCAAAAGAGAGTCTCGCTCATCAGCTCGTACAGTGCGCCAAGCCATCGCGCCACTGTATGGACTGAGATATTAGGCCGATTAACTAATACTTACAGCTCCCCATGTAGGCACCCGCTGTAAAAGATCGGCAAAAGACGTCATCACCGGGGTTCGAACCAGCGATGCAAAAGAGAGTCTCGCTCATCAGCTCGTACAGTGCGCCAAGCCATCGCGCCAATGTATGGACTGAGATATTAGGCCGATTAACTAATACTTACAGCTTAACATGTAGGCACCCGCTGTAAAAGATCGGCAAAAGACGTCATCACCGGGGTTCGAACCAGCGATGCAAAAGAGAGTCTCGCTCATCAGCTCGCACAGTGCGCCAAGCCATCGCGCCACTGTATGGACTGAGATATTAGGCCGATTAACTAATACTTACAGCTTAACATGTAGGCACCCGCTGTAAAAGATCGGCAAAAGACGTCATCACCGGAGTTCGCACCAGCGATGCAAAAGAGAGTCTCGCTCATCAGCTCCTACAGTGCGCCAAGCCATCGCGCCACTGTATGGACTGAGATATTAGGCCGATTAACTAATACTTACAGCTTAACATGTAGGCACCCGCTGTAAAAAGATCGGCAAAAGACGTCATCACCGGGGTTCGAACCAGCGATGCAAAAGAGAGTCTCGCTCATCAGCTCGTACAGTGCGCCAAGCCATCGCGCCACTGTATGGACTGAGATATTAGGCCGAATAACTAATACTTACAGCTTAACATGTAGGCACCCGCTGTAAAAGATCGGCAAAAGACGTCATCACCGGGGTTCGAACCAGCGATGCAAAAGAGAGTCTCGCTCATCAGCTCGTACAGTGCGCCAAGCCATCGCGCCACTGTATGGACTGAGATATTAGGCCGATTAACTAATACTTACAGCTTAACATGTAGGCACCCGCTGTAAAAGATCGGCAAAAGACGTCATCACCGGGGTTCGAACCAGCGATGCAAAAGAGAGTCTCGCTCATCAGCTCGTACAGTGCGCCAAGCCATCGCGCCACTGTATGGACTGAGATATTAGGCCGATTAACTAATACTTACAGCTTAACATGTAGGCACCCGCTGTAAAAGATCGGCAAAAGACGTCATCACCGGGGTTCGAACCAGCGATGCAAAAGAGAGTCTCGCTCATCAGCTCGCACAGTGCGCCAAGCCATCGCGCCACTGTATGGACTGAGATATTAGGCCGATTAACTAATACTTACAGCTTAACATGTAGGCACCCGCTGTAAAAGATCGGCAAAAGACGTCATCACCGGAGTTCGCACCAGCGATGCAAAAGAGAGTCTCGCTCATCAGCTCCTACAGTGCGCCAAGCCATCGCGCCACTGTATGGACTGAGATATTAGGCCGATTAACTAATACTTACAGCTTAACATGTAGGCACCCGCTGTAAAAAGATCGGCAAAAGACGTCATCACCGGGGTTCGAACCAGCGATGCAAAAGAGAGTCTCGCTCATCAGCTCGTACAGTGCGCCAAGCCATCGCGCCACTGTATGGACTGAGATATTAGGCCGAATAACTAATACTTACAGCTTAACATGTAGGCAACCGCTGTAAAAGATCGGCAAAAGACGTCATCACCGGGGTTCGAACCAGCGATGCAAAAGAGAGTCTCGCTCATCAGCTCGTACAGTGCGCCAAGCCATCGCGCCACTGTATGGACTGAGATATTAGGCCGATTAACTAATACTTACAGCTTAACATGTAGGCACCCGCTGTAAAAGATCGGCAAAAGACGTCATCACCGGGGTTCGAACCAGCGATGCAAAAGAGAGTCTCGCTCATCAGCTCGTACAGTGCGCCAAGCCATCGCGCCAATGTATGGACTGAGATATTAGGCCGATTAACTAATACTTACAGCTTAACATGTAGGCACCAGCTGTAAAAGATCGGCAAAAGACGTCATCACCGGGGTTCGAACCAGCGATGCAAAAGAGAGTCTCGCTCATCAGCTCGCACAATGCGCCAAGCCATCGCGCCACTGTATGGACTGAGATATTAGGCCGATTAACTAATACTTACAGCTCCCCATATAGGCACCCGCTGTAAAAGATCGGCAAAAGACGTTATCACCGTGGTTCGAACCAGCGATGCAAAAGAGAGTCTCGCTAATCAGCTCGTACAGTGCGCCAAGCCATCGCGCCACTGTATGGACTGAGATATTAGGCCGAATAACTAATACTTACAGCTTAACATGTAGGCAACCGCTGTAAAAGATCGGCAAAAGACGTCATCACCGGGGTTCGAACCAGCGATGCAAAAGAGAGTCTCGCTCATCAGCTCGTACAGTGCGCCAAGCCATCGCGCCAATGTATGGACTGAGATATTAGGCCGATTAACTAATACTTACAGCTTAACATGTAGGCACCAGCTGTAAAAGATCGGCAAAAGACGTCATCACCGGGGTTCGAACCAGCGATGCAAAAGAGAGTCTCGCTCATCAGCTCGCACAGTGCGCCAAGCCATCGCGCCACTGTATGGACTGAGATATTAGGCCGATTAACTAATACTTACAGCTCTCCATATAGGCACCCGCTGTAAAAGATCGGCAAAAGACGTCATCACCGGAGTTCGAACCAGCGATGCAAAAGAGAGTCTCTTTCATCAGCTCGTACAGTGCGCCAAGCCATCGCGCCACTGTATGGACTGAGATATTAGGCCGAATAACTAATACTTACAGCTTAACATGTAGGCACCCGCTGTAAAAGATCGGCAAAAGACGTCATCACCGGGATTCGAACCAGCGATGCAAAAGAGAGTCTCGCTCATCAGCTCGTACAGTGCGCCAAGCCATCGCGCCACTGTATGGACTGAGATATTAGGCCGAATAACTAATACTTTCAGCTCCCCATGTAGGCACCCGCTGTAAAAGATCGGCAAAAGACGTCATCACCGGGATTCGAACCAGCGATGCAAAAGAGAGTCTCGCTCATCAGCTCGTACAGTGCGCCAAGCCATCGCGCCAATGTATGGACTGAGATATTAGGCCGATTAACTAATACTTACAGCTTAACATGTAGGCACCAGCTGTAAAAGATCGGCAAAAGACGTCATCACCGGGGTTCGAACCAGCGATGCAAAAGAGAGTCTCGCTCATCAGCTCGCACAGTGCGCCAAGCCATCGCGCCACTGTATGGACTGAGATATTAGGCCGATTAACTAATACTTACAGCTCCCCATATAGGCACCCGCTGTAAAAGATCGGCAAAAGACGTTATCACCGTGGTTCGAACCAGCGATGCAAAAGAGAGTCTCGCTAATCAGCTCGTACAGTGCGCCAAGCCATCGCGCCACTGTATGGACTGAGATATTAGGCCGAATAACTAATACTTACAGCTTAACATGTAGGCAACCGCTGTAAAAGATCGGCAAAAGACGTCATCACCGGGATTCGAACCAGCGATGCAAAAGAGAGTCTCGCTCATCAGCTCGTACAGTGCGCCAAGCCATCGCGCCAATGTATGGACTGAGATATTAGGCCGATTAACTAATACTTACAGCTTAACATGTAGGCACCAGCTGTAAAAGATCGGCAAAAGACGTCATCACCGGGGTTCGAACCAGCGATGCAAAAGAGAGTCTCGCTCATCAGCTCGCACAGTGCGCCAAGCCATCGCGCCACTGTATGGACTGAGATATTAGGCCGATTAACTAATACTTACAGCTCCCCATATAGGCACCCGCTGTAAAAGATCGGCAAAAGACGTTATCACCGTGGTTCGAACCAGCGATGCAAAAGAGAGTCTCGCTAATCAGCTCGTACAGTGCGCCAAGCCATCGCGCCACTGTATGGACTGAGATATTAGGCCGAATAACTAATACTTACAGCTTAACATGTAGGCAACCGCTGTAAAAGATCGGCAAAAGACGTCATCACCGGGGTTCGAACCAGCGATGCAAAAGAGAGTCTCGCTCATCAGCTCGTACAGTGCGCCAAGCCATCGCGCCAATGTATGGACTGAGATATTAGGCCGAATAACTAATACTTACAGCTTAACATGTAGGCACCAGCTGTAAAAGATCGGCAAAAGACGTCATCACCGGGGTTCGAACCAGCGATGCAAAAGAGAGTCTCGCTCATCAGCTCGTACAGTGCGCCAAGCCATCGCGCCACTGTATGGACTGAGATATTAGGCCGATTAACTAATACTTACAGCTCCCCATATACGCACCCGCTGTAAAAGATCGGCAAAAGACGTCATCACCGGAGTTCGAACCAGCGATGCAAAAGAGAGTCTCGCTCATCAGCTCGTACAGTGCGCCAAGCCATCGCGCCACTGTATGGACTGAGATATTAGGCCGAATAACTAATACTTACAGCTTAACATGTAGGCACCCGCTGTAAAAGATCGGCAAAAGACGTCATCACCGGAGTTCGAACCAGCGATGCAAAAGAGAGTCTCTTTCATCAGCTCGTACAGTGCGCCAAGCCATCGCGCCACTGTATGGACTGAGATATTAGGCCGAATAACTAATACTTACAGCTTAACATGTAGGCACCCGCTGTAAAAGATCGGCAAAAGACGTCATCACCGGGATTCGAACCAGCGATGCAAAAGAGAGTCTCGCTCATCAGCTCGTACAGTGCGCCAAGCCATCGCGCCACTGTATGGACTGAGATATTAGGCCGAATAACTAATACTTACAGCTTAACATGTAGGCACCCGCTGTAAAAGATCGGCAAAAGACGTCATCACCGGGGTTCGAACCAGCGATGCAAAAGAGAGTCTCGCTCATCAGCTCGTACAGTGCGCCAAGCCATCGCGCCACTGTATGGACTGAGATATTAGGCCGATTAACTAATACTTACAGCTTAACATGTAGGCACCCGCTGTAAAAGATCGGCAAAAGACGTCATCACCGGGGTTCGAACCAGCGATGCAAAAGAGAGTCTCGCTCATCAGCTCGTACAGTGCGCCAAGCCATCGCGCCACTGTATGGACTGAGATATTAGGCCGATTAACTAATACTTACAGCTTAACATGTAGGCACCCGCTGTAAAAGATCGGCAAAAGACGTCAACACCGGAGTTCGAACCAGCGATGCAAAAGAGAGTCTCGCTCATCAGCTCGTACAGTGCGCCAAGCCATCGCGCCACTGTATGGACTGAGATATTAGGCCGATTAACTAATACTTACAGCTTAACATGTAGGCACCCGCTGTAAAAGATCGGCAAAAGACGTCATCACCGGGGTTCGAACCAGCGATGCAAAAGAGAGTCTCGCTCATCAGCTCGTACAGTGCGCCAAGCCATCGCGCCACTGTATGGACTGAGATATTAGGCCGATTAACTAATACTTACAGCTTAACATGTAGGCACCCGCTGTAAAAGATCGGCAAAAGACGTCATCACCGGGGTTCGAACCAGCGATGCAAAAGAGAGTCTCGCTCATCAGCTCGTACAGTGCGCCAAGCCATCGCGCCACTGTATGGACTGAGATATTAGGCCGATTAACTAATACTTACAGCTTAACATGTAGGCACCCGCTGTAAAAGATCGGCAAAAGACGTCATCACCGGGGTTCGAACCAGCGATGCAAAAGAGAGTCTCGCTCATCAGCTCGTACAGTGCGCCAAGCCATCGCGCCACTGTATGGACTGAGATATTAGGCCGATTAACTAATACTTACAGCTTAACATGTAGGCACCCGCTGTAAAAGATCGGCAAAAGACGTCATCACCGGGGTTCGAACCAGCGATGCAAAAGAGAGTCTCGCTCATCAGCTCGTACAGTGCGCCAAGCCATCGCGCCACTGTATGGACTGAGATATTAGGCCGATTAACTAATACTTACAGCTTAACATGTAGGCACCCGCTGTAAAAGATCGGCAAAAGACGTCATCACCGGGGTTCGAACCAGCGATGCAAAAGAGAGTCTCGCTCATCAGCTCGTACAGTGCGCCAAGCCATCGCGCCACTGTATGGACTGAGATATTAGGCCGATTAACTAATACTTACAGCTTAACATGTAGGCACCCGCTGTAAAAGATCGGCAAAAGACGTCATCACCGGGGTTCGAACCAGCGATGCAAAAGAGAGTCTCGCTCATCAGCTCGTACAGTGCGCCAAGCCATCGCGCCACTGTATGGACTGAGATATTAGGCCGATTAACTAATACTTACAGCTTAACATGTAGGCACCCGCTGTAAAAGATCGGCAAAAGACGTCATCACCGGGGTTCGAACCAGCGATGCAAAAGAGAGTCTCGCTAAGCAGCTCGTACAGTGCGCCAAGCCATCGCGCCACTGTATGGACTGAGATATTAGGCCGAATAACTAATACTTACAGCTTAACATGTAGGCAACCGCTGTAAAAGATCGGCAAAAGACGTCATCACCGGGGTTCGAACCAGCGATGCAAAAGAGAGTCTCGCTCATCAGCTCGTACAGTGCGCCAAGCCATCGCGCCAATGTATGGACTGAGATATTAGGCCGATTAACTAATACTTACAGCTTAACATGTAGGCACCAGCTGTAAAAGATCGGCAAAAGACGTCATCACCGGGGTTCGAACCAGCGATGCAAAAGAGAGTCTCGCTCATCAGCTCGCACAGTGCGCCAAGCCATCGCGCCACTGTATGGACTGAGATATTAGGCCGATTAACTAATACTTACAGCTTAACATGTAGGCACCCGCTGTAAAAAGATCGGCAAAAGACGTCATCACCGGGGTTCGAACCAGCGATGCAAAAGAGAGTCTCGCTCATCAGCTCGTACAGTGCGCCAAACCATCGCGCCACTGTATGGACTGAGATATTAGGCCGAATAACTAATACTTACAGCTTAACATGTAGGCACCAGCTGTAAAAAGATCGGCAAAAGACGTCATCACCGGGTTTCGAACCAGCGATGCAAAAGAGAGTCTCGCTCATCAGCTCGTACAGTGCGCCAAGCCATCGCGCCACTGTATGGACTGAGATATTAGGCCGATTAACTAATACTTACAGCTCCCCATGTAGGCACCAGCTGTAAAAAGATCGGCAAAAGACGTCATCACCGGGGTTTCGAACCAGCGATGCAAAAGAGAGTCTCGCTCATCAGCTCGTACAGTGCGCCAAGCCATCGCGCCACTGTATGGACTGAGATATTAGGCCGATTAACTAATACTTACAGCTCCCCATGTAGGCACCCGCTGTAAAAAGATCGGCAAAAGACGTCATCACCGGGGTTTCGAACCAGCGATGCAAAAGAGAGTCTCGCTCATCAGCTCGTACAGTGCGCCAAGCCATCGCGCCACTGTATGGACTGAGATATTAGGCCGATTAACTAATACTTACAGCTTAACATGTAGGCACCCGCTGTAAAAGATCGGCAAAAGACGTCATCACCGGGGTTCGAACCAGCGATGCAAAAGAGAGTCTCGCTCATCAGCTCGTACAGTGCGCCAAGCCATCGCGCCACTGTATGGACTGAGATATTAGGCCGAATAACTAATACTTACAGCTTAACATGTAGGCACCCGCTGTAAAAGATCGGCAAAAGACGTCATCACCGGGGTTCGAACCAGCGATGCAAAAGAGAGTCTCGCTCATCAGCTCGTACAGTGCGCCAAGCCATCGCGCCACTGTATGGACTGAGATATTAGGCCGATTAACTAATACTTACAGCTTAACATGTAGGCACCCGCTGTAAAAGATCGGCAAAAGACGTCATCACCGGGGTTCGAACCAGCGATGCAAAAGAGAGTCTCGCTCATCAGCTCGTACAGTGCGCCAAGCCATCGCGCCACTGTATGGACTGAGATATTAGGCCGATTAACTAATACTTACAGCTTAACATATAGGCACCCGCTGTAAAAGATCGGCAAAAGAGGTCATCACCGGGGTTCGAACCTGCGATGCAAAAGAGAGTCTCGCTCATCAGCTCGTACAGTGCGCCAAGCCATCGCGCCACTGTATGGACTGAGATATTAGGCCGAATAACTAATACTTACAGCTTAACATGTAGGCACCCGCTGTAAAAGATCGGCAAAAGACGTCATCACCGGGGTTCGAACCAGCGATGCAAAAGAGAGTCTCGCTCATCAGCTCGTACAGTGCGCCAAGCCATCGCGCCACTGTATGGACTGAGATATTAGGCCGATTAACTAATACTTACAGCTTAACATGTAGGCACCCGCTGTAAAAGATCGGCAAAAGACGTCATCACCGGGGTTCGAACCAGCGATGCAAAAGAGAGTCTCGCTCATCAGCTCGTACAGTGCGCCAAGCCATCGCGCCACTGTATGGACTGAGATATTAGGCCGATTAACTAATACTTACAGCTTAACATATAGGCACCCGCTGTAAAAGATCGGCAAAAGAGGTCATCACCGGGGTTCGAACCTGCGATGCAAAAGAGAGTCTCGCTCATCAGCTCGTACAGTGCGCCAAGCCATCGCGCCACTGTATGGACTGAGATATTAGGCCGATTAACTAATACTTACAGCTTAACATGTAGGCACCCGCTGTAAAAGATCGGCAAAGACGTCATCACCGGGGTTCGAACCAGCGATGCAAAAGAGAGTCTCGCTCATCAGCTCGTACAGTGCGCCAAGCCATCGCGCCACTGTATGGACTGAGATATTAGGCAGATTAACTAATACTTACAGCTTAACATGTAGGCACCCGCTGTAAAAGATCGGCAAAAGACGTCATCACCGGGGTTCGAACCAGCGATGCAAAAGAGAGTCTCGCTCATCAGCTCGTACAGTGCGCCAAGCCATCGCGCCACTGTATGGACTGAGATATTAGGCCGATTAACTAATACTTACAGCTTAACATGTAGGCACCCGCTGTAAAAGATCGGCAAAAGACGTCAACACCGGAGTTCGAACCAGCGATGCAAAAGAGAGTCTCGCTCATCAGCTCGTACAGTGCGCCAAGCCATCGCGCCACTGTATGAACTGAGATATTAGGCCGATTAACTAATACTTACAGCTTAACATGTAGGCACCCGCTGTAAAAGATCGGCAAAAGACGTCATCACCGGGGTTCGAACCAGCGATGCAAAAGAGAGTCTCGCTAAGCAGCTCGTACAGTGCGCCAAGCCATCGCGCCACTGTATGGACTGAGATATTAGGCCGAATAACTAATACTTACAGCTTAACATGTAGGCAACCGCTGTAAGAGATCGGCAAAAGACGTCATCACCGGGGTTCGAACCAGCGATGCAAAAGAGAGTCTCGCTCATCAGCTCGTACAGTGCGCCAAGCCATCGCGCCAATGTATGGACTGAGATATTAGGCCGAATAACTAATACTTACAGCTCCCCATGTAGGCACCAGCTGTAAAAGATCGGCAAAAGACGTCATCACCGGGGTTCGAACCAGCGATGCAAA
The DNA here is from genome assembly GCF_037975245.1 of Apostichopus japonicus. Classification (NCBI taxonomy): domain Eukaryota; kingdom Metazoa; phylum Echinodermata; class Holothuroidea; order Aspidochirotida; family Stichopodidae; genus Apostichopus; species Apostichopus japonicus. Next base: position 35,610,774 of record NC_092576.1, on the reverse strand, counting down.
AGAGAGTCTCGCTCATCAGCTCGTACAGTGCGCCAAGCCATCGCGCCAATGTATGGACTGAGATATTAGGCCGATTAACTAACACTTACAGCTTAACATGTAGGCACCAGCTGTAAAAGATCGGCAAAAGACGTCATCACCGGGGTTCGAACCAGCGATGCAAAAGAGAGTCTCGCTCATCAGCTCGCACAGTGCGCCAAGCCATCGCGCCACTGTATGGACTGAGATATTAGGCCGAATAACTAATACTTACAGCTTAACATGTAGGCACCCGCTGTAAAAAGATCGGCAAAAGACGTCATCACCGGGGTTCGAACCAGCGATGCAAAAGAGAGTCTCGCTCATCAGCTCGTACAGTGCGCCAAGCCATCGCGCCACTGTATGGACTGAGATATTAGGCCGAATAACTAATACTTACAGCTTAACATGTAGGCACCAGCTGTAAAAAGATCGGCAAAAGACGTCATCACCGGGTTTCGAACCAGCGATGCAAAAGAGAGTCTCGCTCATCAGCTCGTACAGTGCGCCAAGCCATCGCGCCACTGTATGGACTGAGATATTAGGCCGATTAACTAATACTTACAGCTCCCCATGTAGGCACCAGCTGTAAAAAGATCGGCAAAAGACGTCATCACCGGGGTTTCGAACCAGCGATGCAAAAGAGAGTCTCGCTCATCAGCTCGTACAGTGCGCCAAGCCATCGCGCCACTGTATGGACTGAGATATTAGGCCGATTAACTAATACTGACAGCTCCCCATGTAGGCACCCGCTGTAAAAAGATCGGCAAAAGACGTCATCACCGGGGTTTCGAACCAGCGATGCAAAAGAGAGTCTCGCTCATCAGCTCGTACAGTGCGCCAAGCCATCGCGCCACTGTATGGACTGAGATATTAGGCCGAATAACTAATACTTACAGCTCCCCATGTAGGCACCCGCTGTAAAAGATCGGCAAAAGACGTCATCACCGGGGTTCGAACCAGCGATGCAAAAGAGAGTCTCGCTCATCAGCTCGTACAGTGCGCCAAGCCATCGCGCCACTGTATGGACTGAGATATTAGGCCGAATAACTAATACTTACAGCTTAACATGTAGGCACCCGCTGTAAAAGATCGGCAAAAGACGTCATCACCGGGGTTCGAACCAGCGATGCAAAAGAGAGTCTCGCTCATCAGCTCGTACAGTGCGCCAAGCCATCGCGCCACTGTATGGACTGAGATATTAGGCCGATTAACTAATACTTACAGCTTAACATGTAGGCACCCGCTGTAAAAGATCGGCAAAAGACGTCATCACCGGGGTTCGAACCAGCGATGCAAAAGAGAGTCTCGCTCATCAGCTCGTACAGTGCGCCAAGCCATCGCGCCACTGTGTGGACTGAGATATTAGGCCGATTAACTAATACTTACAGCTTAACATATAGGCACCCGCTGTAAAAGATCGGCAAAAGACGTCATCACCGGAGTTCGAACCAGCGATGCAAAAGAGAGTCTCGCTCATCAGCTCGTACAGTGCGCCAAGCCATCGCGCCACTGTATGGACTGAGATATTAGGCCGATTAACTAATACTTACAGCTTAACATGTAGGCACCCGCTGTAAAAGATCGGCAAAAGAGGTCATCACCGGGGTTCGAACCAGCGATGCAAAAGAGAGTCTCGCTCATCAGCTCGTACAGTGCGCCAAGCCATCGCGCCACTGTATGGACTGAGATATTAGGCCGATTAACTAATACTTACAGCTTAACATGTAGGCACCCGCTGTAAAAGATCGGCAAAGACGTCATCACCGGGGTTCGAACCTGCGATGCAAAAGAGAGTCTCGCTCATCAGCTCGTACAGTGCGCCAAGCCATCGCGCCACTGTATGGACTGAGATATTAGGCAGATTAACTAATACTTACAGCTTAACATGTAGGCACCCGCTGTAAAAGATCGGCAAAAGACGTCATCACCGGGGTTCGAACCAGCGATGCAAAAGAGAGTCTCGCTCATCAGCTCGTACAGTGCGCCAAGCCATCGCGCCACTGTATGGACTGAGATATTAGGCCGAATAACTAATACTTACAGCTTAACATGTAGGCAACCGGTGTAAAAGATCGGCAAAAGACGTCATCACCGGGGTTCGAACCAGCGATGCAAAAGAGAGTCTCGCTCATCAGCTCGTACAGTGCGCCAAGCCATCGCGCCACTGTATGGACTGAGATATTAGGCCGAATAACTAATACTTACAGCTTAACATGTAGGCAACCGGTGTAAAAGATCGGCAAAAGACGTCATCACCGGGGTTCGAACCAGCGATGCAAAAGAGAGTCTCGCTCATCAGCTCGTACAGTGCGCCAAGCCATCGCGCCACTGTATGGACTGAGATATTAGGCCGATTAACTAATACTTACAGCTCCCCATGTAGGCACCCGCTGTAAAAGATCGGCAAAAGACGTCATCACCGGGGTTCGAACCAGCGATGCAAAAGAGAGTCTCGCTCATCAGCTCGCACAGTGCGCCAAGCCATCGCGCCACTGTATGGACTGAGATATTAAGCCGATTAACTAATACTTACAGCTCCCCATGTAGGCACCCGCTGTAAAAGATCGGCAAAAGACGTCATCACCGGGGTTCGAACCAGCGATGCAAAAAAGAGTCTCGCTCATCAGCTCGCACAGTGCGCCAAGCCATCGCGCCACTGTATGGACTGAGATATTAGGCCGATCAACTAATACTTACAGCTCTCCATGTAGGCACCCGCTGTAAAAGATCGGCAAAAGACGTCATCACCGGGGTTCGAACCAGCGATGCAAAAGAGAGTCTCGCTCATCAGCTCGTACAGTGCGCCAAGCCATCGCGCCACTGTATGGACTGAGATATTAGGCCGATTAACTAATACTTACAGCTCCCCATGTAGGCACCCGCTGTAAAAGATCGGCAAAAGACGTCATCACCGGGGTTCGAACCAGCGATGCAAAAGAGAGTCTCGCTCATCAGCTCGCACAGTGCGCCAAGCCATCGCGCCACTGTTTGGACTGAGATATTAGGCCGATTAACTAATACTTACAGCTCCCCATGTAGGCACCCGCTGTAAAAGATCGGCAAAAGACGTCATCACCGGGGTTCGAACCAGCGATGCAAAAGAGAGTCTCGCTCATCAGCTCGTACAGTGCGCCAAGCCATCGCGCCACTGTATGGACTGAGATATTAGGCCGATCAACTAATACTTACAGCTCCCCATGTTGACACCCGCTGTAAAAGATCGGCAAAAGACGTCATTACCGGGGTTCGAACCAGCGATGCAAAAGAGAGTCTCGCTCATCAGCTCGTACAGTGCGCCAAGTCATCGCGCCACTGTATGGACTGGGATATTAGGCCGATTAACTAATACTTACAGCTCCCCATGTAGGCACCCGCTGTAAAAGATCGGCAAAAGACGTCATCACCGGGGTTCGAACCAGCGATGCAAAAGAGAGTCTCGCTCATCAGCTCGTACAGTGCGCCAGGTCATCGCGCCACTGTATGGACTGGGATATTAGGCCGATTAACTAATACTTACAGCTCCCCATGTAGGCAGCCGCTGTAAAAGATCGGCAAAAGACGTCATCACCGGGGTTCGAACCAGCGATGCAAAAGAGAGTCTCGCTCATCAGCTCGTACAGTGCGCCAAGCCATCGCGCCACTGTATGGACTGGGATATTAGGCCGATTAACTAATACTTACAGCTCCCCATGTAGGCAGCCGCTGTAAAAGATCGGCAAAAGACGTCATCACCGGGGTTCGAACCAGCGATGCTAAAGAGAGTCTCGCTCATCAGCTCGTACAGTGCGCCAAGCCATCGCGCCAATGTATGGACTGAGATATTAGGCCGATTAACTAATACTTACAGCTCCCCATGAAGGCAGCCGCTGTAAAAGATCGGCAAAAGACGTCATCACCGGGGTTCGAACCAGCGATGCAAAAGAGAGTCTCGCTCATCAGCTCGTACAGTGCGCCAAGCCATCGCGCCACTGTATGGACTGAGATATTAGGCCGATTAGCTAATACTTACAGCTCCCCATGAAGGCAGCCGCTGTAAAAGATCGTCAAAAGACGTCATCACCGGGGTTCGAACCAGCGATGCAAAAGAGAGTCTCGCTCATCAGCTCGCACAGTGCGCCAAGCCATCGCGCCACTGTATGGACTGAGATATTAAGCCGATTAACTTATACTTACAGCTCACCATGTAGGCACCCGGTGTGAAAGATCGGAAAAGACGTCATCACCGGGGTTCGAACCAGCGATGCAAAAGAGAGTCTCGCTCATCAGCTCGCACAGTGCGCCAAGCCATCGCGCCACTGTATGGACTGAGATATTAGGCCGATTAACTAATACTTACAGCTCCCCATGTAGGCAGCAGCTGTAAAAGATCGGCAAAAGACGTCATCACCGGGGTTCGAACCAGCGATGCAAAAGAGAATCTCGCTCATCAGCTCGTACAGTGCGCCAAGCCATCGCACCACTGTATGGACTGAGATATTAGGCCGATTAACTCATACTTACAGCTCCCCATGTAGGCAGCCGCTGTAAAAGATCGGCAAAAGACGTCATCACCGGGGTTCGAACCAGCGATGCAAAAGAGAATCTCGCTCATCAGCTCGTACAGTGCGCCAAGCCATCGCGCCACTGTATGGACTGAGATATTAGGCCGATTAACTAATACTTACAGCTCCCCATATAGGCACCCGCTGTAAAAGATCGGCAAAAGACGTCATCACCGGGGTTCGAACCAGCGAGGCAAAAGAGAATCTCGCTCATCAGCTCGTACAGTGCGCCAAGCCATCGCGCCACTGTGTGGACTGAGGTATTAGGCCGATTAACTAATACTTTCAGCTCCCCATGTAGGCAGCCGCTGTCAAAGATCGGCAAAAGACGTCATCTCCGGGGTTCGAACCAGCGATGCAAAAGAGAGTCTCGCTCATCAGCTCGTACAGTGCGCCAAGCCATCGCGCCACTGTGTGGACTGAGATATTAGGCCGATTAACTCATACTTACAGCTCCCCATGTAGACACCCGCTGTAAAAGATCGGCAAAAGACGTCATCACCGGGGTTCGAACCAGCGATGCATAAGAGAGTCTCGCTCATCAGCTCGTACAGTGCGCCAAGCCATCGCGCCACTATATGGACTGAGATATTAGGCCGATTAACTCATACTTACAGCTCCCCATGTAGGCACCCGCTGTAAAAGATCGGCAAAAGACGTCATCACCGAGGTTCGAACCAGCGATGCAAAAGAGAGTTTCGCTCATCAGCTCGTACAGTGCGCCAAGCCATCGCGCCACTGTGTGGACTGAGATATTAGGCCGATTAACTCATACTTACAGCTCCCCATGTAGGCACCCGCTGTAAAAGATCGGCAAAAGACGTCATCACCGGGGTTCGAACCAGCGATGCAAAAGAGAGTCTCGCTCATCAGCTCGTACAGTGCGCCAAGCCATCGCGCCACTGTATGGACTGAGATGTTAGGCCGATTAACTCATACTTACAGCTCCCCATGAAGGCACCCGCTGTAAAAGATCGGCAAAAGACGTCATCACCGGGGTTCGAACCAGCGATGCAAAAGAGAGTCTCGCTCATCAGCTCGTACAGTGCGCCAAGCCATCGCGCCACTGTATGGACTGAGATATTAAGCCGATTAACTAATACTTACAGCTCCTCATGTAGGCACCCGCTGTAAAAGATCGGCAAAAGACGTCATCACAGGGGTTCGAACCAGCGATGCAAAAGAGAGTCTCGCTCATCAGCTCGCACAGTGCGCCAAGCCATCGCGCCACTGTATGGACTGAGATGTTAGGCCGATTAACTAATACTTACAGCTCCCCATGTAGGCACCCGCTGTAAAAGATCGGCAAAAGACGTCATCACCGGGGTTCGAACCAGCGATGCAAAAGAGAGTCTCGCTCATCAGCGCGTACAGTGCGCCAAGCCATCGCGCCACTGTATGGACTGGGATATTAGGCCGATTAACTAATACTTACAGCTCCCCATGTAGGCACCCGCTGTAAAAGATCGGCAAAAGACGTCATCACCGGGGTTCGAACCAGCGATGCTAAAGAGAGTCTCGCTCATCAGCTCGTACAGGGCGCCAAGCCATCGCGCCACTGTATGGACTGAGATATTAGGCCGATTAACTAATACTTACAGCTCCCCATGAAGGCAGCCGCTGTAAAAGATCGGCAAAAGACGTCATCACCGGGGTTCGAACCAGCGATGCAAAAGAGAGTCTCGCTCATCAGCGCGTACAGTGCGCCAAGCCATCGCGCCACTGTATGGACTGAGATATTAAGCCGATCAACTAATACTTACAGCTCTCCATGTAGGCACCCGCTGTAAAAGATCGGCAAAAGACGTCATCACCGGGGTTCGAACCAGCGATGCAAAAGAGAGTCTCGCTCATCAGCTCGTACAGGGCGCCAAGCCATCGCGCCACTGTATGGACTGAGATATTAAGCCGATTAACTAATACTTACAGCTCCCCATGAAGGCAGCCGCTGTAAAAGATCGTCAAAAGACGTCATCACCGGGGTTCGAACCAGCGATGCAAAAGAGAGTCTCGCTCATCAGCTCGTACAGTGCGCCAAGCCATCGCGCCACTGTATGGACTGAGATATTAAGCCGATCAACTAATACTTACAGCTCTCCATGTAGGCACCCGCTGTAAAAGATCGGCAAAAGACGTCATCACCGGGGTTCGAACCAGCGATGCAAAAGAGAGTCTCGCTCATCAGCTCGTACAGTGCGCCAAGCCATCGCGCCACTGTATGGACTGAGATATTAGGCCGATTAACTAATACTTACAGCTCCCCATGTAGGCACCCGCTGTAAAAGATCGGCAAAAGACGTCATCACCGGGGTTCGAACCAGCGATGCAAAAGAGAGTCTCGCTCATCAGCTCGCACAGTGCGCCAAGCCATCGCGCCACTGTTTGGACTGAGATATTAGGCCGATTAACTAATACTTACAGCTCCCCATGTAGGCACCCGCTGTAAAAGATCGGCAAAAGACGTCATCACCGGGGTTCGAACCAGCGATGCAAAAGAGAGTCTCGCTCATCAGCTCGTACAGTGCGCCAAGCCATCGCGCCACTGTATGGACTGAGATATTAGGCCGATCAACTAATACTTACAGCTCCCCATGTTGACACCCGCTGTAAAAGATCGGCAAAAGACGTCATTACCGGGGTTCGAACCAGCGATGCAAAAGAGAGTCTCGCTCATCAGCTCGTACAGTGCGCCAAGTCATCGCGCCACTGTATGGACTGGGATATTAGGCCGATTAACTAATACTTACAGCTCCCCATGTAGGCACCCGCTGTAAAAGATCGGCAAAAGACGTCATCACCGGGGTTCGAACCAGCGATGCAAAAGAGAGTCTCGCTCATCAGCTCGTACAGTGCGCCAGGTCATCGCGCCACTGTATGGACTGGGATATTAGGCCGATTAACTAATACTTACAGCTCCCCATGTAGGCAGCCGCTGTAAAAGATCGGCAAAAGACGTCATCACCGGGGTTCGAACCAGCGATGCAAAAGAGAGTCTCGCTCATCAGCTCGTACAGTGCGCCAAGCCATCGCGCCACTGTATGGACTGGGATATTAGGCCGATTAACTAATACTTACAGCTCCCCATGTAGGCAGCCGCTGTAAAAGATCGGCAAAAGACGTCATCACCGGGGTTCGAACCAGCGATGCTAAAGAGAGTCTCGCTCATCAGCTCGTACAGTGCGCCAAGCCATCGCGCCACTGTATGGACTGAGATATTAGGCCGATTAACTAATACTTACAGCTCCCCATGAAGGCAGCCGCTGTAAAAGATCGGCAAAAGACGTCATCACCGGGGTTCGAACCAGCGATGCAAAAGAGAGTCTCGCTCATCAGCTCGTACAGTGCGCCAAGCCATCGCGCCACTGTATGGACTGAGATATTAGGCCGATTAGCTAATACTTACAGCTCCCCATGAAGGCAGCCGCTGTAAAAGATCGGCAAAAGACGTCATCACCGGGGTTCGAACCAGCGATGCAAAAGAGAGTCTCGCTCATCAGCTCGTACAGTGCGCCAAGCCATCGCGCCACTGTATGGACTGAGATATTAGGCCGATTAGCTAATACTTACAGCTCCCCATGAAGGCAGCCGCTGTAAAAGATCGTCAAAAGACGTCATCACCGGGGTTCGAACCAGCGATGCAAAAGAGAGTCTCGCTCATCAGCTCGTACAGTGCGCCAAGCCATCGCGCCACTGTATGGACTGAGATATTACGCCGATTAACTTATACTTACAGCTCACCATGTAGGCACCCGGTGTGAAAGATCGGCAAAAGACGTCATCACCGGGGTTCGAACCAGCGATGCAAAAGAGAGTCTCGCTCATCAGCTCGCACAGTGCGCCAAGCCATCGCGCCACTGTATGGACTGAGATATTAGGCCGATTAACTAATACTTACAGCTCCCCATGTAGGCAGCAGCTGTAAAAGATCGGCAAAAGACGTCATCACCGGGGTTCGAACCAGCGATGCAAAAGAGAATCTCGCTCATCAGCTCGTACAGTGCGCCAAGCCATCGCACCACTGTATGGACTGAGATATTAGGCCGATTAACTCATACTTACAGCTCCCCATGTAGGCAGCCGCTGTAAAAGATCGGCAAAAGACGTCATCACCGGGGTTCGAACCAGCGATGCAAAAGAGAATCTCGCTCATCAGCTCGTACAGTGCGCCAAGCCATCGCGCCACTGTATGGACTGAGATATTAGGCCGATTAACTAATACTTACAGCTCCCCATATAGGCACCCGCTGTAAAAGATCGGCAAAAGACGTCATCACCGGGGTTCGAACCAGCGAGGCAAAAGAGAATCTCGCTCATCAGCTCGTACAGTGCGCCAAGCCATCGCGCCACTGTGTGGACTGAGGTATTAGGCCGATTAACTAATACTTTCAGCTCCCCATGTAGGCAGCCGCTGTCAAAGATCGGCAAAAGACGTCATCTCCGGGGTTCGAACCAGCGATGCAAAAGAGAGTCTCGCTCATCAGCTCGTACAGTGCGCCAAGCCATCGCGCCACTGTATGGACTGAGATATTAGGCCGATTAACTAATACTTACAGCTCCCCATGTCGGCACCCGCTGTAAAAGATCGGCAAAAGACGTCATCACCGGTGTTCGAACCAGCGATGCAAAAGAGAGTCTCGCTCATCAGCTCGTACAGTGCGCCAAGCCATCGCGCCACTGTATGGACTGAGATATTAGGCCGATTAACTAATACTTACAGCTCCCCATGTAGGCACCCGCTGTAAAAGATCGGCAAAAGACGTCATCACCGTGGTTCGATCCAGCGATGCAAAAGAGAGTCTCGCTCATCAGCTCGTACAGTGCGCCAAGCCATCGCGCCACTGTATGGACTGAATTATTAGGCCGATTAACTAATACTTACAGCTCTCCATGTAGGCACCCGCTGTAAAAGATCGGCAAAAGACGTCATCACCGGGGTTCGAACCAGCGATGCAAAAGAGAGTCTCGCTCATCAGCTCGGACAGTGCGCCAAGCCATCGCGCCAACGACTGAGATATTAGGCCGATCAACTAATACTTACAGCTCCCCATGTAGGCACCCGCTGTAAAAGATCGGCAAAAGACGTCATCACCGGGGTTCGAACCAGCGATGCAAAAGAGAGTCTCGCTCATCAGCTCGAACAGTGCGCCAAGCCATCGCGCCACTGTGTGGACTGAGATATTAGGCCGATTAACTAATACTTTCAGCTCCCCATGTAGGCACCCGCTGTAAAAGATCGGCAAAAGACGTCATCACCCTGGTTCGAACCAGCGATGCAAAAGAGAGTCTCGCTCATCAGCTCGGACAGTGCGCCAAGCCATCGCGCCACTGTGTGGACTGAGATATTAGGCCGATTAACTAATACTTTCAGCTCCCCATGTAGGCACCCGCTGTAAAAGATCGGCAAAAGACGTCATCACCCTGGTTCGAACCAGCGATGCAAAAGAGAGTCTCGCTCATCAGCTCGGACAGTGCGCCAAGCCATCGCGCCACTGTATGGACTGAGATATTAGGCCGATTAACTAATACTTTCAGCTCCCCATGTAGGCACCCGCTGTAAAAGATCGGCAAAAGACGTCATCACCCTGGTTCGAACCAGCGATGCAAAAGAGAGTCTCGCTCATCAGCTCGGACAGTGCGCCAAGCCATCGCGCCACTGTATGGACTGAGATATTAGGCCGATTATCTAATACTTACAGCTCCCCATGTAGGCAGCCGCTGTAAAAGATCGGCAAAAGACGTCATCACCGGGGTTCGAACCAGCGATGCAAAAGAGAGTCTCGCTCATCAGCTCGCACAGTGCGCCAAGCCATCGCGGCACTGTATGGACTGAGATATTAGGCCGATTAACTAATACTTACAGCTCCCCATATAGGCACCCGCTGTAAAAAGATCGGCAATAGACGTCATCACCGGGGTTCGAACCAGCGATGCAAAGAGAGTCTCGCTCATCAGCTCGTACAGTGCGCCAAGCCATCGCGCCACTGTATGGACTGAGATATTAAGCCGATTAGCTAATACTTACAGCTCCTCATGTAAGCACCCGCTGTAAAAGATCGGCAAAAGACGTCATCACCGGTGTTCGAACCGGCGATGCAAAAGAGAGTCTCGCTCATCAGCTCGAACAGTGCGCCAAGCCATCGCGCCACTGTATGGACTGAGATGTTAGGCAGATTAACTAATAGTTACAGCTCCCCATGTAAGCACTCGCTGTAAAAGATCGGCAAAAGACGTCATCACCGGGGTTCGAACCAGCGATGCAAAAGAGAGTCTCGCTCATCAGCTCGTACAGTGCGCCAAGCCATCGCGCCACTGTATGGACTGAGATATTAGGCCGTTTAACTAATACTTACAGCTCCCCATGTATGTACCCGCTGTAAAAGATCGGCAAAAGACGTCATCACCGGGGTTCGAACCAGCGATGCAAAAGAGAGTCTCGCTCATCAGCTCGTACAGTGCGCCAAGCCATCGCGCCACTGTATGGACTGAGATATTAGGCCGTTTAACTAATACTTACAGCTCCCCATGTATGTACCCGCTGTAAAAGATCGGCAAAAGACGTCATCACCGGGGTTCGAACCAGCGATGCAAAAGAGAGTCTCGCTCATCAGCTCGTACAGTGCGCCAAGCCATCGCGCCACTGTATGGACTGAGATATTACGCCGATTAACTAATTCTTACAGCTTCCCATGTATGTACCCGCTGTAAAAGATCGGCAAAAGACGTCATCACCGGGGTTCGAACCAGCGATGCAAAAGAGAGTCTCGCTCATCAGCTCGTACAGTGCGCCAAGCCATCGCGCCACTGTATGGACTGAGATATTAGGCCGTTTAACTAATACTTACAGCTCCCCATGTATGTACCCGCTGTAAAAGATCGGCAAAAGACGTCATCACCGGGGTTCGAACCAGCGATGCAAAAGAGAGTCTCGCTCATCAGCTCGTACAGTGCGCCAAGCCATCGCGCCGCTGTATGGACTGAGATATTACGCCGTTTAACTAATTCTTACAGCTTCCCATGTATGTAAACGCTGTAAAAGATCGGCAAAAGACGTCATCACCGGGGTTCGAACCAGCGATGCAAAAGAGAGTCTCGCTCATCAGCTCGTACAGTGCGCCAAGCCATCGCACCACTGTATGGACTGAGATATTAGGCCGTTTAACTAATACTAACAGCTCCCCATGTATGTACCCGCTGTAAAAGATCGGCAAAAGACGTCATCACCGGGGTTCGAACCAGCGATGCAAAAGAGAGTCTCGCTCATCAGCTCGTACAGTGCGCCAAGCCATCGCGCCGCTGTATGGACTGAGATATTACGCCGATTAACTAATACTTACAGCTCCCCATGTAGGTACCCGCTGTAAAAGATCGGCAAAAGACGTCATCACCGGGGTTCGAACCTGCGATGCAAAAGAGAGTCTCGCTCATCAGCTCGTACAGTGCGCCAAGCCATCGCGCCGCTGTATGGACTGAGATATTAGGCCGATTAAAAACTACTTACAGCTCCCCATGTAGGCACCCGCTGAAAAAGATCGGCAAAAGACGTCATCACCGGGATTCGAACCAGCGATGCAAAAGAGAGTCTCGCTCATCAGCTCGTACAGTGCGCCAAGCCATCGCGCCACTGTATGGACTGAGATATTAGGCCGATTAAAAACTACTTACAGCTCCCCATGTATGTACCCGCTGTAAAAGATCGGCAAAAGACGTCATCACCGGGGTTCGAACCAGCGATGCAAAAGAGAGTCTCGCTCATCAGCTCGCACAATGCGCCAAGCCATCGCGCCACTGTATGGACTGAGATATTAGGCCGATTAACTAATACTTACAGCTACCCATGTAGGCACTCGCTGTAAAAAGATCTTCAAAAGACGTCATCACTGGGGTTCGAACCAGCGATGCAAAAGAGAGTCTCGCACATCAGCTCGTACAGTGCGCCAAGCCATCGCGCCACTGTATGGACTGAGATATTAGGCCGATTAACTAATACTTACAGCTACCCATGTAGGCACCCGCTGTAAAAGATCGGCAAAAGACGTCATCACCGGGGTTCGAACCAGCGATGCAAAAGAGAGTCTCGCTCATCAGCTCGCACAGTGCGCCAAGCCATCGCGCCACTGTATGGACTGAGATATTAGGCCGATTAACTAATACTTACAGCTCCCCATGTAGGCACCCGCTTTAAAAGATCGGCAAAAGACGTCATCACCGGGGTTCGAACCAGCGATGCAAAAGAGAGTCTCGCTCATCAGCTCGTACAGTGCGCCAAGCCATCGCGCCACTGTATGGACTGAGATATTACGCCGATTAACTAATTCTTACAGCTTCCCATGTATGTACCCGCTGTAAAAGATCGGCAAAAGACGTCATCACCGGGGTTCGAACCAGCGATGCAAAAGAGAGTCTCGCTCATCAGCTCGTACAGTGCGCCAAGCCATCGCGCCACTGTATGGACTGAGATATTAGGCCGTTTAACTAATACTTACAGCTCCCCATGTATGTACCCGCTGTAAAAGATCGGCAAAAGACGTCATCACCGGGGTTCGAACCAGCGATGCAAAAGAGAGTCTCGCTCATCAGCTCGTACAGTGCGCCAAGCCATCGCGCCACTGTATGGACTGAGATATTAGGCCGTTTAACTAATACTTACAGCTCCCCATGTATGTACCCGCTGTAAAAGATCGGCAAAAGACGTCATCACCGGGGTTCGAACCAGCGATGCAAAAGAGAGTCTCGCTCATCAGCTCGTACAGTGCGCCAAGACATCGCGCCACTGTATGGACTGAGATATTAGGCCGTTTAACTAATACTTACAGCTCCCCATGTATGTACCCGCTGTAAAAGATCGGCAAAAGACGTCATCACCGGGGTTCGAACCAGCGATGCAAAAGAGAGTCTCGCTCATCAGCTCGTACAGTGCGCCAAGCCATCGCGCCGCTGTATGGACTGAGATATTACGCCGATTAACTAATACTTACAGCTCCCCATGTAGGTACCCGCTGTAAAAGATCGGCAAAAGACGTCATCACCGGGGTTCGAACCTGCGATGCAAAAGAGAGTCTCGCTCATCAGCTCGTACAGTGCGCCAAGCCATCGCGCCGCTGTATGGACTGAGATATTAGGCCGATTAAAAACTACTTACAGCTCCCCATGTATGTACCCGCTGTAAAAGATCGGCAAAAGACGTCATCACCGGGGTTCGAACCAGCGATGCAAAAGAGAGTCTCGCTCATCAGCTCGCACAATGCGCCAAGCCATCGCGCCACTGTATGGACTGAGATATTAGGCCGATTAACTAATACTTACAGCTACCCATGTAGGCACCCGCTGTAAAAAGATCTTCAAAAGACGTCATCACTGGGGTTCGAACCAGCGATGCAAAAGAGAGTCTCGCACATCAGCTCGTACAGTGCGCCAAGCCATCGCGCCACTGTATGGACTGAGATATTAGGCCGATTAACTAATACTTACAGCTACCCATGTAGGCACCCGCTGTAAAAGATCGGCAAAAGACGTCATCACCGGGGTTCGAACCAGCGATGCAAAAGAGAGTCTCGCTCATCAGCTCGCACAGTGCGCCAAGCCATCGCGCCACTGTATGGACTGAGATATTAGGCCGATTAACTAATACTTACAGCTCCCCATGTAGGCACCCGCTTTAAAAGATCGGCAAAAGACGTCATCACCGGGGTTCGAACCAGCGATGCAAAAGAGAGTCTCGCTCATCAGCTCGTACAGTGCGCCAAGCCATCGCGCCACTGTATGGACTGAGATATTACGCCGATTAACTAATTCTTACAGCTTCCCATGTATGTACCCGCTGTAAAAGATCGGCAAAAGACGTCATCACCGGGGTTCGAACCAGCGATGCAAAAGAGAGTCTCGCTCATCAGCTCGTACAGTGCGCCAAGCCATCGCGCCACTGTATGGACTGAGATATTAGGCCGTTTAACTAATACTTACAGCTCCCCATGTATGTACCCGCTGTAAAAGATCGGCAAAAGACGTCATCACCGGGGTTCGAACCAGCGATGCAAAAGAGAGTCTCGCTCATCAGCTCGTACAGTGCGCCAAGCCATCGCGCCACTGTATGGACTGAGATATTAGGCCGTTTAACTAATACTTACAGCTCCCCATGTATGTACCCGCTGTAAAAGATCGGCAAAAGACGTCATCACCGGGGTTCGAACCAGCGATGCAAAAGAGAGTCTCGCTCATCAGCTCGTACAGTGCGCCAAGCCATCGCGCCACTGTATGGACTGAGATATTACGCCGATTAACTAATTCTTACAGCTTCCCATGTATGTACCCGCTGTAAAAGATCGGCAAAAGACGTCATCACCGGGGTTCGAACCAGCGATGCAAAAGAGAGTCTCGCTCATCAGCTCGTACAGTGCGCCAAGCCATCGCGCCACTGTATGGACTGAGATATTAGGCCGTTTAACTAATACTTACAGCTCCCCATGTATGTACCCGCTGTAAAAGATCGGCAAAAGACGTCATCACCGGGGTTCGAACCAGCGATGCAAAAGAGAGTCTCGCTCATCAGCTCGTACAGTGCGCCAAGCCATCGCGCCGCTGTATGGACTGAGATATTACGCCGATTAACTAATACTTACAGCTCCCCATGTATGTACCCGCTGTAAAAGATCGGCAAAAGACGTCATCACCGGGGTTCGAACCTGCGATGCAAAAGAGAGTCTCGCTCATCAGCTCGTACAGTGCGCCAAGCCATCGCGCCGCTGTATGGACTGAGATATTAGGCCGATTAAAAACTACTTACAGCTCCCCATGTAGGCACCCGCTGAAAAAGATCGGCAAAAGACGTCATCACCGGGGTTCGAACCAGCGATGCAAAAGAGAGTCTCGCTCATCAGCTCGTACAGTGCGCCAAGCCATCGCGCCACTGTATGGACTGAGATATTAGGCCGATTAAAAACTACTTACAGCTCCCCATGTATGTACCCGCTGTAAAAGATCGGCAAAAGACGTCATCACCGGGGTTCGAACCAGCGATGCAAAAGAGAGTCTCGCTAATCAGCTCGCACAATGCGCCAAGCCATCGCGCCACTGTATGGACTGAGATATTAGGCCGATTAACTAATACTTACAGCTACCCATGTAGGTACCCGCTGTAAAAAGATCTTCAAAAGACGTCATCACTGGGGTTCGAACCAGCGATGCAAAAGAGAGTCTCGCTCATCAGCTCGTACAGTGCGCCAAGCCATCGCGCCACTGTATGGACTGAGATATTAGGCCGATTAACTAATACTTACAGCTCCCCATATAGGCACCCGCTGTAAAAGATCGGCAAAAGACGTCATCACCGGGGTTCGAACCAGCGATGCAAAAGAGGGTCTCGCTCATCACCTCGTACAGTGCCCCAAGCCATCGCGCCACTGTATGGACTGAGATATTACGCCGATTAACTAATACTTACAGCTCCCCATATAGGCACCCGCTGTAAAAAGATCGGCAAAAGACGTCATCAACGGGGTTCGAACCAGCGATGCAAAAGAGGGTCTCGCTTATCAGCTCGTACAGTGCGCCAAGCCATCGCGCCACTGTATGGACTGAGATATTAGGCCGATTAACTAATACTTACAGCTCCCCATATAGGCACCCGCTGTAAAAAGATCGGCAAAAGACGTCATCACCGGGGTTCGAACCAGCGATGCAAAAGAGAGTCTCGCTCATCAGCTCGTACAGTGCGCCAAGCCATCGCGCCACTGTATGGACTGAGATATTAGGCCGATTAAAAACTACTTACAGCTCCCCATGTATGTACCCGCTGTAAAAGATCGGCAAAAGACGTCATCACCGGGGTTCGAACCAGCGATGCAAAAGAGAGTCTCGCTAATCAGCTCGCACAATGCGCCAAGCCATCGCGCCACTGTATGGACTGAGATATTAGGCCGATTAACTAATACTTACAGCTACCCATGTAGGCACCCGCTGTAAAAAGATCTTCAAAAGACGTCATCACTGGGGTTCGAACCAGCGATGCAAAAGAGAGTCTCGCTCATCAGCTCGTACAGTGCGCCAAGCCATCGCGCCACTGTATGGACTGAGATATTAGGCCGATTAACTAATACTTACAGCTCCCCATATAGGCACCCGCTGTAAAAGATCGGCAAAAGACGTCATCACCGGGGTTCGAACCAGCGATGCAAAAGAGGGTCTCGCTCATCACCTCGTACAGTGCCCCAAGCCATCGCGCCACTGTATGGACTGAGATATTACGCCGATTAACTAATACTTACAGCTCCCCATATAGGCACCCGCTGTAAAAAGATCGGCAAAAGACGTCATCAACGGGGTTCGAACCAGCGATGCAAAAGAGGGTCTCGCTTATCAGCTCGTACAGTGCGCCAAGCCATCGCGCCACTGTATGGACTGAGATATTAGGCCGATTAACTAATACTTACAGCTCCCCATATAGGCACCCGCTGTAAAAAGATCGGCAAAAGACGTCATCACCGGGGTTCGAACCAGCAATGCAAAAGAGGGTCTCGCTCATCAGCTCGTACAGTGCGCCTAGCCATCGCGCCACTGTATGGACTGAGATATTAGGCCGATTAACTAATACTTACAGCTCCCCATATAGGCACCCGCTGTAAAAAGATCGGCAATAGACGTCATCACCGGGGTTCGAACCAGCGATGCAAAAGAGAGTCTCGCTCATCACCTCGTACAGTGCGCCAAGCCATCGCGCCACTGTATGGACTGAGATATTACGCCGATTAACTAATTCTTACAGCTTCCCATGTATGTACCCGCTGTAAAAGATCGGCAAAAGACGTCATCACCGGGGTTCGAACCAGCGATGCAAAAGAGAGTCTCGCTCATCAGCTCGTACAGTGCGCCAAGCCATCGCGCCACTGTATGGACTGAGATATTAGGCCGATTAACTAATACTTACAGCTCTCCATGTAGGCACCCGCTATAAAAGATCGGCAAAAGACGTCATCACCGGGGTTCGAACCAGCGATGCAAAAGAGAGTCTCGCTCATCAGCTCGTACAGTGCGCAAAGCCATCGCGCCACTGTATGGACTGAGATATTAAGCCGATTAGCTAATACTTACAGCTCCTCATGTAAGCACCCGCTGTAAAAGATCGGCAAAAGACGTCATCACCGGTGTTCGAACCGGCGATGCAAAAGAGAGTCTCGCTCATCAGCTCGAACAGTGCGCCAAGCCATCGCGCCACTGTATGGACTGAGATGTTAGGCAGATTAACTAATAGTTACAGCTCCCCATGTAAGCACTCGCTGTAAAAGATCGGCAAAAGACGTCATCACCGGGGTTCGAACCAGCGATGCAAAAGAGAGTCTCGCTCATCAGCTCGTACAGTGCGCCAAGCCATCGCGCCACTGTATGGACTGAGATGTTAGGCCGATTAACTAATACTTACAGCTCCCCATGTAAGCACCCGCTGTAAAAAATCGGCAAAAGACGTCATCACCGGGGTTCGAACCAGCGATGCAAAAGAGAGTCTCGCTCATCAGCTCGTACAGTGCGCCAAGCCATCGCGCCACTGTATGGACTGAGATATTACGCCGATTAACTAATTTTTACAGCTTCCCATGTATGTACCCGCTGTAAAAGATCGGCAAAAGACGTCATCACCGGGGTTCGAACCAGCGATGCAAAAGAGAGTCTCGCTCATCAGCTCGTACAGTGCGCCAAGCCATCGCGCCACTGTATGGACTGGGATATAACGCCGATTAACTAATACTTACAGCTCCCCATGTAGGCACCCGCTGTTAAAGATCGGCAAAAGACGTCATCACCGGGGTTCGAACCAGCGATGCAAAAGAGAGTCTCGCTCATCAGCTCGTACAGTGCGCCAAGCCATCGCGCCACTGTATGGACTGAGATATTACGCCGATTAACTAATTCTTACAGCTTCCCATGTATGTACCCGCTGTAAAAGATCGGCAAAAGACGTCATCACCGGGGTTCGAACCAGCGATGCAAAAGAGAGTCTCGCTCATCAGCTCGTACAGTGCGCCAAGCCATCGCGCCACTGTATGGACTGAGATATTACGCCGATTAACTAATTCTTACAGCTTCCCATGTATGTACCCGCTGTAAAAGATCGGCAAAAGACGTCATCACCGGGGTTCGAACCAGCGATGCAAAAGAGAGTCTCGCTCATCAGCTCGTACAGTGCGCCAAGCCATCGCGCCACTGTATGGACTGAGATATTAGGCCGATTAACTAATACTTACAGCTCTCCATGTAGGCACCCGCTATAAAAGATCGGCAAAAGACGTCATCACCGGGGTTAGAACCAGCGATGCAAAAGAGAGTCTCGCTCATCAGCTCGGACAGTGCGCCAAGCCATCGCGCCACTGTATGGACTGAGATATTAGGCCGATTAACTAATACTTTCAGCTCTCCATGTATGTACCCGCTGTAAAAGATCGGCAAAAGACGTCATCACCGGGGTTCGAACCAGCGATGCAAAAGAGAGTCTCGCTCATCAGCTCGTACAGTGCGCCAAGCCATCGCGCCACTGTATGGACTGAGATATTAGGCCATTTAACTAATACTTACAGCTCCCCATGTATGTACCCGCTGTAAAAGATCGGCAAAAGACGTCATCACCGGGGTTCGAACCAGCGATGCAAAAGAGAGTCTCGCTCATCAGCTCGTACAGTGCGCCAAGCCATCGCGCCGCTGTATGGACTGAGATATTACGCCGATTAACTAATTCTTACAGCTTCCCATGTATGTAACCGCTGTAAAAGATCGGCAAAAGACGTCATCACCGGGGTTCGAACCAGCGATGCAAAAGAGAGTCTCGCTCATCAGCTCGTACAGTGAGCCAAGCCATCGCGCCACTGTATGGACTGAGATATTAGGCCGTTTAACTAATACTTACAGCTCCCGATGTATGTACCCGCTGTAAAAGATCGGCAAAAGACGTCATCACCGGGGTTCGAACCAGCGATGCAAAAGAGAGTCTCGCTCATCAGCTCGTACAGTGCGCCAAGCCATCGCGCCACTGTATGGACTGAGATATTACGCCGATTAACTAATACTTACAGCTCCCCATGTAGGTACCCGCTGTAAAAGATCGGCAAAAGACGTCATCACCGGGGTTCGAAACTGCGATGCAAAAGAGAGTCTCGCTCATCAGCTCGTACAGTGCGCCAAGCCACCGCGCCGCTGTATGGACAGAGATATAACGCCGATTAAAAACGACTTACAGCTCCCCATGTAGGCACCCGCTGAAAAAGATCGGCAAAAGACGTCATCACCGGGGTTCGAACCAGCGATGCAAAAGAGAGTCTCGCTCATCAGCTCGTACAGTGCGCCAAGCCATCGCGCCACTGTATGTACTGAGATATTAGGCCGATTAACTAATACTTACAGCTCCCCATGTATGTACCCGCTGTAAAAGATCGGCAAAAATCGTCATCACCGGGGTTCGAACCAGCGATGCAAAAGAGAGTCTCGCACATCAGCTCGCACAGTGCGCCAAGACATCGATCCACTGTATGGACTGAGATATTAGGCCGATTAAAAACTACTTACAGCTCCCCATGTAGGCACCCGCTGTAAAAGATCGGCAAAAGACGTCATCACCGGGGTTCGAACCAGCGATGCAAAAGAGAATCTCGCACATCAGCTCGTACAGTGCGCCAAGCCATCGCGCCACTGTATGGACTGAGATATTAGGCCGATTAACTAATACTTACAGCTCCCCATGTAGGCACCCGCTGTAAAATATCGGCAAAAGACGTCATCACCGGGGTTCGAACCAGCGATGCAAAAGAGAGTCTCGCACATCAGCTCGTACAGTGCGCCAAGCCATCGCGCCACTGTATGGACTGAGATATTAGGCCGATTAACTAATACTTACAGCTCCCCATGTAGGCACCCGCTGTAAAAGATCGACAAAAGACGTCATCACCGGGGTTCGAACAAGCGATGCAAAAGAGAGTCTCGCTCATCAGCTCGTACAGTGCCCCAAGCCATCGCGCCACTGTATGGACTGAGATATTAGGCCGATTAACTAATACTTACAGCTCCCCATATAGGCACCCGCTGTAAAAAGATCGGCAAAAGACGTCATCACCGGGGTTCGAACCAGCGATGCAAAAGAGGGTCTCGCTCATCAGCTCGTACAGTGCGCCAAGCCATCGCGCCACTGTATGGACTGAGATATTAGGCCGATTAACTAATACTTACAGCTCCCCAAATAGGCACCCGCTGTAAAAAGATCGGCAAAAGACGTCATCACCGGGGTTCGAACCAGCGATGCAAAAGAGGGTCTCGCTCATCAGCTCGTACAGTGCGCCAAGCCATCGCGCCACTGTATGGACTGAGATATTAAGCCGATTAGCTAATACTTACAGCTCCTCATGTAAGCACCCGCTGTAAAAGATCGGCAAAAGACGTCATCACCGGGGTTCGAACCAGCGATGCAAAAGAGAGTCTCGCTCATCAGCTCGTACAGTGCGCCAAGCCATCGCGCCACTGTATGGACTGAGATATTAGGCCGATTAACTAATACTTACAGCTCCCCATGTAGGCACCCGCTGTAAAAGATCGGCAAAAGACGTCATCACCGGGGTTCGAACCAGCGATGCAAAAGAGAGTCTCGCTCATCAGCTCGTACAGTGCGCCAAGCCATCGCGCCGCTGTATGGACTGAGATATTACGCCGATTAAAAACTACTTACAGCTCCCCATGTAGGTACCCGCTGTAAAAGATCGGCAAAAGACGTCATCACCGGGGTTCGAACCTGCGATGCAAAAGAGAGTCTCGCACATCAGCTCGCACAGTGCGCCAAGACATCGATCCACTGTATGGACTGAGATATTAGGCCGATTAAAAACTACTTACAGCTCCCCATGTAGGCACCCGCTGTAAAATATCGGCAAAAGACGTCATCACCGGGGTTCGAACCAGCGATGCAAAAGAGAATCTCGCACATCAGCTCGTACAGTGCGCCAAGCCATCGCGCCACTGTATGGACTGAGATATTAGGCCGATTAACTAATACTTACAGCTCCCCATGTAGGCACCCGCTGTAAAAGATCGACAAAAGACGTCATCACCGGGGTTCGAACAAGCGATGCAAAAGAGGGTCTCGCTCATCAGCTCGTACAGTGCGCCAAGCCATCGCGCCACTGTATGGACTGAGATATTAGGCCTATTAACTAATACTTACAGCTCCCCATATAGGCACCCGCTGTAAAAAGATCGGCAAAAGACGTCATCACCGGGGTTCGAACCAGCAATGCAAAAGAGAGTCTCGCTCATCAGCTCGTACAGTGCGCCAAGCCATCGCGCCACTGTATGGACTGAGATATTAGGCCGATTAACTAATACTTACAGCTCCCCATATAGGCACCCGCTGTAAAAAGATCGGCAAAAGACGTCATCACCGGGGTTCGAACCAGCAATGCAAAAGAGAGTCTCGCTCATCAGCTCGTACAGTGCGCCAAGCCATCGCGCCACTGTATGGACTGAGATATTAAGCCGATTAGCTAATACTTACAGCTCCTCATGTAAGCACCCGCTGTAAAAGATCGGCAAAAGACGTCATCACCGGGGTTCGAACCAGCGATGCAAAAGAGAGTCTCGCTCATCAGCTCGTACAGTGCGCCAAGCCATCGCGCCACTGTATGGACTGAGATATTAGGCCGATTAACTAATACTTACAGCTCCCCATGTAGGCACCCGCTGTAAAAGATCGGCAAAAGACGTCATCACCGGGGTTCGAACCACCGATGCAAAAGAGAGTCTCGCTCATCAGCTCGTACAGTGCGCCAAGCCATCGCGCCACTGTATGGACTGAGATATTAGGCCGATTAACTAATACTTACAGCTCCCCATGTAGGCACCCGCTGTAAAAGATCGGCAAAAGACGTCATCACCGGGGTTCGAACCACCGATGCAAAAGAGAGTCTCGCTCATCAGCTCGTACAGTGCGCCAAGCCATCGCGCCACTGTATGGACTGGGATATTAGGCCGATTAACTAATACTTACAGCTCCCCATGTAGGCACCCGCTGTAAAAGATCGGCAAAAGACGTCATCACCGGGGTTCGAACCAGCGATGCAAAAGAGAGTCTCGATCATCAGCTCGTACAGTGCGCCAAGCCATCGCGCCACTGTATGGACTGGGATATTAGGCCGATTAACTAATACTTACAGCTCCCCATGTAGGTACCCGCTGTAAAAGATCGGCAAAAGACGTCATCACCGGGGTTCGAACCAGCGATGCAAAAGAGAGTCTCGCTCATCAGCTCGTACAGTGCGCCAAGCCATCGCGCCGCTGTATGGACAGAGATATTACGCCGATTAAAAACTACTTACAGCTCCCCATGTATGTACCCGCTGTAAAAGATCGGCAAAAATCGTCATCACCGGGGTTCGAACCTGCGATGCAAAAGAGAGTCTCGCTCATCAGCTCGTACAGTGCGCCAAGCCATCGCGCCGCTGTATGGACAGAGATATTAGGCCGATTAACTAATACTTACAGCTCCCCATGTAGGCACCCGCTGTAAAAGATCGGCAAAAGACGTCATCACCGGGGTTCGAACCAGCGATGCAAAAGAGAGTCTCGCTCATCAGCTCGTACAGTGCGTCAAGCCATCGCGCCACTGTATGGACTGAGATATTAGGCCGATTAACTATTACTTACAGCTTCCCATGTAGGCACCCGCTGTAAAAAGATCGGCAAAAGACGTCATCACCGGGGTTCGAACCAGCGATGCAAAAGAGAGTCTCGCTCATCAGCTCGTACAGTGCGCCAAGCCATCGCGCCACTGTATGGACTGAGATATTAGGCCGATTAACTAATACTTACAGCTCCCCATGTAGGCACCCGCTGTAAAAAGATCGGCAAAAGACGTCATCACCGGGGTTCGAACCAGCGATGCAAAAGAGAGTCTCGCTCATCAGCTCGTACAGTGCGTCAAGCCATCGCGCCACTGTATGGACTGAGATATTAGGCCGATTAACTATTACTTACAGCTTCCCATGTAGGCACCCGCTGTAAAAGATCGGCAAAAGACGTCATCACCGGGGTTCGAACCAGCGATGCAAAAGAGAGTCTCGGTCATCAGCTCGTACAGTGCGCCAAGCCATCTCGCCACTGTATGGACTGGGATATTAGGCCGATTAACTAATACTTACAGCTCCCCATGTAGGCACCCGCTGTAAAAGATCGGCAAAAGACGTCATCACCGGGGTTCGAACCAGCGATGCAAAAGAGAGTCTCGCTCATCAGCTCGTACAGTGCGCCAAGCCATCGCGCCACTGTATGGACTGAGATATTAGGCCGATTAACTAATACTTACAGCTCCCCATGTAGGCACCCGCTGTAAAAGATCGGCAAAAGACGTCATCACCGGGGTTCGAACCAGCGATGCAAAAGAGAGTCTCGCTCATCAGCTCGTACAGTGCGCCAAGCCATCGCGCCACTGTATGGACTGGGATATTAGGCCGATTAACTAATACTTACAGCTCCCCATGTAGGCACCCGCTGTAAAAGATCGGCAAGAGACGTCATCACCGGGGTTCGAACCAGCGATGCAAAAGAGAGTCTCGCTCATCAGCTCGTACAGTGCGCCAAGCCATCGCGCCACTGTATGGACTGAGATATTAGGCCGATTAACTAATACTTACAGCTCCCCATGTAGGCACCCGCTGTAAAAGATCGGCAAAAGACGTCATCACCGGGGTTCGAACCACCGATGCAAAAGAGAGTCTCGCTCATCAGCTCGTACAGTGCGCCAAGCCATCGCGCCACTGTATGGACTGAGATATTAGGCCGATTAACTAATACTTACAGCTCCCCATGTAGGCACCCGCTGTAAAAGATCGGCAAAAGACGTCATCACCGGGGTTCGAACCAGCGATGCAAAAGAGAGTCTCGCTCATCAGCTCGTACAGTGCGCCAAGCCATCGCGCCACTGTATGGACTGAGATATTAGGCCGATTAACTAATACTTACAGCTCCCCATGTAGGCACCCGCTGTAAAATTTCGGCAAAAGACGTCATCGCCGGGGTTCGAACCAGCGATGCCAAAGAGAGTCTCGCTCATCAGCTCGTACAGTGCGCCAAGCCATCGCGCCACTGTATTGACTGAGATATTAGGCCGATTAACTAATACTTACAGCTCCTTATGTAGGCACCCGCTGTAAAAGATCGGCAAAAGACGTCATCGCCGGGGTTCGAACCAGCGATGCCAAAGAGAGTCTCGCTCATCAGCTCGCACAGTGCGCCAAGCCATCGCGCCACTGTGTGGACTGAGATATTAGGCCGATTAACTAATACTTACAGCTCCCCATGTAGGCACCCGCTGTAAAATTTCGGCAAAAGACGTCATCGCCGGGGTTCGAACCAGCGATGCAAAAGAGAGTCTCGCTCATCAGCTCGCACAGTGCGCCAAGCCATCGCGCCACTGTATGGACTGGGATATTAGGCCGATTAACTAATACTTACAGCTCCCCATGTAGGCACCCGCTGTAAAAGATCGGCAAAAGACGTCATCACCGGGGTTCGAACCAGCGATGCCAAAGAGAGTCTCGCTCATCAGCTCGTACAGTGCGCCAAGCCATCGCGCCACTGTGTGGACTGAGATATTAGGCCGATTAACTAATACTTACAGCTCCCCATGTAGGCACCCGCTGTAAAAGATCGGCAAAAGACGTCATCACCGGGGTTCGAACCAGCGATGCAAAAGAGAGTTTCGCTCATCAGCTCGTACAGTGCGCCAAGCCATCGCGCCACTGTGTGGACTGAGATATTAGGCCGATTAACTCATACTTACAGCTCCCCATGTAGGCACCCGCTGTAAAAGATCGGCAAAAGACGTCATCACCGGGGTTCGAACCAGCGATGCAAAAGAGAGTCTCGCTCATCAGCTCGTACAGTGCGCCAAGCCATCGCGCCACTGTATGGACTGAGATATTAGGCCGATTAACTAATACTTACAGCTCCCCATGTAGGCACCCGCTGTAAAAGATCGGCAAAAGACGTCATCACCGGGGTTCGAACCAGCGATGCAAAAGAGAGTCTCGCTCATCAGCTCGTACAGTGCGCCAAGCCATCGCGCCACTGTGTGGACTGAGATATTAGGCCGATTAACTCATACTTACAGCTCCCCATGTAGACACCCGCTGTAAAAGATCGGCAAAAGACGTCATCACCGGGGTTCGAACCAGCGATGCATAAGAGAGTCTCGCTCATCAGCTCGTACAGTGCGCCAAGCCATCGCGCCACTATATGGACTGAGATATTAGGCCGATTAACTCATACTTACAGCTCCCCATGTAGGCACCCGCTGTAAAAGATCGGCAAAAGACGTCATCACCGAGGTTCGAACCAGCGATGCAAAAGAGAGTTTCGCTCATCAGCTCGTACAGTGCGCCAAGCCATCGCGCCACTGTGTGGACTGAGATATTAGGCCGATTAACTCATACTTACAGCTCCCCATGTAGGCACCCGCTGTAAAAGATCGGCAAAAGACGTCATCACCGGGGTTCGAACCAGCGATGCAAAAGAGAGTCTCGCTCATCAGCTCGTACAGTGCGCCAAGCCATCGCGCCACTGTATGGACTGAGATGTTAGGCCGATTAACTCATACTTACAGCTCCCCATGAAGGCACCCGCTGTAAAAGATCGGCAAAAGACGTCATCACCGGGGTTCGAACCAGCGATGCAAAAGAGAGTCTCGCTCATCAGCTCGTACAGTGCGCCAAGCCATCGCGCCACTGTATGGACTGAGATATTAAGCCGATTAACTAATACTTACAGCTCCTCATGTAGGCACCCGCTGTAAAAGATCGGCAAAAGACGTCATCACAGGGGTTCGAACCAGCGATGCAAAAGAGAGTCTCGCTCATCAGCTCGCACAGTGCGCCAAGCCATCGCGCCACTGTATGGACTGAGATGTTAGGCCGATTAACTAATACTTACAGCTCCCCATGTAGGCACCCGCTGTAAAAGATCGGCAAAAGACGTCATCACCGGGGTTCGAACCAGCGATGCAAAAGAGAGTCTCGCTCATCAGCGCGTACAGTGCGCCAAGCCATCGCGCCACTGTATGGACTGGGATATTAGGCCGATTAACTAATACTTACAGCTCCCCATGTAGGCACCCGCTGTAAAAGATCGGCAAAAGACGTCATCACCGGGGTTCGAACCAGCGATGCTAAAGAGAGTCTCGCTCATCAGCTCGTACAGGGCGCCAAGCCATCGCGCCACTGTATGGACTGAGATATTAGGCCGATTAACTAATACTTACAGCTCCCCATGAAGGCAGCCGCTGTAAAAGATCGGCAAAAGACGTCATCACCGGGGTTCGAACCAGCGATGCAAAAGAGAGTCTCGCTCATCAGCGCGTACAGTGCGCCAAGCCATCGCGCCACTGTATGGACTGAGATATTAAGCCGATCAACTAATACTTACAGCTCTCCATGTAGGCACCCGCTGTAAAAGATCGGCAAAAGACGTCATCACCGGGGTTCGAACCAGCGATGCAAAAGAGAGTCTCGCTCATCAGCTCGTACAGTGCGCCAAGCCATCGCGCCACTGTATGGACTGAGATATTAGGCCGATTAACTAATACTTACAGCTCCCCATGTAGGCACCCGCTGTAAAAGATCGGCAAAAGACGTCATCACCGGGGTTCGAACCAGCGATGCAAAAGAGAGTCTCGCTCATCAGCTCGCACAGTGCGCCAAGCCATCGCGCCACTGTTTGGACTGAGATATTAGGCCGATTAACTAATACTTACAGCTCCCCATGTAGGCACCCGCTGTAAAAGATCGGCAAAAGACGTCATCACCGGGGTTCGAACCAGCGATGCAAAAGAGAGTCTCGCTCATCAGCTCGTACAGTGCGCCAAGCCATCGCGCCACTGTATGGACTGAGATATTAGGCCGATCAACTAATACTTACAGCTCCCCATGTTGACACCCGCTGTAAAAGATCGGCAAAAGACGTCATTACCGGGGTTCGAACCAGCGATGCAAAAGAGAGTCTCGCTCATCAGCTCGTACAGTGCGCCAAGTAATCGCGCCACTGTATGGACTGGGATATTAGGCCGATTAACTAATACTTACAGCTCCCCATGTAGGCACCCGCTGTAAAAGATCGGCAAAAGACGTCATCACCGGGGTTCGAACCAGCGATGCAAAAGAGAGTCTCGCTCATCAGCTCGTACAGTGCGCCAGGTCATCGCGCCACTGTATGGACTGGGATATTAGGCCGATTAACTAATACTTACAGCTCCCCATGTAGGCAGCCGCTGTAAAAGATCGGCAAAAGACGTCATCACCGGGGTTCGAACCAGCGATGCAAAAGAGAGTCTCGCTCATCAGCTCGTACAGTGCGCCAAGCCATCGCGCCACTGTATGGACTGGGATATTAGGCCGATTAACTAATACTTACAGCTCCCCATGTAGGCAGCCGCTGTAAAAGATCGGCAAAAGACGTCATCACCGGGGTTCGAACCAGCGATGCTAAAGAGAGTCTCGCTCATCAGCTCGTACAGTGCGCCAAGCCATCGCGCCACTGTATGGACTGAGATATTAGGCCGATTAACTAATACTTACAGCTCCCCATGAAGGCAGCCGCTGTAAAAGATCGGCAAAAGACGTCATCACCGGGGTTCGAACCAGCGATGCAAAAGAGAGTCTCGCTCATCAGCTCGTACAGTGCGCCAAGCCATCGCGCCACTGTATGGACTGAGATATTAGGCCGATTAGCTAATACTTACAGCTCCCCATGAAGGCAGCCGCTGTAAAAGATCGTCAAAAGACGTCATCACCGGGGTTCGAACCAGCGATGCAAAAGAGAGTCTCGCTCATCAGCTCGTACAGTGCGCCAAGCCATCGCGCCACTGTATGGACTGAGATATTAAGCCGATTAACTTATACTTACAGCTCACCATGTAGGCACCCGGTGTGAAAGATCGGAAAAGACGTCATCACCGGGGTTCGAACCAGCGATGCAAAAGAGAGTCTCGCTCATCAGCTCGCACAGTGCGCCAAGCCATCGCGCCACTGTATGGACTGAGATATTAGGCAGATTAACTAATACTTACAGCTCCCCATGTAGGCAGCAGCTGTAAAAGATCGGCAAAAGACGTCATCACCGGGGTTCGAACCAGCGATGCAAAAGAGAATCTCGCTCATCAGCTCGTACAGTGCGCCAAGCCATCGCACCACTGTATGGACTGAGATATTAGGCCGATTAACTCATACTTACAGCTCCCCATGTAGGCAGCCGCTGTAAAAGATCGGCAAAAGACGTCATCACCGGGGTTCGAACCAGCGATGCAAAAGAGAATCTCGCTCATCAGCTCGTACAGTGCGCCAAGCCATCGCGCCACTGTATGGACTGAGATATTAGGCCGATTAACTAATACTTACAGCTCCCCATATAGGCACCCGCTGTAAAAGATCGGCAAAAGACGTCATCACCGGGGTTCGAACCAGCGAGGCAAAAGAGAATCTCGCTCATCAGCTCGTACAGTGCGCCAAGCCATCGCGCCACTGTGTGGACTGAGGTATTAGGCCGATTAACTAATACTTTCAGCTCCCCATGTAGGCAGCCGCTGTCAAAGATCGGCAAAAGACGTCATCTCCGGGGTTCGAACCAGCGATGCAAAAGAGAGTCTCGCTCATCAGCTCGTACAGTGCGCCAAGCCATCGCGCCACTGTGTGGACTGAGATATTAGGCCGATTAACTCATACTTACAGCTCCCCATGTAGACACCCGCTGTAAAAGATCGGCAAAAGACGTCATCACCGGGGTTCGAACCAGCGATGCATAAGAGAGTCTCGCTCATCAGCTCGTACAGTGCGCCAAGCCATCGCGCCACTATATGGACTGAGATATTAGGCCGATTAACTCATACTTACAGCTCCCCATGTAGGCACCCGCTGTAAAAGATCGGCAAAAGACGTCATCACCGAGGTTCGAACCAGCGATGCAAAAGAGAGTTTCGCTCATCAGCTCGTACAGTGCGCCAAGCCATCGCGCCACTGTGTGGACTGAGATATTAGGCCGATTAACTCATACTTACAGCTCCCCATGTAGGCACCCGCTGTAAAAGATCGGCAAAAGACGTCATCACCGGGGTTCGAACCAGCGATGCAAAAGAGAGTCTCGCTCATCAGCTCGTACAGTGCGCCAAGCCATCGCGCCACTGTATGGACTGAGATGTTAGGCCGATTAACTCATACTTACAGCTCCCCATGAAGGCACCCGCTGTAAAAGATCGGCAAAAGACGTCATCACCGGGGTTCGAACCAGCGATGCAAAAGAGAGTCTCGCTCATCAGCTCGTACAGTGCGCCAAGCCATCGCGCCACTGTATGGACTGAGATATTAAGCCGATTAACTAATACTTACAGCTCCTCATGTAGGCACCCGCTGTAAAAGATCGGCAAAAGACGTCATCACAGGGGTTCGAACCAGCGATGCAAAAGAGAGTCTCGCTCATCAGCTCGCACAGTGCGCCAAGCCATCGCGCCACTGTA
This sequence comes from Apostichopus japonicus, assembly GCF_037975245.1. NCBI lineage: Eukaryota > Metazoa > Echinodermata > Holothuroidea > Aspidochirotida > Stichopodidae > Apostichopus > Apostichopus japonicus. The sequence continues at coordinate 35,580,696 of NC_092576.1, read as the reverse complement.
TGGACTGAGATGTTAGGCCGATTAACTAATACTTACAGCTCCCCATGTAGGCACCCGCTGTAAAAGATCGGCAAAAGACGTCATCACCGGGGTTCGAACCAGCGATGCAAAAGAGAGTCTCGCTCATCAGCGCGTACAGTGCGCCAAGCCATCGCGCCACTGTATGGACTGGGATATTAGGCCGATTAACTAATACTTACAGCTCCCCATGTAGGCACCCGCTGTAAAAGATCGGCAAAAGACGTCATCACCGGGGTTCGAACCAGCGATGCTAAAGAGAGTCTCGCTCATCAGCTCGTACAGGGCGCCAAGCCATCGCGCCACTGTATGGACTGAGATATTAGGCCGATTAACTAATACTTACAGCTCCCCATGAAGGCAGCCGCTGTAAAAGATCGGCAAAAGACGTCATCACCGGGGTTCGAACCAGCGATGCAAAAGAGAGTCTCGCTCATCAGCGCGTACAGTGCGCCAAGCCATCGCGCCACTGTATGGACTGAGATATTAAGCCGATCAACTAATACTTACAGCTCTCCATGTAGGCACCCGCTGTAAAAGATCGGCAAAAGACGTCATCACCGGGGTTCGAACCAGCGATGCAAAAGAGAGTCTCGCTCATCAGCTCGTACAGGGCGCCAAGCCATCGCGCCACTGTATGGACTGAGATATTAGGCCGATTAACTAATACTTACAGCTCCCCATGAAGGCAGCCGCTGTAAAAGATCGGCAAAAGACGTCATCACCGTGGTTCGAACCAGCGATGCAAAAGAGAGTCTCGCTCATCAGCTCGTACAGTGCGCCAAGCCATCGCGCCACTGTATGGACTGAGATATTAGGCCGATCAACTAATACTTACAGCTCCCCATGTTGACACCCGCTGTAAAAGATCGGCAAAAGACGTCATTACCGGGGTTCGAACCAGCGATGCAAAAGAGAGTCTCGCTCATCAGCTCGTACAGTGCGCCAAGTCATCGCGCCACTGTATGGACTGGGATATTAGGCCGATTAACTAATACTTACAGCTCCCCATGTAGGCACCCGCTGTAAAAGATCGGCAAAAGACGTCATCACCGGGGTTCGAACCAGCGATGCAAAAGAGAGTCTCGCTCATCAGCGCGTACAGTGCGCCAAGCCATCGCGCCACTGTATGGACTGGGATATTAGGCCGATTAACTAATACTTACAGCTCCCCATGTAGGCACCCGCTGTAAAAGATCGGCAAAAGACGTCATCACCGGGGTTCGAACCAGCGATGCTAAAGAGAGTCTCGCTCATCAGCTCGTACAGGGCGCCAAGCCATCGCGCCACTGTATGGACTGAGATATTAGGCCGATTAACTAATACTTACAGCTCCCCATGAAGGCAGCCGCTGTAAAAGATCGGCAAAAGACGTCATCACCGGGGTTCGAACCAGCGATGCAAAAGAGAGTCTCGCTCATCAGCGCGTACAGTGCGCCAAGCCATCGCGCCACTGTATGGACTGAGATATTAAGCCGATCAACTAATACTTACAGCTCTCCATGTAGGCACCCGCTGTAAAAGATCGGCAAAAGACGTCATCACCGGGGTTCGAACCAGCGATGCAAAAGAGAGTCTCGCTCATCAGCTCGTACAGGGCGCCAAGCCATCGCGCCACTGTATGGACTGAGATATTAGGCCGATTAACTAATACTTACAGCTCCCCATGAAGGCAGCCGCTGTAAAAGATCGGCAAAAGACGTCATCACCGTGGTTCGAACCAGCGATGCAAAAGAGAGTCTCGCTCATCAGCTCGTACAGTGCGCCAAGCCATCGCGCCACTGTATGGACTGAGATATTAGGCCGATCAACTAATACTTACAGCTCCCCATGTTGACACCCGCTGTAAAAGATCGGCAAAAGACGTCATCACCGGGGTTCGAACCAGCGATGCTAAAGAGAGTCTCGCTCATCAGCTCGTACAGGGCGCCAAGCCATCGCGCCACTGTATGGACTGAGATATTAGGCCGATTAACTAATACTTACAGCTCCCCATGAAGGCAGCCGCTGTAAAAGATCGGCAAAAGACGTCATCACCGGGGTTCGAACCAGCGATGCAAAAGAGAGTCTCGCTCATCAGCGCGTACAGTGCGCCAAGCCATCGCGCCACTGTATGGACTGAGATATTAAGCCGATCAACTAATACTTACAGCTCTCCATGTAGGCACCCGCTGTAAAAGATCGGCAAAAGACGTCATCACCGGGGTTCGAACCAGCGATGCAAAAGAGAGTCTCGCTCATCAGCTCGTACAGGGCGCCAAGCCATCGCGCCACTGTATGGACTGAGATATTAGGCCGATTAACTAATACTTACAGCTCCCCATGAAGGCAGCCGCTGTAAAAGATCGGCAAAAGACGTCATCACCGTGGTTCGAACCAGCGATGCAAAAGAGAGTCTCGCTCATCAGCTCGTACAGTGCGCCAAGCCATCGCGCCACTGTATGGACTGAGATATTAGGCCGATCAACTAATACTTACAGCTCCCCATGTTGACACCCGCTGTAAAAGATCGGCAAAAGACGTCATCACCGGGGTTCGAACCAGCGATGCAAAAGAGAGTCTCGCTCATCAGCTCGTACAGTGCGCCAGGTCATCGCGCCACTGTATGGACTGGGATATTAGGCCGATTAACTAATACTTACAGCTCCCCATGTAGGCAGCCGCTGTAAAAGATCGGCAAAAGACGTCATCACCGGGGTTCGAACCAGCGATGCAAAAGAGAGTCTCGCTCATCAGCTCGTACAGTGCGCCAAGCCATCGCGCCACTGTATGGACTGGGATATTAGGCCGATTAACTAATACTTACAGCTCCCCATGTAGGCAGCCGCTGTAAAAGATCGGCAAAAGACGTCATCACCGGGGTTCGAACCAGCGATGCTAAAGAGAGTCTCGCTCATCAGCTCGTACAGTGCGCCAAGCCATCGCGCCACTGTATGGACTGAGATATTAGGCCGATTAACGAATACTTACAGCTCCCCATGAAGGCAGCCGCTGTAAAAGATCGGCAAAAGACGTCATCACCGGGGTTCGAACCAGCGATGCTAAAGAGAGTCTCGCTCATCAGCTCGTACAGTGCGCCAAGCCATCGCGCCACTGTATGGACTGAGATATTAGGCCGATTAGCTAATACTTACAGCTCCCCATGAAGGCAGCCGCTGTAAAAGATCGTCAAAAGACGTCATCACCGGGGTTCGAACCAGCGATGCAAAAGAGAGTCTCGCTCATCAGCTCGTACAGTGCGCCAAGCCATCGCGCCACTGTATGGACTGAGATATTAAGCCGATTAACTTATACTTACAGCTCACCATGTAGGCACCCGGTGTGAAAGATCGGCAAAAGACGTCATCACCGGGGTTCGAACCAGCGATGCAAAAGAGAGTCTCGCTCATCAGCTCGCACAGTGCGCCAAGCCATCGCGCCACTGTATGGACTGAGATATTAGGCCGATTAACTAATACTTACAGCTCCCCATGTAGGCAGCAGCTGTAAAAGATCGGCAAAAGACGTCATCACCGGGGTTCGAACCAGCGATGCAAAAGAGAATCTCGCTCATCAGCTCGTACAGTGCGCCAAGCCATCGCACCACTGTATGGACTGAGATATTAGGCCGATTAACTCATACTTACAGCTCCCCATGTAGGCAGCCGCTTTAAAAATCGGCAAAAGACGTCATCACCGGGGTTCGAACCAGCGATGCAAAAGAGAATCTCGCTCATCAGCTCGTACAGTGCGCCAAGCCATCGCGCCACTGTATGGACTGAGATATTAGGCCGATTAACTAATACTTACAGCTCCCCATATAGGCACCCGCTGTAAAAGATCGGCAAAAGACGTCATCACCGGGGTTCGAACCAGCGAGGCAAAAGAGAATCTCGCTCATCAGCTCGTACAGTGCGCCAAGCCATCGCGCCACTGTGTGGACTGAGATATTAGGCCGATTAACTAATACTTTCAGCTCCCCATGTAGGCAGCCGCTGTCAAAGATCGGCAAAAGACGTCATCTCCGGGGTTCGAACCAGCGATGCAAAAGAGAGTCTCGCTCATCAGCTCGTACAGTGCGCCAAGCCATCGCGCCACTGTATGGACTGAGATATTAGGCCGATTAACTAATACTTACAGCTCCCCATGTCGGCACCCGCTGTAAAAGATCGGCAAAAGACGTCATCACCGGTGTTCGAACCAGCGATGCAAAAGAGAGTCTCGCTCATCAGCTCGTACAGTGCGCCAAGCCATCGCGCCACTGTATGGACTGAGATATTAGGCCGATTAACTAATACTTACAGCTCCCCATGTAGGCACCCGCTGTAAAAGATCGGCAAAAGACGTCATCACCGTGGTTCGATCCAGCGATGCAAAAGAGAGTCTCGCTCATCAGCTCGTACAGTGCGCCAAGCCATCGCGCCACTGTATGGACTGAATTATTAGGCCGATTAACTAATACTTACAGCTCTCCATGTAGGCACCCGATGTAAAAGATCGGCAAAAGACGTCATCACCGGGGTTCGAACCAGCGATGCAAAAGAGAGTCTCGCTCATCAGCTCGGACAGTGCGCCAAGCCATCGCGCCAAGGACTGAGATATTAGGCCGATCAACTAATACTTACAGCTCCCCATGTAGGCACCCGCTGTAAAAGATCGGCAAAAGACGTCATCACCGGGGTTCGAACCAGCGATGCAAAAGAGAGTCTCGCTCATCAGCTCGAACAGTGCGCCAAGCCATCGCGCCACTGTGTGGACTGAGATATTAGGCCGATTAACTAATACTTTCAGCTCCCCATGTAGGCACCCGCTGTAAAAGATCGGCAAAAGACGTCATCACCCTGGTTCGAACCAGCGATGCAAAAGAGAGTCTCGCTCATCAGCTCGGACAGTGCGCCAAGCCATCGCGCCACTGTGTGGACTGAGATATTAGGCCGATTAACTAATACTTTCAGCTCCCCATGTAGGCACCCGCTGTAAAAGATCGGCAAAAGACGTCATCACCCTGGTTCGAACCAGCGATGCAAAAGAGAGTCTCGCTCATCAGCTCGGACAGTGCGCCAAGCCATCGCGCCACTGTGTGGACTGAGATATTAGGCCGATTAACTAATACTTTCAGCTCCCCATGTAGGCACCCGCTGTAAAAGATCGGCAAAAGACGTCATCACCCTGGTTCGAACCAGCGATGCAAAAGAGAGTCTCGCTCATCAGCTCGGACAGTGCGCCAAGCCATCGCGCCACTGTATGGACTGAGATATTAGGCCGATTATCTAATACTTACAGCTCCCCATGTAGGCAGCCGCTGTAAAAGATCGGCAAAAGACGTCATCACCGGGGTTCGAACCAGCGATGCAAAAGAGAGTCTCGCTCATCAGCTCGCACAGTGCGCCAAGCCATCGCGGCACTGTATGGACTGAGATATTAGGCCGATTAACTAATACGTACAGCTCCCCATGTAGGCACCCGCTGTAAAAGATCGGCAAAAGACGTCATCACCGGGGTTCGAACCAGCGAGGCAAAAGAGAATCTCGCTCATCAGCTCGTACAGTGCGCCAAGCCATCGCGCCACTGTATGGACAGATATTAAGCCGATTAACTTATACTTACAGCTCACCATGTAGGCACCCGGTGTGAAAGATCGGCAAAAGACGTCATCACCGGGGTTCGAACCAGCGATGCAAAAGAGAGTCTCGCTCATCAGCTCGCACAGTGCGCCAAGCCATCGCGCCACTGTATGGACTGAGATATTAGGCCGATTAACTAATAATTACAGCTCCCCATGTAGGCAGCCGCTGTAAAAGATCGGCAAAAGACGTCATCACCGGGGTTCGAACCAGCGATGCAAAAGAGAATCTCGCTCATCAGCTCGTACAGTGCGCCAAGCCATCGCACCACTGTATGGACTGAGATATTAGGCCGATTAACTCATACTTACAGCTCCCCATGTAGGCAGCCGCTGTAAAAGATCGGCAAAAGACGTCATCACCGGGGTTCGAACCAGCGATGCAAAAGAGAATCTCGCTCATCAGCTCGTACAGTGCGCCAAGCCATCGCGCCACTGTATGGACTGAGATATTAGGCCGATTAACTAATACTTACAGCTCCCCATGTAGGCACCCGCTGTAAAAGATCGGCAAAAGACGTCATCACCGGGGTTCGAACCAGCGAGGCAAAAGAGAATCTCGCTCATCAGCTCGTACAGTGCGCCAAGCCATCGCGCCACTGTGTGGACTGAGGTATTAGGCCGATTAACTAATACTTTCAGCTCCCCATGTAGGCAGCCGCTGTAAAAGATCGGCAAAAGACGTCATCTCCGGGTTTCGAACCAGCGATGCAAAAGAGAGTCTCGCTCATCAGCTCGTACAGTGCGCCAAGCCATCGCGCCACTGTATGGACTGAGATATTAGGCCGATTAACTAATACTTACAGCTCCCCATGTCGGCACCCGCTGTAAAAGATCGGCAAAAGACGTCATCACCGGTGTTCGAACCAGCGATGCAAAAGAGAGTCTCGCTCATCAGCTCGTACAGTGCGCCAAGCCATCGCGCCACTGTATGGACTGAGATATTAGGCCGATTAACTAATACTTACAGCTCCCCATGTAGGCACCCGCTGTAAAAGATCGGCAAAAGACGTCATCACCGTGGTTCGATCCAGCGATGCAAAAGAGAGTCTCGCTCATCAGCTCGTACAGTGCGCCAAGCCATCGCGCCACTGTATGGACTGAATTATTAGGCCGATTAACTAATACTTACAGCTCTCCATGTAGGCACCCGCTGTAAAAGATCGGCAAAAGACGTCATCACCGGGGTTCGAACCAGCGATGCAAAAGAGAGTCTCGCTCATCAGCTCGGACAGTGCGCCAAGCCATCGCGCCAAGGACTGAGATATTAGGCCGATCAACTAATACTTACAGCTCCCCATGTAGGCACCCGCTGTAAAAGATCGGCAAAAGACGTCATCACCGGGGTTCGAACCAGCGATGCAAAAGAGAGTCTCGCTCATCAGCTCGAACAGTGCGCCAAGCCATCGCGCCACTGTGTGGACTGAGATATTAGGCCGATTAACTAATACTTTCAGCTCCCCATGTAGGCACCCGCTGTAAAAGATCGGCAAAAGACGTCATCACCCTGGTTCGAACCAGCGATGCAAAAGAGAGTCTCGCTCATCAGCTCGGACAGTGCGCCAAGCCATCGCGCCACTGTGTGGACTGAGATATTAGGCCGATTAACTAATACTTTCAGCTCCCCATGTAGGCACCCGCTGTAAAAGATCGGCAAAAGACGTCATCACCCTGGTTCGAACCAGCGATGCAAAAGAGAGTCTCGCTCATCAGCTCGGACAGTGCGCCAAGCCATCGCGCCACTGTGTGGACTGAGATATTAGGCCGATTAACTAATACTTACAGCTCCCCATGTAGGCACCCGCTGCAAAAGATCGGCAAAAGACGTCATCACCCTGGTTCGAACCAGCGATGCAAAAGAGAGTCTCGCTCATCAGCTCGGACAGTGCGCCAAGCCATCGCGCCACTGTATGGACTGAGATATTAGGCCGATTATCTAATACTTACAGCTCCCCATGTAGGCACCCGCTGTAAAAGATCGGCAAAAGACGTCATCACCGGGGTTCGAACCAGCGATGCAAAAGAGAGTCTCGCTCATCAGCTCGCACAGTGCGCCAAGCCATCGCGGCACTGTATGGACTGAGATATTAGGCCGATTAACTAATACGTACAGCTCCCCATGTAGGCACCCGCTGTAAAAGATCGGCAAAAGACGTCATCACCGGGGTTCGAACCAGCGAGGCAAAAGAGAATCTCGCTCATCAGCTCGTACAGTGCGCCAAGCCATCGCGCCACTGTATGGACTGAGATATTAGGCCGATTAACTAATAATTACAGCTCCCCATGTAGGCACCCGCTGTAAAAGATCGGCAAAAGACGTCATCACCGGGGTTCGAACCAGCGAGGCAAAAGAGAATCTCGCTCATCAGCTCGTACAGTGCGCCAAGCCATCGCGCAACTGTGTGGACTGAGGTATTAGGCCGATTAACTAATACTTTCAGCTCCCCATGTAGGCAGCCGCTGTAAAAGATCGGCAAAAGACGTCATCTCCGGGGTTCGAACCAGCGATGCAAAAGAGAGTCTCGCTCATCAGCTCGTACAGTGCGCCAAGCCATCGCGCCACTGTATGGACTGAGATATTAGGCCGATTAACTAATACTTACAGCTCCTCATGTAGGCACCTGCTGTAAAAGATCGGCAAAAGACGTCATCACCGGGGTTCGAACCAGCGATGCAAAAGAGAGTCTCGCTCATCAGTTCGTACAGTGCGCCAAGCCATCGCGCCACTGTATGGACTGAGATATTAGGCCGATTAACTAATACTTACAGCTCCCCATGTAGGCACCCGCTGTAAAAGATCGGCAAAAGACGTCATCTCCGGGGTTCGAACCAGCGATGCAAAAGAGAGTCTCGCTCATCAGCTCGAACAGTGCGCCAAGCCATCGCGCCACTGTATGGACTGAGATATTAAGCCGATTAACTAATACTTACAGCTCCCCATGTAGGCACCCGCTGTAAAAGATCGGCAAAAGACGTCATCACCGGGGTTCGAACCAGCGATGCTAAAGAGAGTCTCGCTCATCAGCTCGTACAGGGCGCCAAGCCATCGCGCCACTGTATGGACTGAGATATTAGGCCGATTAACTAATACTTACAGCTCCCCATGAAGGCAGCCGCTGTAAAAGATCGGCAAAAGACGTCATCACCGGGGTTCGAACCAGCGATGCAAAAGAGAGTCTCGCTCATCAGCTCGTACAGTGCGCCAAGCCATCGCGCCACTGTATGGACTGAGATATTAAGCCGATCAACTAATACTTACAGCTCTCCATGTAGGCACCCGCTGTAAAAGATCGGCAAAAGACGTCATCACCGGGGTTCGAACCAGCGATGCAAAAGAGAGTCTCGCTCATCAGCTCGTACAGTGCGCTAAGCCATCGCGCCACTGTATGGACTGAGATATTAGGCCGATTAACTAATACTTACAGCTCCCCATGTAGGCAGCCGCTGTAAAAGATCGGCAAAAGACGTCATCACCGGGGTTCGAACCAGCGATGCAAAAGAGAGTCTCGCTCATCAGCTCGTACAGTGCGCCAAGCCATCGCGCCACTGTATGGACTGAGATATTAGGCCGATTAACTAATACTTACAGCTCCCCATGTAGGCACCCGCTGTAAAAGATCGGCAAAAGACGTCATCACCGTGGTTCGATCCAGCGATGCAAAAGAGAGTCTCGCTCATCAGCTCGTACAGTGCGCCAAGCCATCGCGCCACTGTATGGACTGAATTATTAGGCCGATTAACTAATACTTACAGCTCTCCATGTAGGCACCCGCTGTAAAAGATCGGCAAAAGACGTCATCACCGGGGTTCGAACCAGCGATGCAAAAGAGAGTCTCGCTCATCAGCTCGGACAGTGCGCCAAGCCATCGCGCCAAGGACTGAGATATTAGGCCGATCAACTAATACTTACAGCTCCCCATGTAGGCACCCGCTGTAAAAGATCGGCAAAAGACGTCATCACCGGGGTTCGAACCAGCGATGCAAAAGAGAGTCTCGCTCATCAGCTCGAACAGTGCGCCAAGCCATCGCGCCACTGTGTGGACTGAGATATTAGGCCGATTAACTAATACTTTCAGCTCCCCATGTAGGCACCCGCTGTAAAAGATCGGCAAAAGACGTCATCACCCTGGTTCGAACCAGCGATGCAAAAGAGAGTCTCGCTCATCAGCTCGGACAGTGCGCCAAGCCATCGCGCCACTGTGTGGACTGAGATATTAGGCCGATTAACTAATACTTTCAGCTCCCCATGTAGGCACCCGCTGTAAAAGATCGGCAAAAGACGTCATCACCCTGGTTCGAACCAGCGATGCAAAAGAGAGTCTCGCTCATCAGCTCGGACAGTGCGCCAAGCCATCGCGCCACTGTGTGGACTGAGATATTAGGCCGATTAACTAATACTTTCAGCTCCCCATGTAGGCACCCGCTGTAAAAGATCGGCAAAAGACGTCATCACCCTGGTTCGAACCAGCGATGCAAAAGAGAGTCTCGCTCATCAGCTCGGACAGTGCGCCAAGCCATCGCGCCACTGTATGGACTGAGATATTAGGCCGATTATCTAATACTTACAGCTCCCCATGTAGGCACCCGCTGTAAAAGATCGGCAAAAGACGTCATCACCGGGGTTCGAACCAGCGATGCAAAAGAGAGTCTCGCTCATCAGCTCGCACAGTGCGCCAAGCCATCGCGGCACTGTATGGACTGAGATATTAGGCCGATTAACTAATACGTACAGCTCCCCATGTAGGCACCCGCTGTAAAAGATCGGCAAAAGACGTCATCACCGGGGTTCGAACCAGCGAGGCAAAAGAGAATCTCGCTCATCAGCTCGTACAGTGCGCCAAGCCATCGCGCCACTGTATGGACTGAGATATTAGGCCGATTAACTAATACTTACAGCTCCCCATGTAGGCAGCCGCTGTAAAAGATCGGCAAAAGACGTCATCACCGGGGTTCGAACCAGCGAGGCAAAAGAGAATCTCGCTCATCAGCTCGTACAGTGCGCCAAGCCATCGCGCAACTGTGTGGACTGAGGTATTAGGCCGATTAACTAATACTTTCAGCTCCCCATGTAGGCAGCCGCTGTAAAAGATCGGCAAAAGACGTCATCTCCGGGGTTCGAACCAGCGATGCAAAAGAGAGTCTCGCTCATCAGCTCGTACAGTGCGCCAAGCCATCGCGCCACTGTGTGGACTGAGATATTAGGCCGATTAACTAATACTTACAGCTCCTCATGTAGGCACCTGCTGTAAAAGATCGGCAAAAGACGTCATCACCGGGGTTCGAACCAGCGATGCAAAAGAGAGTCTCGCTCATCAGTTCGTACAGTGCGCCAAGCCATCGCGCCACTGTATGGACTGAGATATTAGGCCGATTAACTAATACTTACAGCTCTCCATGTAGGCACCCGCTGTAAAAGATCGGCAAAAGACGTCATCACCGGGGTTCGAACCAGCGATGCAAAAGAGAGTCTCGCTCATCAGCTCGGACAGTGCGCCAAGCCATCGCGCCAAGGACTGAGATATTAGGCCGATCAACTAATACTTACAGCTCCCCATGTAGGCACCCGCTGTAAAAGATCGGCAAAAGACGTCATCACCGGGGTTCGAACCAGCGATGCAAAAGAGAGTCTCGCTCATCAGCTCGGACAGTGCGCCAAGCCATCGCGCCACTGTGTGGACTGAGATATTAGGCCGATTAACTAATACTTTCAGCTCCCCATGTAGGCACCCGCTGTAAAAGATCGGCAAAAGACGTCATCACCCTGGTTCGAACCAGCGATGCAAAAGAGAGTCTCGCTCATCAGCTCGGACAGTGCGCCAAGCCATCGCGCCACTGTGTGGACTGAGATATTAGGCCGATTAACTAATACTTTCAGCTCCCCATGTAGGCACCCGCTGTAAAAGATCGGCAAAAGACGTCATCACCCTGGTTCGAACCAGCGATGCAAAAGAGAGTCTCGCTCTTCAGCTCGGACAGTGCGCCAAGCCATCGCGCCACTGTGTGGACTGAGATATTAGGCCGATTATCTAATACTTACAGCTCCCCATGTAGGCACCCGCTGTAAAAGATCGGCAAAAGACGTCATCACCGGGGTTCGAACCAGCGATGCAAAAGAGAGTCTCGCTCATCAGCTCGTACAGTGCGCCAAGCCATCGCGCCACTGTATGGACTGAGATATTAGGCCGATTAACTAATAATTACAGCTCCCCATGTAGGCACCCGCTGTAAAAGATCGGCAAAAGACGTCATCACCGGGGTTCGAACCAGCGAGGCAAAAGAGAATCTCGCTCATCAGCTCGTACAGTGCGCCAAGCCATCGCGCAACTGTGTGGACTGAGGTATTAGGCCGATTAACTAATACTTTCAGCTCCCCATGTAGGCAGCCGCTGTAAAAGATCGGCAAAAGACGTCATCTCCGGGGTTCGAACCAGCGATGCAAAAGAGAGTCTCGCTCATCAGCTCGTACAGTGCGCCAAGCCATCGCGCCACTGTGTGGACTGAGATATTAGGCCGATTAACTAATACTTACAGCTCCTCATGTAGGCACCTGCTGTAAAAGATCGGCAAAAGACGTCATCACCGGGGTTCGAACCAGCGATGCAAAAGAGAGTCTCGCTCATCAGTTCGTACAGTGCGCCAAGCCATCGCGCCACTGTATGGACTGAGATATTAGGCCGATTAACTAATACTTACAGCTCCCCATGTAGGCACCCGCTGTAAAAGATCGGCAAAAGACGTCATCTCCGGGGTTCGAACCAGCGATGCAAAAGAGAGTCTCGCTCATCAGCTCGAACAGTGCGCCAAGCCATCGCGCCACTGTATGGACTGAGATATTAAGCCGATTAACTAATACTTACAGCTCCCCATGTAGGCACCCGCTGTAAAAGATCGGCAAAAGACGTCATCACCGGGGTTCGAACCAGCGATGCAAAAGAGAGTCTCGCTCATCAGCGCGTACAGTGCGCCAAGCCATCGCGCCACTGTATGGACTGGGATATTAGGCCGATTAACTAATACTTACAGCTCCCCATGTAGGCACCCGCTGTAAAAGATCGGCAAAAGACGTCATCACCGGGGTTCGAACCAGCGATGCTAAAGAGAGTCTCGCTCATCAGCTCGTACAGGGCGCCAAGCCATCGCGCCACTGTGTGGACTGAGATATTAGGCCGATTAACTAATACTTACAGCTCCCCATGAAGGCAGCCGCTGTAAAAGATCGGCAAAAGACGTCATCACCGGGGTTCGAACCAGCGATGCAAAAGAGAGTCTCGCTCATCAGCTCGTACAGTGCGCCAAGCCATCGCGCCACTGTATGGACTGAGATATTAAGCCGATCAACTAATACTTACAGCTCTCCATGTAGGCACCCGCTGTAAAAGATCGGCAAAAGACGTCATCACCGGGTTTCGAACCAGCGATGCAAAAGAGAGTCTCGCTCATCAGCTCGTACAGTGCGCCAAGCCATCGCGCCACTGTATGGACTGAGATATTAGGCCGATTAACTAATACTTACAGCTCCCCATGTAGGCAGCCGCTGTAAAAGATCGGCAAAAGACGTCATCACCGGGGTTCGAACCAGCGATGCAAAAGAGAGTCTCGCTCATCAGCTCGTACAGTGCGCCAAGCCATCGCGCCACTGTATGGACTGGGATATTAGGCCGATTAACTAATACTTACAGCTCCCCATGTAGGCAGCCGCTGTAAAAGATCGGCAAAAGACGTCATCACCGGGGTTCGAACCAGCGATGCAAAAGAGAGTCTCGCTCATCAGCTCGTACAGTGCGCCAAGCCATTGCACCACTGTATGGACTGGGATATTAGGCCGATTAACTAATACTTACAGCTCCCCATGTAGGCAGCCGCTGTAAAAGATCGGCAAAAGACGTCATCACCGGGGTTCGAACCAGCGATGCTAAAGAGAGTCTCGCTCATCAGCTCGTACAGTGCGCCAAGCCATCGCGCCACTGTATGGACTGAGATATTAGGCCGATTAACTAATACTTACAGCTCCCCATGAAGGCAGCCGCTGTAAAAGATCGGCAAAAGACGTCATCACCGGGGTTCGAACCAGCGATGCTAAAGAGAGTCTCGCTCATCAGCTCGTACAGTGCGCCAAGCCATCGCGCCACTGTATGGACTGAGATATTAGGCCGATTAGCTAATACTTACAGCTCCCCATGAAGGCAGCCGCTGTAAAAGATCGTCAAAAGACGTCATCACCGGGGTTCGAACCAGCGATGCAAAAGAGAGTCTCGCTCATCAGCTCGTACAGTGCGCCAAGCCATCGCGCCACTGTATGGACTGAGATATTAAGCCGATTAACTTATACTTACAGCTCACCATGTAGGCACCCGGTGTGAAAGATCGGCAAAAGACGTCATCACCGGGGTTCGAACCAGCGATGCAAAAGAGAGTCTCGCTCATCAGCTCGCACAGTGCGCCAAGCCATCGCGCCACTGTATGGACTGAGATATTAGGCCGATTAACTAATACTTACAGCTCCCCATGTAGGCAGCCGCTGTAAAAGATCGGCAAAAGACGTCATCACCGGGGTTCGAACCAGCGATGCAAAAGAGAATCTCGCTCATCAGCTCGTACAGTGCGCCAAGCCATCGCACCACTGTATGGACTGAGATATTAGGCCGATTAACTAATACTTACAGCTCCCCATGTAGGCAGCCGCTGTAAAAGATCGGCAAAAGACGTCATCACCGGGGTTCGAACCAGCGATGCAAAAGAGAATCTCGCTCATCAGCTCGTACAGTGCGCCAAGCCATCGCGCCACTGTATGGACTGAGATATAAGGCCGATTAACTAATACTTACAGCTCCCCATGTAGGCACCCGCTGTAAAAGATCGGCAAAAGACGTCATCACCGGGGTTCGAACCAGCGAGGCAAAAGAGAATCTCGCTCATCAGCTCGTACAGTGCGCCAAGCCATCGCGCCACTGTGTGGACTGAGGTATTAGGCCGATTAACTAATACTTTCAGCTCCCAATGTAGGCAGCCGCTGTAAAAGATCGGCAAAAGACGTCATCTCCGGGGTTCGAACCAGCGATGCAAAAGAGAGTCTCGCTCATCAGCTCGTACAGTGCGCCAAGCCATCGCGCCACTGTATGGACTGAGATATTAGGCCGATTAACTAATACTTACAGCTCCCCATGTCGGCACCCGCTGTAAAAGATCGGAAAAAGACGTCATCACCGGTGTTCGAACCAGCGATGCAAAAGAGAGTCTCGCTCATCAGCTCGTACAGTGCGCCAAGCCATCGCGCCACTGTATGGACTGAGATATTAGGCCGATTAACTAATACTTACAGCTCCCCATGTAGGCACCCGCTGTAAAAGATCGGCAAAAGACGTCATCACCGTGGTTCGATCCAGCGATGCAAAAGAGAGTCTCGCTCATCAGCTCGTACAGTGCGCCAAGCCATCGCGCCACTGTATGGACTGAATTATTAGGCCGATTAACTAATACTTACAGCTCTCCATGTAGGCACCCGCTGTAAAAGATCGGCAAAAGACGTCATCACCGGGGTTCGAACCAGCGATGCAAAAGAGAGTCTCGCTCATCAGCTCGGACAGTGCGCCAAGCCATCGCGCCACTGTATGGACTGAGATATTAGGCCGATCAACTAATACTTACAGCTCCCCATGTAGGCACCCGCTGTAAAAGATCGGCAAAAGACGTCATCACCGGGGTTCGAACCAGCGATGCAAAAGAGAGTCTCGCTCATCAGCTCGAACAGTGCGCCAAGCCATCGCGCCACTGTGTGGACTGAGATATTAGGCCGATTAACTAATACTTTCAGCTCCCCATGTAGGCAGCCGCTGTAAAAGATCGGCAAAAGACGTCATCACCGGGGTTCGAACCAGCGAGGCAAAAGAGAATCTCGCTCATCAGCTCGTACAGTGCGCCAAGCCATCGCGCAACTGTGTGGACTGAGGTATTAGGCCGATTAACTAATACTTTCAGCTCCCCATGTAGGCAGCCGCTGTAAAAGATCGGCAAAAGACGTCATCACCGGGGTTCGAACCAGCGATGCAAAAGAGAGTCTCGCTCATCAGTTCGTACAGTGCGCCAAGCCATCGCGCCACTGTATGGACTGAGATATTAGGCCGATTAACTAATACTTACAGCTCCCAATGTAGGCACCCGCTGTAAAAGATCGGCAAAAGACGTCATCTCCGTTGTTCGAACCAGCGATGCAAAAGAGAGTCTCGCTCATCAGCTCGTACAGTGCGCCAAGCCATCGCGCCACTGTATGGACTGAGATATTAAGCCGATCAACTAATACTTACAGCTCTCCATGTAGGCACCCGCTGTAAAAGATCGGCAAAAGACGTCATCACCGGGGTTCGAACCAGCGATGCAAAAGAGAGTCTCGCTCATCAGCTCGTACAGTGCGCCAAGCCATCGCGCCACTGTATGGACTGAGATATTAGGCCGATTAACTAATACTTACAGCTCACCATGTAGGCAGCCGCTGTAAAAGATCGGCAAAAGACGTCATCACCGGGGTTCGAACCAGCGATGCAAAAGAGAGTCTCGCTCATCAGCTCGCACAGTCCGCCAAGCCATCGCGCCACTGTTTGGACTGAGATATTAGGCCGATTAACTAATACTTACAGCTCCCCATGTAGGCAGCCGCTGTAAAAGATCGGCAAAAGACGTCATCACCGGGGTTCGAACCAGCGATGCAAAAGAGAGTCTCGCTCATCAGCTCGTACAGTGCGCCAAGCCATCGCGCCACTGTATGGACTGAGATATTAGGCCGATCAACTAATACTTACAGCTCCCCATGTTGACACCCGCTGTAAAAGATCGGCAAAAGACGTCATTACCGGGGTTCGAACCAGCGATGCAAAAGAGAGTCTCGCTCATCAGCTCGTACAGTGCGCTAAGTCATCGCGCCACTGTATGGACTGGGATATTAGGCCGATTAACTAATACTTACAGCTCCCCATGTAAGCACCCGCTGTAAAAGATCGGCAAAAGACGTCATCACCGGGGTTCGAACCAGCGATGCAAAAGAGAGTCTCGCTCATCAGCTCGTACAGTGCGCCAAGCCATCGCGCCACTGTATGGACTGGGATATTAGGCCGATTAACTAATACTTACAGCTCCCCATGTAGGCACCCGGTGTGAAAGATCGGCAAAAGACGTCATCACCGGGGTTCGAACCAGCGATGCAAAAGAGAGTCTCGCTCATCAGCTCGCACAGTGCGCCAAGCCATCGCGCCACTGTATGGACTGAGATATTAGGCCGATTAACTAATACTTACAGCTCCCCATGTAGGCAGCCGCTGTAAAAGATCGGCAAAAGACGTCATCACCGGGGTTCGAACCAGCGATGCTAAAGAGAGTCTCGCTCATCAGCTCGTACAGTGCGCCAAGCCATCGCGCCACTGTATGGACTGGGATATTAAGCCGATTAACTAATACTTACAGCTCCCCATGTAGGCACCCGCTGTAAAAGATCGGCAAAAGACGTCATCACCGGGGTTCGAACCAGCGATGCAAAAGAGAGTCTCGCTCATCAGCTCGCACAGTCCGCCAAGCCATCGCGCCACTGTTTGGACTGAGATATTAGGCCGATTAACTAATACTTACAGCTCCCCATGTAGGCAGCCGCTGTAAAAGATCGGCAAAAGACGTCATCACCGGGGTTCGAACCAGCGATGCAAAAGAGAGTCTCGCTCATCAGCTCGTACAGTGCGCCAAGCCATCGCGCCACTGTATGGACTGAGATATTAGGCCGATCAACTAATACTTACAGCTCCCCATGTTGACACCCGCTGTAAAAGATCGGCAAAAGACGTCATTACCGGGGTTCGAACCAGCGATGCAAAAGAGAGTCTCGCTCATCAGCTCGTACAGTGCGCTAAGTCATCGCGCCACTGTATGGACTGGGATATTAGGCCGATTAACTAATACTTACAGCTCCCCATGTAGGCACCCGCTGTAAAAGATCGGCAAAAGACGTCATCACCGGGGTTCGAACCAGCGATGCAAAAGAGAGTCTCGCTCATCAGCTCGTACAGTGCGCCAAGCCATCGCGCCACTGTATGGACTGGGATATTAGGCCGATTAACTAATACTTACAGCTCTCCATGTAGCCACCCGCTGTAAAAGATCGGCAAAAGACGTCATCACCGGGGTTCGAACCAGCGATGCAAAAGAGAGTCTCGCTCATCAGCTCGTACAGTGCGCCAAGCCATCGCGCCACTGTATGGACTGAGATATTAGGCCGATCAACTAATACTTACAGCTCCCCATGTAGGCACCCGCTGTAAAAGATCGGCAAAAGACGTCATCACCGGGGTTCGAACCAGCGATGCAAAAGAGAGTCTCGCTCATCAGCTCGTACAGTGCGCCAAGCCATCGCGCCACTGTATGGACTGAGATATTAGGCCGATCAACTAATACTTACAGCTCCCCATGTAGGCAGCCGCTGTAAAAGATCGGCAAAAGACGTCATCACCGGGGTTCGAACCAGCGATGCAAAAGAGAGTCTCGCTCATCAGCTCGTACAGTGCGCCAAGCCATCGCACCACTGTATGGACTGGGATATTAGGCCGATTAACTAATACTTACAGCTCCCCATGTAGGCAGCCGCTGTAAAAGATCGGCAAAAGACGTCATCACCGGGGTTCGAACCAGCGATGCTCAAGAGAGTCTCGCTCATCAGCTCGTACAGTGCGCCAAGCCATCGCGCCACTGTATGGACTGAGATATTAGGCCGATTAACTAATACTTACAGCTCCCCATGAAGGCAGCCGCTGTAAAAGATCGGCAAAAGACGTCATCACCGGGGTTCGAACCAGCGATGCTAAAGAGAGTCTCGCTCATCAGCTCGTACAGTGCGCCAAGCCATCGCGCCACTGTATGGACTGAGATATTAGGCCGATTAGCTAATACTTACAGCTCCCCATGAAGGCAGCCGCTGTAAAAGATCGTCAAAAGACGTCATCACCGGGGTTCGAACCAGCGATGCAAAAGAGAGTCTCGCTCATCAGCTCGTACAGTGCGCCAAGCCATCGCGCCACTGTATGGACTGAGATATTAAGCCGATTAACTTATACTTACAGCTCACCATGTAGGCACCCGGTGTGAAAGATCGGCAAAAGACGTCATCACCGGGGTTCGAACCAGCGATGCAAAAGAGAGTCTCGCTCATCAGCTCGCACAGTGCGCCAAGCCATCGCGCCACTGTATGGACTGAGATATTAGGCCGATTAACTAATACTTACAGCTCCCCATGTAGGCAGCCGCTGTAAAAGATCGGCAAAAGACGTCATCACCGGGGTTCGAACCAGCGATGCAAAAGAGAATCTCGCTCATCAGCTCGTACAGTGCGCCAAGCCATCGCGCCACTGTATGGACTGAGATATTAGGCCGATTAACTAATACTTACAGCTCCCCATGTCGGCACCCGCTGTAAAAGATCGGCAAAAGACGTCATCACCGGTGTTCGAACCAGCGATGCAAAAGAGAGTCTCGCTCATCAGCTCGTACAGTGCGCCAAGCCATCGCGCCACTGTATGGACTGAGATATTAGGCCGATTAACTAATACTTACAGCTCCCCATGTAGGCACCCGCTGTAAAAGATCGGCAAAAGACGTCATCACCGTGGTTCGATCCAGCGATGCAAAAGAGAGTCTCGCTCATCAGCTCGTACAGTGCGCCAAGCCATCGCGCCACTGTATGGACTGAATTATTAGGCCGATTAACTAATACTTACAGCTCTCCATGTAGGCACCCGCTGTAAAAGATCGGCAAAAGACGTCATCACCGGGGTTCGAACCAGCGATGCAAAAGAGAGTCTCGCTCATCAGCTCGGACAGTGCGCCAAGCCATCGCGCCACTGTATGGACTGAGATATTAGGCCGATCAACTAATACTTACAGCTCCCCATGTAGGCACCCGCTGTAAAAGATCGGCAAAAGACGTCATCACCGGGGTTCGAACCAGCGATGCAAAAGAGAGTCTCGCTCATCAGCTCGAACAGTGCGCCAAGCCATCGCGCCACTGTGTGGACTGAGATATTAGGCCGATTAACTAATACTTTCAGCTCCCCATGTAGGCAGCCGCTGTAAAAGATCGGCAAAAGACGTCATCACCGGGGTTCGAACCAGCGAGGCAAAAGAGAATCTCGCTCATCAGCTCGTACAGTGCGCCAAGCCATCGCGCAACTGTGTGGACTGAGGTATTAGGCCGATTAACTAATACTTTCAGCTCCCCATGTAGGCAGCCGCTGTAAAAGATCGGCAAAAGACGTCATCACCGGGGTTCGAACCAGCGATGCAAAAGAGAGTCTCGCTCATCAGTTCGTACAGTGCGCCAAGCCATCGCGCCACTGTATGGACTGAGATATTAGGCCGATTAACTAATACTTACAGCTCCCCATGTAGGCACCCGCTGTAAAAGATCGGCAAAAGACGTCATCTCCGGGGTTCGAACCAGCGATGCAAAAGAGAGTCTCGCTCATCAGCTCGTACAGTGCGCCAAGCCATCGCGCCACTGTATGGACTGAGATATTAAGCCGATCAACTAATACTTACAGCTCTCCATGTAGGCACCCGCTGTAAAAGATCGGCAAAAGACGTCATCACCGGGGTTCGAACCAGCGATGCAAAAGAGAGTCTCGCTCATCAGCTCGTACAGTGCGCCAAGCCATCGCGCCACTGTATGGACTGAGATATTAGGCCGATTAACTAATACTTACAGCTCCCCATGTAGGCAGCCGCTGTAAAAGATCGGCAAAAGACGTCATCACCGGGGTTCGAACCAGCGATGCAAAAGAGAGTCTCGCTCATCAGCTCGTACAGTGCGCCAAGCCATCGCGCCACTGTATGGACTGGGATATTAAGCCGATTAACTAATACTTACAGCTCCCCATGTAGGCACCCGCTGTAAAAGATCGGCAAAAGACGTCATCACCGGGGTTCGAACCAGCGATGCAAAAGAGAGTCTCGCTCATCAGCTCGCACAGTCCGCCAAGCCATCGCGCCACTGTTTGGACTGAGATATTAGGCCGATTAACTAATACTTACAGCTCCCCATGTAGGCAGCCGCTGTAAAAGATCGGCAAAAGACGTCATCACCGGGGTTCGAACCAGCGATGCAAAAGAGAGTCTCGCTCATCAGCTCGTACAGTGCGCCAAGCCATCGCGCCACTGTATGGACTGAGATATTAGGCCGATCAACTAATACTTACAGCTCCCCATGTTGACACCCGCTGTAAAAGATCGGCAAAAGACGTCATTACCGGGGTTCGAACCAGCGATGCAAAAGAGAGTCTCGCTCATCAGCTCGTACAGTGCGCTAAGTCATCGCGCCACTGTATGGACTGGGATATTAGGCCGATTAACTAATACTTACAGCTCCCCATGTAGGCACCCGCTGTAAAAGATCGGCAAAAGACGTCATCATGGGGGTTCGAACCAGCGATGCAAAAGAGAGTCTCGCTCATCAGCTCGTACAGTGCGCCAAGCCATCGCGCCACTGTATGGACTGGGATATTAGGCCGATTAACTAATACTTACAGCTCCCCATGTAGGCAGCCGCTGTAAAAGATCGGCAAAAGACGTCATCACCGGGGTTCGAACCAGCGATGCAAAAGAGAGTCTCGCTCATCAGCTCGTACAGTGCGCCAAGCCATCGCACCACTGTATGGACTGGGATATTAGGCCGATTAACTAATACTTACAGCTCCCCATGTAGGCAGCCGCTGTAAAAGATCGGCAAAAGACGTCATCACCGGGGTTCGAACCAGCGATGCTAAAGAGAGTCTCGCTCATCAGCTCGTACAGTGCGCCAAGCCATCGCGCCACTGTATGGACTGAGATATTAGGCCGATTAACTAATACTTACAGCTCCCCATGAAGGCAGCCGCTGTAAAAGATCGGCAAAAGACGTCATCACCGGGGTTCGAACCAGCGATGCTAAAGAGAGTCTCGCTCATCAGCTCGTACAGTGCGCCAAGCCATCGCGACACTGTATGGACTGAGATATTAGGCCGATTAGCTAATACTTACAGCTCCCCATGAAGGCAGCCGCTGTAAAAGATCGTCAAAAGACGTCATCACCGGGGTTCGAACCAGCGATGCAAAAGAGAGTCTCGCTCATCAGCTCGTACAGTGCGCCAAGCCATCGCGCCACTGTATGGACTGAGATATTAAGCCGATTAACTTATACTTACAGCTCACCATGTAGGCACCCGGTGTGAAAGATCGGCAAAAGACGTCATCACCGGGGTTCGACCCAGCGATGCAAAAGAGAGTCTCGCTCATCAGCTCGCACAGTGCGCCAAGCCATCGCGCCACTGTATGGACTGAGATATTAGGCCGATTAACTAATACTTACAGCTCCCCATGTAGGCAGCCGCTGTAAAAGATCGGCAAAAGACGTCATCACCGGGGTTCGAACCAGCGATGCAAAAGAGAATCTCGCTCATCAGCTCGTACAGTGCGCCAAGCCATCGCACCACTGTATGGACTGAGATATTAGGCCGATTAACTAATACTTACAGCTCCCCATGTAGGCAGCCGCTGTAAAAGATCGGCAAAAGACGTCATCACCGGGGTTCGAACCAGCGATGCAAAAGAGAATCTCGCTCATCAGCTCGTACAGTGCGCCAAGCCATCGCGCCACTGTATGGACTGAGATATAAGGCCGATTAACTAATACTTACAGCTCCCCATGTAGGCACCCGCTGTAAAAGATCGGCAAAAGACGTCATCACCGGGGTTCGAACCAGCGAGGCTAAAGAGAATCTCGCTCATCAGCTCGTACAGTGCGCCAAGCCATCGCGCCACTGTGTGGACTGAGGTATTAGGCCGATTAACTAATACTTTCAGCTCCCAATGTAGGCAGCCGCTGTAAAAGATCGGCAAAAGACGTCATCTCCGGGGTTCGAACCAGCGATGCAAAAGAGAGTCTCGCTCATCAGCTCGTACAGTGCGCCAAGCCATCGCGCCACTGTATGGACTGAGATATTAGGCCGATTAACTAATACTTACAGCTCCCCATGTCGGCACCCGCTGTAAAAGATCGGCAAAAGACGTCATCACCGGTGTTCGAACCAGCGATGCAAAAGAGAGTCTCGCTCATCAGCTCGTACAGTGCGCCAAGCCATCGCGCCACTGTATGGACTGAGATATTAGGCCGATTAACTAATACTTACAGCTCCCCATGTAGGCACCCGCTGTAAAAGATCGGCAAAAGACGTCATCACCGTGGTTCGATCCAGCGATGCAAAAGAGAGTCTCGCTCATCAGCTCGTACAGTGCGCCAAGCCATCGCGCCACTGTATGGACTGAATTATTAGGCCGATTAACTAATGCTTACAGCTCTCCATGTAGGCACCCGCTGTAAAAGATCGGCAAAAGACGTCATCACCGGGGTTCGAACCAGCGATGCAAAAGAGAGTCTCGCTCATCAGCTCGGACAGTGCGCCAAGCCATCGCGCCACTGTATGGACTGAGATATTAGGCCGATCAACTAATACTTACAGCTCCCCATGTAGGCACCCGCTGTAAAAGATCGGCAAAAGACGTCATCACCGGGGTTCGAACCAGCGATGCAAAAGAGAGTCTCGCTCATCAGCTCGAACAGTGCGCCAAGCCATCGCGCCACTGTGTGGACTGAGATATTAGGCCGATCAACTAATACTTACAGCTCCCCATGTAGGCACCCGCTGTAAAAGATCGGCAAAAGACGTCATCACCGGGGTTCGAACCAGCGATGCAAAAGAGAGTCTCGCTCATCAGCTCGAACAGTGCGCCAAGCCATCGCGCCACTGTGTGGACTGAGATATTAGGCCGATTAACTAATACTTTCAGCTCCCCATGTAGGCAGCCGCTGTAAAAGATCGGCAAAAGACGTCATCACCGGGGTTCGAACCAGCGAGGCAAAAGAGAATCTCGCTCATCAGCTCGTACAGTGCGCCAAGCCATCGCGCAACTGTGTGGACTGAGGTATTAGGCCGATTAACTAATACTTTCAGCTCCCCATGTAGGCAGCCGCTGTAAAAGATCGGCAAAAGACGTCATCACCGGGGTTCGAACCAGCGATGCAAAAGAGAGTCTCGCTCATCAGTTCGTACAGTGCGCCAAGCCATCGCACCACTGTATGGACTGAGATATTAGGCCGATTAACTAATACTTACAGCTCTCCATGTAGGCACCCGCTGTAAAAGATCGGCAAAAGACGTCATCACCGGGGTTCGAACCAGCGATGCAAAAGAGAGTCTCGCTCATCAGCTCGTACAGTGCGCCAAGCCATCGCGCCACTGTATGGACTGAGATATTAGGCCGATTAACTAATACTTACAGCTCCCCATGTAGGCAGCCGCTGTAAAAGATCGGCAAAAGACGTCATCACCGGGGTTCGAACCAGCGATGCAAAAGAGAGTCTCGCTCATCAGCTCGTACAGTGCGCCAAGCCATCGCGCCACTGTATGGACTGGGATATTAAGCCGATTAACTAATACTTACAGCTCCCCATGTAGGCACCCGCTGTAAAAGATCGGCAAAAGACGTCATCACCGGGGTTCGAACCAGCGATGCAAAAGAGAGTCTCGCTCATCAGCTCGCACAGTCCGCCAAGCCATCGCGCCACTGTTTGGACTGAGATATTAGGCCGATTAACTAATACTTACAGCTCCCCATGTAGGCAGCCGCTGTAAAAGATCGGCAAAAGACGTCATCACCGGGGTTCGAACCAGCGATGCAAAAGAGAGTCTCGCTCATCAGCTCGTACAGTGCGCCAAGCCATCGCGCCACTGTATGGACTGAGATATTAGGCCGATCAACTAATACTTACAGCTCCCCATGTTGACACCCGCTGTAAAAGATCGGCAAAAGACGTCATTACCGGGGTTCGAACCAGCGATGCAAAAGAGAGTCTCGCTCATCAGCTCGTACAGTGCGCTAAGTCATCGCGCCACTGTATGGACTGGGATATTAGGCCGATTAACTAATACTTACAGCTCCCCATGTAGGCACCCGCTGTAAAAGATCGGCAAAAGACGTCATCACCGGGGTTCGAACCAGCGATGCAAAAGAGAGTCTCGCTCATCAGCTCGTACAGTGCGCCAAGCCATCGCGCCACTGTATGGACTGGGATATTAGGCCGATTAACTAATACTTACAGCTCCCCATGTAGGCAGCCGCTGTAAAAGATCGGCAAAAGACGTCATCACCGGGGTTCGAACCAGCGATGCAAAAGAGAGTCTCGCTCATCAGCTCGTACAGTGCGCCAAGCCATCGCACCACTGTATGGACTGGGATATTAGGCCGATTAACTAATACTTACAGCTCCCCATGTAGGCAGCCGCTGTAAAAGATCGGCAAAAGACGTCATCACCGGGGTTCGAACCAGCGATGCTAAAGAGAGTCTCGCTCATCAGCTCGTACAGTGCGCCAAGCCATCGCGCCACTGTATGGACTGAGATATTAGGCCGATTAACTAATACTTACAGCTCCCCATGAAGGCAGCCGCTGTAAAAGATCGGCAAAAGACGTCATCACCGGGGTTCGAACCAGCGATGCTAAAGAGAGTCTCGCTCATCAGCTCGTACAGTGCGCCAAGCCATCGCGCCACTGTATGGACTGAGATATTAGGCCGATTAGCTAATACTTACAGCTCCCCATGAAGGCAGCCGCTGTAAAAGATCGTCAAAAGACGTCATCACCGGGGTTCGAACCAGCGATGCAAAAGAGAGTCTCGCTCATCAGCTCGTACAGTGCGCCAAGCCATCGCGCCACTGTATGGACTGAGATATTAAGCCGATTAACTTATACTTACAGCTCACCATGTAGGCACCCGGTGTGAAAGATCGGCAAAAGACGTCATCACCGGGGTTCGAACCAGCGATGCAAAAGAGAGTCTCGCTCATCAGCTCGCACAGTGCGCCAAGCCATCGCGCCACTGTATGGACTGAGATATTAAGCCGATTAACTAATACTTACAGCTCCCCATGTAGGCAGCCGCTGTAAAAGATCGGCAAAAGACGTCATCACCGGGGTTCGAACCAGCGATGCAAAAGAGAATCTCGCTCATCAGCTCGTACAGTGCGCCAAGCCATCGCACCACTGTATGGACTGAGATATTAGGCCGATTAACTAATACTTACAGCTCCCCATGTAGGCAGCCGCTGTAAAAGATCGGCAAAAGACGTCATCACCGGGGTTCGAACCAGCGATGCAAAAGAGAATCTCGCTCATCAGCTCGTACAGTGCGCCAAGCCATCGCGCCACTGTATGGACTGAGATATAAGGCCGATTAACTAATACTTACAGCTCCCCATGTAGGCACCCGCTGTAAAAGATCGGCAAAAGACGTCATCACCGGGGTTCGAACCAGCGAGGCAAAAGAGAATCTCGCTCATCAGCTCGTACAGTGCGCCAAGCCATCGCGCCACTGTGTGGACTGAGGTATTAGGCCGATTAACTAATACTTACAGCTCCCAATGTAGGCAGCCGCTGTAAAAGATCGGCAAAAGACGTCATCTCCGGGGTTCGAACCAGCGATGCAAAAGAGAGTCTCGCTCATCAGCTCGTACAGTGCGCCAAGCCATCGCGCCACTGTATGGACTGAGATATTAGGCCGATTAACTAATACTTACAGCTCCCCATGTCGGCACCCGCTGTAAAAGATCGGCAAAAGACGTCATCACCGGTGTTCGAACCAGCGATGCAAAAGAGAGTCTCGCTCATCAGCTCGTACAGTGCGCCAAGCCATCGCGCCACTGTATGGACTGAGATATTAGGCCGATTAACTAATACTTACAGCTCCCCATGTAGGCACCCGCTGTAAAAGATCGGCAAAAGACGTCATCACCGTGGTTCGATCCAGCGATGCAAAAGAGAGTCTCGCTCATCAGCTCGTACAGTGCGCCAAGCCATCGCGCCACTGTATGGACTGAATTATTAGGCCGATTAACTAATGCTTACAGCTCTCCATGTAGGCACCCGCTGTAAAAGATCGGCAAAAGACGTCATCACCGGGGTTCGAACCAGCGATGCAAAAGAGAGTCTCGCTCATCAGCTCGGACAGTGCGCCAAGCCATCGCGCCACTGTATGGACTGAGATATTAGGCCGATCAACTAATACTTACAGCTCCCCATGTAGGCACCCGCTGTAAAAGATCGGCAAAAGACGTCATCACCGGGGTTCGAACCAGCGATGCAAAAGAGAGTCTCGCTCATCAGCTCGAACAGTGCGCCAAGCCATCGCGCCACTGTGTGGACTGAGATATTAGGCCGATTAACTAATACTTTCAGCTCCCCATGTAGGCACCCGTTGTAAAAGATCGGCAAAAGACGTCATCACCCTGGTTCGAACCAGCGATGCAAAAGAGAGTCTCGCTCATCAGCTCGGACAGTGCGCCAAGCCATCGCGCCACTGTGTGGACTGAGATATTAGGCCGATTAACTAATACTTTCAGCTCCCCATGTAGGCACCCGCTGTAAAAGATCGGCAAAAGACGTCATCACCCTGGTTCGAACCAGCGATGCAAAAGAGAGTCTCGCTCATCAGCTCGGACAGTGCGCCAAGCCATCGCGCCACTGTGTGGACTGAGATATTAGGCCGATTAACTAATACTTTCAGCTCCCCATGTAGGCACCCGCTGTAAAAGATCGGCAAAAGACGTCATCACCCTGGTTCGAACCAGCGATGCAAAAGAGAGTCTCGCTCATCAGCTCGGACAGTGCGCCAAGCCATCGCGCCACTGTATGGACTGAGATATTAGGCCGATTATCTAATACTTACAGCTCCCCATGTAGGCATCTGCTGTAAAAGATCGGCAAAAGACGTCATCACCGGGGTTCGAACCAGCGATGCAAAAGAGAGTCTCGCTCATCAGCTCGCACAGTGCGCCAAGCCATCGCGGCACTGTATGGACTGAGATATTAGGCCGATTAACTAATACGTACAGCTCCCCATGTAGGCACCCGCTGTAAAAGATCGGCAAAAGACGTCATCACCGGGGTTCGAACCAGCGAGGCAAAAGAGAATCTCGCTCATCAGCTCGTACAGTGCGCCAAGCCATCGCGCCACTGTATGGACTGAGATATTAGGCCGATTAACTAATACTTACAGCTCCCCATGTAGGCAGCCGCTGTAAAAGATCGGCAAAAGACGTCATCACCGGGGTTCGAACCAGCGAGGCAAAAGAGAATCTCGCTCATCAGCTCGTACAGTGCGCCAAGCCATCGCGCAACTGTGTGGACTGAGGTATTAGGCCGATTAACTAATACTTTCAGCTCCCCATGTAGGCAGCCGCTGTAAAAGATCGGCAAAAGACGTCATCACCGGGGTTCGAACCAGCGATGCAAAAGAGAGTCTCGCTCATCAGTTCGTACAGTGCGCCAAGCCATCGCGCCACTGTATGGACTGAGATATTAGGCAGATTAACTAATACTTACAGCTCCCCATGTAGGCACCCGCTGTAAAAGATCGGCAAAAGACGTCATCTCCGGGGTTCGAACCAGCGATGCAAAAGAGAGTCTCGCTCATCAGCTCGTACAGTGCGCCAAGCCATCGCGCCACTGTATGGACTGAGATATTAGGCCGATTAACTAATACTTACAGCTCTCCATGTAGGCACCCGCTATAAAAGATCGGCAAAAGACGTCATCACCGGGGTTCGAACCAGCGATGCAAAAGAGAGTCTCGCTCATCAGCTCGGACAGTGCGCCAAGCCATCGCGCCACTGTATGGACTGAGATATTAGGCCGATTAACTAATACTTACAGCTCCCCATGTAGGCACCCGCTGTAAAAGATCGGCAAAAGACGTCATCACCGAGGTTCGAACCAGCGATGCAAAAGAGAGTCTCGCTCATCAGCTCGTACAGTGCGCCAAGCCATCGCGCCACTGTATGGACTGAGATATTAGGCCGATCAACTAATACTTACAGCTCCCCATGTAGGCAGCCGCTGTAAAAGATCGGCAAAAGACGTCATCACCGGGGTTCGAACCAGCGATGCAAAAGAGAGTCTCGCTCATCAGCTCGTACAGTGCGCCAAGCCATCGCGCCACTGTATGGACTGAGATAATAGGCCGATTAACTAATACTTACAGCTCCCCATGTAGGCACCCGCTGTAAAAGATCGGCAAAAGACGTCATCACCGGGGTTCGAACCAGCGATGCAAAAGAGAGTTTCGCTCATCAGCTCGTACAGTGCGCCAAGCCATCGCACCACTGTGTGGACTGAGATATTAGGCCGATTAACTAATACTTACAGCTCCCCATGTAGGCATCTGCTGTAAAAGATCGGCAAAAGACGTCATCTCCGGGGTTCGAACCAGCGATGCAAAAGAGAGTCTCGCTCATCAGCTCGTACAGTGCGCCAAGCCATCGCGCCACTGTATGGACTGAGATATTAGGCCGATTAACTAATACTTACAGCTCCCCATGAAGGCAGCCGCTGTAAAAGATCGTCAAAAGA
Organism: Apostichopus japonicus; assembly: GCF_037975245.1. Taxonomy (NCBI): domain Eukaryota; kingdom Metazoa; phylum Echinodermata; class Holothuroidea; order Aspidochirotida; family Stichopodidae; genus Apostichopus; species Apostichopus japonicus. The sequence goes on along the minus strand of NC_092576.1, from coordinate 35,551,613 downwards.
CGTCATCACCGGGGTTCGAACCAGCGATGCTAAAGAGAGTCTCGCTCATCAGCTCGTACAGTGCGCCAAGCCATCGCGCCACTGTATGGACTGAGATATTAGGCCGATTAACTAATACTTACAGCTCCCCATGAAGGCAGCCGCTGTAAAAGATCGTCAAAAGACGTCATCACCGGGGTTCGAACCAGCGATGCAAAAGAGAGTCTCGCTCATCAGCTCGTACAGTGCGCCAAGCCATCGCGCCACTGTATGGACTGAGATATTAAGCCGATTAACTTATACTTACAGCTCACCATGTAGGCACCCGGTGTGAAAGATCGGCAAAAGACGTCATCACCGGGGTTCGAACCAGCGATGCAAAAGAGAGTCTCGCTCATCAGCTCGCACAGTGCGCCAAGCCATCGCGCCACTGTATGGACTGAGATATTAGGCCGATTAACTAATACTTACAGCTCCCCATGTAGGCAGCCGCTGTAAAAGATCGGCAAAAGACGTCATCACCGGGGTTCGAACCAGCGATGCAAAAGAGAATCTCGCTCATCAGCTCGTACAGTGCGCCAAGCCATCGCACCACTGTATGGACTGAGATATTAGGCCGATTAACTAATACTTACAGCTCCCCATGTAGGCAACCGCTGTAAAAGATCGGTAAAAGACGTCATCACCGGGGTTCGAACCAGCGATGCAAAAGAGAATCTCGCTCATCAGCTCGTACAGTGCGCCAAGCCATCGCGCCACTGTATGGACTGAGATATTAGGCCGATTAACTAATACTTACAGCTCCCCATGTAGGCAGCCGCTGTAAAAGATCGGCAAAAGACGTCATCACCGGGGTTCGAACCAGCGATGCAAAAGAGAGTCTCGCTCATCAGCTCGTACAGTGCGCCAAGCCATCGCGCCACTGTATGGACTGAGATATTAGGCCGATTAACTAATACTTACAGCTCCCCATGTCGGCACCCGCTGTAAAAGATCGGCAAAAGACGTCATCACCGGTGTTCGAACCAGCGATGCAAAAGAGAGTCTCGCTCATCAGCTCGTACAGTGCGCCAAGCCATCGCGCCACTGTATGGACTGAGATATTAGGCCGATTAACTAATACTTACAGCTCCCCATGTAGGCACCCGCTGTAAAAGATCGGCAAAAGACGTCATCACCGTGGTTCGATCCAGCGATGCAAAAGATAGTCTCGCTCATCAGCTCGTACAGTGCGCCAAGCCATCGCGCCACTGTATGGACTGAATTATTAGGCCGATTAACTAATACTTACAGCTCTCCATGTAGGCACCCGCTGTAAAAGATCGGCAAAAGACGTCATCACCGGGGTTCGAACCAGCGATGCAAAAGAGAGTCTCGCTCATCAGCTCGGACAGTGCGCCAAGCCATCGCGCCACTGTATGGACTGAGATATTAGGCCGATCAACTAATACTTACAGCTCCCCATGTAGGCACCCGCTGTAAAAGATCGGCAAAAGACGTCATCACCGGGGTTCGAACCAGCGATGCAAAAGAGAGTCTCGCTCATCAGCTCGAACAGTGCGCCAAGCCATCGCGCCACTGTGTGGACTGAGATAGTAGGCCGATTAACTAATACTTTCAGCTCCCCATGTAGGCACCCGCTGTAAAAGATCGGCAAAAGACGTCATCACCCTGGTTCGAACCAGCGATGCAAAAGAGAGTCTCGCTCATCAGCTCGGACAGTGCGCCAAGCCATCGCGCCACTGTGTGGACTGAGATATTAGGCCGATGAACTAATACTTTCAGCTCCCCATGTAGGCACCCGCTGTAAAAGATCGGCAAAAGACGTCATCACCCTGGTTCGAACCAGCGATGCAAAAGAGAGTCTCGTTCATCAGCTCGGACAGTGCGCCAAGCCATCGCGCCACTGTATGGACTGAGATATTAGGCCGATTAACTAATACTTACAGCTCCCCATGTAGGCACCCGCTGTAAAAGATCGGCAAAAGACGTCATCACCGGGGTTCGAACCAGCGAGGCAAAAGAGAATCTCGCTCATCAGCTCGTACAGTGCGCCAAGCCATCGCGCCACTGTGTGGACTGAGGTATTAGGCCGATTAACTAATACTTTCAGCTCCCCATGTAGGCAGCCGCTGTAAAAGATCGGCAAAAGACGTCATCTCCGGGGTTCGAACCAGCGATGCAAAAGAGAGTCTCGCTCATCAGCTCGTACAGTGCGCCAAGCCATCGCGCCACTGTGTGGACTGAGATATTAGGCCGATTAACTAATACTTACAGCTCCTCATGTAGGCACCTGCTGTAAAAGATCGGCAAAAGACGTCATCACCGGGGTTCGAACCAGCGATGCAAAAGAGAGTCTCGCTCATCAGTTCGTACAGTGCGCCAAGCCATCGCGCCACTGTATGGACTGAGATATTAGGCCGATTAACTAATACTTACAGCTCCCCATGTAGGCACCCGCTGTAAAAGATCGGCAAAAGACGTCATAACCGGGGTTCGAACCAGCGATGCAAAAGAGAGTCTCGCTCATCAGCTCGTACAGTGCGCCAAGCCATCGCACCACTGTGTGGACTGAGATATTAGGCAGATTAACTAATACTTACAGCTCCCCATGTAGGCACCCGCTGTAAAAGATCGGCAAAAGACGTCATCACCGGGGTTCGAACCAGCGATGCAAAAGAGAGTTTCGCTCATCAGCTCGTACAGTGCGCCAAGCCATCGCGCCACTGTGTGGACTGAGATATTAGGCCGATTAACTAATACTTACAGCTCCCCATGTAGGCACCCGCTGTAAAAGATCGGCAAAAGACGTCATCACCGGGGTTCGAACCAGCGATGCAAAAGAGAATCTCGCTCATCAGCTCGTACAGTGCGCCAAGCCATCGCGCCACTGTGTGGACTGAGATATTAGGCCGATTAACTAATACTTACAGCTCTCCATGTAGGCACCCGCTGTAAAAGATCGGCAAAAGACGTCATCACCGGGGTTCGAACCAGCGATGCAAAAGAGAATCTCGCTCATCAGCTCGTACAGTGCGCCAAGCCATCGCGCCACTGTATGGACTGAGATATTAGGCCGATTAACTAATACTTACAGCTCCCCATGAAGGCAGCCGCTGTAAAAGATCGTCAAAAGACGTCATCACCGGGGTTCGAACCAGCGATGCAAAAGAGAGTCTCGCTCATCAGCTCGTACAGTGCGCCAAGCCATCGCGCCACTGTATGGACTGAGATATTAGGCCGATTAACTAATACTTACAGCTCCCCATGAAGGCAGCCGCTGTAAAAGATCGTCAAAAGACGTCATCACCGGGGTTCGAACCAGCGATGCAAAAGAGAGTCTCGCTCATCAGCTCGTACAGTGCGCCAAGCCATCGCGCCACTGTATGGACTGAGATATTAAGCCGATTAACTTATACTTACAGCTCACCATGTAGGCACCCGGTGTGAAAGATCGGCAAAAGACGTCATCACCGGGGTTCGAACCAGCGATGCAAAAGAGAGTCTCGCTCATCAGCTCGCACAGTGCGCCAAGCCTTCGCGCCACTGTATGGACTGAGATATTAGGCCGATTAACTAATACTTACAGCTCCCCATGTAGGCAGCCGCTGTAAAAGATCGGCAAAAGACGTCATCACCGGGGTTCGAACCAGCGATGCAAAAGAGAATCTCGCTCATCAGCTCGTACAGTGCGCCAAGCCATCGCACCACTGTATGGACTGAGATATTAGGCCGATTAACTAATACTTACAGCTCCCCATGTAGGCAACCGCTGTAAAAGATCGGTAAAAGACGTCATCACCGGGGTTCGAACCAGCGATGCAAAAGAGAATCTCGCTCATCAGCTCGTACAGTGCGCCAAGCCATCGCGCCACTGTATGGACTGAGATATTAGGCCGATTAACTAATACTTACAGCTCCCCATGTAGGCAGCCGCTGTAAAAGATCGGCAAAAGACGTCATCTCCGGGGTTCGAACCAGCGATGCAAAAGAGAGTCTCGCTCATCAGCTCGTACAGTGCGCCAAGCCATCGCGCCACTGTATGGACTGAGATATTAGGCCGATTAACTAATACTTACAGCTCCCCATGTCGGCACCCGCTGTAAAAGATCGGCAAAAGACGTCATCACCGGTGTTCGAACCAGCGATGCAAAAGAGAGTCTCGCTCATCAGCTCGTACAGTGCGCCAAGCCATCGCGCCACTGTATGGACTGAGATATTAGGCCGATTAACTAATACTTACAGCTCCCCATGTAGGCACCCGCTGTAAAAGATCGGCAAAAGACGTCATCACCGTGGTTCGATCCAGCGATGCAAAAGAGAGTCTCGCTCATCAGCTCGTACAGTGCGCCAAGCCATCGCGCCACTGTATGGACTGAATTATTAGGCCGATTAACTAATACTTACAGCTCTCCATGTAGGCACCCGCTGTAAAAGATCGGCAAAAGACGTCATCACCGGGGTTCGAACCAGCGATGCAAAAGAGAGTCTCGCTCATCAGCTCGGACAGTGCGCCAAGCCATCGCGCCACTGTATGGACTGAGATATTAGGCCGATCAACTAATACTTACAGCTCCCCATGTAGGCACCCGCTGTAAAAGATCGGCAAAAGACGTCATCACCGGGGTTCGAACCAGCGATGCAAAAGAGAGTCTCGCTCATCAGCTCGAACAGTGCGCCAAGCCATCGCGCCACTGTGTGGACTGAGATATTAGGCCGATTAACTAATACTTTCAGCTCCCCATGTAGGCACCCGCTGTAAAAGATCGGCAAAAGACGTCATCACCCTGGTTCGAACCAGCGATGCAAAAGAGAGTCTCGCTCATCAGCTCGGACAGTGCGCCAAGCCATCGCGCCACTGTGTGGACTGAGATATTAGGCCGATTAACTAATACTTTCAGCTCCCCATGTAGGCACCCGCTGTAAAAGATCGGCAAAAGACGTCATCACCCTGGTTCGAACCAGCGATGCAAAAGAGAGTCTCGTTCATCAGCTCGGACAGTGCGCCAAGCCATCGCGCCACTGTATGGACTGAGATATTAGGCCGATTAACTAATACTTACAGCTCCCCATGTAGGCACCCGCTGTAAAAGATCGGCAAAAGACGTCATCACCGGGGTTCGAACCAGCGAGGCAAAAGAGAATCTCGCTCATCAGCTCGTACAGTGCGCCAAGCCATCGCGCCACTGTGTGGACTGAGGTATTAGGCCGATTAACTAATACTTTCAGCTCCCCATGTAGGCAGCCGCTGTAAAAGATCGGCAAAAGACGTCATCTCCGGGGTTCGAACCAGCGATGCAAAAGAGAGTCTCGCTCATCAGCTCGTACAGTGCGCCAAGCCATCGCGCCACTGTGTGGACTGAGATATTAGGCCGATTAACTAATACTTACAGCTCTCCATGTAGGCACCCGCTGTAAAAGATCGGCAAAAGACGTCATCACCGGGGTTCGAACCAGCGATGCAAAAGAGAATCTCGCTCATCAGCTCGTACAGTGCGCCAAGCCATCGCGCCACTGTATGGACTGAGATATTAGGCCGATTAACTAATACTTACAGCTCCCCATGAAGGCAGCCGCTGTAAAAGATCGTCAAAAGACGTCATCACCGGGGTTCGAACCAGCGATGCAAAAGAGAGTCTCGCTCATCAGCTCGTACAGTGCGCCAAGCCATCGCGCCACTGTATGGACTGAGATATTAGGCCGATTAACTAATACTTACAGCTCCCCATGAAGGCAGCCGCTGTAAAAGATCGTCAAAAGACGTCATCACCGGGGTTCGAACCAGCGATGCAAAAGAGAGTCTCGCTCATCAGCTCGTACAGTGCGCCAAGCCATCGCGCCACTGTATGGACTGAGATATTAAGCCGATTAACTTATACTTACAGCTCACCATGTAGGCACCCGGTGTGAAAGATCGGCAAAAGACGTCATCACCGGGGTTCGAACCAGCGATGCAAAAGAGAGTCTCGCTCATCAGCTCGCACAGTGCGCCAAGCCTTCGCGCCACTGTATGGACTGAGATATTAGGCCGATTAACTAATACTTACAGCTCCCCATGTAGGCAGCCGCTGTAAAAGATCGGCAAAAGACGTCATCACCGGGGTTCGAACCAGCGATGCAAAAGAGAATCTCGCTCATCAGCTCGTACAGTGCGCCAAGCCATCGCACCACTGTATGGACTGAGATATTAGGCCGATTAACTAATACTTACAGCTCCCCATGTAGGCAACCGCTGTAAAAGATCGGTAAAAGACGTCATCACCGGGGTTCGAACCAGCGATGCAAAAGAGAATCTCGCTCATCAGCTCGTACAGTGCGCCAAGCCATCGCGCCACTGTATGGACTGAGATATTAGGCCGATTAACTAATACTTACAGCTCCCCATGTAGGCAGCCGCTGTAAAAGATCGGCAAAAGACGTCATCTCCGGGGTTCGAACCAGCGATGCAAAAGAGAATCTCGCTCATCAGCTCGTACAGTGCGCCAAGCCATCGCGCCACTGTATGGACTGAGATATTAGGCCGATTAACTAATACTTACAGCTCCCCATGTCGGCACCCGCTGTAAAAGATCGGCAAAAGACGTCATCACCGGTGTTCGAACCAGCGATGCAAAAGAGAGTCTCGCTCATCAGCTCGTACAGTGCGCCAAGCCATCGCGCCACTGTATGGACTGAGATATTAGGCCGATTAACTAATACTTACAGCTCCCCATGTAGGCACCCGCTGTAAAAGATCGGCAAAAGACGTCATCACCGTGGTTCGATCCAGCGATGCAAAAGAGAGTCTCGCTCATCAGCTCGTACAGTGCGCCAAGCCATCGCGCCACTGTATGGACTGAATTATTAGGCCGATTAACTAATACTTACAGCTCTCCATGTAGGCACCCGCTGTAAAAGATCGGCAAAAGACGTCATCACCGGGGTTCGAACCAGCGATGCAAAAGAGAGTCTCGCTCATCAGCTCGGACAGTGCGCCAAGCCATCGCGCCACTGTATGGACTGAGATATTAGGCCGATCAACTAATACTTACAGCTCCCCATGTAGGCACCCGCTGTAAAAGATCGGCAAAAGACGTCATCACCGGGGTTCGAACCAGCGATGCAAAAGAGAGTCTCGCTCATCAGCTCGAACAGTGCGCCAAGCCATCGCGCCACTGTGTGGACTGAGATATTAGGCCGATTAACTAATACTTTCAGCTCCCCATGTAGGCACCCGCTGTAAAAGATCGGCAAAAGACGTCATCACCCTGGTTCGAACCAGCGATGCAAAAGAGAGTCTCGCTCATCAGCTCGGACAGTGCGCCAAGCCATCGCGCCACTGTGTGGACTGAGATATTAGGCCGATTAACTAATACTTTCAGCTCCCCATGTAGGCACCCGCTGTAAAAGATCGGCAAAAGACGTCATCACCCTGGTTCGAACCAGCGATGCAAAAGAGAGTCTCGTTCATCAGCTCGGACAGTGCGCCAAGCCATCGCGCCACTGTATGGACTGAGATATTAGGCCGATTAACTAATACTTACAGCTCCCCATGTAGGCACCCGCTGTAAAAGATCGGCAAAAGACGTCATCACCGGGGTTCGAACCAGCGAGGCAAAAGAGAATCTCGCTCATCAGCTCGTACAGTGCGCCAAGCCATCGCGCCACTGTGTGGACTGAGGTATTAGGCCGATTAACTAATACTTTCAGCTCCCCATGTAGGCAGCCGCTGTAAAAGATCGGCAAAAGACGTCATCTCCGGGGTTCGAACCAGCGATGCAAAAGAGAGTCTCGCTCATCAGCTCGTACAGTGCGCCAAGCCATCGCGCCACTGTGTGGACTGAGATATTAGGCCGATTAACTAATACTTACAGCTCCTCATGTAGGCACCTGCTGTAAAAGATCGGCAAAAGACGTCATCACCGGGGTTCGAACCAGCGATGCAAAAGAGAGTCTCGCTCATCAGTTCGTACAGTGCGCCAAGCCATCGCGCCACTGTATGGACTGAGATATTAGGCCGATTAACTAATACTTACAGCTCCCCATGTAGGCACCCGCTGTAAAAGATCGGCAAAAGACGTCATCACCGGGGTTCGAACCAGCGATGCAAAAGAGAGTCTCGCTCATCAGCTCGAACAGTGCGCCAAGCCATCGCGCCACTGTGTGGACTGAGATATTAGGCCGATTAACTAATACTTTCAGCTCCCCATGTAGGCACCCGCTGTAAAAGATCGGCAAAAGACGTCATCACCCTGGTTCGAACCAGCGATGCAAAAGAGAGTCTCGCTCATCAGCTCGGACAGTGCGCCAAGCCATCGCGCCACTGTGTGGACTGAGATATTAGGCCGATTAACTAATACTTTCAGCTCCCCATGTAGGCACCCGCTGTAAAAGATCGGCAAAAGACGTCATCACCCTGGTTCGAACCAGCGATGCAAAAGAGAGTCTCGTTCATCAGCTCGGACAGTGCGCCAAGCCATCGCGCCACTGTATGGACTGAGATATTAGGCCGATTAACTAATACTTACAGCTCCCCATGTAGGCACCCGCTGTAAAAGATCGGCAAAAGACGTCATCACCGGGGTTCGAACCAGCGAGGCAAAAGAGAATCTCGCTCATCAGCTCGTACAGTGCGCCAAGCCATCGCGCCACTGTGTGGACTGAGGTATTAGGCCGATTAACTAATACTTTCAGCTCCCCATGTAGGCAGCCGCTGTAAAAGATCGGCAAAAGACGTCATCTCCGGGGTTCGAACCAGCGATGCAAAAGAGAGTCTCGCTCATCAGCTCGTACAGTGCGCCAAGCCATCGCGCCACTGTGTGGACTGAGATATTAGGCCGATTAACTAATACTTACAGCTCCTCATGTAGGCACCTGCTGTAAAAGATCGGCAAAAGACGTCATCACAGGGGTTCGAACCAGCGATGCAAAAGAGAGTCTCGCTCATCAGTTCGTACAGTGCGCCAAGCCATCGCGCCACTGTATGGACTGAGATATTAGGCCGATTAACTAATACTTACAGCTCCCCATGTAGGCACCCGCTGTAAAAGATCGGCAAAAGACGTCATAACCGGGGTTCGAACCAGCGATGCAAAAGAGAGTCTCGCTCATCAGCTCGTACAGTGCGCCAAGCCATCGCACCACTGTGTGGACTGAGATATTAGGCAGATTAACTAATACTTACAGCTCCCCATGTAGGCACCCGCTGTAAAAGATCGGCAAAAGACGTCATCACCGGGGTTCGAACCAGCGATGCAAAAGAGAATCTCGCTCATCAGCTCGTACAGTGCGCCAAGCCATCGCGCCACTGTGTGGACTGAGATATTAGGCCGATTAACTAATACTTACAGCTCCCCATGTAGGCACCCGCTGTAAAAGATCGGCAAAAGACGTCATCACCGGGGTTCGAACCAGCGATGCAAAAGAGAATCTCGCTCATCAGCTCGTACAGTGCGCCAAGCCATCGCGCCACTGTGTGGACTGAGATATTAGGCCGATTAACTAATACTTACAGCTCTCCATGTAGGCACCCGCTGTAAAAGATCGGCAAAAGACGTCATCACCGGGGTTCGAACCAGCGATGCAAAAGAGAATCTCGCTCATCAGCTCGTACAGTGCGCCAAGCCATCGCGCCACTGTGTGGACTGAGATATTAGGCCGATTAACTAATACTTACAGCTCTCCATGTAGGCACCCGCTGTAAAAGATCGGCAAAAGACGTCATCTCCGGGGTTCAAACCAGCGATGCAAAAGAGAGTCTCGCTCATCAGCTCGTACAGTGCGCCAAGCCATCGCGGCACTGTATGGACTGAGATATTAGGCCGATTAACTAATACTTTCAGCTCCCCATGTAAGCACCCGGTGTGAAAGATCGGCAAAAGACGTCATCACCGGGGTTCGAACCAGCGATGCAAAAGAGAGTCTCGCTCATCAGCTCGTACAGTGCGCCAAGCCATCGCGCCACTGTATGGACTGAGATATTAGGCCGATTAACTAATACTTTCAGCTCCCCATGTAGGCACCCGCTGTAAAAGATCGGCAAAAGACGTCATCTCCGGGGTTCGAACCAGCGATGCAAAAGAGAATCTCGCTCATCAGCTCGTACAGTGCGCCAAGCCATCGCGCCACTGTATGGACTGAGATATTAGGCCGATTAACTAATACTTACAGCTCCCCATGTAGGCAGCCGCTGTAAAAGATCGGCAAAAGACGTCATCACCGGGGTTCGAACCAGCGATGCAAAAGAGAATCTCGCTCATCAGCTCGTACAGTGCGCCAAGCCATCGCGCCACTGTGTGGACTGAGATATTAGGCCGATTAACTAATACTTACAGCTCCCCATGTCGGCACCCGCTGTAAAAGATCGGCAAAAGACGTCATCACCGGGGTTCGAACCAGCGATGCAAAAGAGATTCTCGCTCATCAGCTCGTACAGTGCGCCAAGCCATCGCGCCACTGTATGGACTGAGATATTAGGCCGATTAACTAATACTTACAGCTCCCCATGTAGGCACCCGCTGTAAAAGATCGGCAAAAGACGTCATCACCGTGGTTCGAACCAGCGATGCAAAAGAGAGTCTCGCTCATCAGCTCGTAGAGTGCGCCAAGCCATCGCGCCAGTGTATGGACTGAGATATTAGGCCGATTAACTAATACTTACAGCTCCCCATGTAGGCACCCGCTGTAAAAGATCGGCAAAAGACGTCATCACCGTGGTTCGATCCAGCGATGCAAAAGAGAGTCTCGCTCATCAGCTCGTACAGTGCGCCAAGCCATCGCGCCACTGTATGGACTGAATTATTAGGCCGATTAACTAATACTTACAGCTCTCCATGTAGGCACCCGCTGTAAAAGATCGGCAAAAGACGTCATCACCGGGGTTCGAACCAGCGATGCAAAAGAGAGTCTCGCTCATCAGCTCGGACAGTGCGCCAAGCCATCGCGCCACTGTATGGACTGAGATATTAGGCCGATCAACTAATACTTACAGCTCCCCATGTAGGCACCCGCTGTAAAAGATCGGCAAAAGACGTCATCACCGGGGTTCGAACCAGCGATGCAAAAGAGAGTCTCGCTCATCAGCTCGAACAGTGCGCCAAGCCATCGCGCCACTGTGTGGACTGAGATATTAGGCCGATTAACTAATACTTTCAGCTCCCCATGTAGGCACCCGCTGTAAAAGATCGGCAAAAGACGTCATCACCCTGGTTCGAACCAGCGATGCAAAAGAGAGTCTCGCTCATCAGCTCGGACAGTGCGCCAAGCCATCGCGCCACTGTGTGGACTGAGATATTAGGCCGATTAACTAATACTTTCAGCTCCCCATGTAGGCACCCGCTGTAAAAGATCGGCAAAAGACGTCATCACCCTGGTTCGAACCAGCGATGCAAAAGAGAGTCTCGTTCATCAGCTCGGACAGTGCGCCAAGCCATCGCGCCACTGTATGGACTGAGATATTAGGCCGATTAACTAATACTTACAGCTCCCCATGTAGGCACCCGCTGTAAAAGATCGGCAAAAGACGTCATCACCGGGGTTCGAACCAGCGAGGCAAAAGAGAATCTCGCTCATCAGCTCGTACAGTGCGCCAAGCCATCGCGCCACTGTGTGGACTGAGGTATTAGGCCGATTAACTAATACTTTCAGCTCCCCATGTAGGCAGCCGCTGTAAAAGATCGGCAAAAGACGTCATCTCCGGGGTTCGAACCAGCGATGCAAAAGAGAGTCTCGCTCATCAGCTCGTACAGTGCGCCAAGCCATCGCGCCACTGTGTGGACTGAGATATTAGGCCGATTAACTAATACTTACAGCTCCTCATGTAGGCACCTGCTGTAAAAGATCGGCAAAAGACGTCATCACCGGGGTTCGAACCAGCGATGCAAAAGAGAGTCTCGCTCATCAGTTCGTACAGTGCGCCAAGCCATCGCGCCACTGTATGGACTGAGATATTAGGCCGATTAACTAATACTTACAGCTCCCCATGTAGGCACCCGCTGTAAAAGATCGGCAAAAGACGTCATCACCGGGGTTCGAACCAGCGATGCAAAAGAGAGTCTCGCTCATCAGCTCGAACAGTGCGCCAAGCCATCGCGCCACTGTGTGGACTGAGATATTAGGCCGATTAACTAATACTTTCAGCTCCCCATGTAGGCACCCGCTGTAAAAGATCGGCAAAAGACGTCATCACCCTGGTTCGAACCAGCGATGCAAAAGAGAGTCTCGCTCATCAGCTCGGACAGTGCGCCAAGCCATCGCGCCACTGTGTGGACTGAGATATTAGGCCGATTAACTAATACTTTCAGCTCCCCATGTAGGCACCCGCTGTAAAAGATCGGCAAAAGACGTCATCACCCTGGTTCGAACCAGCGATGCAAAAGAGAGTCTCGTTCATCAGCTCGGACAGTGCGCCAAGCCATCGCGCCACTGTATGGACTGAGATATTAGGCCGATTAACTAATACTTACAGCTCCCCATGTAGGCACCCGCTGTAAAAGATCGGCAAAAGACGTCATCACCGGGGTTCGAACCAGCGAGGCAAAAGAGAATCTCGCTCATCAGCTCGTACAGTGCGCCAAGCCATCGCGCCACTGTGTGGACTGAGGTATTAGGCCGATTAACTAATACTTTCAGCTCCCCATGTAGGCAGCCGCTGTAAAAGATCGGCAAAAGACGTCATCTCCGGGGTTCGAACCAGCGATGCAAAAGAGAGTCTCGCTCATCAGCTCGTACAGTGCGCCAAGCCATCGCGCCACTGTGTGGACTGAGATATTAGGCCGATTAACTAATACTTACAGCTCCTCATGTAGGCACCTGCTGTAAAAGATCGGCAAAAGACGTCATCACCGGGGTTCGAACCAGCGATGCAAAAGAGAGTCTCGCTCATCAGTTCGTACAGTGCGCCAAGCCATCGCGCCACTGTATGGACTGAGATATTAGGCCGATTAACTAATACTTACAGCTCCCCATGTAGGCACCCGCTGTAAAAGATCGGCAAAAGACGTCATAACCGGGGTTCGAACCAGCGATGCAAAAGAGAGTCTCGCTCATCAGCTCGTACAGTGCGCCAAGCCATCGCACCACTGTGTGGACTGAGATATTAGGCAGATTAACTAATACTTACAGCTCCCCATGTAGGCACCCGCTGTAAAAGATCGGCAAAAGACGTCATCACCGGGGTTCGAACCAGCGATGCAAAAGAGAATCTCGCTCATCAGCTCGTACAGTGCGCCAAGCCATCGCGCCACTGTGTGGACTGAGATATTAGGCCGATTAACTAATACTTACAGCTCCCCATGTAGGCACCCGCTGTAAAAGATCGGCAAAAGACGTCATCACCGGGGTTCGAACCAGCGATGCAAAAGAGAATCTCGCTCATCAGCTCGTACAGTGCGCCAAGCCATCGCGCCACTGTGTGGACTGAGATATTAGGCCGATTAACTAATACTTACAGCTCTCCATGTAGGCACCCGCTGTAAAAGATCGGCAAAAGACGTCATCACCGGGGTTCGAACCAGCGATGCAAAAGAGAATCTCGCTCATCAGCTCGTACAGTGCGCCAAGCCATCGCGCCACTGTGTGGACTGAGATATTAGGCCGATTAACTAATACTTACAGCTCTCCATGTAGGCACCCGCTGTAAAAGATCGGCAAAAGACGTCATCTCCGGGGTTCAAACCAGCGATGCAAAAGAGAGTCTCGCTCATCAGCTCGTACAGTGCGCCAAGCCATCGCGGCACTGTATGGACTGAGATATTAGGCCGATTAACTAATACTTTCAGCTCCCCATGTAAGCACCCGGTGTGAAAGATCGGCAAAAGACGTCATCACCGGGGTTCGAACCAGCGATGCAAAAGAGAGTCTCGCTCATCAGCTCGTACAGTGCGCCAAGCCATCGCGCCACTGTATGGACTGAGATATTAGGCCGATTAACTAATACTTTCAGCTCCCCATGTAGGCACCCGCTGTAAAAGATCGGCAAAAGACGTCATCTCCGGGGTTCGAACCAGCGATGCAAAAGAGAATCTCGCTCATCAGCTCGTACAGTGCGCCAAGCCATCGCGCCACTGTATGGACTGAGATATTAGGCCGATTAACTAATACTTACAGCTCCCCATGTAGGCAGCCGCTGTAAAAGATCGGCAAAAGACGTCATCACCGGGGTTCGAACCAGCGATGCAAAAGAGAATCTCGCTCATCAGCTCGTACAGTGCGCCAAGCCATCGCGCCACTGTGTGGACTGAGATATTAGGCCGATTAACTAATACTTACAGCTCCCCATGTCGGCACCCGCTGTAAAAGATCGGCAAAAGACGTCATCACCGGGGTTCGAACCAGCGATGCAAAAGAGATTCTCGCTCATCAGCTCGTACAGTGCGCCAAGCCATCGCGCCACTGTATGGACTGAGATATTAGGCCGATTAACTAATACTTACAGCTCCCCATGTAGGCACCCGCTGTAAAAGATCGGCAAAAGACGTCATCACCGTGGTTCGATCCAGCGATGCAAAAGAGAGTCTCGCTCATCAGCTCGTAGAGTGCGCCAAGCCATCGCGCCAGTGTATGGACTGAATTATTAGGCCGATTAACTAATACTTACAGCTCTAAATGTAGGCACCCGCTGTAAAAGATCGGCAAAAGACGTCATCACCGGGGTTCGAACCAGCGATGCAAAAGAGAGTCTCGCTCATCAGCTCGGACAGTGCGCCAAGCCATCGCGCCACTGTATGGACTGAGATATTAGGCCGATGAACTAATACTTACAGCTCTCCATGTAGGCACCCGCTGTAAAAGATCGGCAAAAGACGTCATCACCGGGGTTCGAACCAGCGATGCAAAAGAGATTCTCGCTCATCAGCTCGTACAGTGCGCCAAGCCATCGCGCCACTGTATGGACTGAGATATTAGGCCGATCAACTAATACTTACAGCTCCCCATGTAGGCAGCCGCTGTAAAAGATCGGCTAAAGACGTCATCACCGGGGTTCGAACCAGCGATGCAAAAGAGAGTCTCGCTCATCAGCTCGAACAGTGCGCCAAGCCATCGCGCCACTGTGTGGACTGAGATATTAGGCCGATTAACTAATACTTTCAGCTCCCCATGTAGGCACCCGCTGTAAAAGATCGGCAAAAGACGTCATCACCCTGGTTCGAACCAGCGATGCAAAAGAGAGTCTCGCTCATCAGCTCCGACTGTGCGCCAAGCCATCGCGCCACTGTATGGACTGAGATATTAGGCCGATCAACTAATACTTACAGCTCATCATGTAGGCACCCGCTGTAAAAGATCGGCAAAAGACGTCATCACCGGGGTTCGAACCAGCGATGCAAAAGAGAGTCTCGCTCATCAGCTCGTACAGTGCGCCAAGCCATCGCGCCACTGTATGGACTGAGATATTAGGCCGATCAACTCATACTTACAGCTCCCCATGTAGGCACCCGCTGTAAAAGATCGGCAAAAGACGTCATCACCGGGGTTCGAACCAGCGATGCAAAAGAGAGTTTCGCTCATCAGTTCGTACAGTGCGCCAAGCCATCGCGCCACTGTATGGACTGAGATATTAGGCCGATGAACTAATACTTACAGCTACTCATGTAGGCACACGGTGTGAAAGATCGGCAAAAGAGGTCATCACCGGGGTTCGAACCAGCGATGCAAAAGAGAGTCTCGCTCATCAGCTCGCACAGTGCGCCAAGCCATCGCGCCACTGTATGGACTGAGATATTAGGCCGATTAACTAATACTTACAGCTCCCCATGTAGGCACCCGCTGTAAAAGATCGGCAAAAGACGTCATCACCGGGGTTCGAACCAGCGATGCAAAAGAGAGTCTCGCTCATCAGCTCGAACAGTGCGCCAAGCCATCGCGCCACTGTGTGGACTGAGATATTAGGCCGATTAACTAATACTTTCAGCTCCCCATGTAGGCACCCGCTGTAAAAGATCGGCAAAAGACGTCATCACCGGGGTTCGAACCAGCGATGCAAAAGAGAGTCTCGCTCATCAGCTCGGACAGTGCGCCAAGCCATCGCGCCACTGTGTGGACTGAGATATTAGGCCGATTAACTAATACTTTCAGCTCCCCATGTAGGCACCCGCTGTAAAAGATCGGCAAAAGACGTCATCACCCTGGTTCGAACCAGCGATGCAAAAGAGAGTCTCGTTCATCAGCTCGGACAGTGCGCCAAGCCATCGCGCCACTGTATGGACTGAGATATTAGGCCGATTAACTAATACTTACAGCTCCCCATGTAGGCACCCGCTGTAAAAGATCGGCAAAAGACGTCATCACCGGGGTTCGAACCAGCGAGGCAAAAGAGAATCTCGCTCATCAGCTCGTACAGTGCGCCAAGCCATCGCGCCACTGTGTGGACTGAGGTATTAGGCCGATTAACTAATACTTTCAGCTCCCCATGTAGGCAGCCGCTGTAAAAGATCGGCAAAAGACGTCATCTCCGGGGTTCGAACCAGCGATGCAAAAGAGAGTCTCGCTCATCAGCTCGTACAGTGCGCCAAGCCATCGCGCCACTGTGTGGACTGAGATATTAGGCCGATTAACTAATACTTACAGCTCCTCATGTAGGCACCTGCTGTAAAAGATCGGCAAAAGACGTCATCACCGGGGTTCGAACCAGCGATGCAAAAGAGAGTCTCGCTCATCAGTTCGTACAATGCGCCAAGCCATCGCGCCACTGTATGGACTGAGATATTAGGCCGATTAACTAATACTTACAGCTCCCCATGTAGGCACCCGCTGTAAAAGATCGGCAAAAGACGTCATAACCGGGGTTCGAACCAGCGATGCAAAAGAGAGTCTCGCTCATCAGCTCGTACAGTGCGCCAAGCCATCGCACCACTGTGTGGACTGAGATATTAGGCAGATTAACTAATACTTACAGCTCCCCATGTAGGCACCCGCTGTAAAAGATCGGCAAAAGACGTCATCACCGGGGTTCGAACCAGCGATGCAAAAGAGAATCTCGCTCATCAGCTCGTACAGTGCGCCAAGCCATCGCGCCACTGTGTGGACTGAGATATTAGGCCGATTAACTAATACTTACAGCTCCCCATGTAGGCACCCGCTGTAAAAGATCGGCAAAAGACGTCATCACCGGGGTTCGAACCAGCGATGCAAAAGAGAATCTCGCTCATCAGCTCGTACAGTGCGCCAAGCCATCGCGCCACTGTGTGGACTGAGATATTAGGCCGATTAACTAATACTTACAGCTCTCCATGTAGGCACCCGCTGTAAAAGATCGGCAAAAGACGTCATCACCGGGGTTCGAACCAGCGATGCAAAAGAGAATCTCGCTCATCAGCTCGTACAGTGCGCCAAGCCATCGCGCCACTGTGTGGACTGAGATATTAGGCCGATTAACTAATACTTACAGCTCTCCATGTAGGCACCCGCTGTAAAAGATCGGCAAAAGACGTCATCTCCGGGGTTCAAACCAGCGATGCAAAAGAGAGTCTCGCTCATCAGCTCGTACAGTGCGCCAAGCCATCGCAGCACTGTATGGACTGAGATATTAGGCCGATTAACTAATACTTTCAGCTCCCCATGTAAGCACCCGGTGTGAAAGATCGGCAAAAGACGTCATCACCGGGGTTCGAACCAGCGATGCAAAAGAGAGTCTCGCTCATCAGCTCGTACAGTGCGCCAAGCCATCGCGCCACTGTATGGACTGAGATATTAGGCCGATTAACTAATACTTTCAGCTCCCCATGTAGGCACCCGCTGTAAAAGATCGGCAAAAGACGTCATCTCCGGGGTTCGAACCAGCGATGCAAAAGAGAATCTCGCTCATCAGCTCGTACAGTGCGCCAAGCCATCGCGCCACTGTATGGACTGAGATATTAGGCCGATTAACTAATACTTACAGCTCCCCATGTAGGCAGCCGCTGTAAAAGATCGGCAAAAGACGTCATCACCGGGGTTCGAACCAGCGATGCAAAAGAGAATCTCGCTCATCAGCTCGTACAGTGCGCCAAGCCATCGCGCCACTGTGTGGACTGAGATATTAGGCCGATTAACTAATACTTACAGCTCCCCATGTCGGCACCCGCTGTAAAAGATCGGCAAAAGACGTCATCACCGGGGTTCGAACCAGCGATGCAAAAGAGATTCTCGCTCATCAGCTCGTACAGTGCGCCAAGCCATCGCGCCACTGTATGGACTGAGATATTAGGCCGATTAACTAATACTTACAGCTCCCCATGTAGGCACCCGCTGTAAAAGATCGGCAAAAGACGTCATCACCGTGGTTCGATCCAGCGATGCAAAAGAGAGTCTCGCTCATCAGCTCGTAGAGTGCGCCAAGCCATCGCGCCACTGTATGGACTGAATTATTAGGCCGATTAACTAATACTTACAGCTCTAAATGTAGGCACCCGCTGTAAAAGATCGGCAAAAGACGTCATCACCGGGGTTCGAACCAGCGATGCAAAAGAGAGTCTCGCTCATCAGCTCGGACAGTGCGCCAAGCCATCGCGCCACTGTATGGACTGAGATATTAGGCCGATGAACTAATACTTACAGCTCTCCATGTAGGCACCCGCTGTAAAAGATCGGCAAAAGACGTCATCACCGGGGTTCGAACCAGCGATGCAAAAGAGATTCTCGCTCATCAGCTCGTACAGTGCGCCAAGCCATCGCGCCACTGTATGGACTGAGATATTAGGCCGATCAACTAATACTTACAGCTCCCCATGTAGGCACCCGCTGTAAAAGATCGGCAAAAGACGTCATCACCGGGGTTCGAACCAGCGATGCAAAAGAGAGTCTCGCTCATCAGCTCGAACAGTGCGCCAAGCCATCGCGCCACTGTGTGGACTGAGATATTAGGCCGATTAACTAATACTTTCAGCTCCCCATGTAGGCACCCGCTGTAAAAGATCGGCAAAAGACGTCATCACCCTGGTTCGAACCAGCGATGCAAAAGAGAGTCTCGCTCATCAGCTCGGACTGTGCGCCAAGCCATCGCGCCACTGTATGGACTGAGATATTAGGCCGATCAACTAATACTTACAGCTCATCATGTAGCCACCCGCTGTAAAAGATCGGCAAAAGACGTCATCACCGGGGTTCGAACCAGCGATGCAAAAGAGAGTCTCGCTCATCAGCTCGTACAGTGCGCCAAGCCATCGCGCCACTGTATGGACTGAGATATTAGGCCGATCAACTCATACTTACAGCTCCCCATGTAGGCACCCGCTGTAAAAGATCGGCAAAAGACGTCATCACCGGGGTTCGAACCAGCGATGCAAAAGAGAGTTTCGCTCATCAGTTCGTACAGTGCGCTAAGCCATCGCGCCACTGTATGGACTGAGATATTAGGCCGATTAACTAATACTTACAGCTACTCATGTAGGCACACGGTGTGAAAGATCGGCAAAAGAGGTCATCACCGGGGTTCGAACCAGCGATGCAAAAGAGAGTCTCGCTCATCAGCTCGCACAGTGCGCCAAGCCATCGCGCCACTGTATGGACTGAGATATTAGGCCGATTAACTAATACTTACAGCTCCCCATGTAGGCACCCGCTGTAAAAGATCGGCAAAAGACGTCATCACCGGGGTTCGAACCAGCGATGCAAAAGAGAGTCTCGCTCATCAGCTCGTACAGTGCGCCAAGCCATCGCGCCACTGTATGGACTGAGATATTAGGCCGATTAACTAATACTTACAGCTCCCCATGTAGGCACCCGCTGTAAAAGATCGGCAAAAGACGTCATCACCGGGGTTCGAACCAGCGATGCAAAAGAGAGTCTCGCTCATCAGCTTGTACAGTGCGCCAAACCATCGCACCACTGTGTGGACTGAGATATTAGGCCGATTAACTAATACTTACAGCTCCCCATGTAGGCATCTGCTGTAAAAGATCGGCAAAAGACGTCATCTCCGGGGTTCGAACCAGCGATGCAAAAGAGAATCTCGCTCATCAGCTCGTACAGTGCACCAAGCCATCGCGCCACTGTGTGGACTGAGATATTAGGCCGATTAACTAATACTTACAGCTCCCCATGTAGGCATCTGCTGTAAAAGATCGGCAAAAGACGTCATCACCGGGGTTCGAACCAGCGATGCAAAAGAGAATCTCGCTCATCAGCTCGTACAGTGCGCCAAACAATCGCGCCACTCTATGGACTGAGATATTAGGCCGATTAACTAATACTTTCAGCTCCCCATGTAGGCACCCGCTGTAAAAGATCGGCAAAAGACGTCATCTCCGGGGTTCGAACCAGCGATGCAAAAGAAAATCTCGCTCATCAGCTCGTACAGTGCGCCAAGCCATCGCGCCACTGTATGGACTGAGATATTAGGCCGATTAACTAATACTTACAGCTCCCCATGTAGGCAGCCGCTGTAAAAGATCGGCAAAAGACGTCATCACCGGGGTTCGAACCAGCGATGCTAAAGAGAGTCTCGCTCATCAGCTCGTACAGTGCGCCAAGCCATCGCGCCACTGTGTGGACTGAGATATTAGGCCGATTAACTAATACTTACAGCTCCCCATGTAGGCACCCGCTGTAAAAGATCGGCAAAAGACGTCATCACCGGGGTTCGAACCAGCGATGCAAAAGAGAGTTTCGCTCATCAGCTCGTACAGTGCGCCAAGCCATCGCGCCACTGTGTGGACTGAGATATTAGGCCGATTAACTCATACTTACAGCTCCCCATGTAGGCACCCGCTGTAAAAGATCGGCAAAAGACGTCATCACCGGGGTTCGAACCAGCGATGCAAAAGAGAGTCTCGCTCATCAGCTCGTACAGTGCGCCAAGCCATCGCGCCACTGTATGGACTGAGATATTAGGCCGATTAACTAATACTTACAGCTCCCCATGTAGGCACCCGCTGTAAAAGATCGGCAAAAGACGTCATCACCGGGGTTCGAACCAGCGATGCAAAAGAGAGTCTCGCTCATCAGCTCGTACAGTGCGCCAAGCCATCGCGCCACTGTATGGACTGGGATATTAGGCCGATTAACTAATACTTACAGCTCCCCATGTAGGCACCCGCTGTAAAAGATCGGCAAAAGACGTCATCACAGGGGTTCGAACCAGCGATGCTAAAGAGAGTCTCGCTCATCAGCTCGTACAGTGCGCCAAGCCATCGCGCCACTGTATGGACTGAGATATTAGGCCGATTAACTAATACTTACAGCTCCCCATGTAGACACCCGCTGTAAAAGATCGGCAAAAGACGTCATCACCGGGGTTCGAACCAGCGATGCATAAGAGAGTCTCGCTCATCAGCTCGTACAGTGCGCCAAGCCATCGCGCCACTGTATGGACTGAGATATTAGGCCGATTAACTCATACTTACAGCTCCCCATGTAGGCACCCGCTGTAAAAGATCGGCAAAAGACGTCATCACCGGGGTTCGAACCAGCGATGCAAAAGAGAGTTTCGCTCATCAGCTCGTACAGTGCGCCAAGCCATCGCGCCACTGTGTGGACTGAGATATTAGGCCGATTAACTCATACTTACAGCTCCCCATGTAGGCACCCGCTGTAAAAGATCGGCAAAAGACGTCATCACCGGGGTTCGAACCAGCGATGCAAAAGAGAGTCTCGCTCATCAGCTCGTACAGTGCGCCAAGCCATCGCGCCACTGTATGGACTGAGATGTTATGCCGATTAACTAATACTTACAGCTACCCATGAAGGCACCCGCTGTAAAAGATCGGCAAAAGACGTCATCACCGGGGTTCGAACCAGCGATGCAAAAGAGAGTCTCGCTCATCAGCTCGCACAGTGCGCCAAGCCATCGCGCCACTGTATGGACTGGGATATTAAGCCGATTAACTAATACTTACAGCTCCCCATGTAGGCACCCGCTGTAAAAGATCGGCAAAAGACGTCATCACCGGGGTTCGAACCAGCGATGCAAAAGAGAGTCTCGCTCATCAGCTCGGACAGTGCGCCAAGCCATCGCGCCACTGTATGGACTGGGATATTAGGCCGATTAACTAATACTTACAGCTCCCCATGTAGGCACCCGCTGTAAAAGATCGGCAAAAGACGTCATCACCGGGGTTCGAACCAGCGATGCTAAAGAGAGTCTCGCTCATCAGCTCGTACAGTGCGCCAAGCCATCGCGCCACTGTATGGACTGAGATATTAGGCCGATTAACTAATACTTACAGCTCCCCATGAAGGCAGCCGCTGTAAAAGATCGGCAAAAGACGTCATCACCGGGGTTCGAACCAGCGATGCAAAAGAGAGTCTCGCTCATCAGCTCGTACAGTGCGCCAAGCCATCGCGCCACTGTATGCAATGAGATATTAAGCCGATCAACTAATACTTACAGCTCTCCATGTAGGCACCCGCTGTAAAAGATCGGCAAAAGACGTCATCACCGGGGTTCGAACCAGCGATGCAAAAGAAAATCTCGCTCATCAGCTCGTACAGTGCGCCAAGCCATCGCGCCACTTTATGGACTGAGATATTAGGCCGATTAACTAATACTTACAGCTCCCCATGTAGGCAGCCGCTGTAAAAGATCGGCAAAAGACGTCATCACCGGGGTTCGAACCAGCGATGCAAAAGAGAGTCTCGCTCATCAGCTCGGACAGTGCGCCAAGCCATCGCGCCACTGTATGGACTGAGATATTAGGCCGATTAACTAATACTTACAGCTCCTCATGTAGGCACCCGCTGTAAAAGATCGGCAAAAGACGTCATCACCGGGGTTCGAACCAGCGATGCAAAAGAGAGTCTCGCTCATCAGCTCGTACAGTGCGCCAAGCCATCGCACCACTGTATGGACTGAGATATTAGGCCGATTAACTAATACTTACAGCTCCCCATGTAGGCACCCGCTGTAAAAGATCGGCAAAAGACGTCATCACCGGGGTTCGAACCAGCGATGCAAAAGAGAATCTCGCTCATCAGCTCGTACAGTGCGCCAAGCCATCGCGCCACTGTGTGGACTGAGGTATTAGGCCGATTAACTAATACTTTCAGCTCCCCATGTAGGCACCCGCTGTAAAAGATCGGCAAAAGACGTCATCTCCGGGGTTCGAACCAGCGATGCAAAAGAGAGTCTCGCTCATCAGCTCGTACAGTGCGCCCAAGCCATCGCGCCACTGTATGGACTGAGATATTAGGCCGATTAACTAATACTTACAGCTCCCCATGTAGGCACCCGCTGTAAAAGATCGGCAAAAGACGTCATCACCGGGGTTCGAACCAGCGATGCAAAAGAGTCTCGCTCATCAGCTCGTACAGTGCGCCAAGCCATCGCGCCACTGTATGGACTGGGATATTAGGCCGATTAACTAATACTTACAGCTCCCCATGTAGGCACCCGCTGTAAAAGATCGGCAAAAGACGTCATCACCCTGGTTCGAACCAGCGATGCTAAAGAGAGTCTCGCTCATCAGCTCGTACAGTGCGCCAAGCCATCGCGCCACTGTATGGACTGAGATATTAGGCCGATTAACTAATACTTACAGCTCCCCATGTAGACACCCGCTGTAAAAGATCGGCAAAAGACGTCATCACCGGGGTTCGAACCAGCGATGCATAAGAGAGTCTCGCTCATCAGCTCGTACAGTGCGCCAAGCCATCGCGCCACTGTATGGACTGAGATATTAGGCCGATTAACTCATACTTACAGCTCCCCATGTAGGCACCCGCTGTAAAAGATCGGCAAAAGACGTCATCACCGGGGTTCGAACCAGCGATGCAAAAGAGAGTTTCGCTCATCAGCTCGTACAGTGCGCCAAGCCATCGCGCCACTGTGTGGACTGAGATATTAGGCCGATTAACTCATACTTACAGCTCCCCATGTAGGCACCCGCTGTAAAAGATCGGCAAAAGACGTCATCACCGGGGTTCGAACCAGCGATGCAAAAGAGAGTCTCGCTCATCAGCTCGTACAGTGCGCCAAGCCATCGTGCCACTGTATGGACTGAGATGTTATGCCGATTAACTAATACTTACAGCTACCCATGAAGGCACCCGCTGTAAAAGATCGGCAAAAGACGTCATCACCGGGGTTCGAACCAGCGATGCAAAAGAGAGTCTCGCTCATCAGCTCGTACAGTGCGCCAAGCCATCGCGCCACTGTATGGACTGAGATATTAAGCCGATTAACTAATACTTACAGCTCCTCATGTAGGTACCCGCTGTAAAAGATCGGCAAAAGACGTCATCACCGGGGTTCGAACCAGCGATGCAAAAGAGAGTCTCGCTCATCAGCTCGCACAGTGCGCCAAGCCATCGCGCCACTGTATGGACTGGGATATTAAACCGATTAACTAATACTTACAGCTCCCCATGTAGGCACCCGCTGTAAAAGATCGGCAAAAGACGTCATCACCGGGGTTCGAACCAGCGATGCAAAAGAGAGTCTCGCTCATCAGCGCGTACAGTGCGCCCAAGCCATCGCGCCACTGTATGGACTGGGATATTAGGCCGATTAACTAATACTTACAGCTCCCCATGTAGGCACCCGCTGTAAAAGATCGGCAAAAGACGTCATCACCGGGGTTCGAACCAGCGATGCTAAAGAGAGTCTCGCTCATCAGCTCGTACAGTGCGCCAAGCCATCGCGCCACTGTATGGACTGAGATATTAGGCCGATTAACTAATACTTACAGCTCCCCATGAAGGCAGCCGCTGTAAAAGATCGGCAAAAGACGTCATCACCGGGGTTCGAACCAGCGATGCAAAAGAGAGTCTCGCTCATCAGCTCGTACAGTGCGCCAAGCCATCGCGCCACTGTATGGACTGAGATATTAAGCCGATCAACTAATACTTACAGCTCTCCATGTAGGCACCCGCTGTAAAAGATCGGCAAAAGACGTCATCACCGGGGTTCGAACCAGCGATGCAAAAGAAAATCTCGCTCATCAGCTCGTACAGTGCGCCAAGCCATCGCGCCACTTTATGGACTGAGATATTAGGCCGATTAACTAATACTTACAGCTCCCCATGTAGGCAGCCGCTGTAAAAGATCGGCAAAAGACGTCATCACCGGGGTTCGAACCAGCGATGCAAAAGAGAGTCTCGCTCATCAGCTCGGACAGTGCGCCAAGCCATCGCGCCACTGTATGGACTGAGATATTAGGCCGATTAACTAATACTTACAGCTCCTCATGTAGGCACCCGCTGTAAAAGATCGGCAAAAGACGTCCTCACCGGGGTTCGAACCAGCGATGCAAAAGAGAGTCTCGCTCATCAGCTCGTACAGTGCGCCAAGCCATCGCACCACTGTATGGACTGAGATATTAGGCCGATTAACTAATACTTACAGCTCCCCATGTAGGCACCCGCTGTAAAAGATCGGCAAAAGACGTCATCACCGGGGTTCGAACCAGCGATGCAAAAGAGAATCTCGCTCATCAGCTCGTACAGTGCGCCAAGCCATCGCGCCACTGTGTGGACTGAGGTATTAGGCCGATTAACTAATACTTTCAGCTCCCCATGTAGGCACCCGCTGTAAAAGATCGGCAAAAGACGTCATCTCCGGGGTTCGAACCAGCGATGCAAAAGAGAGTCTCGCTCATCAGCTCGTACAGTGCGCCCAAGCCATCGCGCCACTGTATGGACTGAGATATTAGGCCGATTAACTAATACTTACAGCTCTCCATGTAGGCACCCGTTATAAAAGATCGGCAAAAGACGTCATCACCGGGGTTAGAACCAGCGATGCAAAAGAGAGTCTCGCTCATCAGCTCGGACAGTGCGCCAAGCCATCGCGCCACTGTATGGACTGAGATATTAAGCCGATTAACTAATACTTACAGCTCTCCATGTAGCCACCCGCTGTAAAAGATCGGCAAAAGACGTCATCACCGGGGTTCGAACCAGCGATGCAAAAGAGAGTCTCGCTCATCAGCTCGTACAGTGCGCCAAGCCATCGCGCCACTGTGTGGACTGAGATATTAGGCCGATTAACTAATACTTACAGCTGCCCATGTAGGCATCTGCTGTAAAAGATCGGCAAAAGACGTCATCTCCGGGGTTCGAACCAGCGATGCAAAAGAGAATCTCGCTCATCAGCTCGTACAGTGCACCAAGCCATCGCGCCACTGTGTGGACTGAGATATTAGGCCGATTAACTAATACTTACAGCTCCCCATGTAGGCACCCGCTGTAAAAGATCGGCAAAAGACGTCATCACCGGGGTTCGAACCAGCGATGCAAAAGAGAATCTCGCTCATCAGCTCGCACAGTGCGCCAAGCCATCGCGCCACTTTATGGACTGAGATATTAGGCCGATTAACTAATACTTACAGCTCCCCATGTAGGCAGCCGCTGTAAAAGATCGGCAAAAGACGTCATCACCGGGGTTCGAACCAGCGATGCAAAAGAGAGTCTCGCTCATCAGCTCGGACAGTGCGCCAAGCCATCGCACCACTGTATGGACTGAGATATTAGGCCGATTAACTAATACTTACAGCTCCTCATGTAGGCACCCGCTGTAAAAGATCGGCAAAAGACGTCATCACCGGGGTTCGAACCAGCGATGCAAAAGAGAGTCTCGCTCATCAGCTCGTACAGTGCGCCAAGCCATCGCACCACTGTATGGACTGAGATATTAGGCCGATTAACTAACACTTACAGCTCCCCATGTAGGCACCCGCTGTAAAAGATCGGCAAAAGACGTCATCACCGGGGTTCGAACCAGCGATGCAAAAGAGAATCTCGCTCATCAGCTCGTACAGTGCGCCAAGCCATCGCGCCACTGTGTGGACTGAGGTATTAGGCCGATTAACTAATACTTTCAGCTCCCCATGTAGGCACCCGCTGTAAAAGATCGGCAAAAGACGTCATCTCCGGGGTTCGAACCAGCGATGCAAAAGAGAGTCTCGCTCATCAGCTCGTACAGTGCGCCCAAGCCATCGCGCCACTGTATGGACTGAGATATTAGGCCGATTAACTAATACTTACAGCTCTCCATGTAGGCACCCGTTATAAAAGATCGGCAAAAGACGTCATCACCGGGGTTAGAACCAGCGATGCAAAAGAGAGTCTCGCTCATCAGCTCGGACAGTGCGCCAAGCCATCGCGCCACTGTATGGACTGAGATATTAAGCCGATTAACTAATACTTACAGCTCTCCATGTAGCCACCCGCTGTAAAAGATCGGCAAAAGACGTCATCACCGGGGTTCGAACCAGCGATGCAAAAGAGAGTCTCGCTCATCAGCTCGTACAGTGCGCCAAGCCATCGCGCCACTGTGTGGACTGAGATATTAGGCCGATTAACTAATACTTACAGCTGCCCATGTAGGCATCTGCTGTAAAAGATCGGCAAAAGACGTCATCTCCGGGGTTCGAACCAGCGATGCAAAAGAGAATCTCGCTCATCAGCTCGTACAGTGCACCAAGCCATCGCGCCACTGTGTGGACTGAGATATTAGGCCGATTAACTAATACTTACAGCTCCCCATGTAGGCAGCCGCTGTAAAAGATCGGCAAAAGACGTCATCACCGGGGTTCGAACCAGCGATGCAAAAGAGAATCTCGCTCATCAGCTCGCACAGTGCGCCAAGCCATCGCGCCACTCTATGGACTGAGATATTAGGCCGATTAACTAATACTTTCAGCTCCCCATGTAGGCACCCGCTTTAAAAGATCGGCAAAAGACGTCATCTCCGCTGTTCGAACCAGCGATGCAAAAGAAAATCTCGCTCATCAGCTCGTACAGTGCGCCAAGCCATCGCGCCACTGTATGGACTGAGATATTAGGCCGATTAACTAATACTTACAGCTCCCCATGTAGGCAGCCGCTGTAAAAGATCGGCAAAAGACGTCATCACCGGGGTTCGAACCAGCGATGCAAAAGAGAGTCTCGCTCATCAGCTCGGACAGTGCGCCAAGCCATCGCGCCACTGTATGGACTGAGATATTAGGCCGATTAACTAATACTTACAGCTCCTCATGTAGGCAGCCGCTGTAAAAGATCGGCAAAAGACGTCATCACCGGGGTTCGAACCAGCGATGCAAAAGAGAGTCTCGCTCATCAGCTCGTACAGTGCGCCAAGCCATCGCACCACTGTATGGACTGAGATATTAGGCCGATTAACTAATATTTACAGCTCCCCATGTAGGCACCCGCTGTAAAAGATCGGCAAAAGACGTCATCACCGGGGTTCGAACCAGCGATGCAAAAGAGAATCTCGCTCATCAGCTCGTACAGTGCGCCAAGCCATCGCGCCACTGTGTGGACTGAGGTATTAGGCCGATTAACTAATACTTTCAGCTCCCCATGTAGGCACCCGCTGTAAAAGATCGGCAAAAGACGTCATCTCCGGGGTTCGAACCAGCGATGCAAAAGAGAGTCTCGCTCATCAGCTCGGACAGTGCGCCAAGCCATCGCGCCACTGCATGGACTGAGATATTAGGCCGATTAACTAATACTTACAGCTCTCCATGTAGGCACCCGCTATAAAAGATCGGCAAAAGACGTCATCACCGGGGTTAGAACCAGCGATGCAAAAGAGAGTCTCGCTCATCAGCTCGGACAGTGCGCCAAGCCATCGCGCCACTGTATGGACTGAGATATTAAGCCGATTAACTAATACTTACAGCTCTCCATGTAGCCACCCGCTGTAAAAGATCGGCAAAAGACGTCATCACCGGGGTTCGAACCAGCGATGCAAAAGAGAGTCTCGCTCATCAGCTCGTACAGTGCGCCAAGCCATCGCGCCACTGTATGGACTGAGATATTAGGCCGATCAACTAATACTTACAGCTCCCCATGTAGGCAGCCGCTGTAAAAGATCGGCAAAAGACGTCATCACCGGGGTTCGAACCAGCGAGGCAAAAGAGAATCTCGCTCATCAGTCCATACAGTGCGCCAAGCCATCGCGCCACTGTGTGGACTGAGATATTAGGCCGATTAACTAATACTTACAGCTCTCCATGTAGCCACCCGCTGTAAAAGATCGGCAAAAGACGTCATCACCGGGGTTCGAACCAGCGATGCAAAAGAGAGTCTCGCTCATCAGCTCGTACAGTGCGCCAAGCCATCGCGCCACTGTATGGACTGAGATATTAGGCCGATCAACTAATACTTACAGCTCCCCATGTAGGCACCCGCTGTAAAAGATCGGCAAAAGACGTCATCACCGGGGTTCGAACCAGCGAGGCAAAAGAGAATCTCGCTCATCAGTCCATACAGTGCGCCAAGCCATCGCGCCACTGTGTGGACTGAGATATTAGGCCGATTAACTAATATTTTCAGCTCCCCATGTAGGCACCCGCTGTAAAAGATCGGCAAAAGACGTCATCTCCGGGGTTCGAACCAGCGATGCAAAAGAGAGTCTCGCTCATCAGCTCGTACAGTGCGCCAAGCCATCGCGCCACTGTGTGGACTGAGATATTAGGCCGATTAACTAATACTTACAGCTCCCCATGTAGGCACCCGCTGTAAAAGATCGGCAAAAGACGTCATCACCGGGGTTCGAACCAGCGAGGCAAAAGAGAATCTCGCTCATCAGTCCATACAGTGCGCCAAGCCATCGCGCCACTGTGTGGACTGAGATATTAGGCCGATTAACTAATACTTTCAGCTCCCCATGTAGGCACCCGCTGTAAAAGATCGGTAAAAGACGTCATCACCGGGGTTAGAACCAGCGATGCAAAAGAGAGTCTCGCTCATCAGCTCGTACAGTGCGCCAAGCCATCGCGCCACTGTGTGGACTGAGATATTAGGCCGATTAACTAATACTTACAGCTGCCCATGTAGGCATCTGCTGTAAAAGATCGGCAAAAGACGTCATCTCCGGGGTTCGAACCAGCGATGCAAAAGAGAATCTCGCTCATCAGCTCCTACAGTGCACCAAGCCATCGCGCCACTGTGTGGACTGAGATATTAGGCCGATTAACTAATACTTACAGCTCCCCATGTATTCAGCCGCTGTAAAAGATCGGCAAAAGACGTCATCACCGGGGTTCGAACCAGCGATGCAAAAGAGAATCTCGCTCATCAGCTCGCACAGTGCGCCAAGCCATCGCGCCACTTTATGGACTGAGATATTAGGCCGATTAACTAATACTTACAGCTCCCCATGTAGGCAGCCGCTGTAAAAGATCGGCAAAAGACGTCATCACCGGGGTTCGAACCAACGATGCAAAAGAGAGTCTCGCTCATCAGCTCGGACAGTGCGCCAAGCCATCGCGCCACTGTATGGACTGAGATATTAGGCCGATTAACTAATACTTACAGCTCCTCATGTAGGCACCCGCTGTAAAAGATCGGCAAAAGACGTCATCACCGGGGTTCGAACCAGCGATGCAAAAGAGAGTCTCGCTCATCAGCTCGTACAGTGCGCCAAGCCATCGCACCACTGTATGGACTGAGATATTAGGCCGATTAACTAATACTTACAGCTCCCCATGTAGGCAGCCGCTGTAAAAGATCGGCAAAAGACGTCATCACCGGGGTTCGAACCAGCGATGCAAAAGAGAATCTCGCTCATCAGCTCGTACAGTGCGCCAAGCCATCGCGCCACTGTGTGGACTGAGGTATTAGGCCGATTAACTAATACTTTCAGCTCCCCATGTAGGCACCCGCTGTAAAAGATCGGCAAAAGACGTCATCTCCGGGGTTCGAACCAGCGATGCAAAAGAGAGTCTCGCTCATCAGCTCGTACAGTGCGCCCAAGCCATCGCGCCACTGTATGGACTGAGATATTAGGCCGATTAACTAATACTTACAGCTCTCCATGTAGGCACCCGTTATAAAAGATCGGCAAAAGACGTCATCACCGGGGTTAGAACCAGCGATGCAAAAGAGAGTCTCGCTCATCAGCTCGGACAGTGCGCCAAGCCATCGCGCCACTGTATGGACTGAGATATTAAGCCGATTAACTAATACTTACAGCTCTCCATGTAGCCACCCGCTGTAAAAGATCGGCAAAAGACGTCATCACCGGGGTTCGAACCAGCGATGCAAAAGAGAGTCTCGCTCATCAGCTCGTACAGTGCGCCAAGCCATCGCGCCACTGTGTGGACTGAGATATTAGGCCGATTAACTAATATTTACAGCTGCCCATGTAGGCATCTGCTGTAAAAGATCGGCAAAAGACGTCATCTCCGGGGTTCGAACCAGCGATGCAAAAGAGAATCTCGCTCATCAGCTCGTACAGTGCACCAAGCCATCGCGCCACTGTGTGGACTGAGATATTAGGCCGATTAACTAATACTTACAGCTCCCCATGTAGGCAGCCGCTGTAAAAGATCGGCAAAAGACGTCATCACCGGGGTTCGAACCAGCGATGCAAAAGAGAATCTCGCTCATCAGCTCGCACAGTGCGCCAAGCCATCGCGCCACTCTATGGACTGAGATATTAGGCCGATTAACTAATACTTTCAGCTCCCCATGTAGGCACCCGCTGTAAAAGATCGGCAAAAGACGTCATCTCCGCTGTTCGAACCAGCGATGCAAAAGAAAATCTCGCTCATCAGCTCGTACAGTGCGCCAAGCCATCGCGCCACTGTATGGACTGAGATATTAGGCCGATTAACTAATACTTACAGCTCCCCATGTAGGCAGCCGCTGTAAAAGATCGGCAAAAGACGTCATCACCGGGGTTCGAACCAGCGATGCAAAAGAGAGTCTCGCTCATCAGCTCGGACAGTGCGCCAAGCCATCGCGCCACTGTATGGACTGAGATATTAGGCCGATTAACTAATACTTACAGCTCCTCATGTAGGCACCCGCTGTAAAAGATCGGCAAAAGACGTCATCACCGGGGTTCGAACCAGCGATGCAAAAGAGAGTCTCGCTCATCAGCTCGTACAGTGCGCCAAGCCATCGCACCACTGTATGGACTGAGATATTAGGCCGATTAACTAATACTTACAGCTCCCCATGTAGGCACCCGCTGTAAAAGATCGGCAAAAGACGTCATCACCGGGGTTCGAACCAGCGATGCAAAAGAGAATCTCGCTCATCAGCTCGTACAGTGCGCCAAGCCATCGCGCCACTGTGTGGACTGAGGTATTAGGCCGATTAACTAATACTTTCAGCTCCCCATGTAGGCACCCGCTGTAAAAGATCGGCAAAAGACGTCATCTCCGGGGTTCGAACCAGCGATGCAAAAGAGAGTCTCGCTCATCAGCTCGTACAGTGCGCCAAGCCATCGCGCCACTGTATGGACTGAGATATTAGGCCGATTTACTAATACTTACAGCTCTCCATGTAGGCACCCGCTATAAAAGATCGGCAAAAGACGTCATCACCGGGGTTAGAACCAGCGATGCAAAAGAGAGTCTCGCTCATCAGCTCGGACAGTGCGCCAAGCCATCGCGCCACTGTATGGACTGAGATATTAAGCCGATTAACTAATACTTACAGCTCTCCATGTAGCCACCCGCTGTAAAAGATCGGCAAAAGACGTCATCACCGGGGTTCGAACCAGCGATGCAAAAGAGAGTCTCGCTCATCAGCTCGTACAGTGCGCCAAGCCATCGCGCCACTGTATGGACTGAGATATTAGGCCGATCAACTAATACTTACAGCTCCCCATGTAGGCACCCGCTGTAAAAGATCGGCAAAAGACGTCATCACCGGGGTTCGAACCAGCGAGGCAAAAGAGAATCTCGCTCATCAGTCCATACAGTGCGCCAAGCCATCGCGCCACTGTGTGGACTGAGATATTAGGCCGATTAACTAATATTTTCAGCTCCCCATGTAGGCACCCGCTGTAAAAGATCGGCAAAAGACGTCATCTCCGGGGTTCGAACCAGCGATGCAAAAGAGAGTCTCGCTCATCAGCTCGTACAGTGCGCCAAGCCATCGCGCCACTGTGTGGACTGAGATATTAGGCCGATTAACTAATACTTACAGCTCCCCATGTAGGCACCCGCTGTAAAAGATCGGCAAAAGACGTCATCACCGGGGTTCGAACCAGCGAGGCAAAAGAGAATCTCGCTCATCAGTCCATACAGTGCGCCAAGCCATCGCGCCACTGTGTGGACTGAGATATTAGGCCGATTAACTAATACTTTCAGCTCCCCATGTAGGCACCCGCTGTAAAAGATCGGTAAAAGACGTCATCACCGGGGTTAGAACCAGCGATGCAAAAGAGAGTCTCGCTCATCAGCTCGTACAGTGCGCCAAGCCATCGCGCCACTGTGTGGACTGAGATATTAGGCCGATTAACTAATACTTACAGCTGCCCATGTAGGCATCTGCTGTAAAAGATCGGCAAAAGACGTCATCTCCGGGGTTCGAACCAGCGATGCAAAAGAGAATCTCGCTCATCAGCTCCTACAGTGCACCAAGCCATCGCGCCACTGTGTGGACTGAGATATTAGGCCGATTAACTAATACTTACAGCTCCCCATGTAGGCAGCCGCTGTAAAAGATCGGCAAAAGACGTCATCACCGGGGTTCGAACCAGCGATGCAAAAGAGAATCTCGCTCATCAGCTCGCACAGTGCGCCAAGCCATCGCGCCACTTTATGGACTGAGATATTAGGCCGATTAACTAATACTTACAGCTCCCCATGTAGGCAGCCGCTGTAAAAGATCGGCAAAAGACGTCATCACCGGGGTTCGAACCAGCGATGCAAAAGAGAGTCTCGCTCATCAGCTCGTACAGTGCGCCAAGCCATCGCACCACTGTATGGACTGAGATATTAGGCCGATTAACTAATACTTACAGCTCCCCATGTAGGCACCCGCTGTAAAAGATCGGCAAAAGACGTCATCACCGGGGTTCGAACCAGCGATGCAAAAGAGAATCTCGCTCATCAGCTCGTACAGTGCGCCAAGCCATCGCGCCACTGTGTGGACTGAGGTATTAGGCCGATTAACTAATACTTTCAGCTCCCCATGTAGGCACCCGCTGTAAAAGATCGGCAAAAGACGTCATCTCCGGGGTTCGAACCAGCGATGCAAAAGAGAGTCTCGCTCATCAGTTTATACAGTGCGCCCAAGCCATCGCGCCACTGTATGGACTGAGATATTAGGCCGATTAACTAATACTTACAGCTCTCCATGTAGGCACCCGTTATAAAAGATCGGCAAAAGACGTCATCACCGGGGTTAGAACCAGCGATGCAAAAGAGAGTCTCGCTCATCAGCTCGGACAGTGCGCCAAGCCATCGCGCCACTGTATGGACTGAGATATTAAGCCGATTAACTAATACTTACAGCTCATCATGTAGCCACCCGCTGTAAAAGATCGGCAAAAGACGTCATCACCGGGGTTCGAATCAGCGATGCAAAAGAGAGTCTCGCTCATCAGCTCGTACAGTGCGCCAAGCCATCGCGCCACTGTGTGGACTGAGATATTAGGCCGATTAACTAATACTTACAGCTGCCCATGTAGGCATCTGCTGTAAAAGATCGGCAAAAGACGTCATCTCCGGGGTTCGAACCAGCGATGCAAAAGAGAATCTCGCTCATCAGCTCGTACAGTGCGCCAAGCCATCGCACCACTGTATGGACTGAGATATTAGGCCGATTAACTAATACTTACAGCTCCCCATGTAGGCAGCCGCTGTAAAAGATCGGCAAAAGACGTCATCACCGGGGTTCGAACCAGCGATGCAAAAGAGAATCTCGCTCATCAGCTCGTACAGTGCGCCAAGCCATCGCGCCACTGTGTGGACTGAGGTATTAGGCCGATTAACTAATACTTTCAGCTCCCCATGTAGGCACCCGCTGTAAAAGATCGGCAAAAGACGTCATCTCCGGGGTTCGAACCAGCGATGCAAAAGAGAGTCTCGCTCATCAGCTCGTACAGTGCGCCAAGCCATCGCGCCACTGTATGGACTGAGATATTAGGCCGATTAACTAATACTTACAGCTCTCCATGTAGGCACCCGCTATAAAAGATCGGCAAAAGACGTCATCACCGGGGTTAGAACCAGCGATGCAAAAGAGAGTCTCGCTCATCAGCTCGGACAGGGCGCCAAGCCATCGCGCCACTGTATGGACTGAGATATTAAGCCGATTAACTAATACTTACAGCTCTCCATGTAGCCACCCGCTGTAAAAGATCGGCAAAAGACGTCATCACCGGGGTTCGAACCAGCGATGCAAAAGAGAGTCTCGCTCATCAGCTCGTACAGTGCGCCAAGCCATCGCGCCACTGTATGGACTGAGATATTAGGCCGATCAACTAATACTTACAGCTCCCCATGTAGGCACCCGCTGTAAAAGATCGGCAAAAGACGTCATCACCGGGGTTCGAACCAGCGAGGCAAAAGAGAATCTCGCTCATCAGTCCATACAGTGCGCCAAGCCATCGCGCCACTGTGTGGACTGAGATATTAGGCCGATTAACTAATACTTTCAGCTCCCCATGTAGGCACCCGCTGTAAAAGATCGGCAAAAGACGTCATCTCCGGGGTTCATACCAGCGATGCAAAAGAGAATCTCGCTCATCAGCTCGTACAGTGCACCAAGCCATCGCGCCACTGTGTGGACTGAGATATTAGGCCGATTAACTAATACTTACAGCTCCCCATGTAGGCAGCCGCTGTAAAAGATCGGCAAAAGACGTCATCACCGGGGTTCGAACCAGCGATGCAAAAGAGAATCTCGCTCATCAGCTCGCACAGTGCGCCAAGCCATCGCGCCACTCTATGGACTGAGATATTAGGCCGATTAACTAATACTTTCAGCTCCCCATGTAGGCACCCGCTGTAAAAGATCGGCAAAAGACGTCATCTCCGCTGTTCGAACCAGCGATGCAAAAGAAAATCTCGCTCATTAGCTCGTACAGTGCGCCAAGCCATCGCGCCACTGTATGGACTGAGATATTAGGCCGATTAACTAATACTTACAGCTCCCCATGTAGGCAGCCGCTGTAAAAGATCGGCAAAAGACGTCATCACCGGGGTTCGAACCAGCGATGCAAAAGAGAGTCTCGCTCATCAGCTCGGACAGTGCGCCAAGCCATCGCGCCACTGTATGGACTGAGATATTAGGCCGATTAACTAATACTTACAGCTCCTCATGTAGGCACCCGCTGTAAAAGATCTGCAAAAGACGTCATCACCGGGGTTCGAACCAGCGATGCAAAAGAGAGTCTCGCTCATCAGCTCGTACAGTGCGCCAAGCCATCGCACCACTGTATGGACTGAGATATTAGGCCGATTAACTAATACTTACAGCTCCCCATGTAGGCACCCGCTGTAAAAGATCGGCAAAAGACGTCATCACCGGGGTTCGAACCAGCGATGCAAAAGAGAATCTCGCTCATCAGCTCGTACAGTGCGCCAAGCCATCGCGCCACTGTGTGGACTGAGGTATTAGGCCGATTAACTAATACTTTCAGCTCCCCATGTAGGCACCCGCTGTAAAAGATCGGCAAAAGACGTCATCTCCGGGGTTCGAACCAGCGATGCAAAAGAGAGTCTCGCTCATCAGCTCGTACAGTGCGCCAATCCATCGCGCCACTGTATGGACTGAGATATTAGGCCGATTAACTAATACTTACAGCTCTCCATGTAGGCACCCGCTATAAAAGATCGGCAAAAGACGTCATCACCGGGGTTAGAACCAGCGATGCAAAAGAGAGTCTCGCTCATCAGCTCGGACAGTGCGCCAAGCCATCGCGCCACTGTATGGACTGAGATATTAAGCCGATTAACTAATACTTACAGCTCTCCATGTAGCCACCCGCTGTAAAAGATCGGCAAAAGACGTCATCACCGGGGTTCGAACCAGCGATGCAAAAGAGAGTCTCGCTCATCAGCTCGTACAGTGCGCCAAGCCATCGCGCCACTGTATGGACTGAGATATTAGGCCGATCAACTAATACTTACAGCTCCCCATGTAGGCACCCGCTGTAAAAGATCGGCAAAAGACGTCATCACCGGGGTTCGAACCAGCGAGGCAAAAGAGAATCTCGCTCATCAGTCCATACAGTGCGCCAAGCCATCGCGCCACTGTGTGGACTGAGATATTAGGCCGATTAACTAATACTTTCAGCTCCCCATGTAGGCACCCGCTGTAAAAGATCGGCAAAAGACGTCATCTCCGGGGTTCGAACCAGCGATGCAAAAGAGAGTCTCGCTCATCAGCTCGTACAGTGCGCCAAGCCATCGCGCCACTGTGTGGACTGAGATATTAGGCCGATTAACTAATACTTACAGCTCCCCATGTAGGCACCCGCTGTAAAAGATCGGCAAAAGACGTCATCACCGGGGTTCGAACCAGCGAGGCAAAAGAGAATCTCGCTCATCAGTCCATACAGTGCGCCAAGCCATCGCGCCACTGTGTGGACTGAGATATTAGGCCGATTAACTAATACTTACAGCTCTCCATGTAGCCACCCGCTGTAAAAGATCGGCAAAAGACGTCATCACCGGGGTTCGAACCAGCGATGCAAAAGAGAGTCTCGCTCATCAGCTCGTACAGTGCGCCAAGCCATCGCGCCACTGTATGGACTGAGATATTAGGCCGATCAACTAATACTTACAGCTCCCCATGTAGGCACCCGCTGTAAAAGATCGGCAAAAGACGTCATCACCGGGGTTCGAACCAGCGATGCAAAAGAGAGTCTCGCTCATCAGCTCGTACAGTGCGCCAAGCCATCGCGCCACTGTATGGACTGAGATATTAGGCCGATCAACTAATACTTACAGCTCCCCATGTAGGCACCCGCTGTAAAAGATCGGCAAAAGACGTCATCACCGGGGTTCGAACCAGCGAGGCAAAAGAGAATCTCGCTCATCAGTCCATACAGTGCGCCAAGCCATCGCGCCACTGTGTGGACTGAGATATTAGGCCGATTAACTAATATTTTCAGCTCCCCATGTAGGCACCCGCTGTAAAAGATCGGCAAAAGACGTCATCTCCGGGGTTCGAACCAGCGATGCAAAAGAGAGTCTCGCTCATCAGCTCGTACAGTGCGCCAAGCCATCGCGCCACTGTGTGGACTGAGATATTAGGCCGATTAACTAATACTTACAGCTCCCCATGTAGGCACCCGCTGTAAAAGATCGGCAAAAGACGTCATCACCGGGGTTCGAACCAGCGAGGCAAAAGAGAATCTCGCTCATCAGTCCATACAGTGCGCCAAGCCATCGCGCCACTGTGTGGACTGAGATATTAGGCCGATTAACTAATACTTTCAGCTCCCCATGTAGGCACCCGCTGTAAAAGATCGGTAAAAGACGTCATCTCCGGGGTTCGAACCAGCGATGCAAAAGAGAGTCTCGCTCATCAGCTCGTACAGTGCGCCAAGCCATCGCGCCACTGTGTGGACTGAGATATTAGGCCGATTAACTAATACTTACAGCTCCCCATGTAGGCACCCGCTGTAAAAGATCGGCAAAAGACGTCATCACCGGGGTTCGAACCAGCGATGCAAAAGAGAATCTCGCTCATCAGTTTATACAGTGCGCCAAGCCATCGCGCCACTGTATGGACTGAGATATTAGGCCGATTAACTAATACTTTCAGCTCCCCATGTAGGCACCCGCTGTAAAAGATCGGCAAAAGACGTCATCTCCGGGGTTCGAACCAGCGATGCAAAAGAGAGTCTCGCTCATCAGCTCGTACAGTGCGCCAAGCCATCGCGCCACTGTGTGGACTGAGATATTAGGCCGATTAACTAATACTTACAGCTCCCCATGTAGGCACCCGCTGTAAAAGATCGGCAAAAGACGTCATCACCGGGGTTCGAACCAGCGATGCAAAAGAGAGTCTCGCTCATCAGCTCGTACAGTGCGCCAAGCCATCGCGCCACTGTGTGGACTGAGATATTAGGCCGATCAACTAATACTTACAGCTCCCCATGTAGGCACCCGCTGTAAAAGATCGGCAAAAGACGTCATCACCGGGGTTCGAACCAGCGATGCAAAAGAGAGTCTCGCTCATCAGCTCGTACAGTGCGCCAAGTCATCGCGCCACTGTATGGACTGAGATATTAGGCCGATTAACTAATACTTACAGCTCCCCATGTAGGCACCCGCTGTAAAAGATCGGCAAAAGACGTCATCACCGGGGTTCGAACCAGCGATGCAAAAGAGAGTCTCGCTCATCAGCTCGGACAGTGCGCCAAGCCATCGCGCCACTGTATGGACTGAGATAATAGGCCGATCAACTAATACTTACAGCTCCCCATGTGGACACCCGCTGTAAAAGATCGGCAAAAGACGTCATTACCGGGGTTCGAACCAGCGATGCAAAAGAGAGTCTCGCTCATCAGCTCGTACAGTGCGCCAAGCCATCGCGCCACTGTATGGACTGAGATATTAAGCCGATCAACTAATACTTACAGCTCTCCATGTAGGCACCCGCTGTAAAAGATCGGCAAAAGACGTCATCACCGGGGTTCGAACGAGCGATGCAAAAGAGAGTCTCAATCATCAGCTCGGACAGTGCGCCAAGCCATCGCGCCACTGTATGGACTGAGATATTAGGCCGATCAACTAATACTTACAGCTCCCCATGTGGACACCCGCTTTAAGAGATCGGTAAAAGACGTCATCACCGGGGTTCGAACCAGCGATGCAAAAGAGAGTCTCGCTCATCAGCTCGTACAGTGCGCCAAGCCATCGCGCCACTGTATGGACTGAGATATTAGGCCGATCAACTAATACTTACAGCTCCCCATGTGGACACCCGCTTTAAGAGATCGGTAAAAGACGTCATCACCGGGGTTCGAACCAGCGATGCAAAAGAGAGTCTCGCTCATCAGCTCGTACAGTGCGCCAAGCCATCGCGCCACTGTATGGACTGAGATATTAAGCCGATGAACTAATACTTACAGCTCCCCATGCAGGCACCCGCTGTAAAAGATCGGCAAAAGACGTCATCACCGGGGTTCGAACCAGCGATGCAAAAGAGAGTCTCGCTCATCAGCTCGGACAGTGCGCCAAGCCATCGCGCCACTGTATGGACTGAGATAATAGGCCGATCAACTAATACTTACAGCTCCCCATGTTGACACCCGCTGTAAAAGATCGGCAAAAGACGTCATTACCGGGGTTCGAACCAGCGATGCAAAAGAGAGTCTCGCTCATCAGCTCGTACAGTGCGCCAAGTCATCGCGCCACTGTATGGACTGAGATAATAGGCCGATTAACTAATACTTACAGCTCCCCGTGTAGGCACCCGCTGTAAAAGATCGGCAAAAGACGTCATCACCGGGGTTCGAACCAGCGATGCAAAAGAGAGTCTCGCTCATCAGCTCGTACAGTGCGCCAAGCCATCGCGCCACTGTATGGACTGAGATATTAGGCCGATTAACTAATACTTACAGCTCCCCATGTAGGCACCCGCTGTAAAAGATCGGCAAAAGACGTCATCACCGGGGTTCGAACCAGCGATGCAAAAGAGAGTCTCAATCATCAGCTCGGACAGTGCGTTAAGCCATCGCGCCACTGTATGGACTGAGATATTAGGCCGATTAACTAATACTTACAGCTCCCCATGTGGACACCCGCTGTAAGAGATCGGCAAAAGACGTCATCACCGGGGTTCGAACCAGCGATGCAAAAGAGAGTCTCGCTCATCAGCTCGTACAGTGCGCCAAGCCATCGCGCCACTGTATGGACTGAGATAATAGGCCGATTAACTAATACTTACAGCTCCCCATGTAGGCACCCCCTATAAAAGATCGGCAAAAGACGTCATCACCGGGGTTCGAACCAGCGATGCAAAAGAGAGTCTCGCTCATCAGCTCGTACAGTGCGCCAAGCCATCGCGCCACTGTATGGACTGAGATAATAGGCCGATTAACTAATACTTACAGCTCCCCATGTAGGCACCCCCTATAAAAGATCGGCAAAAGACGTCATCACCGGGGTTCGAACCAGCGATGCAAAAGAGAGTCTCGCTCATCAGCTCGTACAGTGCGCCAAGCCATCGCGCCACTGTATGGACTGAGATATTAGGCCGATCAACTAATACTTACAGCTCTCCATGTAGGCACCCGCTGTAAAAGATCGGCAAAAGACGTCATCACCGGGGTTCGAAACAGCGATGCAAAAGAGAGTCTCGCTCATCAGCTCGTACAGTGCGCCAAGCCATCGCGCCACTGTATGGACTGAGATATTAGGCCGATTAACTAATACTTACAGCTCCCCATGTAGGCACCCGCTGTAAAAGATCGGCAAAAGACGTCATCACCGGGGTTTGAACCAGCGATGCAAAAGAGAGTCTCGCTCATCAGCTCGTACAGTGCGCCAAGCCATCGCGCTACTGTATGGACTATATTTATTTTATTTTATTTTATTTATTTGTTTTTCTACAGAAGTACAAAGCGGAGGCCGATTAACTAATACTCACAGCTCCCCATGTAGGCACCCGCTGTAAAAGATTAGTTCCTCTTTCGTAGACCGTGTCGGTAATACCTGATAAAAATAATCTGCATAATTCAAAAGTTTTACGTTTTATTTTGACAAGTTTCAAGTTGCCTCTTGGTTCCGCTTTGCTCCTTCTACCAACAGGCGTAAGTACGTTCTCTCCTGTAAGTGGATCCCTGTATACATTTGTCACCAGTCACCAACCTAATGCACCATCTATACTAATACATCCGAACGATATCAGACAGACAGATCAGTCACGCCAGCAATTTGTAACAATCAGTGAGTATCGCCCAAACCAAACTTGTAGCTTGCATCACTGTATATCTTTGAGTTGGTTATCAAATTTTTGCCTTGGACACGTTAACGTACTTTTGTTAAAATTTTGTTTAATGATTTGAATATAGACCTATTTCAACGTTTGTAGAGCCTGAATATTCTAAGATCATGATGTGTTTGTTAGGGCAATTGAAGAAGTTAAACATTTGACTGCATAGTAGTGACCAATAAAGGACACTAGAGGGATATGCTGCAAATTAAATGTTGCTTCTCTCGGATCTATAATATAACAAGAAATGCGGTTACGAAAGTCCATAACCACTCTGCCCATAAGTCTTGGTCTATAGATCCCGGTAATTGCTTAGTAGTAGCCATTTTCTTCCATTCTTCCATCGTTTAAACTATTTAACCGGATTGTCGACATATTGAAATAATTATTAACATGTATACACAAATGACACAAACAAATGAATTCAGAGGACACTTTGTTAACATGTTGATTTCTTTCTTGAAGTTCGTTAAATCATTTGGAAGTATTTTTTATTAAGATTTTGGAAAGCTTAATACAGAGGTTGAAACTGAGAAGAAGTGGATAAAATGTGCATAATCATAACTATGACAAGAGCACCAATGGTGCTGTAGTTGATAATATAAAAGTATCATTGAACAGTACATGTCTTTTTCACATAACAAATATACACTATCAATGAATGACGCTATTATGTTGCAACTTTTAGGAAACTTATTACCACGCAAATTCAATGAATAAGTACAGCCTTTTTTTAACACAATCTACAAAATGCGAAATAGAAAGTTCTTGAACTTAATGTGAGATAACAAACATGTGTGACACATCCACGTTTTCTGGCTTAACAGTAAAGCAGGTCTTGTGACGGACCTCAAATGCTCTTTGATTTTAGTTTAGTTTTCTTACATTCAAATAGAGGAGTGGCAAACCCAGTGTCAGACTTATTTGTTAATGAAGCTGAATATGAAGCAAGTGCAACACACACAATAAGAGAAAATACTTTGTCATGAACTTTGTTGAAGACTGCTAGAATATATATAAGATAAAATAAAATATGAGGGAGGTAGTGGAAGTAACATACTTGTTCCTAACATGTGTGCCACTGTAAAGTGTGTTGGTGCTTGGAACTTCAATCTTAATTTTTTTTTTTTTTAGCACGTTGACATTTATATAAAAGAACATTTCATACCACAGAAAATTGTAACGGTTGAGGAAAATTGCCTAAGAGCCCAACTACTCTACAGGTCTCTTTCTGATAAGTTGGAGGTTGTCATGGAAGACATGTGAGTTGCTATTGCATATATTATTCCTCTAGTTGGTAGTATTTAACATGAGCAAATACGTATAGCTTAATATATAATGTAACGAGCTAGTAGTTTTAGTTTTTATTGTTACTGCTCAACAGGTAGAGACAGAAACTTGGTTCGAAGTTAGCAGTGTTAAGAGCAAAGATAGAGTTGTACTGCAAATGGTAGCAAGACTGCACACTAGAACTGTACTAAGCTAATATATATATGTTCTATTTGATAGCAAGAGGTGTACATGTAAAAGTAAGACAGATTGCTAGTTCTACAGTCCAATACAAAGGTACTATAGCTGACTGATGTTTAGAGGTCTAGTGATCAATGTGGTAGTTGTATTAGAACTGTATAATGATTATTATTGTTATTGATAGCAATAGGTGAAGAAAGATCTTAAAATAGAAGTGCGGTTAGTATTGTACACATAAGTTGGTATATTGATGGGCAGAAGTTTAGCTGTAAGGCGAGAATGGTGTTAGTACTGTAAAACGTTAGTAGCTTGTTACTGAGAAGCAAGAATGGTGTTAGTACTGTACAAAGTTATTAGTTTGTTATTGATGGCAAGAAGTGTAGATGTAAAGTTGGAATGGTGTCTGTAATGTAAAAAGTTACCAAAAGTGAGACGTTAAGGTAAGAATGGTGTTAAGACTGTACACGGTGGCCATAATTGTGTAGCAATAAAGGCAGGAATGGTGTGATGGCGAAAAAAAATGTGTAGATAGTAGTATGCTAGTACTGTGCAGAAGCCTACTTTAAAAAAAAGTGGGGGAAGTTGCTGATCTCAAAAGAGGAGATCATATTGTGTGGCAAAACGAATGGGAACACCACGCAATCGTATCACAAGTTCATGATTCATCATTTGACGTTATTAATTTCGCTTGGAACAATTCTTTTGAGAGGATTGTAATTGAAAAAGCTCCTTACAAGAACATACAAAACATAGAAGTGGTGGATTTTCGATCATGTGACAAATATGATCCACTTGTCACCCTCACTCGTGCACTTTATATTTGCAAACGCGAGGCAAAATTGAGAGATGCTTTAGATAGGTTTGGCGACTGTGAATCTATAGCAACTTTTTGCTGTACTGGGGTCTCTATATCTTTTCACGTGGGAAAGATCAAATTAACTGTATGCGATATAAGAGCACATGTAAGTGCATTGGAAGATAGATTGGAAAGGTCTTTGTTCGATAGTTACTGCGCAGTCCTTTGAAATCATGAAAACATAAGGCTTGAAAATATATTTTAAATATTCTATTTGTTTCAAGCTTGGCTTGACATCAACTACAAGAGATTACAAATTAGGAGTAATTGCGCTACGTTTACTGTGTAAGATGTACAGAACGGTTGAACTAAATACAAAGTATCCTGAATTAACCTATTCAATAAACGATCTTTGTAGACTTTACTGTTTTCAAACATCATTTGAGATCGATCAAGATCAAAATTCAAAAGGCTTTTAAGTACAACAACAAAGTATGACACCTTTTTGGAAGTCTATGTTATGTATCATGACTATTTGCTTTAATGAATCATATTCATTTGAATCATCTGTAATCAAGTTTTATTTGTGGTCAATTCAGGCCAAAGTCAAAATACATTATCGCCAACACGATAAATTTAAAATCCATACTTGGATGCATTTCAAACGGTAATTGTATTAATCCGCATTATCAAGGGCAGTGAATCGATTGTTAAGATAATACAGGAGAGAATGTGAGTTAACGTGTTTGAACGTAAACATCTTGAAACATTGTAACATACGCTAACATTCGAACGCATGTAAGCCTGAAAAACGATTACCATCCCTCTATTGCTGCAATTTAGTGAGTAAAACAACTAAGCTGCGTTATTAATTAATTTGTATATTTAGGTCAACTTAGATATTACAATGGATGGATACCATGGCAATTTATGGAATTTGAAAGAGCCCCAATCAATGGTCATTCAACTGTACGTGACA
The DNA here is from genome assembly GCF_037975245.1 of Apostichopus japonicus. Classification (NCBI taxonomy): domain Eukaryota; kingdom Metazoa; phylum Echinodermata; class Holothuroidea; order Aspidochirotida; family Stichopodidae; genus Apostichopus; species Apostichopus japonicus. The sequence goes on along the minus strand of NC_092576.1, from coordinate 35,506,851 downwards.
ATATACACCTCGAGAAACACCAATAGGGGTCTTGTACTAAATGTCATGGATCCACACAACAAGTACGAGACGTGTCAACAATTCCCATCATTATAAATCGTGTAAAAGGGTTTCCAGAGTTACCAGAGTTTGACCTCTGGTGACCTCAAATGAGCTTTGACCTCACAAGCAGCACGAATTGCATACTCAATATGACAAATCCATACACCATGTACGAAAACTATCCAATATTTCTATCATGATAAATCATGTTATAAAGGCTTTTTTCGGCAAATATTTACAAAGCACTTGCTATTTAACGACCGTGACCAATCACTCGCCACAAGGTCAAAATAATTTTCAGACATTTAATGCAATAACTCCCAGTGCAAAAATGTGAAACCGTTGATATTTTGGGACAAAGTGTAAATGGTGAAGAGGAATATTTTCAAACTGAACGATTATGTGATCCGAGGTCAGCAAGGGTCAATTAATGTTAAATAAAGAGTATTTATGTGATAACTTGAAAACGAATTGTCTGTTAGTGTTGGCACTTGCTTCAATGTAATCCAATTGTCGACCCGCATCTGGGTGACCCTTGACCTCAATTTGACCTTCTGTGACCTTTAAGTGTTTTGGGGATTTTACAGTTTCGATGCTATTTTCAGATGTCAAAGGTACCTTCCGATCATAAATGTCAATAGATTAGGCCCGTGTGACATTCGTGTGCCAAGTTATATGAGGTCAAAGTTTTCGGTCGGAGCTAGGATGGCTGTACAGACTTTTCGTATTGATTTTTGGAATCAGGAGATCAAACTACATCTGAAACCAATGTCAAAAGATCAAAGGTCACATTAGAAAAAATGTGCTTATTTTGGGAGAAAACGGGCGAAAAAGAAAATGTTTGGTTTTGATGCTAGATTTGGATATCAAATGTACCTTCCGATCAAAACTGTTCATGGGTTGACACCTGGGTGAGTTTTGTGTTTGAAGTTAAACGAGATCAAAGTTAAATTTCAGACATTAAGTGCAATAACTCCCAGTGTCAAGGTGTAATACGGTTCATATTCTGGGACAAGTTGCAAATGGTATAGAGGAATATTTCCAAACTAAATGGTCATGTGATCTGAGGTCACCAAAGGTCAATTAATGTAAAACAAAACTAATATTTTGGGAGGAGAAAATGGGCGAAGAAAACATTGTTTTCATTTTTATAGTTTTGATGCTATATTCACGTCTCACCAATTAAAAATGTCAATAGTCTCACGTTGTCTGTGAAGTTATATGAGGTCAAGTTAATTTTCAGACATTTAGTGCAATTACTCCCAGTGCCAAGGTGTGACACGATTGATATTTTGGGACAAGTTGCAAATGGTATACGGGAATATTTTCAAACTTATCGATTGTGTGATCCGAGGTCACCAAAGGTCAATTAATGTTAAAAATTAGTATTTTGGGAGAAAATGGGCACAAAAAAATGTTTGCATTTTTACAGTTATGATGCTCTATTTAGGTCTCACTGATCAAAAATGTCAATGGGTTGACTCCCAGGGGACCTTTGTGCGTAAAGTTATACAAGTTCAAAGTTAATTTTAGACATTTAAAGCAATTAACTCCCAGTGCCAAAGACTGACACGATTGATAACTTGGGACAAGCTGTGAACGGGGTTGTGGAACATTTTCAAACTTAACGGTCATGTGATCTAAGGTAAATAACGTATCATATCTGTTGACCCGCTTGTAGGTGACCTTATATTTCCTACATTTTCAACACCATATTTAGATCTCAAACGTGCCTTCCAATTAAAAATTCGATCACAATTTGTGATCACAAAAGTGTTTGCTATAGTGTTGGTTACGTTATGGTTACATGTGGGACCACAATTACTTGGACTATTTGAGCCCAATCTAACTATGATAATATTATGTGTATTGTCATATACACGTAATCAAGGAACCGCAGTGCCCTTGGGCTCTTGTTTTTTGACGTTTTCATTTGAATCATTTTCTTTTATATAAATTGTTTATAGCAAAGAGGTAGACTTTTGCCATAAGCAGCGTTCGCTAGTTGTGCGCTCTACTAAATTTGAAGATCTGTGTATACACATGAGTGGTTTGGAATAGTCATCAAATCCCTATAGTTTCGATTCTTAACATTAGTGTTATTGCTCTATACGCTGCTTTGCTAAAGGGATATATTTCTTGATTGGTGGGGTATAAAAAGAACATCCCGCATTATGTAAATTCTTTGTTTTTCAAATGCTAGTCAACTCAGGCAATAGCTTGGTTGAACTTTGGAACATTAGCGTAACATTTCCACATTTGTGTATTTTCTGATATTTATGTATGATAATATATTGTAATAAACAGTTAATGTCAACCCCACCATAAACGTAGCTATAACTATTCTTATTAAGCAATTGCAAATAACACCTTCGTAAAAAACATAAAAACCATGTTATTTTGTTTAGATATGAATTATACTCATTGTCGTTGGGGTTAGAACGATAAGACGGTAGTCTCAGAGATAGCTGTACGCACGTTAGTTTACACGAAAAAACATGAATAATCCATTGCGCTACATATCAATGTGAGTAACGATACTCTGGAATAATGAGTTTATCTACTCAAAAGCATATTACAATTAGTTTTATAGATGATTTTTCCTTTTAAACCGCTGTGGTACTCGCTAAAAATGCTCAGGAAAGAACACATACAAGTCATACATGAGTTTTCTATTTATATTTACTAACAGAGGAACAAGACGAGTATCTCGAAGAACAATAATGGGTTAAGAGATCATTAGATGATGGTAACTACAAATACAAGATGTAAAATATCAGTCCTAACTAAATTCTATATGATTTCAGTTTCCGTGACCAGATTTTAAAGACCGACCTATCTCATCTTCTAAACCTTGTGCAAGCTTAGAAAGTGAGACCGACCATGTTAATTTTAAAACTTTTATGCCTTTTTTTTACCAAATTTCATGGACATATAATTTAACTATATTGGAAGGGGATGGATGACATACTTCAGGTAAGTTAAGCCTAAGGAAGTAGATACACACTTTATAGCTTCTCTAAAGCTCTGTAAACTGACATCCCAGAATTGCCACAATACTGCTAAAAATGGCCTGCTAAGTTGTTGCTATATATATATATGAGATCCACCAATCTCAATGCCAGTGACATGTGTATGAAATGTTTTACAGAACGACAGGAAGTTCTCTTTAAGAGAGCTTTCTTTGCAAGAGAACATAAATACATAGGCTATACTGCACTTGAAATCTGTTATCGCCAAAGTTGAAGTTATTTGCAAATAATAATGATGCAGAACTCAATCAGTTGCATTTGTTACCTCACACAAATTACCTAAGACACCCGACCGGCAAAGATGATTCAATAGATTGAAGTAAACAAGAAACATGAACGTATGGAAAAATGAATTGCTTAACACTTCATTTACCTAAGTTATTAAGCAAATCAATTTAAAATAATAATAAATTCACTCTCTTCACAAATAAATGTATCAGTAATATCAGAATGCAAATGTGCACAGTGGCTCTGCTGCTATACCAAACATTTAAAGAATATTTACTGGTTGATACAGTGTTGTGGTTGAGAATATCATGGTCAGTCACAAAATCTAAGGTTGTGAGAAACTAGTGTTTTACAGACTCCTCGTGTTAGCTACTAGATTGCTCACAAATCCTGTAGGTCTCGCTGAAGCCATATTTAGAAAAAAAAATTCTAAGGAGAATATAAAGAATTTTGATAGAGCTATTTTGTTACATAGCAACCCAAGTGTATACTGTATAATACCTACTTCAAAGAGCATGCAAAACAATCTCAACTGTTGAATTTGATTAAATTTTCCAAAGAAAAAATAAAGGAAATAAATTATGTATAGAGACCAGAATACCGTGTTTTTTTAATTTGTGTTCCTATCGTATTTAAGGCGTTACTATTTGATATGAACAGGAAAGTAAAGAGGGTTTATTTACCCAATAAGCATGATGAATATCAATCATTCAGTTATCATGTACATTGGAAACTATAGCTGATATAATAATTTTAATCCCTTTCCTTCACTGAAACACAAAATGTAAATTTACCACACATGAACATATACTCGTCACCAACATATATAACAATATATTAGTTTGAAACCAAATCGACTTCCAGTTACAAAGTTATTGCAATTTCGTGTTTTGACTTTTGACAATAGGGTTCATTCACTCACTTTGGCTATCTACCCACCGAGTATGACAATGATCCATCGTTATCTTGTTCAGTTAGTGTGCATATGATACAAACTATCGTTAATGATATCATGCTAAGCCTTACCCTTCATTAATTTGCATATCAAATTTTAACACGTTCCAAAATGTACCTACTACAAACCAGCAACCAATTATAACGTTTGAAACAAGTGCAACTTTCAGTTGCAAATGTACTACCATATAACAGCGTTTACTTTTAACCCTATAACCTTATTAATATTCATGAGATGAGCACCATGGGCATTACAAGCAAGACCACAATTTCCTTATCGAGTTGCAGTTTATACAAAAGACATTGTCACAAAGGTCCACACGCACACCCCTAACGCCACACAGCGTAACCATAAATCGTTTGTTAAAATGAATATCGTCAATCGAATAATTAATACAGTTCATATCGAGTTCAGTTGATTGTATAGTTATTAGTCTTTTTGGCAGACAATCTCCTACAGCTGCTCATTGTATGCAATTGTTTCCATTGTTAGTGTTTACTTCGATCAAACGCATCAATGCACAGTTGAAACGCTAGACTTGTGGATAAACATGCATTACTTAGGCTAATATTCTCCAACGTAGCAACATTGCGTAAAAAAGTAAGATGCACCCTCTGATTGGTAATTCAAAATAACCCTACAAAAAACGATCTTCTGGAGAATCACCGACTTCATCACTCTTATCAACCTAATGCAACCTCAAAATATATTTCCAACTCCTCATCAACTGTGGTTAAAATCAATATCCAGTTCTACTTGGAGTGGCAGACTAAATTTTGTATCTATTCCAAATAGACATATGGTATTTATCCAACTTGCCACTAACAAAATTACAAGATTCAGTTTTGGATTTCTGTTAACCTACCATAATCATTGGGCAATGCCACAATCACTACGGTATATCTACTCATTTTGAAAAGAAGGACATAAAATACACAGTGTCAGTGTATCCCTGCATTAAAATTATTTAATATTTGAACAATGTTGGCCTTTCACCTTCCCTATAGTTAATATCACTTTTGAGAATGATTGGTTACGAGATTATACTGTGTGTCTTTGTTGGCCTTTAACTGTGAAATAACAAGTCCTTGGAAATATCATATAATTATTTTACGACCAACTCACACACGTCATCTCAAGCAACAACATAGAAGAACTCATGTACTGTTCACCATAATGTTCACCTGTTATGCTTTAAAAGTGAGTGGATATTACCAGAAATTATACCTTATTTGTCTAACAGTAATTTAAAAATAGGTGTAATCTTTCCAAGGTATGTAATGATTACAAACGACCAGTAAATGAAGCAATAGGGCAAGCCCTGACTTGGTTCCTCAACTGCTAATTCCTGAAATATGTCAAGGTTTAAATTATTTATAAAGACTCTACGCTATTTACCCTCTGTAAACTCCTTGACTCTTTTAACTACCGCAGAAAAGTTGTCATGAAGTGATGAATTGTCCTTTCTTGATACTCTCTTAAACTATATCTGTAAGTGAGCTTAAATAGGACAATAAAATTGGCTCATGGTATCACAATAGAGAAAGGTGGCGCTCACAAACACCAAATACTACTCAGCAAACAAAGCTCAACGGGCACTATTGTACCTTGCTATGTGAAATTTTAAAGTGTTGCAATTGATGTGGAAATAACATTTGTGCCCACTCACCCAAAATGTGCCCAACAAAGGTTGGTGTCTAATGGGCCTAAAATAATTAGACGCGCATGTACCAGTTACTATTCAACAGCTACATTCCAAATTTAGATATAATCCGATTTAGAGTTATTGCAATTTTAAAATGTTAGCCCCTCCCCTAAAAATTGGGCTATATAAAATTTTGCGTCTGATTGGTCCCAAAAATATGTGGCCCAAACAAACTGTGTCAAAATATATTTGACCCCTAAAAATTGGAGCCAACAGGATGAGGGCTACAATGGTCGCCAATATCAAGGTTTCCAACATTTCGGGCCAAAAGAATGTGTCCCAAAATGTCTTAGCCTTTACATAGAAAGACGTGACAGAGAAACATATCATCAGCTTCCTAGAATGCCTCTGATGTTGGCTTTGAATACCCCAACTTTTACAATGCAACATTTCATATGTTTTGACCTGAACTGACTTTTGATTTATTTTTAAACCAAGAGTGTTTGTTCTCAAACCAAGAATGTTTTCCATTCAATGTAGAACAGTGCCAAATATGATGCTCATACCAGTTATGATAACGTTGTCAGTGTTTAACAACTCATGAACTGAAATGATTATGGCTTCTGCTTTAATCAGCAGACATGGTCATTGTCATCGTCATTATCTTAAAGAATTGCATAATTGCTTTAAAGAAGAGTCGGTGATCCCGACTCTACGTAATAAGTCGTAATACTATTCCTTTTTAATTTTATTCTTCTTTATTCCTATAAGTGCATATACAAAAAATATATATTACACTTAGAGAGTGTTACCATTAAAAATGGCTACAAATGATCACACTATAATTCGATACCATTTATTTATACATCCACTATATATCAAACGAAAATAACGTCAAACTGCAAATATATGAAAATACAAAAACACTTGGTAATTTTGAATATGTCGACTGTTACTTCATTATTTGAATAAACATTGGCTACTTAAGTACTTCCAAATTTGTTCAGAGTAGTATTTTTGCATTGATCTTCGCAAAAAGTTGCCATATTTGACTATTTCCTCCTGGCCTTTAATATCATTAACCTCTAGCTTGATTTGGTAAACTTTGTGCTAAAAACAACATTGTCCCCATAGTTCACAAATATACCATTCAGCCTTTGAGCCACACAACGAACCTTTGTAGCTACAGTGTTGAATTGCAGCATCGACATTTTTTCGAGATACCTTACTTTGCTTCAATGGTAATGCTGGATTGCCTGGGCAACTGCATGACCTTTCAAACCGTATTCAACGTACACAGAGTTCATTTTCCAGTGGTGTTGTTTTGTTTGCCAACTTCAATGGGTGATCCTGATGATTCACGAAATTTCCACTTTCTTGTACAAACATTTATTCACACAGAGTGTATTAGATCACGAGGAATTTGAGTTTGCTGGGATTTTTGTTTTTGTTGGTAAAAACAAATATACCGACGATTTTCAGATATATTATTCATCAGAGGAGAATTATCAGCTCTTATCATTATACGTCATATGTACTGATAATACAGACAACATTCATGGACACTACTTTACTACCTCAAATAAAGCTTCATCCATGCTATACCTTTAAGCTTACATGGTAATGTATAATCAAAGAGCATCAGAAATATTGTGGCAAAGCTTTCTTGAAATAAAAGTATTAGTCAAAAATGACGTCACACGGCAGCATCGGACAAGCGTTCTTACAAACTCTAAACGCCACCTCACCCCTTACCTCCTCAATGCATTTCCCTCGTCCAATCTCAGTTTCGAACCCTGGCTAATTAAGAGTATGTATTATCATGGCATCATATTATGTTCCTGCTTGCGGGAAGATCACATATACATACATACATACATACATACATACATACATACATACATACATACATACATACATACATACATACATACATACATACATACATACATACATACATACATACATACATACATACATACATACATACATACATACATACATACATACATACATACATACATACATACATACATACATACATACATACATACATACATACACACACACATACATACATACATACATACATACATACATACATACATACATACACCCATACATACATACATACATACATACATACATACATACATACATACATACATACATACATACATACATACATACATACATACATACATACATACATACATACATACATACATACATACATACATACATACATACATACATACATACATACATACATACATACACGCATACACGCATACATACATACATACATACATACATACATACATACATACATACATACATACATACATACATACATACATACATACATACATACATACATACATACATACATACATACATACATACATACATACATACACACACACACACACACACACATACATACATACATACATACATACATACATACATACATACATACATACATACATACATACATACATACATACATACATACATACATACATACATACATACATACATACATACATACATACATACATACATACATACACACATATAATACATGCATACACACATCATCAAAATACATCGGAAGATCTATCAAACTTATTTAAGCAAAGAATTCTTGAAAATAACACTTAATCTTAACTGACGTCATACGACAGCCCCGGAGAAGCGTTTGTAACTGTAACAAAATCCCCTCCCCCACCCTCCCCACCCCAACCCCTAATACTTTCCTGCTTTGCGCTTGCCCAAATAATCCAAATATCTGCAGTAAATCAAAGCATACAATGTGAATTACTACCTCAGGCTGAAACTAACTGCAGTAATGGAAATGTTAATTGCCTTGTTGTCTGAGAGTATTACTCTTTCGTCTGTAATACTCTGCGCATGTTTCAAACTACGGAGATTACGTCATAATGATCACGCCAATTTCATATTCTTTGTGCTAACATAATATTTACACAGACTGTTTAAGATCATAAGACCTGATAGACGTTTGCCTTTTTTGGGGGGGAAAGCAAACATACCGACGATTTTTAGAGATATTTTTCATCAAAGGGGAATTATCAGTTCGTAACACTATAAAGCAGTTATACTAAGTGCTCACATATACTTCAAGGTAAGTATTTTTAAACCTCGTGTGTATTATAGGCTATGATTTAACGTTACTCGTTTCTATATCCTTGTACAAGAGTACGTATCTTGCTCTCTGTGCTGGTATTTACAGATCCGCGTTTAAACCGATCATTTTAATCCTAACCTTTTCTGCAACACTGCCGTTTATCACCTTATTCTTAATTTATTTCACATGTACACATATAGGGTAAGCCATACGAAATACGGTTATCTTTTGAGGGAAGGAAGGGGGGGGGGGTTATACATTGTACTTTCTATGTTACCAATAGACCATACCAGCAGTGGCGTCGCCAAGGGGGGCAGGGGGGCACATGCCCCCTGGAAAGCCTAGTCCCCCCCGAGTGCCCCCCATCTGAGATTTGGGTTGGTAAAATAATATATATATATATTGTTATATTCAACTCCCATCATCTGAGTTGGTTTTTATAAGGACAAAGAAGCACGGTTATTCGTATTTTCTTCAAATGAGCTGCGAAAAAATGAAAAAGTTTATCCTTGATCGTAACTTGCGCCATCACAACAGGTGTCGATATTTACATTGAATGTGTCAGTGATCACGCCATACCAGCGGATATACACGTCCGCTTCACGATCTACATGACTGTGAGAAGGGAGGGTACTGCAATATGTTGCATTGGTCTGATGTTTACAGGTTAGGAGCTGACGAAATGTGAGAATGTGAGGGTCCGCATGCACCATACTTGCCTATATTTGTGGACCCATATATTAACCCTGTTGTGTAAGGGGTGCAGAGGTCATTTGAGGTCAGATGCTTGTAGGAACAAATGGCGAATGTTCACACCTGCATACTGAGCCATACTCGATATGTGATCAAACTTTGGATTGCATGGTGAGATCCCTGATAGGAGCCAATAACGATGCTGGAACCTGTTACATCTTGATAGATAATGGGCGCAAACGAGAAGGACAAGAAAGGAGTCGGGGGTCATGCACACATTAATTCAACAAATGAAGGTTCTATTGATATAGGGCTAGGTATAATATCGACAGCATGTGGTTCATATCCTCTGCAAAATTCTGCGCCTTGTTAAAATCATTACCTCAAAAATAGCAATTTCTGGAGATATCTTCAGATCGAATTTAGCATCAAATGTGGCAGCATTTTGCATATAGCCCATCCTCCGTATGCGAAAATTTTCCAAAGGGGAGGGGGGCAGTGGCGGCGGAACGGGGGCGGGGCTGGGGGGGCTCAGCCCCCCAATGAAAAAGTTGAAGGGGAACTGCATGATAAGCCCCCCCCCCCAATATTTACCAAGGCTCCGAAATGTGCATCTGCCCATTTTTCAATGCATACTTGTCGATCTGTCCGATGCACACGTATACTATATAGGTGTAATCATTTAAGTAAATGCTGGGGGGACCCTCGGCCCGTCCCCTGGCTGTAGACCACATTGTCACCCCAACCGCGTCTTCACGCCCCGTAAAAAGTGGAAGCAGCGAGTGTGAGCACCGGTAAGCGCAACACAACTTCGTCTTAGGCCAATGACTTGCTTCATTTCAGCCAGTTCCCCAACATCCCCTTACTACACTCAAAAACGTCTTTGCGAGTACACTACGAGTAATAGCTTAAAACACCATCGAATATACAAATTACAATGTTTTTACAGACTTTTACGTACAATCTGAGAAATTGCAGGCTTGAGACCCATATTTTAGGGCTAGGTATTCGGAGCATAAAACACTCGGGAAGTGCCGTTTCCGGCCATCTGGGGGTTTGAAAGACCCAAAATTTTCTTGTTCGCTCCGCGCCAACCGATTGTGGGCGCTCCGCTTAGATAACCTCTACACATTAGTCCCCCCAATAATTTTCCGTTCCGCCGCGCCTGGAAGGGGCACCGCCTCCCCTTAGACCCCTCCCCCAGGACGGCAATCCGTATCAACCTAAGTGCCCCCATCAAATGCTGGTGCCCCCTGTGCCCCCCCCCCCAGACTGAAAAGTCTGGTGACGCCACTGCATACCAGAAAAGTAACTACTTATTTCTGGTTCCTCTACTTCCATCTCACATGTAATATTTCAATACTCTATGTTGACTTTTTACTGAAGTTCATACAATCTTTATTTATCATATCATGATTAAAATGTAAAAAATGGAATGTAGCAAATAAATTGAACTTAAATTTGACTTAGATCGACGAACATTCTGAGGAAATGCAATATTTGAGGTGTCATGCGTCATACTGATGTATGTTATCTAAATCATTAACTTCAACATAGCTACGCATTAGTCCACTGAGTAACAGTTTTTACGAAAAAAAAAACATATCTTAACCGCTTTACAAGCTCAATACTTTTCCTACCCCTACAACATGCATACGTATGCTCATATGTTGTTTACTCACAGTAAAATACAGCTTGCATGCAGCGATTTCGACTTCAGCTACGTGCATGTTTAGTATGTAACTTACAACAGCGTCGTACATACAGCACAGATTACAAATCATAAGCACACAACAGCGTATGTCTTGCTGTTCGTCCTACAAATAGAAAGGATGCGGCACCTGGAATTTTCCGGCCTTATTATAGCGTTGAGATGGCGCTATTGAGTTTGAGGGGATTGAAGGAAGGACGAAAATCCCTCCAAGTAGTGTTTGTGCATACACACACTGTACGATACAGTTCCGTTGCTACTATTTGCAATAGCATAAGGATGTGATATGGAAAAATAAAATAAAAACATGAACACCGGGATACGCTTGCGCTGTAATGAGATAAGTCTCAGATTGTTACTAGGGTTACAATGATGTTGGCTGAAGGCATTTGTGACCGAATAGTAAATAAACTGAGCATCAACGACTTTATCTAAAGATCTAGGGGTTGCAGAGCCGAGCCCAGTCACGAATGCCTCTGCGTTTTTTAGTTAACACTATACATATTACTGAAACGTTATTACCTTACTGTTAAATGTTTTTGAAAGACTGAAGTCCAGACATAGATTTTTTTTTAATTCGATGATGATCGTTACCTATGCATTGATGTTGGTGTTTGGGTGCGTACCTTTGTGTGCGACGCCTTCTTTGTAAACTCGATATCTCCAGAAGGTATCATATTGATTTAAGAAGCTTGCTGCTTTCTGAAGAGATAAAAGGTCATCTTGGAGGTCAAAAGCCATTTGATGTCAAAATTCTAAAACCTTGTAATATGATATCTTAAGGAAGAGGTCTCGGGCAGATAGCATACTTTGTATGTAGATGTGGATGTGGATGTTGATATGGATGTGGATGTGGATGTGGATGTGTAATGATGAGAAGAAAGAGACCTTCGTGAAGGTTAAATCTATTTTGAGGTCACCAGGCGTCATGTTGTAAAAAAAAAAACATGAACACACAATCTCCAAAGATTACCAGTATGCGGCATGTAGTTACTTGGTACACTCCACATTCCCTTCTGTTCACTAAAGATAAAATGTTCTCGGTAAACGCAAAAAAACGTTTCTCAGACATAATATTTTAAAGCCAGATGTCCTTGAATGTAACTTCATACAGCGTACCGGTTATGGTTCTCATGGCTACCACTGACCTCTTTAATTGCTGTCAAAGCAACTCTGTGTAGTAATTTTTAAACAACAACTGGAATACGTAACGATGATAATATTATTTGGCTTATGATTATTTGATATTATTCTTCGCACTTGCAGGGATCGATATGCTGTCGTTGGAACTGCAATCAAGAGGTACTCCTCGCATTCAGTAATGCATTTATAGCATTGACCTACTTCTGCGTCAGCCTTGGAAATGAACGATAATGGCAGTGCTTTACTGTGTAACTTAGTTGGTCAAAATATTATAGAAGTTGAGTATATCGATCGATATCCACTGCAAATGAGGAAAACACCGGTGGGGTAGACTTTCTAATATGGCTTTATGTGCAGTATGCTGTGAGGAAATTAAAATCCCAAAAATATTGAACTGCGGACACAGCTTTTGTCTCGAACCTTGCTTGAAGGAATTAATGAAAATGGAAACTTTCGTCTGTCCAATCTGTAAAAGAGAAATCCCCCTGCCAACCTCTGGCCTTGCAGAAGACTTTCCGACTAACTTCGGTTTACAATCTTTCGTACAGTGTGGTGCTGTCCCGAAGCGATCTTTACAAATTCCGCCTTTGTCAAATGAGAAAAGAACAGGGGAAAAAGATTCGAGAAGATGCTCCATGCACGACAACATCGTAACACATTTTTGTGACACCTGTTTTGAAGAGCTCTGTCATGGTTGTGTGGAAAGTTCCCATGATGGCAGCCACGATATTGTTCAACATTCTGACGCATTGCAGAGAGGTATCAATGACTTGCAACCCATTTTATAAGAGGTCAATAAGTTAGGAGCCCAGCTTGAAGACGTGTCTAAGGCTGCCCAAGAGGCAAAGGGACGATACGAAGCCGAAGCTAATCAAATTAAGAAAACGATCGGTGAAACCAAAGCAATGGTTCATGATCTCGTAGAGAAGAAATGGAAAGATCTATGTAATAAAGTTGATGTTGGAAAATTGGTTACACTCGAGAAAGTGAAGGAAACAGAATTAAAAAACACAGATCTGTCATTGTTTAGTGATTAAGTTAAAGGTATAAGCGAATCATTAATGGCAGATTTTACAAAGGAAGATTTTAAGGAGAAAGGGAGTGATAAGTGGATCGGTTGCCAAAAAAGAGAAACTAAGACATGACATTAAAACACTTCAAAATGAAACTTTCCGTGACAAAGTTGGTGTTTCCTTCATTTCAAGAAAGCCTTCTGAGATCGATTTTGGGAATGTAAAGCAGACGAAAAAGGTGTTGCTGCTAAACAAGTAAGCAAAATAAATGCTATCAAACTGGAAGAATTTACTGATCCTAAATGGGACTCCGCTGGTTATGTAGGACATGTATGGATATCTTTGGATATGTGTATTGTTATGAAAAGGGCGTGCGCCGACGACAATAAGTTAACGTTTGAAGTTCTCCATAACACAAAAAGGGGGTTTCTACCCAGCGTTTCAACTAACACAATTTTCAGACTGATGTCACCTGTCCTCGGTTCTGATGGCAGAAGCGTTTTGATAAATGACTCAAAGACAGTTTACAAAATAACATTTGATATAGAGCATAGCAAGACAAGTGTCCAGAAAAAAAATCCTACAGAACAGATTGTTGCATAAAATCCAAGCAATATCTTTGGATGAAAACAGAACCGGATGTTATATATTTCTTCATGACGGAATAACAATTAAAAGATTTGACTTCTCTAAAGCAACACATTCGGAAGAAAAGTGGGAAGTTAAGCTTAGAGATGCCATTAAATACAGTGGACCAATGTGTTTCCACGTTAGTGAGTCCGGAAGTATTGCAATTATTGATGGAAACAGTGTGAAATACTTTCAGACAATTCAGTCACGCGTTAAGAAAATCATCACTAGACCAAACACGAACATAGAGTTGAAACCATTTCTTGTCACTTCGCGAAAGCTTTTTCGGGACTGGTTTGTTGGATGGGAGACCATTCTTTACAATGATTATCGTTATATAACAATTTACCAGTATTCGAAAGATTTTGAGCTCAAAAACTTAGTGTTAACATACAATCATACACGTGACACTATCGACACTTTATCTTTCGTAGATGAACACCACGTGGCCTTAGACATGAAATTGTACGGACAGAATAAATACAAGCTGATAATATATTACCTCCAACAAGTGTAATCTCCTGACGTGTTGATGCTTTGGGCAAAAGCGCCAACAGGGCCAAGCAAATGGTTTCGTATATGAAATCTTATAACATACGACAATAAGTATTAACATAATATAATGATTATAAGATGATTAGGCATGAACAATTTTGAAAATGTTCTAGTTTAAACAAGTTTAAACCATCGCAACACTTTGTATCGAAGCTCCCTCAAATTATATCCGTACAGTCTGTAATACCAAATCCACCTAGACCCTTAACAAGAAACACCCATCGCCACCCTCCTTACACAGCTTGCATTGCACTGTGAATTAAAATATGTGTGTATCACAGGAGATGTAAATTTGTATAATTTAATAAAAAAAAACTATTCAACAATCATAAGAAACCGTTTGTAGCTCAATGCAATTTACACTTATCTAGCGTCATACTTTCATTGTGTTACATTTTATACTTTTCATTCGACTGCCAAGTATTGCTGACGAAGGTCCCATTATTCCAATATATTTTCTAAAACTTTACTCCTTATATTTCAATTATGAGTCATATCTTATTTCTCTGGTTTAATAATGATAATAATAATAATAATAATGATCTATGTATATATATATATATATATATATATATATATATATATATATATATATATATATATATATATATATATATATATATATATATATATAATAATAATAATGATATATATATATATATATATATATATCTATATATATATAATGATATATGTATATATATATATATATATATATTTATATATATATATATATATATATATATATATATATATATATATATATATATATATATATATATATATATATATATATATATATATATTTATATACATTTAGTAGTTTGATCTATTTCCTGTTTAATTTTGAGACACCCATACTACTCAGTTATTTCACACACAATAATACAACTAAAAAATTTTAAGAAAAAAAAATGTTACTTTAGCCAGGAATATTTCATCCTCAAGAAATGAGCAAGTGAAGTGTATGAAACGAAACACTAAAAAACATCTAACCCTAAAACTGAAATAATTTGGAAACTTATGTTTCATGACTCAAATAGTAGAGGTTGATATTGGGGTACATGTTTGGTGGATGTCGATCTTGGCGTTGATGCTATATCAAGTTTCGAAGTATGAGTTCTTGTTTAACGATTAATAATCTTTCAAATTTAATATAATCGTTCTCCATAAAAAAAAGATGAAAGTCAATCAGGATGGAGTGTTTAAGTGATGATGTTGGTCATGCAAACATGTGACCAGCAGCTGTGTAGTGAAGAATTAGATCAGGAGAAGAAAACAATCACTTCGTTAATTTGTATACTGCTTTGTACGTTCTGTAAAATTGGTCATCACCGTTTTTGCTTCTCTATAGCTCTGAGAACACTCTCTTGTAAATATATTATCCTCGGATCATGAAACTGCATTCCCATTGGTGACATATATCGACTGATGAACCCGTATCCGAGTTTATTGTTAGGATCTGCATAACCGACCTGGCCACCAGCTCCAGGTGATCCGAAGAGATTGTCCTTCTGGTGAAAAAAAATATATTTATACAAAGAAATTTTATTAAATATGCATGGAAATTCTAACGTAATATATAAATTAAGAGAAAGTCAAGAAAATCAAGAACAGTAAATAACTCCCAGCCTTCACAGGTATTCGAAACCGGGCCTCCCGGCTTATATTCGGACACCATCATCAATTAGGATATTGACACTAATTAAATGTCCAAAAGTTCGTATGTACATATTCATATGCCTTTCGATAATCATACATTTGGTAGTTTCATACTTAACTAATAAAACTCAAACTATGCCTCAACTAATTATAATCTACATATATACGTTCTGTCTACCGGAGCACTCTGCGCCAAGATAGACGCCAATCTACCCATTTATAACATATGCAGTTTGTATTTGCTGTGGATATAAATGAAAAGATATCGGGATATGTACCTTTCATGCCAAAAAATAACAGTCAGCCCTACTTGCTACGCGAAAAGCAAAAAAGAAACACGAACATATATCGGACTGATGGTTACATCAAACCCTTACAGTAGTAAATATTCACCGGTCAAATAATACATTAGAAACATGCTTTAATAGAACCTTAAAAACATTTTTGAAATATTCTGAATCTCACATGATTAGGTTGCGGAATAACATCCATACCGTACTTCCATCTTATCATTAAATCTGTTATCACGATATCAGGCGTAGGGCCTCTTCTATCATTGGCATATTCGTCAATTAGTCCTTGAGAGAGAAGTGTTTTATTGTCTACTTTGCCACCGTTAGCTAAGATTCCAAACAGTTTGGCGATACCGCTGGCTGTAGCGATACCGGCAGCTGAAGACAACTCGAAATTTTGAAGAACGTCTGGATCCATTAATCTTTCGAACTGTAAATGAAGTTAATTGAAAGTAAAGATGGTGGAGAATCTGAAAATTAATGATAATAAAATGCAAAAGAATGCGACTGTTGCCAGGAATTTGATAAGCAAATTCGATGGTGCGCTTTGAACTGCTAAAACTGTTTCAACTCACTCGTCTTTAATTAAATACAAGGTTTAAAAATTCGTTATATTTCACAATTTTTTTGATATGAGCAAGATCTCAACTTAACGTCATCAAAAATCAACCACTGCTGCGTTTATGCACGTAAACAAAAAATGCAAAGATGAACGGAAAGCATAGACTCTTGGTAACAGTTTTTTAGGTAAGCATACTTCCTGGGACATTGACTGGTACGATTAAGCCACACAAGTTGTTATTGATTGCTCACCCTGTGATTTACAAGCCGTGTCCTTCCTTGCAACATCATCCCTGCACTTCTTACAAACATCATATTTGGTACTTTGAAATCATTATTTATACTGATAAATTAATTATATTATTATAAAGTAGTTAAACGTATAACATAATTATATATTAAGGATTAAACACCAGTAACACTTTTTCTTCCCACATATCTCCACTGGCAAACTTTACATTAATCAATTGACGAAAGACATAATGCATTAATTTAAGCTGTTTATTTTAACATTGATTACGTAATTAAAAAGTAAAAATTACCGGTAATAAGTATCTACATAAATGTACAAAGACGGCGAAGAGTTAGATGTGGACAATAATAAGGATACACAAAATTAACAAATGTATATGAATTCCAGTTAATATATCCCACTCCCTCCCCCATCCTCTCCCCTTCTCCGCCTAAAACTATAATTTTAGAAAAACAGTTTAATACACTACCATGGTGTTGATACTTAATAATGAAACCTTATTAATAATAAAATATACTTTCGTGTTCAAACTATTATGTTAACCTTTTCTCATCTGCTAATTACCAAGCGAATATTTGATTGTGTTTAAGGCATTAATTATGTTTTGCTTTAAAGTGAATGGTTGGAAGATGCTCTTCCTTTGTTTGTACCGTACCTCACATACTTCACCGCAGTTTGTCAAGGTATCGGTCAGTAATTTTAATGACCCTGTGATTGGTGCCAGGATACTCTTTCTCGCAAAGTCACTCTGACGCAGTGCATATAAGGTCATCGAGGGTGAGGCAGATACTAGCACCAACCGTCCAACACGGTGGAATTGTTCCAACGGAACACCGATATATGCTTCAATACCTAAAACAGAACCAATATAAAAAAATAATTAGCTTATGTCTTGAAAATTAAAGCGAATATTTTCAGAATGTTTGAATAACTTTAGTTTGTGCAAAATTGACTAGTTTATATCCCTTTTTCTTGAAAATGTTGGTTCTTAAAAGTCAAATTATACGTTCTTCACAATATAACCTCATTTCAAAATATGTCAATATATGCGACATCCTGTCACAAAGCCAAAAAAACTTTCTTTGCAACCATTTCAATTACTGTGTATTTCATGGGTAAAAATTGGAAAAAGATGTTACACGTTTTAGTATGCTTTTTTTATCATCTTCGTTCTGAATTTTTTTTGGGGGCAGGGTAAGTTATATTAAACTATTGCCGAAGTAAAAAAAATAATTCACTGCTGGAGTGTTAGAAGTGATTGTGTATTACTTCGCAAGAATACAGGATTGCTTTATGGCTATTTTATGTGCATATCCTTGCAAATACACTTTTATTCAAATATAAGAAGCTTCCTGTTGGTCTTTTTGTTAACCAAACTTAATATCAAAACGCCAGAAATTATCTAGTTCACTTCTCATTCAAACACACAACTAAAACAATTACGAAATGACGTGCAGAAAGGAAAGTTTCAAATAATAGAGATTTGATCTCTAATGACTTTTACTTTTAATCGGGTTAACGTTTTAACAATGACGGATTTAAGTGTCTTAAGTAGGATAATGTTGTCAGTTAACGACTGTATATGTACCATTTTTAACTAATAGAGGAGAGTTAAGAAATGAATGAATTTTACAAAGTAAGGTTATGTGTCAATTTTCTTCAATTCAAAAATTCGAAATTAAAAATAAATAAAAGATACACTCTCATCAATAACAACAGTGATATCTACTAACATATATCTTTATGGGACTTCATTTTTCAAAACAATTTTAACAAACATATTGGTCTAAGACGGTTATAGCTGTTCCATAGAGTTAAGGTGTTTTAAAATGTAAAAACAAGGTTGAGATATGCATAATATCAGAAAAATAAACAGCAGGTAATATTGTTAGACTTCAATATATCTGGGAAAGCTCGTCTTACCGAACGGTTTGCTGACTTCTTCGTGGAAGAATTTACCAATACTTCTCTTCTTAGGGTCTGCTCGTCTGACCAGTGCGTCAACATAAGGACCGATAGAAAGTGTATGGTACCCATGAGCAGTGCCTGGTTCCCAAGCTGGTTCAGTTTCTGCAAGAACCTTGTCCATGGCTGATTTGTTATTCATAAGATCAAAGGTCATCGGTTCATTTAGTACTGCGAGTCCAGCCTGAGAAGTAAAATTTACAATTTCTATCAGAGATCCAACGAGTTTCATTACTCGTAAGACAACATAAACGAGACGAGCATTTCTACTATCGTTTTTCATAGTATTTAATAAAGAATTCTAAGTATTGTACCTCGTGTTCCATAAGTTGTTCCACTGTTATCTTGTCTTTGCCTTTCTGCGCAAACTCGGGCCAGTAATTAGCGACTGGTTTCTTGAAATCTAAATGTCCTCTATCAACTAACATAGCAACACATAACGCACCTAGACCTAGTAAAAAGTAGGAAAGAAAATGGAAGTTGTTAAGCAGTAATACAGAAGGAGGTAATTCGTTATTATAACAGTATGGATCACTTATTTTTATTTTGAAAGTCGATTTTAGCGTCTTGATTCAGATCATGGTTAGGACCTTGGGAAAAGCTACGATTCTAACTAAATGATAACTAGGAATGAAGGGAAATAAATGATATCGATCTCTCCGTTTCTCTCCTCGCGTCAATATCTGGACAAGATTAGGCGAGCAAGATCCTATGTATCTTTAGTTATAAATAATTGAAGGATTTTTGGTGTCTTTTAGTTCGAAATGTTTTGCAGCTAGTCACTGATGTCCCTGAAGGCCAGTCGGCATGTAAGTCGCTCTCTCCCTTCCCTCCCCACACCACTTTGAAAAATGACAAACTTGTACGCCATACGTGGTAAAACTTTAACGGTTTTATTTTTACACAACCACTGTGGACTAGTCCTTTGTACTTGATATGATTGATTTCTTAGGTATGAGAAAAATATTTCAAATTATTTGGAATAACATGAAAAGTAAATACACTATGTCAACTCATTACCCGAAAAGCAATCTTGCTGTTTATAAGCCGGAACACACTAACACATTTCCTGACACATTTTGTTTTTCAAGAATTCCATTTCACATACCTTTTGTTGTAGAGAATATGATCGACATAGTGTCCTCACTCCACAGTCGTTTGGCTTCCTGATCGGCGTATCCAGCCCACAGGTCAACAACTTTTCTTCCTTCTTGATAAACGGAAAACGCAGAACCAGCTTCAGGGTTATCCCAGCCGTTTTCATAGTTTTGTCTGACGTGTTAGAGGCGAAAAGAACTTTTTTTTTTTAATACGTGTTAACCGATTCACACAGAGATTACAGTGACTACTTATAGCCTTACAATATTGTACCACAGTCAAAACTGGATCGTGGTGGTAAATGTGATAAATAGGTAGCATGTGATTTTAGGATTACAGTAAGAACTGAGGATATTTTTATTCGTAACAAAATATTCAAACTGGATTTTTTTTTTTGGGGGGGGGAGGAATTACACATATCCTCATAAAAAAAACTTAAAAGATTTACAGTATTTATTGTGTTCTCTTGTGTAGTCAATTGACGTGTTCAACATCAATTTAAATACAAACACTTCTTACCTCAACTCAAAAATGCATGATATAAGCAACTATTTGGAAGTACTATACTACGGGACATTATGACTGTTGATTTCTGGTGAGAATTATCAGAATAAGTAAAAAGGTAAGTAGAGCGACTATAATCGATTCTTTAACGTGAATTTGGCATTTGTCGGAAATTTAATTTTGGATATCGTATAAGCAGTGTTAGCGGTTGAGTAGTAAAGTAGTTTTAGGGAATACCATCGTAGCCTTTTTCGATTAAATGGGGTGTACTTCGCTGTGTTACGTTGGACGGTTTTCGCCTCGGCACGCAATGTAGTTTGATACGTCGAATTAACTTGGTTTCTTATTTGTCAGTTACGAAGGATAACCCCACTCGGACGCCACTTGGACCCGGCGAAAGCAGCCTACACAGACTACATCTATCTGAAGGTCACTTCCTACAAACGCATATCCGACATAAACCGCATGAATGTCAATGGGTCGGGAACAACTGTAATTGGTCATAATGATTGTATGACTTGATAGCAACGTACTGATTGTAAAACAACACACAAGTCAAGCTAAGAGTAGAAATTACCTGAATACTTCCCTCACTTCTTCAAATCCTGGAGCTACTGTACCCAGTATCTCTGGAACTGGGTATGATGGTTTGAAGAAGGCTGGTACAATAAACCCAACGACAACTGCCGTAACGGCGATTAGTAAAGCCTGGCGTAATACCGACATGGCTAAATGATTTTTGAATCGCTCTCAAGTTGTTTTAATATTGTCCGAACTAATTGTAGTACTGGTAACAGCACGGTTTTGCGCATACAGTGTAGCTGCGGTACCTTTAACAATGCATTATAATAGTTGACACGGAGTAATGTGAACTTTGGTCTTTTGCCTTATCTCTCTTATTTGCGTAATTATAATCCTTTACCCGAAGAAAACGTGTTTGGTCCATCGGTTAAGACGTAACCCGCGAAACTTAAACCCATCATAATGATACAGAAACATCAATTCAACTGGATATCTTTCCTTGTTGTTACGTATATTATCAAATTATGCCATTAAAAAAATAACGATTCAAAATGTTTACTATCGTTTGGTTAACAGTTTAACTACCTTTGCCTAGTACAACATTAAATTATGCAGATGTTAATAATGTGCATGTGTGTGTAATTAATTGTAGGTCATTCAATAGAAAGTTGGTGAAAGGAAAGTGAGTAGGCATACATAGAGCATAAGATGAAGGAGGAGATATTACTCACAATAATCACAATAAATCAATTCGTGATAATTTTGCAGGGGTTCCCGTTTCCGAACATTTTTAACTTCATAAACATTCTCTCAATAACCTAACATGCATGTTAACTGCTTCTAAATTCCAATCTGTAACAAAACGTTAAACGAAAAGATATCGATTGGATCTTCAAGTTCGAGTCATCACATCACCGACCTCAACAAAGACTTTGGACCCCTGAACAACTACAATTCCCACAACCATGTAATCCGTTCTTTCTATTATTTGCTCCTTAATCCGCTTCCAGTATAGTCATGGTTTATGTTGGTACTAGTTCTATTGCGGCCACTCACACTTATCTCCCGTAATAAGTTCTATATGTTACAGTTCTGTTACATTCCAAATAATCTCCAAACTATAATACTTGCCAATTTCGTTCATATCTCATTTTTTCTGCTTTTGTCTAATAATATTTTCTTTTGTAATACATGCAAATATACTTTTATTAAATATTTAAATTGAAAGCATCAAACAACAAGAAGATTAAGAATGGAACAAACTGCTTTGAGTCTGTCATACTCTCCACTATTATCGCTATATACATTGCATTTTCTTTATTTTGCTACATGGAGATGAATCAATCCATTTATTCAAAAAAAAAAAATCTCACAATTTTCATGAATCAAATAGGTTCACGGTTCAAAATTTAACACTGAAAGTTGTCATTCTAGATCCAAACGTTCAAATAATGTTCTCACTACATTGCTTTATTGCAAAACTACCGATGCTCATATTATATGTATTTTAAGAGGTGCAATAGGCTTTACTTTTATTAATCACAAAAAATCGATACGGGACAATTTCCTGGGATACCCAATGGCTGAGCATTTCAATCTCCCCAACCATTCTGTCAAAGATCTGAAACTAATTTTAATTGCTAAGATTTAAAATATATTGCACAACAGAGAGCAAAAAGAAAAAAAAAGAATTTTCCGGACCAATTTACACCTTAAATGTCTTAACATAGACACTGGTACAGTTGCTTAGCCGTACCATGTTTTTAATCAAGCTTCAAGTAAATTGTGTATTGTTTCCTTTTAATAGAATAATGTAGCATTTTACAATATTAGAGGCTACAAATTCTGCGGATGTCCTGGTAGGTTCTTAACAAACATCATGGAAGCTCCTTTCTGTCTCGGGGGTTTTAGTTATTATAGTGATACGAAATGATCACAAAATATGGTATGCCAAAACCTATTTACAGCGAATATTTAGGCCAACGGAAATTACAATGACTGTTATTATTATATATCTAACACAAAAGCAACAAAAACAACAAACAATTGATCATTTTCTTCACTATCACCAAACACAGTGCTCATTCTCCATTAGAAGTGCAGTTTAACCCGCAGTTTATCATATGTTGTGCGAATAAATACAACACTAAAGCAGAACACGGCACTACTATTTTGCCTTGATAGGCGATTTTGGTTATTTACTTTCTGCTCGGTTACATAGACCGATATTAATAGTGACGTGTTTTTTTCGTATTTTTTGTTTTGTTTAAAGACCAAATATGGAGGCAATTTTTGTTGTTGAGATTTTCCATTAATTTAGGAGTTTACATACCCATAATCAACATGTGTAAAAAATAATCTTCGCAAACCTACTATAACCCATCAAAAACGACCACGAAAATGGACATTTTGGGTAGTCACGTGACATGAACCTCTGGAATGTCTGAAAACAGAGATTGACCCAAAGGAGCCTCTGGTCACCGTGTGACGTCAAAGTTTGTATACCGCGAAAATCAAACGCTGATATAGGCACTGTTTGTACACAGATAGCGAACAATTGTACTGTTTTTGACTTCCAATTTCGAGCGTTTGAAAAGCTGTTAGCTTAAAACAAGAACACATGAAGGTTAACAACAAGTTTTAAGACAATTATAAGCAGAAATTTTAGTTAAATTGCTTATTTTATTAGCAAAATTTCCACTCAAATGGAGGCATCTTTTACATAGCGTAGCGTCAATAGGTCCGTACGGTACAATATACTTACATAGTACTTACTCGTTTTAATATCCAAAAGTATACAAACACAGAAAAAGTATCCTGTCAATAAACAAATTTAGCAGTGAATATCCTAATCCACGTTTCTTGTTCAATCCTGGGCGAAAAACTACCGTGAGTCTGTGTAATTCCATAGAGTTAGGTCTAGTTGAAACAGGCCTTGACCAGTACTAACATCCCACAATCACAAGACAGTCACTAACGAAATAAAACGTCCGATCGCTACATACGACCGTTTTTATTCAACTCCTTGGACCATGCAGATGTCGGAATAAACAGAACGGACAATATTACACATATCACGAACTCACGATACTGGAATACAACAAATGAAATAGATAAATCCTAACATGGCTATTTACACATGCTGTGAGCCAACGCCGGCGAGAGTTGTAATTAACTACCGTACATGTACTAACAATGCTATACCCTTGGCACGGTATATATATACGGTCATCTCTTACAGTAAATATATTACTGTCAATTGCGTGATATAATGTTACATGTAAGGACGTCCAGGGACGACCATGGTCCGACACAGCTATCGACAGTATATAATTTTCACAGAATGAGACATTTGCAGCATACACAGAAGCAGGGTTATGCATGTGGACATGGGCATGAGATACTCCGGGTGCTGAAAAATCTTTCCACGTGGATCTCAAAAAATTGATCCAAAGTCTGCGGCGTTTTACGTCGGTTCTTTTACTCGGAAATCTAAAAAAGCTGATGCTTTTGTTGGATGAGGTATAACTGCAACCTCCAACAACACAGAATTGTGACATTTTGGGGAAAAAGGAGTAATATCGTTGATGTTTTTGGCAGCTCAAGTATACGACTTTACACACTAAAAGTATAGTTGTGAGTGAGGTATACAAACGTTGACGTCACATGGTCACCTGATGTCTTAGGAATGTTTCAGGAATGTCTGAAATAGAAGCTGATTTTTCGTCCCATTTTTCACTTATTTAACGTCCGAAATTGGTAAAGTTGATTACAGCAATGTAATTGGAGTCAGTTAAGGATTACATACATGAAAAATGGTGGGATTTTATGTTCATCGAAAAGTCTCCATAGTTGGTCTTTAAGTATGCACCAAGAAACGTTAAGGATATCAAACATACGAGAGGAAGTACATTTATCTAAGACTATATAATTACATTTAACATATGTAATATTATAATATATAATTCTAGAATAACGTTATATTCTTTGAAACATGTTAGGTAGATTGCATACTTAAAATTAAAATATTTCTGGCAACAGTATCAAGTCTTTAGACTCTGTACTCCAGTACCGAATTGTTCTTCATAACATAAGTATTTGAATTATTTGAACAAAAATAGTTAACCATGGTGAAGAGATCCTTTGGAAAGGAAAGTTGGTAGTACATTTTAAAAAGGTTGGCCTAGCTATACAGGTACGATTAATATATTTTTTTTCCTACCAGAAAGGAAGTAAGGTCAAAAGTTGACCTTGTTTTCTTGTATGCTGCTATAAATATTACTTCCTATAGACGTATTAATAACCATGATTGATGTTTTAAACCATCAGTTTTTAAATATTTTAGTATTTTCTTTACTTGTATGCACACTTTGCATTTCTCCACGGCCTTAGCATAAAAGGAAACTGCTGATCCATTCCTTTTCGACAAAGATTTCATTTGTTTCTAGTTAATATAACATGAAAGAAACTCCCGAACCAATCAGAATGTATGAATATACCCCTGGCTGTTTTTTAAAAAAAAACAGACACGTGCTCCCTTTCAGAGTGCCTTTTGGTAACGCAAAACACCAATTTCTAAATTTGTTATAAGTTATACTCTAATCGTAGTCTATTCGGGCTGGCTCTGCATTCGCTGAATTGAAAATATCCATAATTTTTAAAAATATTAAAACGATGGTTAGGGTCTCCGATTCCTGTCAAACGTTTCCCAGCATTGAGAATCTATTGTTTCATCTTCCTTTGCTCCACTTTCTTGTTAAGGGTACGAGCTAAAACCAGTAGAAGTTCACCTGAAATGATGTAAAACTAGTTATATAGCTAAATAGTGATACATTCAGAGACAACATTTAGAGTTATTTTAATGTACAATTTCCACATAATAAACTAAAATGGTTTCACATATTATAATATCATTTTTGATGAAGACAAAACAAGAAACGATGTTATGGAAAATAATTTAGATGTTATTATGAAATATGCAAACACAAAAAAAACAAAATTGAAAATCCGACATTTAGAAACTGGAAATATAAAAGTGATTAATATTATCTAGTGACGTCATCAATACAGGTCTCTCTAGACTAGTTAGTTATCTATGATTTTTTTCACGCTAAACGTTTTACAAGTGAGATGAAGTAAGCTGAGGGCGCAGTTTCTGATTATAAACAATAATTGATTTACTCTAAAGATAAGCTACTTTTCTTTTCGGATGAAATGTAATGTTTCAGCACAAAGTTTTACAGCTTTAAATATACATTAAAAATGACATGAACAATGTCGGAACCCTGTGAAAAAAAAAATGGAAAAGTATATAAAGCTAACCAAATATTGCGAGTGCTACACCAATATCAAGCACAAAAATTGTTGTCGATATGTATGTCTTGTATTCTTTGGGAATAGAGACAGCTGCAACCATGACATTGATGAATATTGCGGTCAACGAAAACATCTGTTGAAATCAAGTAAACAAACAAATAAGAGGGTTTCGGTTTCGTTTGCAAGCACTCTATATAGTTATAGTATTGATCCGTTAAGATATTATGATTAAGTCACTTAATATTTGATAATATTTTTTAAGCGTCACTTCGCAGAATTTTTATTTTAGTATGACTTATCAATATACATGGCAAAATTTATATATTTATAACGGAAAGCGCCATATCTAAAATGTTGACTTACTAAATAATGATATGCTAGATGTGTCGTAATTGTATTTGTTTGCTTTATGTGTTTTAGCTCATTACCGTTATGGCTAATTAAATTATTAATTGTAAAGTAACATTGATTTGACATAGTTTACCTGAAGACGTTGCTCAAAATGACTTTTCATCGGTGCATATTTTACATGAAGTGTTAAGAAGAGAACGGAAGTGCCGATCGTAAAAAGTTTGGTCAAGGCGTCTTCCCAACCGAGCAATGTTATTAACATCGTTTGTATAACCTTTCTTGCTAGCTCGACAATCTCCCAGTACCAAAAGTTCCCTTTGTAGTTTTCACAAAGAAAGTTCAACCACATGGGAACTTTACAGGGCTCTGTTTGGCTAATGAGAGGAATGTTGTCGTCACTTAGACCCTCGTGCATCGCACTGTGTACCCGTATGTCGTTTCGACCATCCATTCTTGCGTTTTTACAGTATCTGCGTAAAAGAAGATACAAAACCAGAGGGAATAACAATACGTATAATGCAGTTGCAATATACGCTTCTGTTTGGAAAGTTTTAATATAATCACATCGTATATCGTAGTCTGCGCGTAGCAAAGAAATAGTGTCATTCCTCTCTTGATGTACAACGAAATCATCACAAGCACCAGGATAGATCTCAAATATGGCGTCACAGGTCGGTTGAAAGGTTACAAAAAGAATTAATATAAATGACCATGCCAGTTTTGACTTCGTGTTTCCCAACTTCTTGAGGAGGTCATCGTCTCTGCATCTTCTCCAGTAGAGGAAATATACTTTACACCCTAAGTATATCAAGACTAGCAATAAGGTCAATGCTACCGGAAAGAACATGGCTATCTCAAATCGAAGAATTGGGTCAAGTAGCAAGCTTTTGTTAATACACTGAGGACGGACAAGGATACGTAACAAGTTGAATGTTACAATCTGCAAGACGTATCCTATATATCGTAATGGCCCATCCAAGTTTATAATGTTTATACTTTCGTAAAGTTCTCCAACAATTTGATAGAAACCAAGGAAAATTTTCATACGCGATGCGATATGATCGATAAATAATCTATCGACGTTCCGTTTGGTTGCCTTGCTTTTCTTCCACATCATAATAACAGCGAAGAAAACGCACAGGGATGTCAATACTACCAACTCGGAGACACTCCACCATACTTTGGGACATGGTAGGCAATATTTCATAACGTTATAAAAATCATCTTTACACTTAGTACATAACCATCCTCTGTGACCTTTGGCGCACGTGCCCTGGATGTTTAATGGCTCAGAGCTGTTGCTGTTTTCACATAGCTCTAGTTTCGGACACTTGAAAACCATTGGAATGGCCAAGGAATAGTTACGAGATGACATTTCGTAACTATTGTTCATTGTCAACAGATTTGCAACAAACTTGGAGTAGCTCTGTAAGTCTGAAGCAGGAAAAGACCAGTTCCAATAGTAACCACGACGCAAATATTGATAATCGCGAGTGCAGTTTAGTCCTTCGTTTGAGCAATGTGAACAATTCGAAAAACGGTTTGTGCGGGCAAATCCATCTCTGCAGAAACATGCTCTGAATCTTGCACTCCTATGGCGATCTGTCCCTTCTGGACATGGTTTGCACATTGTACTTGATAAAGCAATTCCATCTTCTACAAACGTGCCGTTAGTGCACTCCTTACATAGCCTGCCGCCAATCTCGTCCTGGTAAAATCCTCCTTAAATAAAGAAAAACATGATTATTCCATGGCGTTAAACACATGAAGTGATCTTAGCAGTTCATACAGAACAGACATAAACACAAACAATTCAGAATTTCGTAATGGCAAAGGACAAGTGATCTGATCAATTTCCAAGTGTAAGACCATCAACGTTTCTTCTGTTTCCGTCAGAAAACGCATTTTTTAGTATTAATAGCATGCCTTATCAGTACTAGATTGTCAAAGTAAGAGGGCCTGGCGAGGCTGAATGATGCGTTACAGTAACAGAAGGAACAAATACACACAACAGTACAGGCGAATTTATGAGCAGGGTGAACACAAAAGAGAAAAATGTAGGAAGATTAGTAGACAACGATGGAGAGAATAAAAGAAACCAATATGGGGGAAGAGGAGAGACAGGGACAAAGAGAGGATTAAGGAAAGAGGGTAGGGAGTAAACCAGAGAAGGACAAAAACAGAAAAGTGTGGAGAAAAAGTGGAAGAGAGCTACGAGAAGTGGGGTGACAGAGGAAACACAGAGGGGTGACAGAGATAGTAGGGGAGTGAAGGAGTTATGGGGAGGAGGAGAAGAAAGATTAGCCATGTGCTTCCTGAATGTTGAGCCTAAGAGGTTGAAAGGTGCGAAGGCGTTGCATCCACATTCTCTCTCTGCTGATTCGTACTATACTTAGCTAGATCTGCCTCATATTCAGTGTAATGTTAGTTAGAATGGAACATAAGTGTTCATCCAAACACATTAAAGTAATTTAGAATAAAATAGGAATGGATTGCATAGTAGAAATATTTTGAAATTCTTACGCATGCTCCATGTTAAATTATTTCATTTTTTCTACTTCTGATACAACATACATACAAAAATATCGATTAATTTGCCTGAGTTCTTGTGTGTTTTCTTGATTAGTTTTACTTTACTTTTCTAACTTTAGTTGTTGAAAGCATCACGATAACTAGGTATCCTCTGGATAATATTACTTAATACATTTAAATGTCGGTCATAACACCAATATTGCAAGCGGCGGATGTGTAGACATTGTATAATATATTGCGATGTCTTCAACAGTAGAAGTTACAGTGACACGACCGTATAGCGATTGTGCAGCCAACAGTATTAACTGCATGTCGACTTCAATCATCAGTAGCACAACATATCTGTATATATTCTGATTAATGCGATATCACGACGCTTCGTCATACATCGTTTTGAAGATTCCATCAATTTGATTAAGCAATGTTTTTTCAGGCGCCTAAATATTTCTTTAATCAACTACATAATTTGAAAAGTCAGTGTTACCACGTGGACAGGATCGACATTCATCCGATTTGTTTGAATAATTTCCTGGAGAACATGGTCTACAAATGTCTTTGCTACCATCATCTTCTCTAATGCATTCGAATCCTTCCTTTTGTAATATCGCTGACAAAAGGTATTCGTCCTGTTCACTGGGATCTGTTATATCCACTTCAGGAACAAATCTGTCGTGCACACATTTCCTTATAAATCAGTGAAGAAACAACGAACATGAACAATTCTTATTATTTCATCGTATAAACATTCCTTGATAATCTCATTTGATAATTGTGAAATATTGCATATATATATATATATATATATATATAATTAAATATCATATAATATATAAATATATATAAACTTGGTACAAACATAGATGAAACTGAATTGAATAGTTTCACATGTTTTATTTTTCCATCATTATAAAGATAAACAAAACGAGATTACTCAACCCGGGTTCTGTCAAGATATTTGTCTGTAACTGTTGTAGTCTAATTAGAGAAATGTCTCTTAACCTTTGCAATAATTCCCAATAGTTACATTATCACTCCATATTTATATCATAAACAGTTTCATATGTTTATTCGCACATATTGCCAACCATTTCCATGTATGTTTTGAATAACCCTTTATTACTATTATTTTAGGATAGTGGAATGAGTTAGCTTTAAGCTATTTCATTGAGCATGTAGACCTTGGCTTTTGGCTTTATTTAGTCACTCACTTGACCAAACATATGTCAAACCAGTGTGGAACTTTAGAGAAGAACTTTCTTCAATAGCCGCTTACCCTGTCAACCCATTTCCAAATATTGGAATCTCGCTTAAAAGATGGCAAGTTAGGTACCTGAAAAAAAAACAGAGAGGAAAATATGTTAAGAAATTGCTTATGTATTGCACTAGGCCAGCGTACAGGTGAATGTTTGCAGCTGATCACCTTTGTATGTGAATGGGAGAAAAGAGACCAGGAAAAGATAAGTGAAACATTCAAATGATTTGCGGTGTTATTTCTCAAAAAAAAAAAAAAAAAAAAACTGCTGTCAGCAGTTACTTTCTCTAGCTTTCCTCACATTATGACACGTGTTCACTAATTTAATTTAATTTTATTATTTCATTTTCAAATTGACATGGAAATGGATCCGTATGAAAAAAAAAGAAATGAAAATGCAGAGATATATTACTCCTCTTACACCTTGTAAAGTGGAATGAAATTAACTTAGCAAATGGTATGAGTAATGTTGATAACAGTTGAAGGCATTGTGCAGGTTGGCTATACCATAGAGTACGTAATAATTATAAAAGGATCTAGTTAAAATTTCATATAAATCAAAGCCAACTGTCCAATGGCCTACTTACATGGTTGCATTTCCAAGGCCATCTAGGGCATTCTGAGAAATATTAGCGATATCGTTTTTATAGAGGTGGCTGGCGATATAAATGGGAAGCGAAAAGTTAACATTAACCGTGATAGATATAATTTAAAGAGGCAAATCCAAAATTAAGTCAGGTGTCATTTATGCTTGATCAATCACAGAAATCCGAAATCTGCTCAATGTCGACCCAAAAGATGGCTATCAAGGACGGATGCAACGACTGTATGCAAGTCATGAAAGTTATATTTCTGTCACTGCGAAGTGAGTAAATTATTGACCCGAAGTTACAACTTACAAGTCCTAAACATGAATATGTACGTAATCATTGGATGCTACAAATATTTCAATAGCTTAACCGTTCTAATTTATTCATTTAAATCACGTCGGTTCAGGTTTACTGGTTGATGTCAAAAGTGTGTCGCACCCAATTATGTTATTTTAACATCATAGACACAGTTTGGCACTAATTGATTACCTCCCAAAAAATTCATCTCTCAGGAATGTTCATTGTAACAGAGCATGTTATGGGTCGCCTTAAAAATACTGTGCTTTCATAATAACATTCCCGTGAGAACTGTCCTTATAGATTTGAGTTATTATGAAGTATGATCCCTCTTACATGGTTGATCTTCAAACTGTCTTTATTTAAAATTACAATTTTCAAACTATTATAGTTTTTTTTAAGTAAGTTAAAGAATTAGTTTTACTGTTGCATGACTAAAGTATGGGTATTACTTAAAGGATAAATGTTAATACAAACAGAATAATGATCTTACATCATAATGCCATGTGAACGGTTTTCTCCAAAAGATTTATTTGTCAGTCTCGTTAAGTTATTTTCGAACAAGTATCTGCAGAATGGGAATGAAAGGAAGGCTGATAAATGTGATTTTTGTGAAATCTCAAGTTTTGACATTTGTGAATGATGTTATCATTGATTGATGAACTCATTTTCTATGAATTTCCTTGCAGTTTACACCAGATTACGCATGCGTTTATGATATTAGTTGGTTTAGAAGAAAGTCTATCATCAAACAAACACATGTTTATGTGTAAAAAGTCCTCTATCAAACCTCCAAATATGAACAATGGTCAATAAAATACTTTTTAATTATTTCAAACCTATTCAGTTATTCATTGAACGTATTCGTTTAATAATTCAGAAGCAGTACTCACATAACTTGAATAGATTCTGCTATGAATGTATTTTCACCAATGGAAAGTATTTTGTTGTTATTAAGAAATCTGTTGAATATACAACCAACAAATGCAATGATAATTGAATATAGAGCGGAGCCCAGTTTTGATTAGAAATAATTTAAAATAATTAAATAAAGACTGTTACATCTTGTAAATTGTAATAAAAATAAAGCAATGACTAACTGGGCAATTAAAAAAAAAAGATGTAGACAGAGTTAGAATGACACCAGTCTCTGGAAAAGGAACAAACTATTTAGTCTCTTAACAAACTTGAGAGTAGCAATTATGGTCACATATTGGGCTCATTTGGCGACAGAAATCGTGTAATTTATGAAGTTTCCTTTTTATTGGTTACATGTAACAAATTTAATCGGGATTTTACGGGATATTAAACATCTTTAATTTATTGTTTTTATCATCTTCGTCTGATTTTTTTCTTGGACATTACTCTTAAGAGAGTTTAAAAGATTGGCCATGTTCAAAGCGTTACTACGTACATCTGTTGCAACATTTCCAAGCCTTCAAATGATTTGCTGTTTACTTTAGTGATGTTGTTCCGTTGCATTTGTAAGTATTTTATCGTGTGGTTTCTCCCTGAAGCTGTGAATAGCCCGTCTGGAATCTCGGTGATTGAGTTACTTGAAAGATCTCTGATGAAACATTAATTATTTATCATTGACATAACATAATTAAAACTTATGTAAGGAGAAATTTATAGGGATAACATGTATGCCAAATGAAGCCCAACCGTTGAAACATATATTGTCAAACAATGGTCAACTTTTTGTTGTCGTCGAAGTAAGCTTGAAATTACATTAACAACTTACCAAAATGAACGGTGTTCAATGTATACTAAGATCAAACATGACATATCTTCAAATTTGAAAACCGTATATAATTCTTTCACCACATTTTGAATGTACAAATAAATATTTAAATACATATAAAGATAAATATATTAACTTACTAATAACACATAACGTCCCTTTCGAACTATAAATTAGTTTCTTTTCCCCTCGATATTTAAACACATATAAACAATATAAACAGCACATTTGAAGAGTATCATCCTATTTCGGAATGGCATAATCATGTACACAGTCATCCTTCTAATAAAAATCATAAAAATAAGTTACATATTAGTTACAGATTAGATGAAAATACACGATATACAATAATTGATACTTACAAATAAAAGGAGAGATCAACCTCGCTAAAGAGGTCATTTGGTAGACTTTGTATTTTGTTTTCGTCGAACGATCTGAAACAAATGAAGTTTCATACTACATTCACAAGAGAAAAAATGTTTACTCTTCCTTTAAGATACATAACTAATAATTAACTCGGTAGGTGTAGCATACACACAATACGTATAGCACTTGTAGCTAGTAGTATTTCAAGACACATACAAATCGAGGGTGTGCTATTTATGAAACGTTATATTGATTCAATGATCTGATAAGTAAATAAGTGACGTACAGATATTTCAGTTCCTTGATTCCATGAAATAGATGCCCATTCAAGTTTTGAATCTTGTTGTACAAAACAGTCCTGAAATAATATCAAAGAAAACAAAGCAATATGATGATTGTAGTAATGGTTGTATCTTTTAAGGGGAATACAAATCCACAGTGTCTGACTGTCAAGTACTAATAGTATCGCATTTGATATAGTTGCTTCTAAGAATTAACTTAATATATAAATCTTTATTTTTCAATTTTTCCGAACGTGTGTTCTTGTTGGTCAGATTATCTCATTCCCATTCTTAGTTTTGACATGGAAAATTGCGAACAACAAATATCATAATTGAACAACTTATATTTAACATCTCGAAGCAGACATTACGACCTCATGGACTTAATATACTTACAAAAAATCCAAGTTAGAATTATTTTGAAAAAATCCTTTCGATAGTGATGTGAGATCATTTCTGTCTAAATATCTGTAAGGTAGAAGTACATTACATAAGTTAAATATACTGTAACTTTTTTTCTTATTAAATGCCACCAAGAGATAAATAGTCATTAAAAGGTCCGTATGCCCACAGTTAATTTGTTAAGAAATAAAATGAATTTAATTAGAATAGATTGTAATGAAAATGGCATGAAATGAATTTGTATGGTCACACGGATACTCACAAGGTTTTCAATTTTCTGCAATTGATCAGTAAATTCCTAGGCAAGGTTTTTAATTGATTAGAGCCAAGGTCTCTAAAAGAAAAAAAAAGAACAAAATAAACCTGTCACATGTGCTAGGTTTCAGTCCGCATCCTGTTTCCTTTTTAATATATACACACACACACACACACACACACACATATATATATATATATATATATATGTATATATATATATATATTTATATATTTACATAGATGTATATATATATATATATATAGATAGATAGATAGATAGATAGATAGATAGATAGATAGATAGATAGATAGATAGATAGATAGATAGATAGATAGATAGATAGATAGATAGATAGATAGATAGATAGATAGATAGATAGATAGATAGATAGATAGATAGATAGATAGATAGATAGATAGATAGATAGATAGATAGATAGATAGATAGATAGATAGATAGATAGATAGATAGATAGATAGATAGATAGATAGATAGATAGATAGATAGATAGATAGATAGATAGATAGATAGATAGATAGATAGATAGATAGATAGATAGATAGATAGATAGATAGATAGATAGATAGATAGATAGATAGATAGATAGATAGATAGATAGATAGATAGATAGATAGATAGATAGATAGATAGATAGATAGATAGATAGATAGATAGATAGATAGATAGATAGATAGATAGATAGATAGATAGATAGATAGATAGATAGATAGATAGATAGATAGATAGATAGATAGATAGATAGATAGATAGATAGATAGATAGATAGATAGATAGATAGATAGATAGATAGATAGATAGATAGATAGATAGATAGATAGATAGATAGATAGATAGATAGATAGATAGATAGATAGATAGATAGATAGATAGATAGATAGATAGATAGATAGATAGATAGATAGATAGATAGATAGATAGATAGATAGATAGATAGATAGATAGATAGATAGATAGATAGATAGATAGATAGATAGATAGATAGATAGATAGATAGATAGATAGATAGATAGATAGATAGATAGATAGATAGATAGATAGATAGATAGATAGATTTATATAGACCTGAGATCCTATTTCTTATTTGGTTAGGCTTTGGTTTTGGTTATGGGTGAGATTTGTTACAAACCATATTTGTAGTTCCATTCGAATACAATTGTCGCCTGAGACAAATCATTAAATTTAAACGTCCCTATCACATGGTTGATATGGTATGTAGAACAGGATGTAAAGAGAGATTTACATATCATACTCACAAAGTCTCTAACGCACTTCCATTAATCAGTAAGTTTTCGTGTATCTCCTCTAGTACATTGTATGACAAATTTCTGTAAGAAGCAACATATATACCAAATCATTATTACACAAAGTTATACGCTCTTTAGTTACAATTATTTATTATTTCCTTTTTAATTCAATTACTTAAGTTTTCATTGAATATGTCAACATACAATTATGTTAATTTTCTTATCAAAGTAGGCGACAAGGGAAGACAAAACGAAGAGTAATGATAACTGAATGAGTGTGTTTATTAACGCATTTTCAAAGGGGATAAATTGGAGTACTAAAGATACGTTCAATACATTATGGTAAGACGTTGAACACCAACAACCAACTGACAATGACCCAGTTTCTTTTTTATTTCTCTGTTTTGTTTCTCTTCTTTTTCTTCTTTGGCTAATTAATTAAAATTCAACAGTCAGCATAAGAAATGTTTTGAGACATTTTAACAAAATCTTTAACGAACAGTGTTTCCAGATTTGATGTCTTCCAAAATAATTCTTCTGGAAGATGACCCAGTTTATTCTCTGCCAGGTTACTGAAAGATATAAAAGATATAAAATAAACAAGCCGAAATAAATATGATGCACATTTAACAAAACAAAACAAAAATCATTTCTAAATAAAATGAAACTGTTATCAAACTGCTTATCCACTAGAGAGCCTGTGTAATAGAATGTGTAAAATTAAGTTAGCCTGACATTTCGATCCTAGCAGGATCTTCTTCATAGGCTAAATGACAAGAAACAGTTACAGGGGGAATAAAACACGCACAGAATACAGACAGGTTAATGAGCACGGTGAACTCAATGAGATACATGTAAGGGGATTAGTAGACAAAGGATGGAGAGAAGAAAGCAGAAAGCAACATGTGAAGAAGAGAGGTAGGAGATAAACAGTGGAGGGACAAAGACAGGATTAAAGGAACGGGTAGGGAATCAACTGGAGAAGGACAAAGACAGAAAGGTGTGGAGAAAAAAAAAGTTGGAAGAGAGCTGTAAGAAGAGGAGTGAGGGGGGAGTAACAAGGGGAGAAGGAGGGGGGACAAACGAAAAGTTAGTCATGTCCTTCCTGAATGTTGAGACCATGAGATTGAATGGTGCGAAGGCGTTGCATCCACAGCCTCTCTCTGCTGTTTCGTACTAGGTCAGGGCGGGTACCTAAGGATCCAATCCCTTGTAGGGAAATGTCGTTAAATGTACGGTTGGAACGTTAAAATGTTCTCCAACTGGGGTCTCAGTCTTCATGGTTTTTACTGTGGATCTGTGACCATAGACTGTGGATATATGGTCCAGTCACAATAGTGTATCAACTTGTAGTTTGACTGCCACTGGTATCTTTTCTAAAAATTACAGTGCTGTCTGTACCAACGTTGATGACTCGTATTGGTTTATCGTAATGATTCGAAATTGTTACTTGTAACTAACTTAAAACTAACTAAAATGTATGTTTTTCTTTTCCAATAATATCGTCGCAAATTGAATTATGCTGTTTACAGAATAAATTGATTTCAGTGACGACAAAATTTATTTCTCGTCCATGTTTGCTAAAAAAGGATTGTTAAAGGGCGAGTTAAAGCATATAAACCAAAACGAAATCGTGTTCGTGTTGTACATACAGTCATACAAAGTCGCGCAAATAACAATTACTTTTTATGTTTAAAGGGATATTACTAAAGGAATGGAAGTTATGTTTGCTAGGCTAATTTCAATGGCACGGCATAGAACAATACATGGTACTTATGTACAATGGTACTGTATGGAAAAATACATGGTACTTATGTACAATGGTACGGTATAGAACAATACATGGTACTTATGTTCAACGATACTGTATGGAACAATACATGGTATTATGTACAATTGTGCGCCATGAAACAATACATGGTACTTATGTACAATGGTAAAGGGATAGAACAATACATGGTACTTAT
This sequence comes from Apostichopus japonicus, assembly GCF_037975245.1. NCBI lineage: Eukaryota > Metazoa > Echinodermata > Holothuroidea > Aspidochirotida > Stichopodidae > Apostichopus > Apostichopus japonicus. The sequence continues at coordinate 35,468,573 of NC_092576.1, read as the reverse complement.
GTCTTTATGTGATATAAATGTAGTTTTGAATACTGGCATGTTGATACACGTTCAGAAAGTCTGTTAACAGGTTGGAATGTCTGACGTTAAGATTTTATTTGTTTAGTTGTTCAGCCATACAAAGCTTACACTGGCCGGAGTCGTGTCTGTTAGTGTCAAAATGCTTATTTTGAGAGTGTTGTGTTACTTACGTAGTTTGCATGTCTGAATAGACTTGTGATTATTGTACCTTCTTTTAATGCCCCCTGCCCTGATAAACTTATGTGCGCCATAATTGATGTGTTTATGGTGACTTTGGCAAGCAGTTGCCACTGAGTGGGCATTCCACGCGGTTTTAGTAATTACATGTGCGTTTGACCACCAGACAGGCAAACAGGACACACATAAGAAACGTAATGAGGCAGAAACATATTCTTATGGTAAAGTCCAATACAATAGAAATGTACGCCCTAATTTCGGACGCAAATGCATAGGCGTACGCCCTAATTTCGGACGCAAATGCATAGGCATAATATTCAAGCACTTCCTATCGGGTCACATTTATCGCCAGCTATCCAATAATTTACATTTTGACAAGTCAAAAGTACTTATTGCCTTCATATTGTACTTTGATAGAAAATTGACAGCTGTATGAAGTTAAAGGTAAGAAGAGTATTGAAATTTTAAAAATAATAAACTCACATATGTTTTAAATTTACTTCCTGGACAAGGGCACCCCCAGGAATACGAGAAAGACTGTTTCTTGAAATATCACTGTAAAGGAAAGTGAAAAATTTATCATCATGCTTTCAAGAAAAAACTGCTTTTCGTTGTCGAGAAATCCCTGTAAAGAAAGGTGGAAATGTCTGATCATGTTTTAGTGCCACCATAAACCATTGTGTGGAAGCATTGCTATATTAAAAAGAGGTTTCTAGATTAAAAATAAAGTAGATATTGACCATCACTAGAACAATTCAACAATTAGACATATTGCATTAGATGGATAAATACTTATTGTTATATTAGATGAGTTGCATACGTCATGCCACCATTAACTTAAGCTTGATTAATACATTTTGCTTCTGAGATAGAAACACGCAAACAAACATATACATGGAAAAAATAGTTGACAAGGCAGGTTAACTTTGGAGACTGTAATTATGCTGTTTTGTCTCAAATGCTCTATCTGTTCTACCAACTTTATAACTAGATTTCTGCAAAATAAGGGAGTTCAAATCATACTTACATATTGGTGATGTTTGGAGGTAACTCAGTAGGAAACACACTGAGGCTTCGGTTACTACAATCCATTTCATAATCATTTTCCGTATCATTACATACACAATTTGCGATTCCTCCGCATTCCGTCTTAAGAGATATCACTAAAAGAAGATACTTTGAAAAATTAACTTTCATTACATTAAAGGCATTAATTGGAAATTAGAATTTGTGAATCATTGAAGACAACATATAGTATTGAACTTCAACTACAAATAATAAAAACATAATATTAACGTCATACAGCCCACACACATTACATGCGCATTGTTTTGTAAAAATTATCATATCAACATATTACTTAATAATTGATATTGGTTACAATTTAGCCGACTTGCTGTATTGTTTGTCTGGCTCTTTTTGATTGAATACTTATCTCATATTATTTAATCGTAGGCATTGCTTCATCATGATTATGCTTTTAACGTGATTCCTTTCTTTGATTGATTGATTGACTGACAGACTGGATGAAATAACATAAATAACGCGTAAACAAGTCATATCAGCGTTTCATTGTCCTTTGATGTTAGTGCATGTCATGACACCTAACTTCATCTTTAAACTACAAAAATAATAAGACCACCAGCCGCAGCAATATAAAATCGCAATTTAGAAAAGATAGTAACCTTTTAGTTGGCAAGTTCAGAAGGGGTCAATCTTAGTCTAACACGTTATAAGTTAAACACGGTTATAAACTGATAATATTTTACCTCCATCAGAATTCCGTAGAATGTAGAAAGTGAAAATCAAAACCAATAGAGTTATCCTCTTTGTTGCGGAAATCTGAAAAGGAAAGTCATTAGCAGTAGTATATAGATAAATTCACATTCAAAATTTTGCTACAACAAAAATAATACTCACAAAGAAGAAAACTTTGTTCACCGAAAATGAAATCGTGTATTTATAAATGACTGAAATGAGTGGGTGACAAGACCTCATAGTTTCCTCGTTTACGCCATTATCCAATATCTTATGACTTTTTACCAGAGGTGTCGCATATAACTCAAATTTGATCGTTAACAGGTTTTAATGTTTAAATTTAAATAAATGTCCGGCAAATGTCAACCACAAGAACGTAGTTAGGTGCTCTAAACGCAAGTTACCATTAGCCCTGTTATAACGTGTCAACCAAAAGCCTATGTCCTTTTCAGCTACCAAACTGTCATGTAAATATTTCATTATTGCTATTTTAAATGTGAAATGTTACAAAACACTCTTATCCCACCCCAACCTATTTTGAAAATAAAGATTACATATATGACATGCTCTTTTAACAATGCCTCATGTAAATAAAGATTAACACCACCGCAGGTGCACCCAGTGTAGATCAGGACATGACTTGGAAAAGTGGCAGTTGTTTAAGGCGAAGGATTAGACTTTGCGTTACTCATATATCATAGACCGTATTAACATAGCTTAGCATATTTATAACATACATAGCTTTTGATCTAACATTAGGCCAAGCCTACTATGTTAAATCCTGCACTAAATGAATAGTTTCTTTTTGATTAGGTTGATCACGAAATGAAAGTAATGAGGTATAGCCACAGGTGGTGACCTCGTTAAGAGCGTAATTTCATGAGCAATGTATTCTGTCTGTGAAGCATGATCTTAACTACCCTTCACGTACATGGAACGTCCCCATATGTATGACCTTGTCTGTTGTGGATTAGCATACTAACATGTATCATAGTGATATTATTCACAGTGATGCAATAATTGAAACTATTGTTTAACCCGACAGCAATTGTATTTGTTACATTTGCTTACTACGTTTGTATTAAATGTGCACATTTTGGCATTGTATTGCAGTACGATAATTTGTCGGTAACGGATTACTGTCCCCATTGGTCAGCATAACCATGAACACTGTAATACTTGGATAACATTAGATTTTTGCAACAAATATTATGTGAGTCCGATAAAACTTCTGATTCATTCATAAGAAGTTAAATATTGTCCTCTGACTGCATGTTCAATAAAATACAAAACGTATACTACCGGTACCTTGTCTGAATGTGTAAAAATACAACACATGACGTACACAACAGGTACATTCTCTGTGACAGCGTGTACCATATAATACATAACTTACGCTACCGGTATATTGTCCTCTGACTGTTTGTAAAGTTAACAACAGTATGTAATCTAAAACCATTAGCACCAAAGCAATCACATTAGTTTTGACCACGGCATTGCTTGCTCGCATTGCTTGGCGTTACTATACATAGTGTTCAAACTTACAGAATGACAACATTTCCATACGCTACCATTCGTTGCTTGATGGCATAAATGCTGAATATTCTAATTTCTAAATGATGTTTCTAAAATCTTTTTGTGCATTTTATTTCTTGCAACAAATGACTTTCCTTTTCACCACAGCCTGCAGTACTTCCACTTAAGACGAATCTAGTTACAAAATACTATTACCGAGACATGTGGATTAAGAAACAAAGCTTCCAAGAGAAGACTATTGTTTATAAGTAGTTGTAACAGCTTAATTCAAAATATGATCATTCTAAAGCAGTGACAATTTTTACTACTTTATTAATAAAAGACTTTTTAGTCTAATTTCAAGTCATGTAATTACATAATTTCTTTGTGTGTTACTTATTGATCACCAAAGATATATTGCTAACTGGTAAATCATTGTGCATCATTACACTATAGATTAGTCCTAACAACAACATGGGCCCCTACACAGGCAAATGCAGTAGAGTACAGGCAGGACTGCAATAAGGCGTTGCATTACGAAGTGATCATTACTATGTTTACATTGTTGAATGAAGTTATGCCTGACCATTGCGATTAAACCTTTTTACTTTACAATACAATCTTAATACAAAAAGTACTTACGTTACAAGACGACTCCATCTCGAAATACAGAATCACCAGAGACTACTATACAGTTGCTTCGCTATTATTGATAGGTACACTCAATGTGTCATCATATTTAATACAACTTCAACAAGAAAGCCAAAAGGAAAAGCAGCTTTGCTCATTATAACTAACTATCGTAAAGTGAAAGCTCTTCACCTTATACGTCAGTCTAGAGTTTATGACATCAGTTATTGTTACTCATTTTAAATTTATAAGTATCTTGCATTCATTTTACTGTTTCGATATTGATATTTTAACGCTCATGCAGCGTTTAGTTTGCCATAATGTAAACAATAAGATTAAGTCATATCAGTTTATAGAGTATGAATCTAAAATAGAAACTATTTGGTCTAGGTGTTACTGGTTAATCATAAGTAAATCTCTGCAAAACAGACTGCATGCATAGAATAATGATGATTGATGGGTTTTGTCTTCATTACTTTAGATAGAATGAATTTGAAGCATCATTTGTTCATGATTAATAGATGATTAACTATATTCATTAGTAGTAGGGAGGGCCCCAGATCGCATCCGTGCAATCCCATTTTTTTTTATGTACCTAGATTCCCATATTAGATGTAGCCACTATGATTGCACCCTCGAATCCCAACTTGTGGTATACTCCCAATAAGATGTAGCCACTATGATCCCACATAGTACTATCCCATTTTGTTATCAACTGAGATTCCCGTTAACCTAAGATGCACCCTCCAAAGATCTCACCCGTGGAATCCTACTTTGTAACGGACCAAAATTCCCAATAACAGAGATGTAGCCACCAAAGAGTCGTAGGTCATTCCTGATCATAATTGGATTAATGATTATATATATTTATATATGTATATATGTATTTATTGCCCACCAGTACGGTAACTATATGAGATCTCAGTATAGTACCCTAAGCAGGCTTATTTGAAATCATATTCTTGAAAGTTTTCAGCAATGAAACAGGGAACAAACTCGTAATTCGAGGGATAAATAAGTATAGACCCACAGTTTTGGTATATTAAGAGAATATCATATTTGGATATCCGAATCGCTTAAGACTTGTTCAATATGCTATACAATAGCTACTGATATATATATATATATATATATATATATATATATATATATATATATATATATATATACATATATATATATTGTATTATAAAAAAATATATATATTGTAAAAAAATTCTTCTGTGAGTAGCACCGGCCAGCCGATTCAGGGTTCTTGGCCTAAGATGTAATAATGTAATTGGCCAGAGAATGAAGATGAACACAAAATAAACCCAGAGAGGTGATGGTATATTTACCGGGGATATATTGAAAAGAAAACTTCTTACAGTAAGGTTAAGTGTTTGTACTGGATGTTTTGTACAAACTTGAGGCTACGTGGCCATGAAGCCTACCATCAAGAATGCTTCCAACAGCAACCAGAATATACTGTCATGTCCCTCTCAGGTAATGCATTTTATATAAATCCCTTAACATAACGTGAAAATACCACATGTATACAAATGATGAACTTTACCCTACAACTTAGCTTAAGAGAAAATACACAAATACTACAGTGCATTCGTACCATCCCCAAACAAGTGTACTCCTTTACAGAGATGAATGTGATCACATGAGTATCCCTAGAAAATATTAAATGTATTACAACAAAAAACGACGAGCATGCTTCCCACTTTGTAACGTACCCATACAACATAGATGTAGCTACCAAAGATCTGGTACAAAAACTGCAAATGGGAATGTTACATGTATCCAGAAGATATAATACATTGAAACCAAGGTCATGTAAGATAGAAAAGATTGATCGAATTCAAGAGTCTTTCTAGGGCCACCAATATTACAGAAAGAGCAGGCACGCTTTTCTGCGGTAAACATTCAATCTGTGTCTTTGTGTCTATTATTTATTGATTTTTTTTTTACCCATGTTCGTAACGAGCACATTCACTAAGGATGATATCTGTCTCTACTTTGACGGTCTGTTTTTATTCTTGGTAAGTAGGCTCGTATACTTTGAAGGAGAATAATAAACTTGCATGCGTTGACATTTTTGTCTTTGGCTATTATTTATTGATTTATTTTGGCCCCATTTTAAGAACGCGCATAGTCGTTAAGTCCTCACTCGATTAGATAGGAGCTTCATTTCGTCATGACGGACTGGTAATGGCATTAGGAGGCTGAAGTGCATTGTTTGGAGCACACCTTTAACTGTGTGAAACCGAGCACAACATGAGTGACTCAAATAGCAAAAGAGCACACCGTGAGCAAAGGGAGTAGTTTAGATAAGCAACTGAGCACGTACTCATATTAGAATAAGCAACACAACAAAACAAAAAGGCATAATTTGGTTCATATGATGAGTACGCGAGCACAAAATTGGTGACTCAAAGAGCAAAAGAGAACACCGTGAGCAAAAGAGAGTCGTTTAGATGAGCAATTGAGCACAAACACACAAAATAAAAGCAAACCATTAAAGCAGTGTTATGTTGTTTTTTTTTTCCAACTACATTTAAATAGTTCTTCCACAGCAATTTTGCATAACTCATATGCTTTAATACTCCTTGCGGGTACAAGCTCGGGGTTTGCGTTCTATTGATTAAATGATGTGATATTGTTAGTACAATAAGTACAAAACAAGTTTACGAAGTAACATAGTATATATGTACAAATCTGTAGTACTGTTTACAACATTAATATGAAAACATGAACGTTTTGTTAAAATTGAGGTTGGCGATGTGACTATGATGAGGGGCGGAACGAGGTTGATCTGGGCCCCAGTAATCACTTCTGTACACAACATATCGTACACGGGAATATTGAAACAACACATACTCGCACACGGATGAATTTGCGAACTTGATAAATAAAAAAATAAATAAAGAAAGTGGGCTCCATTTTAGCACTGGGCCCTCGGGCTCTGCCAGGTTGCCTTCAGGTTTATTTGACCACTGACATCGGAACCTTTAGATTCAGCACGGTTCGGTCAAACTCAAGAGGGACTGTACATGAAGTTTTCAACATTTGAGATATGAAAGAAGCTCGAAATAAAGAATTTGCACTATCAGACTAAAGATTTGTTGTCCTTTTTTGGGCTAGGTCCGCACGTATTGTGTGTGTGTTTGTGTGTGTGTTTGGGGGGGGGGGGGGTAGGGAGGGGAGATGCCTGTAATAATTATTTTCTTTTAAGTTGATTTTAACCAGATTTGAATATTATAGTGACCAAACGTGGATCGTAAATGACAAGCTAGCCATTTTGTCACTCGTGTATCCTCTACGTGTATCTTCTTTCGCTTTCTCTCAACCTCTGTCTCTCCCATTGTTTCTTCTTCGTGGACTGTGATCTCGTGTGTAGAATGACGAAAATCTTACCTTGTTTGGTACACTCCACTAGCCTCATTACAGGTAGTTGGTTTGTAGTTCAGCCATCCCCATCCCATTTATGCACCCCACCCCGTATACTAAATATGTCAGTTAATATTTATCCAACCCTACATACTAAGCAACCGGACGTTTCGCTGATGATGTTCAGTAAATGCCTAGGATGAGCTTAAGACACATTCGAAGTCAATATAGTTCTATGGAACCGGAAACAGATTCACGACTCATTTGCAACTGAGTAAGGCAGCCGATCGTAATTCTGCTCATTTACCCTAATTTTCGTTTTTAAATTTCATTAATTAATTGGGTCTTGAAATGGGCACTATTTTATACAATTAAAATACATCGTTGGCCAAAAAAGTAATACAATATTTACAAAGATATAAGATCTACATTATGTGCCATTCTTATCTGCTGTATAACAAAAATGAATGAGTTTTCGAATATCGAAGCTAGTCTAGCTCCATATGTCTTCTCCTCTGACATTTTCCTTTGACGTAACGGTACAAGGGACGCATAGCTTCTCCTAAATAAAACAAAAGAGAGGCGTGGAAGAGAAATAAGAATAAATTTGACGATATTATCTTTACGGTGGCTTAATAGGGACATAGGAAAGAATAAGGAAATGAGATAAAAAGTCACAATTTTGCTTTTTAAGTTGACATTTTGAGATAAAACGTCATAATTTTGATATAAAAAGTCAACATTTTGAGATGAAAAGTCAACATTTTCAGATAAAAAGTCAAACTTGTGAGATCAAAAGTCAAAATTTTGAGATTTGGGAACACGAATTTTTCCCTATGTCCCTAGTATGCCACCATAAATCTTAAATCGTTTAGGAAAAAGTAATATTGATATTGAAAACGGTAATAATATCTCGAGTTTACTTGGCCCAGATTGGAAATATATATAACAGGGAGGGGTGATATTGGGGATGGGGATGTGGTGGAGGGTGGGGGCGGGTAAGATCGTTCAAGGTGAGGGCGGTGGTTTTGGATAGGCCGATTTGCGGTTGTTGAAACTGTACTGATATCTATGCTCATTTAATAGCTTTGTTATGAACACTATATTCGTTTAAAAATATGCAATAGTGAAAGACACTCTTCAGTCACTGCTAACGGAGCCCAAAAATGGGCACTAGCAGATCAATTGTTTGTCTCAGCTTACTTGCTAAAAATCCGTTCATTTATCAAAGTTATTTCTGTTTCAGTTTTCAAATATATCAATAAGTGTGAAACTTGATGGTATAGCAGCTATGTCACTTATACGTTATAATTGCAAATGTTACATCTTCGCTTCCTGGTAATCTTATATAAATACAGTCATAATTTTCATTCCTTGCTAACATAATTGATATCTGTAACTCTCAGTACTACGGCTATAACGTACGTCTCACTACAAAAGCTTTGGAACTCTTGTTTCGATCCCTATCATCCACGTGATCGAAAACATTGATAGCTTCAAAGATCATCAAAAGCTGCACAAGTTATTTTCTAATAAGGTTGAATTTATTATTAAAGTTCATATGGCAAGCTCTTTTTTGTATGTTTACTTTATTTCCCACTTGCCCACCTGTAGTGCATGTCTATGTCATCTCGGCATAGATAGAAGGTGGGATATATAAACCCTTATTCTCGCTCTATCTCGTTTAAGTAAAGAGTCTTGTCAAGGCCTCCTATGATATGCTTGAACAGTGAAATTTTCGCGTGCATATTTCAAACCGAACCGTCGGTTTCCGTGCCCTAGAATAGGCTACGTTTAGGTGTTTCCTTCATGAGGGACCTTGCATATGGGTGCAACCATAACCCGGCTGGCTCAACTATCACGTTCACGTTTAACAGGCACACACTCGGTAATTGCCATGAAGGGTCTACCTAAGTGCACAAATACGTCTAACAGGTGTACACTCGGTAATTGCCATGAATTAAGTATCCTACTTAAGGGCACAACTATACGTTTAACAGGTATACACTCCGTAATGGTCATTAAGTGTCCTACCTAAGGGCACAACTACGTAGGACAAGCATACACTCGGTAAATGCCATGAAGTGTCCTACCTAAGGGAACAACTACGAATCACAGGTACCCAATCGGTAATGACTGGAGTGTCCTACCTCAGCGCAAACCTACGTCAAACAGTTATACACTCGGTTACTGCCATGAAGTGCCATGCCTAAGGGCACAACTACGTCTAACAGGTATACACTCGGTAATGGCTATGAAGTATCCTACCTAATGGCACAACTCGAACTTGAATCTCCTTTGTACAACTTCCCTAGATTACCCTTTGACCCTGCACTAAATCATGTACATCGCTGTATTATATCTATCGAGCAGACCTACCGTTGTATACGTATATGACCTACCTGAAACTATTACCATGATGCCAGCATCAAGGGTCATAATACCAATCGATATAATGTTTCCGTAGCTATTGGACATGGGGACAGCAGCGACTAGAACGTTAATGAAAATAACGGCCAGTGAGAAAAGCTGAAACGATACGAGGAAGATATATAGTATTAATTATTTTGTAGGAAATTAAGTTGGTTCTATATCAGCTCATTCATGTATCATACGATATGAACGTCATTAACATGGGCTTGTAATGACATGTGTTTAAGTGAATTTCAACCTCTCGCTTCATTCTCTGTGGACCCATTCTCCTCCGTCGATGATATTATCTCTACACAACTACAGGGGTAGTATGTATGTATGTGGGGTGGGGGTATTATTTGGTCCTTGATCCATATGTTGTTACACAGAAGACGGTTGTCAGTAACAGTATAGCCTACACGGTGTTATTTCTTTTGTCCCTATGCCAAGGGTAATAGTGCAATGTTATCAGATTTTCCATAAAAAATACAAAAGAAAACAAAAGACATGTTGCCCTAATTTCGCTTATAATTTGGAATAATTCATTTTACAAGTTAGAAAAAATATATATCTAAAGTTTGGGGGTCCAGACAGTGTGTGTGTGTGTTTGTAGGTTGTGGGCGCATGGAGAGGCTTTATGGGGACCTAATATGTTAATAAAAGTCCCTGTTACATCTTAATTTGTGAACCGACCTGTTTCCCCAATGACACAATGGATATAATCGAACAGTGACGATGTATGTACCAATTAAAACACTCACCTGTAACCGCTGCTCGAAAGGACACTTCATAGGTGAAAATTTCACATGCAAGGTTAGAAACAAAACAGCGGTTCCGATGGCTGTTAACTTGGTAAGTGGATCGTCCCACCCTAGTAATGTTATTAACATCGTCTGCGCTACCTTTCTAGCCAGCTCCAATATCTCCCAGAACCAATATTGAGGTCTAAAATTCTCACAGAGGAAGTTCAGCCAGATCGGTACGTTACGATTTTCGTTATCTTCAGTTCTATTTTCCAACAGATTAGTAGTCTCGTTCACTGAACAATCTTCTCTATTCGGTGGAATCGTACCTCGTTGGTAGGTGTGTGCTTCGACAAGTTCCGATCTGTTGTATTTCCGTAGGATTATTAGGAGGAATAGCGGGAATGACAGGACATATGTGACCGTGGCAACGAAAGCAGCCACCTGGTAGTAGAACAGATCACTGCATAGAAGGTCGTAGTCGGCGCGAAGCAAGGTGATCGACAAATTGCTTTCCTTGTACAGTTCGAATGTATCGCAAGCACCAGGGTACAAGCTAAAGATGATGTCACAAGTCGGTGGATACGTCACAAACAAAAGTAGAAAGACGTAGGTGCATAATGTAGACTTGACTTGCTCAAGGCGATTTTTCAGGTCATTCGTATTGTAACGCTTCCTGTATTTGAAATACAGTCTGCAAATAAAGTGGCCGACAATCGCTACTAAAATGACGACAACGGGAAACGAAAGAGCGATTTTTAACTCCATCTTCGGATCAAAAGATAACTTTTCATGTAAACAGTTCGGTTTCAGAATTAATCTCAAAATGTTAAATTTCAGTATGGAGATGAATTCTCCTACGTATTGCAAAACTCCAGCCCAGCTGACACCGTGAAATGCTTCGAAAAGTTCACCAACAACCTGATAAAACCCCAGAAGAATTTTGACTCTAGATGACACGATATCGGCAACAGTCCTGTCCGCACTCCTCTGCTTCTTGTTCTTAAAAATGACGAACAACATGAAGAGGATAAGGACACACAGAACTGCGACGAACTCGAGAATGACCATTAACTGATATGGACAGGGGAGACAAAACCCTAGCACTGAGTAAAACCCTTTATCGCATTTACTACAGGTCCACCCTGTGTAACCCTCCGTGCAGGAACCAGCTATTCCATCGAAATCATGGCTGTTGTTATTGACACAACTTTCAGGCCTCGAGCAAGCAAATGCCCTCGGTATCAGTTGCGTGTATGAAAGAGTAGAATGATCATACTGCGAATTTTTGGTCTGAAGATTGAAAACAAACTGGGAGTATTTCAGTAGACTTGCGTTCGGAAATGTCCAGTTCCAGTAGAAACCAGGTAAGAGAGCCTTATAGTCTTGAGAACAGTCAAGACCCTCATCCAAACAGACTGAACATTTCTCGAATCGATGTAGTCGGGTGTAATTCGCTTTACAAGGACAGGCTCGGTATCCGGCGAACTTACTCTGGTCGGTTCCTTCCGGACACACTTTACATTGCAGGACTGATGAGCCGTGGCCGTATCTGACGAAGCTTCCGTTGTAACAGTGGTTGCACGACATACTGCCTAAATCGTCTTGATAGAAACCACCTGCATAACATGGTTATAAAAAAAAATGAAGAACTAAAATATGAAGGAGGAAAGAAAAGACCCAGTATGACATCATTTTGCTGCCTTGTACGTTAACAACGTCCATCATAATCATATAGTTACTTTAGGACGCTGCATCATCGATAAAGATATTGCGATCATATGAAATGTATAAAATATTAATATTTATTGCATGTAGGTTAGTTTCTCTATATGGTGGGCATTTTCTTGCAGTTTTGCAGAATGCCCAATATATTAGGGAATCCTACAAATCGACGAACTCATTTGCTATCAGTATTATCTTTCCGAATACTAGTTCGGCATGTGTAACTTAGACAGCGGCATCCCTCCGGCAACCTCTGGGATGCAGATCCAACCAGTGAAACTGTTTTTCCTCCCTATAAACTCTCAGCCGAACATTTTTCACCCATAGCATATGCAGCTTAGTCATTAAGACCTCATGGCATGAATACCTAAGTACAGTGTGAATGTCGTTGTGCCTGGCTTTCCTTCATCTAATCTTCCTCTCTCCCTTTATACCTCTCTCTTTTTTTCCTAGGATATCAACCCGCCAGCTTTTAAACAGCTGGTGTCCAAATAGGCCTACTCGAGCCATTTTGATGCTTCAAAATGGACATATCATTTCGGTTGAGCACCTCAGTAAAGACAACATTTAATTTATATATCTGTTGTCTGTCAGTCGTTGTCTTTTAAAAGAAGCGTATTACTTGTAATTACATTTTAGAAATAGCTTGTGTAAACGTAAGAGGGCCCTCCTGATAGGATCAAACCGTCAGGCCCTCTTATTTTTACATACTCTCTTACACAGGCTCTTTAGTGGATAAGCAGTTTACTAACAGTTTGTTTCATTTAGAAATAGTTTGGTGGTTGCTGGACAAGATTATAGGAGGCAGAGTATTAATTGTATGAAAATACCCACAAAAGGGAATTCCTTGACACCAAAAGGGCGATGTGAAAGTGTAGGCCAAGCTATAGTTAGACTTCCAGTGGGCCTGTTTAAGAGTGAGAAATTGGACCGTTCCCCCATTTACTTCATGTATACAGCACATGACACAAACTTGGGCATAAATGTGAAGAACCATAAAGTTCTTTCTCACGATCTTGCCTGATTGGTAGTTGTAAACCGTTGGCACAAACTTTCAGACGCACCTCTGGGCGTCTTCCAAACCCACACCCACCTCCAAACCCCACTCCAAACATCGGGACCTTGGTTCATTGAACCGCCTATTTGTGTACACATCTGATTACATATGCCATGTGTAACCACGACGCTCATACCAGTACTAGATTTATCCATTAAACAAATGAAGCAAGTACCTAGAGGTCATGTAACCCACAAGGTTAAAACATGTGTGTGTGTGTATCGTCGAATCATAAAACTGACTGAGGGCGCCCTTCATCAAAGCTGCTTTCCAGGGGATTGAGCCTTAAACGAACTGGTTTTTTACAGATGTTCGAAAGAGCTAGTGAGGGCGCACTCATATTAATTGTAACAGGCAAAGTAACAACATAATACCAGGGTATTGAACAAAACTAGTATCAAGACGGTGTTAACCTGTCACTGAAAACGCTATTTCAATTTCTTTTTAAAGAATTATGTTGGTTTCATATTCCACTCACCCGCAGGACATGGACTGCACTGACCGCTCTCGTTGCCATAGGTACCGGGTGCGCATGGACGACACACAACTTCTGAATTTAATGTGCAACCAAAACCTTGCTGCCTAAGAACTACATAAAATATACTTCTGAGTTTCCTAAAATGAAGTACCGGCACGTAGCTGCTTGTGACGCATTCACTTGAGAATTGTGTTTGAAAAGAAAGAAAGAAAATCAGAAACTCAGATTAAACAAAAACAGGTAAAAGATGAAAGGCGCAACCACCCATTTTGGCAGAATTTGATTATATATATATATATATATATATATATATATATATATATATATATATATATATATATATATATATATATACCACCTCCTAACACACACCATTCCTCACCCAAACACACCGTACAATATTACATAAATTGAATTGTAAAGATATAGGATATATATATATATATATATATATATATATATATATATATATATTTATATATATATATATATATATATATATACATATATATATATATATATATATATATATATATATATATATATATATATCCTATATCTTTACAATTCAATTTATGTAATATTGTACGGTGTGTTTGGGTGAGGAATGGTGTGTGTTAGGAGGTGGTATTGGGGGCGGGGGAGGGGTGGGTCGCTTCTGGTCACTTCGCCAAACAACCATTTCGCCCAACTGCCATTTCGCCAAACTAGCATGGTCAGTTCGCCCAACAAGCATGGTCATTTCGCCCAACCAGCCTGGTCATTTCCCCTATTTTATTCTAGGCACGGGTGCACCACTGGAAGGTATACGGTACTGATTCAAAAATATGCTAGTATGGAATACAATAATTCTCTTTAAGGTCTGCTGAATAAACCCCAACTATAGCACGCTATCATGGAACAAGTTTTTTTAGAGATTACGTTTTCGATCTGCCATGGTCGTAAAATGACCTCTTTTTACTAATTAGTAAGCAAAATCTGCCACATATTTGTTGTTCTTGTATGAGGTATTTGTGTGAACGCTGTATGATTATTTACACTGTAGAAATGGATGAATGCCCACACAGTGTTTACCCAAAAAACGTTAAGGTGTTATTAAGCTATGCAGGCTAATCTCAGAGCCTGAGGTGGATTTACGACCGTGTCAGGTCAATTACGTAATCCCAAAACTGTTCTTGCTATAGCGTGTTCGAATTGGAACCAATAAAGCAGTTCTTTAAGTTGTTCTTAAATACTATTTATAATTTACTCGATTATACATTGTTATCATTGCCATAATTTCGTTATCAAGCTTGCGTATAGCCGTGTACTTATTACATGTAAGTCATTTCCAGATATGCAGTATTCTCTCTGTACATCTGCCTCTGTTTAAGTAAATAGTCTTTCTTCTCTTTGTTCGTGTTTTTTTGTTCTTCTAATGAGAGAGTTTAAATTCGTTCAGCCATAAAGCTCCAAAGAACAGTTTCTTGCACAACGTACTACTGCTAATGATTAAAAACATATGTTTATATGTAATCTTTTTTTAAAAGAAACACAAAACTGAAATGTAACAAATGAAATTATAGTAATTTTAACGGAATAATGACGATTCGTTACAGGGATTGATGCAAATACGGACGTGCAGCAGAAGTCTCCTCGACCATAGAGACTAAATAATATCAACGATAGAGAGTCTATATCGTAAATGATCGCATTGATCACAGTGTAACAATAAATTATGAAAAATACTTCCAAAGAAGCTAAGATAGTTACCTCTCTATACTTCTGTTTGCCCACGGTAAATGCTTAAGTTTGTCACAGCTTAGTAGACTATTTCGAAAGATATTGAGATGAAAACAGCGTAACTAATTATAAGGTTTGGTAAACTGCATAATATCTGTAAGATTTCATTCAGGATCATGTGATTATTGATAATGAATACAAATGTGGTCATTCATTGAATTAAATTAAGTTAGTAAAACAATGTTCTTGTTATGGTATATTATATCTATTTAAATGTATGTATGTATATATATATATATATATATATATATATATATATATATATATATATATATATATATATATATATATATATATATATATTAACTTTATCGGTCTAGATGTTTATTAAAGCCAAACTTGCTGCATTCATATACACATGTTGAACGTTATAGGTTGACATTATGGTATGAAAAATAAATCTTTGACCTAGCGAGTCGCCAAGTCAACTGGTCAATTTTCGTAATTTGTTTGAGTTAGTCTAGTAACATGCTTTCACGCTCGGTTGGCAACAAACATAAACAAACACAAAAACAAACATTACCTTATCATGTATTACCTTATCATGTATTAGCTTCATCATGTATTGGCTTCTCCTGATTAACAGTGAATTTATATCATCATTAATTATAACAGCTATAACCTTTGCCTATTGTTTCCGTACGATATTAATTGCAAGAATGACAACGCAGAGAAAAAAAAAATATATATATATATAAAGCTGGCACTTACATTTTCGCATTATACGGCATTTTCTCCAATGATCTCTCTGATATGTACTCAACGTCATTCTTGTAAATGTGCCTTGGACCGGGTTGTGTACAAGTAATAAGGAAGAGGTTACAAGAAGAAAGAAGGAAACATAGTTAGCTTCTTCAACTGTCCAATTGTGTGCCAACTGTTCACGAAAGCACACACGGTAGAGTGTTAATGTACGATTGGGAGTACTATAGTACCCTAGGGAGTATTTTAGTAATATAGTACTTCAGTACTAAAGTACTTCAGTACTATAGTACTCAGTTCTATAGTACTCAGTACTATATTACTTCAGTAAAGTACTATAACAAAGCCGAAGGTAGAAAACAAACTGTCTGGAAAATGGAGTACATGTATGTTTTGTTTCCTAATCATGTTGTCCCGTTGATTTTTAGGTATAAAATGTTATAGTTTATTCACTTTATTTAGATACGTGTAATCCATAATAACCTGTGATGTCATGCATGGACTATGCCACAAATTACTTTTGTTTGTGGTTAAATATTGAAATAGTTTTATAACCTTCGAAAATAATTGAATTATTATTACACGACGTTCTTGTGTGTTGGTAAGGTGTATTTGCAATTATTGGCTTTACCACAAGTTAATATATTTGCAGTGATATATAATTTTTCATATGATCATATGATAATAATAACATAATATTACACATACAAGTGTCTTGATTATATCAGTGGATTAAAGCGAAACAGAGAAGTACGCTAACTCCATGTGTGATATCTCAATCAATGATTGCGGATTGTACTTGTACTAAAATGATAATTTTCATAGTTTTAGTTTACTGTATTGCACATCCCAGCAAAAATGATCAAATGAATTGTAAAGATAAATATTGGACCGACTTATAACTTACTTTCTGCTCTGTTCCATGGCACATAAATAAGACATTTTAGACAATTCTTCGTTACCCAGGGAGTATTAAACAGAGCAATGCTATACAATATGGTGACAGTTTGTTGGAGAAGTATAACAAATGTGCGTTGATCTCGAAACATAACAAAGAAGAAAATGGGATGTGGTTTTATTACTCACAAATATAACATTCTGTCGCTTTTCTGAAATGAAGTGTTCTTGAGCTCAGTTAGCTTGTTGCTAAATAGGTAACTATTGAATATAAAGAAAAGCAGAAAAAAACGAAAATGTTGTAAATTATTGCCTGATCGCACACTGATTTTTTGATTAATTTCTTATCAATATCTGTAGATGGTACATTAACAAAACTCACTACTCATGAGAACGATAAAGGTATAAAAATGTCAAATATAGTTATGCTGTTACAGACTGACAAATCATCGTTTATTCCCCATAAGTATTCATATTTCTAATGTGAGCATGCAAGGGCTGTTTTGGGATTAAATGAAGTTGAAGTTAATAACCAAATCGTTCTACATTTGATTGGAGAGACCATGTCATTTCAAATGTTGATGGAAAATATGAAAATTTTTCGAAGCCTCACCGATATCATTACAAAGACTTGTAGTTTTTTTGTTGCTAGGGGGCGACCTTACCAAGGCCTGTGTCAACTAGATGGTCACTTTGGTGATATTCATAACATATGAATTTAATATAAATGTAAGCATGCTCTAACTTGAACGATAAAGACAATAAGGTACTAAGGTTGTTTTAAATGCCGTGATTACATTTTTGAACAAACGTGTATGTTCTCCATTTCTCTGTTACCTGATAAAAAATACTTTTTAAAATTTCAAAGTCCTATTTTCTTTTCTTCATTGGAATACTTATAATTACTGATGTTACATACTTACATGTTCTCAATAGGCATGTTTGCAAAAGCGTCGTCATCTAATTCATTTATTTCGTTGTTACTCAGAAATCTGAAAGAAACGAAAGGCACATTTATAGCAGATGTTGCTTTTTTTTTTTTTTTTTTTTTTAAACCCGAGCTGAAATAACTTGTCTGAACATTGTTGGTGCATATTAGAGAGATACTTGAATCCATGATTGAATCTCATTGATTTAAAATGGAAAACATAATTGTAGAATGATAAACCATGTATTGAGGGATTAGCTGTCACTGGCTGACACCTTGCATTTCCACTCATCAAATTCGGCCTTCTATGTTGGAAGCTGTTTACTGAAGTCTTAAAGTAATATGAGAACAATTCAGCAGCAGCAAGCCCCCCACGGCCATCCCACCCCAACAAAATTTAAAAAAAAGTTTAATTATATATATATATATATATATATATATATATATATATATATATATATATATATATATATATATATATATATATATATATATATATATATATATATATATAGCACTGGATTGGTATTTACGTTTACTTCTCCAAGTTGGTGCTTAGGTTTACCTGAGGTGAAATGATTGGATCAACTGACATTTTACATCAGTATACCTGATGGTACTAGGACTGCATATCAGTCGTTATAAGTTGCTACCTACTTTTTGGGTCATTTGGCAAGGAAAAATCCAATTGGTCAAACCCTTACGGTAAACCTAAGTCTTGCTCTCAAAGTATATCCCCCAGTTGGTATATAAGTTGACCTGACGTACAGGCATCCGTAGTTTTCTTGACAGCGGCAGTAGCCTGTATTCAGTGTATACGCTCTACACTGTGTACACTGTATACGCCACGGTTATCGTTAAAGCATACCCGTAGGCTGCATTGCATGCAACCCAATAACAGTTTCGGCTAATATAAGATGATGTGTAGTATCTGTTTCCTCTCGATACAAGGGGACTGGGCTTGAGATCGGGTCAGTCGTTCGCCGGGTAGTTTGGTTTTCGTGCCCAGGTTCTTTCCTTGTTGACTTTTTCTTTAAAAAAGTACCGTTAAAACGAAAACGTCTCACAAACAACTTCAGGTAAGGTCCATGAGATTAGTCAATAAAGTTTGGTGATATTAATAACGTTGATATTATAACGTTGTTGCATACAGCTTCACGTTATTTGTTCATACCCATATTTCAATACTATAGTCTAGACTAGCTTCTAGCCTAAAACTTGTAAGGCCTAGCCTACGTTCGGCTGTAGCCTAGGGCCATAGTCCAAGTCCTAACACTACCTTAGCATTAGGTCAAGGGTAAACTGGTCTGTAGTTTGAGCTACAAATTAATACCAACTGCCAGAGAAATTAGATTTCAAGTAGGTCAGCTTAACTTCTTAGCCTACTGTGCTTGTATGTATCATATATGGCCTTAGATTTTGCTGGACAATTATGTTACTGTACATTGCCCTAATCATGACCAGATACTGTAGCATGGTGGGCTTATAATTGGCGCACTTAAGGATTTGATCAATGATATCTATCAAGGAAAAATCCAAATTACTCAACTGTATGTGTTTTTCATACGTGTAGTTCCTCAGAAATGTTCTAATCTCAAAATATTTAAGGTTCTGTGCTTATGCACCGTACAATTGAGCAGAATTTGACCACAAAATGTCTGCCGTGTCAAGTTCTTACATACCCCTAAATTGACACATTCGTCGATAAGCTAACTGTAGTGTAGGCCTTAGTATACATCCATTGACTTTAGATGCTGTTTGCTATGCTCTGAGCCTCTAAGCTCTGACAGGTCATGTCCCAGAGAGTAGTGTTCTCATATTGAGGTAATGTTGGGTATTTTAAGGGTGTAAGATTTCCAAATGGCCAAAAAATATGCAAAACTGGGGGGAGGGTGTTAAAAGCTTAAAAAATACCACAATTTGGTCAGCAAATACCTCAAATGGATTCAAACTCATGAAATATGTAATTCTGTTTGGCTGCAAAAAAAGTTTAGGTGGCCTGCTGTATCGTTGCTAGTAATAATTTAAGGTGCGTCAATTACGGGGGTGCGTCAATTATGAAGCCTTTAATATACTGTACAGTAGCTATGCCTAGATTATTATAGACTGAAGTCACCATGCAAATGTAACTTACAAGTAGCCTGTATTGAATAAAAGATGCTATAATTGCTAGAACTTTTCAAAAAGTTCTTGGAAGTCTTTACTCTCCAAAATATTCTCAGACATTCTAAACACCACTGTACTGTAAGATGTCTGAATATCCCAGTGAGGGTATCAATAAAAACAGTTAAAGGATATAATACTAGAAAATCCAGCATCAAATTTGAGCCAATGCAGAATACCTTTAATCTAAGTCTCTCAAGTGATGCATTGTGTTTCAAGTGTCTTATTTATAACTAGCCAAAATCTGTACAAAATAACAATGCCATGCATCCAAAAGGTTATTGAGTCAGTACATTTCCATAATGTAACTATTACACAAGCTGAGTGCACCTAATTAAAAGTTAACATCCTCCAAAAATCTATATAACACAAAAATTTGATAAAGCTTTCTATCCCCTCCCTTGCATATACTGTAAGTCATTTTGTTAAGTCTATTTAGATCCATAAGTAATACCAAGTTGACTAAATGTGCAATATTCAGTGTTAAAGATCTGAGCTCTGTATTGGCCCAAAATAAATTGGAGAGAAGTGTACAATAAAAATTGAAATAATGCACATCTACACTCTGACCATTTGATATTTATTTGATTGGCACTGTTAATGTTTTCTCAGACAAATTTGATGATCAACATTCTCAATCTCAAGATGAATGACAACAGCCCACTATCCAAGGGAATAACACTGTACGATGTAGCTGCCATGCAGTGAAAAAGTCAATGTTGGAACGGCAGCAATCATAGCTAGAGCACAGATGCCGTCTGGGACAGACTGATGTGGTGACCTACTGCATCATTGACAGCAAAATGGAAGATATTTCCCCTGAATTAACCAAAAAGTAAGTTAATATTCTGTAGGTTTGACATCGCATAAACTTGATACCATAGGACTCTATTATCTCAAATACGAGTAACATCTGAGGTAATTTATTCCAAAGTTATGGAATGAAGAAAGAAAAAAATCAGAAGGGATGAAAACTTTTGTATGATCTGGTTAATGTGGTGGTATCTTTTCCTCTATCTCCATAGTATTTAACTACACTAGAGCTATATCCACT
The DNA here is from genome assembly GCF_037975245.1 of Apostichopus japonicus. Taxonomy (NCBI): domain Eukaryota; kingdom Metazoa; phylum Echinodermata; class Holothuroidea; order Aspidochirotida; family Stichopodidae; genus Apostichopus; species Apostichopus japonicus. The sequence continues at coordinate 35,447,153 of NC_092576.1, read as the reverse complement.
CACTGGTTTTTAATCTTAAAGGTCAATGCAAGACAACACTAAATTGTCAGGCTAGGTCCACATAAAATGTACATGCATATTTAAATTTTGAAATCTTTACAATTGGTAAAGCTTGAATGACTTGCAACTTTTAAAAGCACTTGCTATGGTAGGGAGCTGTTTCAGCTCCAATTGAATGCATGGCTGCATAAATAAAATGTGTAATGTTGTATACAAGGGAAGATGAATCAAGAATTAATGGGCCCAAAATGGGATGGATAAACGAATTGAAATTTACAGTGAAAATAGTATATATGAAAGGTTGTGAGATGATTAAAATATTGGCTGAATTACAGGAGATTTAGTTTTGAAAGCAGTTCATTGTTTTCTTCATTTGTAGAGTGTGAGGTCATGTGAGGTATATTCGGTAATCGCAAAACATTCCAAGCTATATTGCGCGTGCTATAATTGGGACCAAATCAGCATATCTTTAAGATAAAGCTTTTCCTTTTGTACCAACAGATGGATAGATCTACAGGCTAATACAGCAAAGGATATGCTCTAATTAGAAATGCCAGGCAAGATTATCACACAGTTTACAGTGGGGTGAATACAATCATCAACCAAGCTTTTCATCATGCTGTACATAGTGGTATACAGTGGCTCCTTGTTGGGCTTATCAATTAAAAGCTTGCATAGAAGCCGATGCCAAGCAAAGCAAAAGTATGTCCTGTAAATCGCGAAGTAGATTCACACATCTCATGTATATCCTCTGGGACACAGCACATCTTTCAATGGAGTTAGGAAGTTGCTGGGAATAGTTGTTGGATTGGCACAGTAATGTAGTAGCAGTTACAGAAAACTAACTAGTTCCAGGATATGTTACACTGTTACACCATATAAAAGATAGAGGAAATTAATATTATAAGCTTCAAGCAGACATAACCAAGAGAATGCAGACCAGTCTTCATGGGAAGTCTTCTACATATTTAACTGTATAAATGGACTCATTCTTTTGCAATGTACTTCTTGAAATATTTTAGTTTGGTGACATTGTGGCACTACATGTTTTTGTAAGTATTAGGGAACATTTGCAGCTGCTTGTCAAGAACATGGAACTTGTTATACAACTGAAGTGGTCCTGATGCTTAAGTGTTGAGGTTACTGGATATTTTGCTGCCTTACCTTGCTTTAACTGTTCTTAAATGCATTTCTCATGTTTTAAGATGTTTTAATTTTGTATTTCAAGCAAGATCAGCAAGCCATAGTACAGTAATTTTCAACAACCACCACACAGATACTTGTGCAGGACTAAGGGTATTTGTTAAGCAGATTACTATTATAAAAATCTTTCAAACTTTTATCCCTCAAAATCTCCAGGGGTACACTGCATTGTTTCTGAACCACAGTTTCACAATTCTACAAGTGGGGTTCAGGGGTTATGCTATGGGAAAAGTTTACAATGTTAGGCCTGACTTAATTACTGAAAGCTTGTGGTCTTTTATTACACCAAGAACCAGTTTATTCTTTAAACAAAATTTAATTATTTCCCCTCAAAATTGAGGGAAGTGAATACAGCAAAGGCACATGCAACTAGCACCAATGTCATGGAAACCTAGTGCAGCCCAATGAAACATACTGTAAAACCACAACATTTGTAACTATAGGTAGAACATTGTGCAATCCAGGGGTATTGTGTGTAATTTTGTCCCTCCAAGCATGGAAACTCCATGATATTGTGGTAATTTGCATTGGTTACGGTATTGGATACATGTGCCTATACTGGTAAGTCTAGATAAATACTTGAGGTATAAGTTAGTTCCCAAAATGTTTCTCATGTATGAGAGAGGTCAGTAAATTGAGGTCATGTAATAGTGCAAGTATCCTGGTTTATGTGAAATAAATCTTGTGGAAAATATAAACTGGGATTGAAAATACAATCAACTGCTTGAATATGATTGTACAATTTTTATTGTGTCTCGTCTTTTAATATCATGCTAATCTCCACTACTGTATGTGTTTGGTAATAAGCCAGATTTCTGGGTAGAAGTTTAAAAAAGCAAATCGTCAACAATATTTGATGAATTTTAAGCAATCACATTCACTGCCTCTATCTCTGTTTATGTTTTGAGTCAGCAACACAGTAAACTGTTCAGAAGTGTACAGAAAGGGACACTTTCTGTTGTATTCCTGATCAATTGAAAATTGCTTGTTGTTTGACTGTTTGTAGCAGTGTTCCTCTGAGAGTGAAAAAAAATAAACATACAGCGAACAGTTGCAACTGCGCATGCATTTATACATTACTTAAATTATGTTCTGATGAAATTCATGTAATATTCACTGTCGATTTTAATTCAAAACTGCCAGTATACCATTAGTTCCCGAGCCATAATTGTTTTGCTTTAAAATCTGGCTTTGAGCGTATAGTATTTTGTCAAAAACATAAAAGTGGAGGGGCTGCTTATCATCATTCCCTGAACAGGCTTACCCAATTTGTTAACTATAATGGTAACATATCAAAATGTCTGGGGACTTGCCACAGTGCTGACAATTTTCAAATATTTCCATGGTTCCACAAGGGATGTTAGAGATAGACAAACAACATTTGAGCTTTCTTTAATGCTTGTTTCGTGCCGACATTAATACTGTTTTTGGTCCAATACTAATACCTAAATAGGGTGACAGGACAAAATCCCCCAGACAAAGTCCCCCTAGGACAAAATCCACCCAAGCCAAAATCTCCCCAAGCATAAAAAATCCCATCAATTCTTTACAAAAAATGCGTCATCCCGGTCCCCGGTATCGTCATCCAGTACCGTCATCCGGTACCCTCACCAGTATTTCCATTGGTACTCTCAGTGGTTCCCGGACCAGTACTCCGACCATACCCCGACCGGTACCTTAATAGTGAGCCTGACAGTTACCCCCACCGGTACTCCTCCCTGACCAGTACCCTGGACTGTACCCCGGCCGGTACCTCGACCGGTATCCCAACTGGTATCCTGAAAGGCACCCTGACACATACTCTGACACGTACCCTTACTAGTACTGGTACAATAAACAGTAATTTGACCAGTACCTTGACCGGTCCCTTAAATGTCACACCATGGAGCTATATCCCATGGCCACACTAACAGGTAGCCTTGCAATTACCCTCAATGAACTCCGGACCAGTCCCCTGACCAGTATCCGGACTGGTATCCTGACCAGTACCTTAACCAGTACACTGAGTGGAACCCTGACTGGTAGAGTGACCAGTATGATGACCGGTACCCTGACCAGTCACATGACCAGTACCTTGACCGGTACCCTCACAGGTACCCTAACAGGAGCCCTCACAGTTACACTCGCCAGTACCCTCACTAGTACCCTGACCAGTCCCCTGACCAATCCCCTGAACGGTACCCTAACCAGTGCAATGTCCCATGCCTCGACTGTCACACCTGGGCCATCGCTGGTTGTTGCAGGCATGCTTTGTATGGGTCAGTGGGATATTGTCTGGGGGGATTTTGTCCGTGGGATTTTGTCCTAGAACCCCTAAATATCACTCAAAACGGATAATGGTACCAGACGGTACCTGTACGTTGTCTGCTAGATTCATACGATGTCAAAAGGCTAGAACATGCACTATAATACTGTTATCAGTCGTCAGTAGGTATATACCACACTCATCTCATATCAGTATTTGTTTCTAATGTCATAACAGGCAGTGGCGGAGCGTCCATACAGTCAGGCGGGGGGGGGGGGGGCGGACTCAAATGGGAAGCTGGCGCCCTTTTCAGCTATTCAACACTTTTTACTTATTCGCGATTATTTACTTTTTTATTGCGCTCTTATCTACCTATTGACATTTGTCACATTTTGTTGGCGATGACACCTATACCTAAAGGGTAATTTCCGGCGATATAGGGAGTATCTTTACTCAGAATATTTCTGTACGCTCTGCGCCAACCTGTGGTGGCGCTCCGCTTAGATAAAGTCGAAAGCGCCCGTACAGACCTTTCTCGCCCCTCTGACCAATATCCCTAGCTCCGCCACTGGCTACCAATCTTCTTCCCCGTCAATCCGTCTGGTACCCCCCCCCCCCTTCCCCAACCGAACCTCGTATGTTAAAGGAATATCTAATGATTAGAGACACTTATTCTAATGTTAAATCAGCAAAGAGCAAGCAATAATGATTTTATCACTAAGATTTTTGTTTAATTTCTCAGTTACACCGTCATTTAACTTCCCACTCAATCTTACACTCCCTGATACTCTTCCATCCCAATGTAGGAAACTTCATCGTTACACGCAGCACGCAACGATCTTTGTTCTACTTAATTGATCCTTACTGAGTCTTTCAACTTAAAAGCATATTTTTTTCCAAATAGATTAGTGAAAGTTACACAGTTTAATAAATTAGAAGCATCTCCTTGTTAAAGAATTGTATTGTCGGCGTATAGTCTTCCGATAAGCGTAATCTAGGTTTGAAAGAAATCAATGGGAGCAGGCAGTAACGATATAAACTTAAATAAATATATATATATATATATATATATATATATATATATATATATATATATATATATATATATATAAATATATATATATATATATAAATATATATATTTTCAAATCTCTTATTGAACGAATTATCAGCCCCCTGGTTACATCGTCATTTATCATCCCTCCCCCATCCTGCCCTACCCTTCTTCACCTGACACACTCCGCTCTATAGGGTTAAAAGAAATCAGCGAGAGCAGGCAGTAATGACATTTATTTACATGAATGAATATTTTAAATCTCATTTAGGACAAATTATTAGGTCCCCCTGGTAACATCATTTACCCCCCCATTCTCCCCTTCCCTTCCTTACAATCACCGCTTCTCTTACACCTAATATATGAGATATCCTCGCAAAGCGTGATGAACTAGGTCCCTCATTTATCTAATGCGTGGAAGGAACTCGAAACTTTCTTCCTTATCCGCCTATTCCAAGCTTTCTCCAAGAAAAGAGTTACAGTACCTATTACCCAGATTTTTAAAAATAGCCTCCCTCCTCATAAAACGTGATGATCTATGTCTCTCATTAATCTAAAGCAGGGTTGTCCAACCTTTTGCAGAGGAGGGCCTCATGGAATGATTATGATGAAGGAGGGGGCCGCATGAACCCTACGCTCGATTTTTCGATTTTTTTTGCCTGAAGCCCAAGGCAACAAAATGTGAGCACTGCACGGCGGAGCACACTGATTTATTTTCCTTCCTGATAAAACAGATGAATAAAGTTCAGCCGCCCTCCCCCCCCCCCCCTCCGCTGAGAGTGTCACACGAACTGACCTGTATGCAGTTTTTTGGACTCAGATGGTTCGAAGATTGATTAAATAGCTTCAAATTGTTATCAATAAATCTGCTCACTAAAATTTCGCACCGCAGAGCACCTCTGGCGGGCCGGACACAACCCTCGGCGGGCCGGACTGTGGCCCGCGGGCCGTAGGTTGGACAACCCTGATCTAAAGCATGGATGAACTACCAACTTTAAGCATATTACAAAGTTTTTCCACAAAAGAGCTACGGAACCTACTACACACAAAGTATGTAAATGTCACTTAACGGCATCCGTAGGGACATCGTTTTTTGGTCCACTTTTGAGTTTTGATCATATCTTTAATCTGCTTTTCATACATATCTGTTATTGTGATTGTTATGATAACCACATCTAAGGACTTTTGAGTCGTATTATTGTATCCAGTGGAATTGTCTCGCTGAGATATAAAAGGATGAATTTTCCGTACGTTTTCACGGTAGGCCCCTCTGTTCAAGGTCAACGAACGACTATAACATTAGGTCCACTTAGTGCGGATATTGGTCTCCATTTGCCACTAATGCAGTAAACCCAACCGAGCAACGTGTCTACGGTGTCTCTTAAAAGACAATATTATTAACAAATTCGAAAAGAATTTTTAATCTCTTTGGTGTCATTTTAAAAGTATTTCTGATAACATTACGTACAGAATTCTTTTATATGAGAAAGGTACATATGAGAAACATGACAATGACCGTGATAAAACCAATTTCAAGATTAATAGCGATCAATTTGCTCAATTTGTTTCAAAAAATGATTGAAAAGTGATCTGAATTCCTCCTCATTCATTCTTTTTATTTGAGCATGTTGAACGCTTGTGATAACATGTCATTACGAATCATTGCAGACCCTCACCCAAACCGTTAAAAAAATACCCTCCCTCTCCCCCCCCCCCCCCTTCTCTTCCTACACTGAGCTCCCAACAGTGGCGGAGCGTCAATACAGTCAGGGGGCGGATGCCCCCCCCCCTCAACGGACTAATATGGACTGCTGGCGCCCTTTTCAGCTATTGATCACTTTTTTTACTTATTCGCGAGTATTGACTTTTTTATGGCGCTCTCATCTACCTATTGACATTTGTCACATTTTGTTGGCGATGACACCTATTTATTCTTCGTTTATCTGCAAATTAGCAAGGCCCGGAAAGGGTCAATTCCGGCCATATAGGGAGTATCTTTACTCAAAAGATTTCTGTACGCTCTGCGCCAACCTGTGGTGGCGCTCCGCTTAGATAAAGTCGAAAGCGCCAATGCAGACCATTCTCATCCCCTCTTACCAATACCCCTAGCTCCGCCACGATAACAGGAGTGACTTTCCATACGTTATTGGTAGGAAATTGCAGGAATTATTGGAATCCTCAATGAAAACCATACGTAGGTAGTCTTGTTTGCGTGGGGATTGAGTTGTGTAGGTGTTACACAAAAATGTAGATATGCTTTCTTTATTCTTGTGGAAAGCCGCTTTCCCTTTGATATCAGATAAACCTGTGGTACATGCAGTGACGTAGCCAGGATTGTTCCAGTGGAGGGGGTGGGCGCTTGGGGGGGGGGCTTGAACAATTCCTGGGAGGGCGTCTTGTTGCTACCTGAGTGGAGTGCCACCATATGGGTTGGCGCTCAGCATACGGGAAATTTTCAGCTATAAAGACCTCCTAGATCGTTGGAAACAACACTTCCCAGGCCTTGTAAGCTGCTCTAAAGTTTCACAGCATCCTTTATTTTGAGATCCCCATGTCTTGATATGGTCATCAAATAGTTTAGAGAAATAGAAGAAAAAAGACAATCTGGTAAGTTGCTTAATATCATGACATATCTCGGCCTATGCGCTATGTCACGTCAGGTTTTTCAGCAACTATAGCCTACTGCCGGTCCGCGGTCGAAGGGTCGTTCATGAGTGGTCATCATGGAGATTCGATACCATGCAGACCAATGAATGATATATTTTTCGCACAGTCTTGCAAGGTTTAAAGAAATGGCTCCTTACATAGTTGGCATGATTCAAATTCATCCAGTGCAAATTCATCCAGATGCAAATTCATCGATATAATTGGTCGAGAACTTGCTAGAACAGTAAGCTGTCTGAATTGCATCTTCAGATCGAATATGGGTTTGCTGAGTTAGGGCGCAATATGTTCGAAGTACAAGGACCAACCAATGAACACAATTTTAACATAAGAGGCAGATATAAGACACTTTAGCAGAAATCATAATGTCTTCTTTCTGTTTATTACTGATAAATGCAAATATTTTCATTAAAATCAATATGAAATTTCATGTTACTTTCAGAAATACATAAACAAAGCAACTTCAACAACTTCAGCTCATTCACATTCATGCTATCAGCTAGAAAATTCACCATGAGGCACATTTTCTATGAGGCACTGATGTTAATACCACTGACATAACTTGTGCTATTCAAATGGATAAAGGGCTTGGTCAAGTCATGAATAAGGCTCTGCCCCATATATTGCACATGTACAAAAAGGGTTACTGCTGTACATGCAATACTTTTTTTGATGGGGGAGAGAGGGGGGGGGGGAGATGTGGTAACATGTTGAAAAGACCACATCTTTTAATTTGTCATTTTTCTTTTGAACACATGCAAATGCTAGAAATGAAAGCACTTGGAAATTTCTTAAAGAGATAGGCAGTTGTTGCCCTTGCACTACTTTGAATCTGCACCACTGTAAATATTGTTGAAGGAGTGGAGTTCTGCGAATCTTTTGATAGTCAAGTAATACATTTTTCTTTCACTGTTTGTTAAACAGCTCCTAGCAGTAATATGTATTTGCACGACATTGTATCTGAGGTTCATTATGTAACCGGTGTTTTCTACATACAGTCAAATTAAAAACCAATGTTAAACTTGTTCACCTGCAATGGTCTAAATTCAGAAAGTACATCAATATCATAACTCTTTTGCATGTTGTATAACGGTACTGAATTTGAAGTGGATTATATTTATCAATGAATATAGCAATGTTTTGGGTAACAGCAATTAAAGCATCCACTTGAACTTCATGTTTTCCTTGCATTGTTTGCTACTTCCTCCTATCTAGATTCGAAAGGGACATATAGATAAATGCTCAATACGTCAAACAACATTATTTAACCTTGTTTCCAAAAAAATGTTCTGTCCCAGTTTCTGTAAACTACTCGGGATAAATGGAGGGGGTGGGGGGAGGTGTTGGACAGGTTGGGAAACATTTGACAGATGTTGTATTTGACAATAAAATTCACCTTCCAAGGAAGTAATACAGTTCTTTAAGTGGCATTTTATGAAGGACCTACAGTATGTAACGATAGCAGAATTGGTTATTGCCTCCTGCTGAAATGTCCAATAAAGACTTGCAGTATTGGAATGTTCATCAGATTCCTCATTTATAGAAACATCTGTGTTTATTGAAACTTTCCTAGGATGTTGCCAACAAGATGCAGTTGAAGTCTACTGTACCTTGTTGTCAAAGGTGGAGCTCACAAAAAGTCCTATCAACTAGTCTTATTCAAGCAGTGGCAACATATGGGGAAAAAAGAAAAACAAAATATGGTACAATTTTGTTAATATTATTTTGAACTATTTATCCCAACACCCTATCCTCCTTTTAAGACTTTTGCAAGCTTGTAAACCAGTTACAGCACTCATGCAACATGATATGACAAAGGTTCATTGCCAGAACATGAAACTAGCAATTTGGAGTAAATTTGTTAAAAGAATGATGAAGTTAATACACTGAAATATTGAATGGGGCTCAAAAGAGCTTAAGAAGTCTTTTGAGGTACATTACTTGTTCTGATAAATATATTAATTGCCCTAAGATTCAGCTATTAAAGCAGCTACTAGTCAGATACTAGATAGTATGGGATCATGAAGGTTTTCAGATTTTACCTATATCGGCCTCAAATAACCTTTGACTTGGCTAAGAGCACTCAGCACATGATACACCTGCATACAAACTTCCATTCATCATTCCAATATTGAACTATCATGTTAACATGGCTTTCAGTTTCAGATATCTAGTTATCTCACATGGGCTTCTGCTATACTGTTTATAGAATAGTACTCAATGTCAGAAGCCTATATGCACTACATATGACTACCAACTTTTCCTTGTTGAGTTAGATGCTCTATGTTACTCTACTGACCTTGAGTAGCCTTTGACCCTCAATGAAGCCAACACCTACTGGAAATTCCAGTATAAATATAAAATTAATGAAATGATTCAGAAAATACTTTAACAGAAAGGAAAACTATTATAAACACTTGTGTTCATACTGACCTCAGCGTAAACAATTTAGAGACCAAGACCATATGGTATAATAACTATTAGCTAACATTTCTTCCTTCTACTCCGCAATTTGAGAGAACAATAAGCAAAATTGATACTGGCAAATGTAACATGGCAACAATAACAATAATTCACAAATGATGATGACATCAGAAAAAGTAGCAACCATGACAATGATGATGATTTGAAAATCTTAATGAGCAATCCTAAATGTAATTAGAATTTCACTTTTAGTAGAGCAGGGTTCTCACAAGCACGTTCTAACCTGGCGGTGGTCGTGGTTTGAATATGATTTTGCCTCTCCCTGCATGGTTTGAAAGTTGAGCGCCCGGGCTGAACATTTATGAACCAGGAAAAGCTTGCTGCCACTTATCTGGTCGGAAAAAATTATAGCATGAGGTAAATTTCCTCCTGGGTGCATAATTATCATAACAGTTCAAGAATTTTTACCAAAGGTGATCATATTTGAATATCTGGAGTCGGCTCGAACTTGAAGGGTCTTGGATTTGGCTCATACCAAGTGGGCTCGGACTTGGCTCAGACTCTGGCTAATTGGACTCGACTACAGCTCTGCCATAAATATAAAAAGATAATGGATTGTTAATAATTTATTATATGATGTTGAGAAGGTAGAGACTTAGAAAGTTAACTCCTAAATGTAATGGATAGCATTAAACTCTTCGTTTCACTAACAAAAGGATTCTCAAATACAGTACTAGCAACATTACAGCTAAAATAATGGATCACCAATACGATGCAGTGAAGAAAGGGAGTTTAATAAAGAGCATCCCTCAATGTAATGACTAGGATAAAACTCTTAGTTTCACTAACAAAAGGATACCACATGCAGTACCAACAAGAGGGATGCCCATTATATTGAGGGTCCACTAGACTTGCTAGACCCAACACCCCCATTGTGGGAAGCATTATTGAGCGTCTAGTGAGCATTTATTGGGTAACTGAAGTATTGAAGGACCTTGGTGTCTTCCCTCCCAGTAGTTTTATAACATTTATGAACCAGGAAGAGCTTGCTGTCACTTATCTGGTCCGACAAAATTATAGCATGAGGTAAATTTCCTCCTGGGTGCATAATTATCATAACAGTTCAAGAATTTTTACCAAAGGTGATCTTTGGTATCTGGAGTCGGCTCGGACTTGAGGGGTCTTGTATTTGGCTCAGACAAGATGGAATCGGACTTGGATCGGGCTCTGGCTAATTGGACTCGACTACAGCTCTGCCATAAATATAAAGAGATAATGGATTGTTAATAATTTATTATATGATGTTGTGAAGGTAGACACTTAGAGAGTACTCCTAAATGTAATGGATAGCATTAAACTCTTCGTTTCACTAACAAAAGGATTCTCAAATACAGTACTAGCAACATTACAACTAGAATAGTTGATTACCAATACGCTGCAGTGAAGTAAAGGAGTTTAATAAAGAGCATCCCTCGATGTAATGACTAGGATGAAACTCTTAGTTTCACTAACAAAAGTATACCACATGCAGTACCAACATGGGGGGGGGGGGAGGATGCCCATTACATTTGAGGGTCCACTAGACTTAAGGTTTGCTAGACCCAACATCCCCATTGTGGGAAGCATTATTGAGCATCTGGGTAACTGAAGTATTAAAAGACCTTGGTGTCTCCCCTCCCAGCAGTATAGCAACTGGAATAATGGATTGGTGAAACAATGTTTTATTTGATACAGTGAAGTAAGGTAGTTACATGAATAATAGTTAATGCAATGAATATGATTACAATCTTTGTTTTACTAACGAAAATTATTCTCAAATACAGCAACATAAGAATTTGTATAAATGGATTATGAATAATGAATTTTATGATGCTGTGAAGGAAGAAAATTCTTTAACAAATTTTAATTTGTATGCTGCATGTCATATACCTGTCCAGAAACTAAAAGAAAAATTCAAACTCATAGAATGCACCGTACCTGGCTCCAAGGATGACATATAAATCTAGTCCTCATTGTATCTACAGAAGTTGTTTGTCCAATTTTAATCGAAAGCCTTTCCTTTCATTGAAAATTTTGATCTTCAGTAAAAATATTCTTCTGTCTGCAGATTTTATTGATGACAGTACTTCCTTCTCTTGTGGAGAAATTCCATCAGCTCTCGTTAACTTACAAGGAACCAAAACAACATTTCAATCATAAGTCAAAGTTTCACTGAAGTACATTCCATGTAAATATTTTTTTAAAGCCTCACATTTTGATATTGACATTGTTGCAAAAGGTACAAATAAACACATCATAATCAAGGTTAAAATGTGATGGTGTGTTAACACCTCAAGTCTTTGCTTCACAATCCTACCTACAATTCATTCCAGCCTGCCAGATGGCAGATTTACAGTACATTTGGTTTTCAAAGACTACACATTAAGTCATTTCAATTCTGATAACATTCTATGATGGTGGAAGTAGCAAAGTAAAACAAAAGGTTTGGCAGTGGACTTGGTGGGAAGTGGAAAGTCTTTCTTACATTACTTTGTTAGCCGTTGCCTTAGATCGTTTACAGTTTTTGAAAATAAACAGCAAATTTTCATCATCTTTGTTCGTGTTGAAACTTAGTACAGTAAATTTATATTATGTATAGTGTGTGTTGATCAGACTTAGAGGATATTAAAGGGAAGACTTTAGAAAACTAACTTCAGGTCATAGGGATTTAAAATATATCTCACAGTCAATACTTACTGAATATTAAAGACAACTGGGATGTTTGCAATATATGCTTGTGGGAGCTCCTTATTTCCATATAAGCCATTTCTCTCTGCATCCCATGGTCAGCATGAACCAGCAGCTCAAAGTTACAGTATGTTGTTATCCTTTGTGGACCTTGAAATTGCAGCCCTGTACTTCTTGCAATAAAGTGGAGCATATCTGCTGTGGTGTTCTCATTCTGCATTCATGCATTCCTCAAACTGTGCCAAATTTAAGCCATCTTTTCTGACAAGAGAATGAACATAAATAAGTCCAGATAATTCTTTCATAAATTGCAAGTGGAAGTCTTGACAGTGCAGTTCCCTATTTGATGTCAATACTTAGTGTACATGTTGTCCAATATTCATGTCAGTTTAGTTAATTTAGCTATCACTTTTTTCATGGAAACCGCATATGCAACAATTGAAAAAGATGCCACACTACTAAGTTTGAATATTGATCTATTATTTGGTATGTAAGTTGTACCCAGGAATTTAGCATGCAATCACTTCAAGAGATTGACTGAGTATTCATGCATGGTTCAATGCCTCATCCCGCATGCAGTTCATTTACTAAAAAATTGCATGCACCCTAGACTATGTATACCGGTACATCTAGTCCCTCAACGTATCATTTGGGGTTTAAGCTCAGGACTACTCGTGTACACAGACTTTGGCATCATGACTGAGTTCATTTTTAATGTTTGGTTTCAATGATGTTGAAACTTTCCACTCACGATGGCATATGTGTGCGTGTGCATTGGTAGGAGTACTGTGTTTGTGATCCTAGCTTGTAAACACAGTTGCTCATGACAGTAAGCTTTATTGGACAGATCTCATAGTTGGTACAGTATGTATGTGCGTCTGTTCACGTTAAAGCGCCCAATTTGGTTTCCTGAGGTACCAAATTTTCAAATTACAGTAAAGAACTTCTGTTCTAAGTAAATAACATAACTAATATCTGCAATTTATGAATCAGAATTGACCAGAGCTTAAACTATTCTGGAAATTATATTCAAGATGGTTGAAAGTGTGACAATCTATAAATTTTCCAAAATTTGTTCTTTGTTTAATGGTGGTGTGTCCATTGCTGCTACATTTGGGAATTCTGTTTTTATTTTCTTTATTAACACAAAATTCGCTATTGTAAGACAAGTTTTCAATGATATCGATGATGTTTTTTAAAAAATATTAGACTATTGTCAGAAAATATTCAATTTTTCCCGAAATAAAGTTTAAAAAGTTTTTCTTTAAAGAACAAAATTGAAATTAATAGTTACAATTATACCATAAAATTAAACCACAACATAAGCACATATATTAACCAAAAGCTGAAAATTCTGGGTCATGTCCTCTCAGAATTTTTTTTTCTTGACTCTTGTTTCGGACATCACCCCCCAAAATGATCTTGTTTCGGACATCACCCACCAATGGTTTACCTAATATATTAAACCTAATATTTAGTAATAAACCAAATGATGTTCATTTAATGGCAATAATAATGAATAGAAAAGCATTTTAGTAAGTTGATACCTGTACCAAAAGAGATCTATGGACCCTTCATAGGTTCCAAGTTCAAAACAAAGAAAACGGATACTTGGATCCAAGTGATCAACAAGACAATTATTAAACGAAGGCCATGCTTGTTAATACTTAGCAATATATATCAGTACATCAGGATATGTTAACAAACAGCATCAAATTCATTTGAAATAATGAAAAATGCAAACACTTGTTTTATAGATTTGCATTAGACTGTCTTGGACTATGTTTCGGACATCACCACAACTGTATTAGTGCATCCCTGTTATGTTTTCTACACAACGCATATCATATCAAAAGTTAAATTTGTAACAAAGGGGTCTTTGTTGTTGACAAGCTACCTACAAGGTATAATGACAGTTTTGAACTTATTATACAGTAGTTCAAATCCTCAGTGTTCATTAAAAGTTACTTTATGAGTGTTTCGGACATCACTGAATGTTTTGGACATCACCTTGGAAAAATGTTCACAAAGCTGCATAACAACAATATGAAGTAATATTTTTGCTATTCAAACCTGTTCAAGCAACAAAAGTCTGAGCACAACAGTCAGACAGTAGCAGATTTACACTAGATATTATAAATTTTTGAGGGAATGCAGTTTATTAAAACACCATAGACTGGGAAATCAACAAGGTGTACTGAAAAATAATGGCACTGTAAATTCTTAGAAAAAAAACAAATGCCCTGAGGCACATATTTCAAATTGAACATCTGGACAGAGCCTATAGGTGAAAAGATAGGTGATCAGTGAAAATTTGAAGGCTTGGTGTAAATGATAACCCTATTTAATGTAAATGAATAATTACTGTTTACTATATACTCAATTCATACATATATCCAAAATACACACATGTAGTTTAGATCCTCCTGCAAGCAGGAACTCGCGAAGAAGCCATCATTGGCTTATCAAAGCCGCAAGCTGACCGAAGTCAGTCTCTTACATTCATATTTAACGTCCATGATTATGAATTGTCAATTGTCAACAGCTCTGTAACTTGACGACATACATTAATCTTGGAGTGACACAAACTCGGGACCTAATGATTGAAAGGCACCGGCGTTAACCACTGAGCTAAAACTCCATAACACTCCACATAGTAACCATTCATTGCTCACCATTTGCATAAAGTTAATCTCTGCTTCACCACATTCGTTACCTGTCCAGCATACCTTTTGCATGGCCAGCATTCAACTTATGTATTATTTTGCAGAAAATGGTATTATTATTGACTGCAAAGAAATTTTTCCCCCAAAAGGGTTATAGAATTCTTTTTAAATTTTACGGTTTCCACATTTCCATCATTATCTAGATGAAGTCTGCAATAATTGAAACAAACAGCAAATATTTACCATTTAATGAATATACAGATGAACACAGGAGACATCCCTACATAGATTATTTGGCACCCACCTGTTGTAGCTAGTATCATTGAGTCTACTATTTAAACAATTTTCAGAGGGGAGGTGTCATATCCTAAACTCTACTAGAATGCTTGGTCCTATTTTGTAATGTCAGCAATATCAACTATTTTGCACCCCTTCAAATGGTACCCACCCGCTCCCACCACCTCCTCATGCACCTTTGAGCTGGATCTGCCAATGTTGAAAATTGCTTCCACTGGCCCAGCTAAGCAACAGTAGTAGCCTATACTACTGTAGTAGTACTCTAAGTACTAGTTTAAATATCCTTCTTTATTGAGATTCATCATGCCTTGGCTATTATAATGTGAAAAACAAGTCTTAATGGTTTGTACAAATACTCCTTGTCACATATGTATTAAATGATTTACTTTGTAAGATTGTTATGATTTAAGCTTATGGCCTAAACTTACATTTAAGTATAAGGCCTAGATGTTATGATATACAGCAGCTCAGCAAATTGCTCAGCTTTATCCTTAAGTTTCATAATGATAAATATCTGTATACATATCACTAAAGCTCTGAAGTCTGAAGCAACTCGGAATGAAAACATGGTCATGCATGATGCACCACTCTGTGTATATTAATACTGTTGACACCATCAAGTAAACCTGGAGGTTTCATCACACGGTAAATCCGCATATCAGTCATAGAGGGTAATGTACTGTAATGTGTTCCAGGGTGGTACTAATAATCTGATATACTGCATTAATCTCCACATTGCCCATTGTGGTTTACTAACTAGTACAGTAAATGTATATTTGGGCTTCGAGCAGCAGACAACACACAGTTACCTAGCAATGTCTGTACCTTAACATTATAGTTATAGTCGTTGACCAACATTTATACAGTAGGTTAGATCACCAAACACGTTCCACGGTCCTACTACTTAGCTAACATCTTCCCAAAGTACTGGTACAGTAGCTTTTCTTGACAACCATCAAGTTCCCATCAACAGTTAAACTGCTCTGACATAGGGTGTTATAGATGCACACTGATTCTATACATATAGAGCGACAGATGACACTGAACAGTGTTCAGTTTTTCAAAGTGACGTTGACATACTATGTTTGTAGACCGATGAGATAGAAACATGAGCTACTGTGCTACAAAACTCGTCTAGGCCTATTCCAATTGTGTGTAATTAACTTTATCATTCTCAATATGATATTGGGAAATATCAAATTGGTACCGCCATGGAAGCTGGAACACATCACATGACAGTCCATGCATGGTACCCACGTGCCCTTTGATGTAGTTCTTTTAGCCTATAAATAGGCTTTCTATGGTTGTGACAAATAGCTTGATTCAAGCTGTAGCAGACAATTACAGCATTACTTTCTAATGTACTGTATACTGTGATGGCATCCTGATACATGTATATATGTCAGAAAAAAATCACTAAAGGTTTTTTTAACTTCTTCAGTACTAAATGATGGAAAATTGTAGTGTTAATGATGTCAGTTCTAGAAAAATCCAAGTAATTTGATGTTCCCAGTAACATTCATACCCAAATATGTAGAATATCATTTTAGACTTGTCACAAGTCATCAAAAGATGAATACATGTTGGTCAAATGACACCAAAAGTTTAGAAGCATTCTGTTGTAGGATCTTAGTGTATTCTAGCACACTGAAATCAACCAATTGAATCATTCAGTGGAAACTAGTGCTGTTTTACAATATGTTGGATTCACAAAAGTGATGTCCGAAACACATGGTGATGTCCGAAACATACTTTTAAGGTTATTTTGCTATAATATTTGGTAAAGATGGAAAAAGTTTTGAGTAGTGCAGTATGTATGTTTGTAACGATAGAACTTGTCATAATATATGAAGTGCTCATCTATTGTGTCTTTTTTTCAAGCAACATAAAGCAATATTAATTAAAACTTGTTTCGGACATCACTGGTGTTTCGGACATCACACACATGGACGGAAAAATTGAAATGGTTATAAAATCAAAACGGATGAGTGGAAATGTGTCATGTACATACTGTAGTTGAGGGAGTACTTATGCTTAAATTAGAGTAACAAAACAGTCTTGTGGGTTTTAACATACTTCATATATTATGGACATGCATCTGATATATATTTTATTTGATACAACTATGACAGTATTGAAAAGGGACACCACTTTCAACATTTGTTATTTAACCCCAAACTACGCCACTCATAAATTAGTGTATAAATGTGGACGGAAAAAGTGATGTCCGAAACACTGGTCCAGTTTCGCAATAATTCGCAAATTCATCGATGAAATTTTCTGAAATATTTATGAGAGGGAACCTGAAGCCACAAAGTTCAATCATGACAAAATTTGGAGTAATCCTCTTTTGGAGTTGAGAATAGATCAAAGTACAAATTGTGCAGTTTGAAAATGGCAACATTTTCCGTCCACATTTCGGCACTTCTGGGAGTATAGCATACCATATGCATATCTCAGGAAATTGTCTATGCTATGGTAGGTACAGCTAGGTGGACTCTATCCATGGGGATAATATTTGTATCTCTAGAATCTCTAATTATTTTGTCACAATGCTCCAAATGCCATTTATGCTAATTTGGGCGCTTTAACGTGAACAGACCCACGTATAGATGCATCACAAGTACAAGAAGCCTATTGTTTTAGGTGAAGGTCAAAGGTATATAATTTAGGTAAAAATGGTCAAATTGTGAAAACTCAATTTGAAGCATGGATAGATCTATGTATTGGTATGTCTAGGCCAGTGGTTGGGTCAACAGGGCAAACTTGTGAAAACCTTATTTACACCATACATCTCAAAGCAGGGTACACTAGCTTGCAGAGATATTATGTTTTGTATCATGTTATATCGCTACAGAAGGCTTTCAGTGGTCTTTTTAGATCCCCAACTGTCACTTTGAAAATGTTGTTTATCACAGTTCTCAATAGTTTTTTGCTGTATATTATTAAGATACAATAAGTTGTACATGCAGCCTACACATATACAGTAGCATACATGTCAGATTGACAAATTCAAAAAATGAAACTTATTACATAATGGAAACCATGTGCAGTGCAGTTTGCATAATGGTGATCTATTTATACACCCAACCAGCTAGTATCGGATCATAGCAACATGTTACCACATGTATGCATTTAAGTGTTTTGTCACACAGTACAGTTCTAACATCATACAAGGGAGTTTTATTTGTTCCATAACAACTCTGATCATAATAGCCTGTTCGTGCAGGGAGTTGTAATGGAACAACTCCCTGGTTTGTGCTATGGACATGAGAACTATCTAGTGCCTGTTGAACATTAGTCTTGTGCATTTTCATGTTACTTACTAACACCAAATTACTGCACACAGATGGTCATTTTTAAAGGTATGAAAACTGAATACAATCAAGAGCTTTTATTTGGGCATGATACCCAATATGAAACTACTTTAGTTGCACATACTGTATGTATGCTGGTTTTTATCATGAATGATTTTGATAGGAGTCATGATTTTTTTATATTTTTTATGAAGTAGGTCTGGATTCCCTTGGCATTATAACCTGATTGAAATTTAACCTCTGTGATTCCACTAATATGTGAGACCATTGATCAACCTAATTAATAGCTTTTAATGATGAAGACACTGATAACAATTTCATAACTCATTAGTGTGAACACAATGCAAGGTTCAATGAGATACTGTTTTTTTTCCTTAAAATGCATAGCTGGTGGTTTTTCAACATACTCTAATCCTTTCAAATATGTTACATTGAATCTTTACACTTTTCCATTGATATATCACAGACTGTGTTTTTTTGTGATGGGACTCCGTAAAACTGGACCAAACCTAGCAATTTTGGACAAGGAATTTGCTCTTTTTGCAAAAACTCCTAAGTGCTCAAGTGACTGTACAGTAGGTCACCCTGTGAAGGCATTGTGGGACTTTGAGGAATACTTTTGATCAAGCTATTACTTCAGCACTATTAACACTACCCACATCATAACGTTAATATCAAAATGCCTAAATTACTTAGCTGTGACTGCGTTGTTATTCTAAAATGAATACTCAATTGTTTACCTTCAGCCATGATTCATCCCATAGGTGCAGGGGGAAAATACTCATGTTACAGTACAAAAAAATTGTTGTACACTGCTACACTGAGGCCCTGTGTGACTTAGTTCTCTGAATCAGAACCAATGACACACCACTACTACTGTACGCACAGGGCTAAGTGATGCACACTAACACATATAGAGAATATTGTGGGGATGAATATTGTACTGAGACGGCAAACGTTTTCACATTTTTTACTTTTGTTACTCGTTTATGGAATCTGTGGAGTTGTGACTTTCTGACTGCCTTATTTTATGTCAGAGAGATTGAGACATACCCAAAGATTTATATTTCGTGAAATGGTTCAAAATTGCATCGCACGAATGCAAGTTCTTTCATACCCCTAAATTGACACATCTGTTGATGAGCTTACTGTAGTGAAGGCCTAAGTAAACATCCATTATCTTTGGATGCTGTTTGCTATGCTCTGAGCATCTAACTTCAGAAAGGTCAGGTCCCAGAGATTGGTGGTATTATATTGAGGTAATTTTGGTTATTTATTTTTAGGGAGTAAGATTTCCAAATGCCCCAAAACATGCACAAAAACAATTTGATCAGCATATACCTGAAATGGATTCAAACTCATGAAATATTTAACTCTGCTTGGCTGCAAAAAGTTATGGTTGCCTGCTGTATAGTTGCTAGTACTAGCTACAGTAGTAGCTAGTATATATTAATAGTAGTACTAGTAGGCCTAGTAATATTTGGAGGTGCGTCAATTAATAAGCCTTTACTTAAAAAGATCTGGAAGATCACCAGGCTGCAAAATGTGTAGGTTGACCAGTCTGTTACAAGTATATGCTTTAATTTATGTATCACATTTATTTTCCGAGTATCAGCAAAGGCAGTAGCAGGCAGCTGTGATTTACCATAGCATAGCCAGTAATACTGATAGGTCCAAGTTAGGGCTAACGTTAGGCCTAGGCTAGGCTAGTCTACTCTAACTCTAACCATGGTCTTAATTTATTTGTGTTCAGCATGAAGGTATTTACTCTAAATGTTATTAATATATCCGGAACACTTTTAAGGAATTTACTTACAATGCATATACTCCACCAAAGTTCCAAAAGCCAACTTCAAATGGTCAACGTTTACGGTAACCTGCGGCACTTTCCTTTGTAGACTACATGGCTAGGCCCACATAAAGTAACGCTGAATGTAGGCTATTGGGATAGCAACGATACGATCCGATCGACTGCCCTGCCACCAAACACAGAAAGAACTGCTTATGTGTGGGGGCGTTGTTTCCTTACGTGTAAATTTGCCGGTTAAAATAAAAACTCTTATTTTCTTAAATATCCCAAATTAATGGAAGAAAAAGTACAATTACGAAGATTTCAGTGTAATTAGAGGAACCTTTAAGTTTCGGAACTATATATAGCCGCATTTGGTCAAAATCGAGGTGTAAAGTTGGGATCAACATATATACCATGTTCGTGATTCTGTTATATACCCTTCGGA
Source organism: Apostichopus japonicus (assembly GCF_037975245.1). Lineage (NCBI taxonomy): Eukaryota > Metazoa > Echinodermata > Holothuroidea > Aspidochirotida > Stichopodidae > Apostichopus > Apostichopus japonicus. Next base: position 35,426,319 of record NC_092576.1, on the reverse strand, counting down.
ATTACCTTCCCTTTAAGGGGAAATTTTACCCGTTAAATAAACGATTTTTTTTTTGTAACTTCGGAATTGAAAAGTTTATGAGGTTTTCTCTTAACTCGAAATAATCATTCCTCAAAGGAAGTGAAATTGATTGAACAAGAAGACCCTAGACTTAGGTTTACCTGGTGTCAGGTAAACCTAAGTCCCAGCTATCATGCGTTGAAGTAAACAAAAATACCAATGTATATATATATAAACCCAAACATTGTCTGACGTTGTCAGAAGATACTAATGAAACCCTCACGACGGTCTGACGCATGCGCATCAAACATTTTATGATGTCATGATTTGTTTGATCAACTTGCTGTTGTATTGCCAATAATAGTCATGATATATATATATACATATTTATTTATAATATATACATATATGTATATACATATATATATATATATATAATTGTATATATATATATATATATATATATATATATATGTATATATTATATAATAATAGTAACAACAACAATAATAATATCAATAATAATAATAATAACAATAACAAGGATACTAGACACCAGCTCAACGGCGATTGGTATACTTAGGCAAAGATAAAAAAAAATGTATATTTTATATAATTATGACACATTTACATACATGGTACTCAAGGAGGTTAACCCATCAAATGTTCCGTTTTGCACACGAGTCAGTTTGTTACGTTGTAATAGCAAACTGTTTGCGCCGAGTTTACTTAGCGACGAATTAAATAACCCCAATGGTATTTCCGTTAGACTGTTGTTCGCTAGGTCTCTGAAGGCAGAATAACAGGGGAGAAAAATCTTGCAATAGGTTAGTTTTCTTTCAAGAATTTTGGACACAATTCACTACAAACGTAGTGTGATATTTGGTGCTTGAACCTCAAACGAAATAAGAAAGTTATGACTCCAAACTTGGCTTCGAAAGACCCTCAGAATTAATTAAAAACAAGGTTAATTGTCTGTCAGTGAGCTAGCTAGCCCTAAGTTGAAAACGATCCCAATGTCTCCACGTAAGGCTGTGTGTGCGTGGTGCTGCGTGTGTGTGCTGGGGGAAGGGTTATGTGAAGGGTGTGTGATATCAATATATATTCCGTTGGTATGTCAGTTTCCATGGAACTCAGTCTAAGACAGTATACGCTCTGGAAAGTTAGTAACAATGTGGAGAAGCAGAGGTATTTATGACTCAATGTTTCGACGTTGGTCTCATTGTCTCAGGATCTCTTTAACTAATTAATCAGTTTGATAAGAATTGATAACTAAGGATGCTGTTATGACATTCGTAATCGTTCACATACGACAGGCAATATAAACCTCGTCTCAGGTAAGAAGTCAGTTGTTGTCACAATAACATCACTCTTGGATCACAGGGATTAGGCTGGTCTGATAGGGTTGGGAGGTGCAAGTTTGTTTCTTCTTCCTAGCATTTGTTTGATTTTTTTACATATTTTCTATTGTTAATCGCTTAGAAACTTTTGTATTGGGTGCGTGATTCCCCCACTCTTGAAATTTTGAAATGACAGCTTAATCGTTTATTTTTTCCTTCTGAGTGTTAGCTTACTTTGTTTTTATGTTCCTTTGTTATGCGCTCAGTTTGTATGTAAATGTAATTTATTATTAAAAATGTTATTTATTAGTCAGTTGGCCATGCTTTATCAATACAGCAATACAATCATAAATTACAAGCGATAGATCGTAGTTCTGATAAGCCACCTGGAAGCGACACAATTATATTAAGTATTAAATACGCAATTAGCCTTTTTTTCCATAAGACTAGAACGTAAGATTTATTTTAGATGTTCATAGCATTTCTATGGCATGTCAAGTTTAGCTTGAACCTATGCATTGCTGAATTTCAAAATACCGTAACTTATAACACCATCCTTTACCGTCGCGGATTACATTAGTTAACGATCATGTCAGCTATCCGCAAGTGTGGATCGAAGACGGTTGGGAGACTGGGGCAGAATGGGTGACTTTCGTCAACTAGGAAATAACAAAATACTGCCCTTTATCCTGACCAAAATTATCCCTAACGGTTAGTTCTTAAATGAGTACTAATGAAATCAATTCATATCACATACGTTATTGTACGAGCATTATTAACCGGTTACATTTTTTTTATTGTACATCCGTTATTTTGGATCATTATATTGGACTATAGTTAACCGTTCTCGAAGGCAGAAGGTTGCTTGCCCTCTCTTTATTTTTTAACTGCGGGCGTTTATGACGTCATTACGAAGCTTTCTAAAATGAAAGAGAGCGAAAGATAGAGAGAGAGAGTTGGAGGAAGAGATTTGAAATGAAACGAACTTACATACAAAAACTGATGGAAACATTGCTGAAAAAGTCTACCGGTAATTGTGAAATGGCATTCCCAGAGAGAGATCTAAGTGAAAAATATAAAAAACGATTTATGTCACAATTTAAGGAAGAAAATATCAACTATTGGAAAAAAAAGAGCTTATTAAATCGATAATGACGTACACACGTTTATATTGTAGGTAATTTCATGCTAATTTTACTGTTGATGTTTAAGTTGTTGGCCAAAGATTTTTTTTATAAAGTATGTTTTTTGTTATAATTAGCACCTTTAAAAACTGGCAATTATACTGGGGAAAATTCTTTTTCTTACGAAACTGGCTTTTCAAATAGTGAAAGCTAAACCATAGTGGACGGCGAATACATTAATAGGGTACTTGAAGAAAGTGAGAATTTTAGGAAAGAGTAACATACAATGCGGTACTCACAGGTAAAAAAGTTTCAAGCCATTCAAATATCTTCGATGAACGGTGTTTAAATGGTTGTTAGAGAGAACTCTGATCAACAATTTGTAAAAAGAGAGAAATATGTCAGCAGAAACATCCTGAAATACGTGGAACGCAACTGCAAGTTGACAAATAGTTTAACTATTACCCAAAGTTAATGGCAACTTGAATACCTACACGTCGTGGGACACACGTTAGAAAGCATTTGGTCCCATAATAGGAAGATGTGTACTGGAAACTTTCAAGACAAGGATGAAAAGAATCAATAAATGATATGCGTCTTACAAATATCGGTTACAAACTGCTTGGCTGATTGTTTTTAAAATAAACATGTAAACCATCATAAGACAGAAAGAAATATACAAAACAAACAAACACAGTTAAAAATAAAGAAGTCAGCGACAAAAATGTTTGTGTTTTTTTGCTTCCCAAATGTTTCACTATGAAGCGAAGATTGATAAGAAGTTAATTAATAGGAAGGCAACCCTTTTACATGACCTGAAGAAGTTATGCATATTTCACTCTACATCCACTTGTACATGGTCACCCTTTATGTACTCCGAATTAAAAATGTAGTTAAAGAAAGGCTCATCGACTACAAATTTAAGTGAAACGTCGTTTTCAACCAAATAAAAACGTTTAAAATTGAATTAAACGTTTGCTTTAGGAAGAAAATGTAAACGGCTTCTTTCAAGTAGGCAAGCTCTGATGTTGTTCAAAAGTAAATAATAAATAACCTTAACCGTAAAGATTTAGGAAAATTAGAAACAAAAACGATACTCACAGATACCCAAGATTCGGTGTCCAATTAAAAAATCCAGCTGGTAGGTCACTCAGTAGATTATTCGCTACTTGTCTGTATTGACAAATAAAAACACATACTGGCATAAAATCTCAATTGAAACTGTAAGGATACAAAGAAATGAGCAAAATGTTGGTTAAAATCTAAAGCTCCAAAATTATATTTATCGACGGAAAAAGAAACGTGCGTTTCAAGTCGTTATCATCACAATAATATGATGTAATACAACCCAAATTTGTGAACAACATAGTCCAAATGTAATCATCTTATAGTTATAAATATCAATCCAAGTTTGTTAAACCCAATTTTTAATGTATAATATTGAACTACAAATGAACTACATCATATTGCCTCTGTCTATAAAATAAGTATTCTTCGTAAGAAAATTTCCAGCTACCATACACAATTGATGAACTTTCTGTGTACGTATTATTCAACTTGAACAACAAAAACACCCCAACATTAAGAAACGGCAGAGTTTTAATGCGTAGTAAGTAATTAAGGTTCATGTTAGGCTATTATTTGTTTAAACAAGGTTAAGAAATAAAAACAACAAGGTAAATAAGGTAAACAAAAGAGACATAAAAGACTTTGTTATGATTCAAATTTAATGAAACAAATAATTAAACTTTTTCGAAATATTGACATTACATGTAGAAATTCAACTTACAGGTTGAGAAGACTGGGATTATACTCAAATAAATTACCAGGCAAACTTTTGAGTCGATTAGAAGACAAATGACTATTTTGGGAGAGAATGCAAGAAAATAAATATGTTCATTTATACATTTTCATACCAGCAAATTCACGATTACACTATAACGTGATTATAATAATATAAGAAAAAACTATTCTGAAAGTTGAATTATCATTACCGATTACTTACACATTAACCAGTTCCGTATTATGTGAGAATATTCTCGCCGGCAGTTTTTCGATCTTGTTGTGAGATAAATCTCTGTCGATTAGAATGATATAAGTTTCTAGTTAAATCAATGTAACGTAATACCATTGTTCAAGGTGCGGAACGCGTCTTTGTGTGATATACACACCGTACCTTTCAACCCAGTATAAACAATTACAAAATACTTAGGACACGGCCTTGGGTGTATACAATTCCTAATTATAGACCTAATGTACAACATTGATATGCCACAAATTGGACCATTTCACGTCAGAATCTAAATTGGTATGTGCCCCTTTGTTTGGGAGTCGGCTTTGACAACCTAATGGTCACACATATACTTTTGTTTGCAATCCTAGATACACCCATGCTGTATAAGCTAGCTAACACTACTTGCAAATACTAACACTCTTTCAAATGTTAACGCTACTTTCAAATGTGAACACTATTATCAAATGTTAACACTACTATCAAATGTTAACCCTACTTTCAAACGTTAACACTGCTACCAAATGTTTCATCAGCTTCGAGTATGTTAGCATGGTTGAAGGAATATACATACATATAGACGTAACAATACGTTTCGGTAAGACAGTGCCAAGTTTGTTTGTGAAAGTGTACCACCAAAGGATAGTACAATAACTAGTTGTTGCTGTTATGTTTCAGGATAACAATTAGAGCAGTGTGAAATGCACATTGAAAAATTACCCCTAGTAGAGAGAAAGTGAGATTGTAACAAAATTCTAACTTACATGCTTTTCAGTTTAGGAGTAGAGAAAAATATTTCTTCACCAATGGCTTTCAATTGATTTTTTGATAGTTTTCTATAATTGAGGAATAAATGACAGAATACATCATAATTAACATTCATTAGTTTATATAAGCGTGACTTGTAATCGTTACTATTATACATGCAAAGCAAAATGGGTACTCACAAAGAAATGATATCGAATGTTGTTGCAAATAAGTTAGCAGGCAAGTCCTTTAGATTGGTTCCCATCAAGCTTCTACATTAACGAAAATAAAGATGATTCTATGAGGATCAACTTGTCATCAACATGCTGGGAGTTCACTATGATCTTTTTTTTTTGCGTTTTATTAAAAGAAAATTTAAGAATTGGTTCTCGATAACCTTTGCAATCATTGTCATCAAATGTCCAACTTATTTGTTAAACCTTTTCTTCACATAACATATTGGCGACCATAGTTGTATACCACGAGGAAAAGAATATATGTCAGGCAAAAAAAAAAAAAAAAAACAGTATATGCCTCTATTATGAAACAAAATTAAAGTGAGTTTGTTTGAATTTCAAAGAGCAATTCATTTTGGCCAGAACTAACTTCGAACCTAGTAAACTCTTGATACAAGTCATGCGCTCTAACTAATTGGCTAACCAGCCCAAAGTGATTGTCAATCTGTTTGAATATGATATGTACAGTAGGCTGATAGTATTCGATTGGAAATAATAATTAGCATGCTCATAACTATTCATAATAATGTATCGTTATATTCGTTTTAGCTGATTTGATATCAATGACAAAACTAGTGATATCATGATTAAAAGGATTGTCTGGTGGCTCAAAGAAGTTACCTTAAAAAATAGTAAAAAAAATTCCAAACATGTTGTCAAAGTATGAGAACGCTTATACTGCGTTTGACAGAAAACGATTTTTTAATCGTTAAGGATAGACATTTCAAATATGATTTGAACAGTACAATACGTGACGTCAGCTCTGCCATAGCAGATTGCGTCATAACCCACCCTCCGCACAGTACCTATACGGTAATCACAACAAAAACAGCGTTTGTATACAGATAAATTTCTTCCTTAATTTCCGGTGAAATTTCTGAGAAATTAGATATGTTTTCAAAAACTCCTTAAGCCGCCATGTACTAGATCGGTGGTTCCGTGGTCTTTGTGTAACACAAGGTAAATATTAACAGCAGACTCTTCGTTGTTTAGACTTTACATCGCGCTATCCAGCTCCAATGCGAAGAATGTTCGCATGTAGGCTATACTCAAACGTTGACAATCGGACAGTTCTGCGAAGCCTAAGCTTCTCACTGTTACATTCTGCTCTGACAACGATTCCGATAAATTTCTTCCATAATTGCCGGTGATTTTTTTTATAAATTAGATATGATTAAAAAGAAAACTCCTTAAGCCGCCATTTACGTAGTAGATCAGTGGTTTCGTGTTCTTTCTGTAACACAAGATAAATTTTAACAGCAGACTCTTCGTTGTTTATACATCGCGCTATCCAGCTCCAGCGCGAACAATGTTAGCGCGTATAGGCTACTCTAACGTTTACAATCGGACAGTTCTGCGAAGCCTTAGTTAGCTTCTCCGTGCTACATTCTGCTCTGAAAACGATTCCGCCAAGTTTCATCTTTCGGTGTGACAAATACTTTTCAATTTTCCTTTTACTGTTAATTTGATCCGTGAATATTATTTCAGCGATTTCGAAGAACAGTTTATGGACTGTGGTTTGAGTGTGAGTGTACTATGTGCAACGCTATACATGTACACCAACTGGGCATCGTAGGATATACGTTCGCAAGTATGTACGTTATATATATATTAGGCAATCCAATGTGCATACACGTGAGTGTGTATTTGTTGCGGAATGTGAGTGCTATCTTCAAGTCGCCTATTTTGTCTATCTGCAAGCACTACGTCAATCACCATATTGAAGAGTTCGAACAAAAGGTACTTTTGGTGAGAAACTGGTGAATTTGAAAACCAGATTTCTACAAGAAGAAAACGTCAAATGGGGACAATTTTTACATGGTTAGAAAGAGAAAAATAATAACTACAAGGACAATGTATCAAAATCTTCCACCAGACAATTCCTTTAATGAATCTGATTGTCTTTTAACGATACTTATGAAAATGTATTTGATATAGGTGATCACCTACACTGACGTAAGTTTCGTAGTGTTATAGAAAATATCTGCGGGTATTTCATCATATTCGTTATGTGAAAGATCTCTGTTGAGAAATGAAAAAAAAAAAAAAAGACGACAGAAAGAGTTAAGAATGCAGCGATGTCACACGATATCTAACTTGTGTTTGCAGAAAAAAAGTTGTAAAAACAGAGACAGACGATGATTTCCAATTGTCTGTTGTCCTAATAGGTGATGATCAAAATGAAACTTACACTCGTTGTAAATCAGGCAAGTAAGCTAGTAATCCTTTTGGAATTGCTTCGATATTGTTTTTGAATAAAGATCTACAAAGTAAGAAAACAAAAGGGAAAAAAGAAAATCAAAGTGATTTGTTCTGTCAGATATTTTTTTTTTTTTATCTGGAAAGCGAATCAGATCAATCAACGGAACGGGAGTTGCGTAAAATGTTGCTATACAAGTAAATACGTTGTATAATTTCACGACATTGGCAAGATAAATAGTTTCCAGTATTCTAAGTTGTCAATGTCCAAGATGTAAATTATTCTTTGGACAACGTTCACCAAACATTTCGATTGAAATATAAACCCCGTAGTAGTCTTTATTCTGTTCGTTGAGCCTTTATACATATCTAACTGATTAAGAGATATGTTTTAAATGTTACATGAGGGTGGTGCTGTATGGGGTGGCTAGGTTGTGCTTTTTTTAAATGTGTAGTTTCGTGGTTTTCAATAGATGCAGATTTCTATATTTTCTTTGATTTCTTTTTTACATTCTTGTCAACTGTACACAGTGTTGTCGTTAAGCAACAGCACTAGTAATTGCTCTCCATACGACACGAAAAGTTTCTTCATCAAATTACCAACATAACCTGCAAAAACAGAACAAATACTGGTACTAGTACAATATGCCATCATTTGTGGTGACCAGGGTAAAGCCTCATTATTCTGGTTTACAATTTGCCACGTTCCAAAGGCTCAGTGAGTAGAAAATTAAGAAAGGGATTTGGAGTAACTTACAGTCCTTTTAGCTGTTGCGTTGTCCAAAATGCAGTTCGTGGTATGCGTCTTATCTCGTTTGAAGCCATATTTCTGATGTAGATAATGAAATACCAAAGGAACGTAATGGGACATCCAAAGTGTTGCAAAATAGAGCATTTATCCTACTTTCCAGCAAAAACATACACCGCATTAGAACGAAACAACTTCATATGCCAAAATCAAAGGAACCCTTTACAGTAAATTGCAGACAAAAAACACTGCCGCTATATATGAAGTATATTGGCATTGCTTTTATGCTATAGTTTGTTTTCATAATTTTGGTGGCAGTTTAACGACATCAGTATCCGCCACCTATCCTGCGTTTACCAATTTGCTTTCACCAAGTGGCCCTCCCAGCCAAATAAATGCATCCAGGTATGTGCAATAGGCTAAGGGATTCATACCTCTAATTAGTCATTGTTTATTGTTTGTGCCCCTGTTAGCCAGGTAAACTGGAGACTAATGATGTAATGCGTCTGTGACACGTGATTCAGATGATAACATTCACTATAGTTTCTCCTTGAACTTCTAATATCCCAGCCACATAATATCTGTTTGAAGTGACTGAACTTCTAATATCTCTGCCACATACTATCTGTTTGAAGTGACTGAACTTCAAATATCTCTGCCACATAATATCTGTTTGAAGTTACTGAACTTCAAATATCTCTGCCACATGATATCTGTTACAAGTTACTGAACTTATAATATTTCTGTCACATGCTACTTTACGTGTACTTTTGAGGTTGATTACTTGTTGCACTGTGTCACTGAAGTAACTTCATTCAATACTTTTTAAATATTGATTGATGTTACATTTATGAATTTTGCAATGCACAAACATCAAACTTAAAATATATGTTTAGCATACCTAATGCAGTCTAAAGCATTTCCAACAATCGAAATAAACCCCTCACTTTACAGGAATTATTGAACATGTAATTGCTACGTTTACTTACATTTCCGTGAGTTTCACCGAATCGTGGAAAATACTTGGACAAATATCTTTGATATTATTCTCCAAAACAAATCTGTAAGATCATAAGAGCTAGTAAGGACAATTGCTGCAAATTTGTGACATTTTATTTTATAAATCAAATGTTCAAAGTGTCAAATCAAAAGCATCTCTCAGTATTTTGTTTTTCATTTTGGCAATTGTTGTGATTTTCCACGAAATGTGTTGCCCTTTAAATGACTTTACAGTGTAAATAAAACATAAAAGTCATAATAATACCAAGTCAAAGTAAACGGTTGTTCAGTAGCGGGAAATTATCATTTCGTAATAACACTCAGTTTCTGTGTAACACCACGCGAAACTTAAGTCGCATACAATGTGAAAAACAGAACATATATGTTTGTTTGTTGTCATTGATTTAATGTTCTTTAATGATAGAAATTAGTGTCGTAACTATGTCGTGGTTTAATCATTGAAACTTAATTCACTTACAAGTTGCCAAGGTTTGTCAAGCCGGTGAACATATTGCAGGGTAAATCTGTCAAATCATTTTTGGACAAATCTCTAAAATAGAAATAAGAAAAAATGAAAAGATTGATAACAATGTTCGATGTAAAAGATTTAATTCCATGCCAACCGATTAAAGTCGGAAACACATCGATTGGTGTAGTAAAGAAAAGGTCGGAATATAAACTCGAAAGATGATAATTAGGTGTAAACTACAAAATTTCGTAATTTTTAAATCGCACGTAGGTTCGATATTCTGTCGAAAAATATATTATGGGAAACATGATGTCAAAAACACAATTCTGAAATTTGTTTTTTTCTAAGTGAGAAATGAATGGATGATTATTATCTCCATTCCTCCTTATTTTATCTGATGGGTGGGGGGGGGTGGAGATGATTGACGATCAAAATGGAAAATTTTGTTTTTCATATTTGTTGCATAACGCATAATATTACATCTGAAGCATTCAAATAACTCACTGGACTAACAACTTAAATTGATTAAAAAGTCAGTTTTGTTTACATTGTTTCAAGCTTTTGTAACCCTTGGAACAGGTTGTTTGGAAGGTTGCGAATTTTGTTGGCTGAAAGTAGTCTGTAAAAGAAGCGGAAAATACAATTGTATAGAATACATAATATAACAACATCTACACCTTCGTGTCACTAGTTATCATAGGTTTCTTTGCAAGTTGAAATAGGAAAACAGTGTCGTAGTACTCGAGTGCTTTTTGAAAGTACTCGGTGCTTGCACATGCGGAAGACTACTCTGTCACAGAACTTGTACTTGTACTCGATTTAAAGTAGGCCAGTTAGTACTCGTTCATGGCGAGTATTTAACGAACATTTACCAATAGAGCTAGTTATATTCAATGGATATTACGACGGAATCTAAGTTATGTTTCGATCCTTGTTGGTACTCCATTCAATTACTTTATGAAAGTACTACACTCCTACGTCAATATATTACTCTATGCAAGTACTGCACTCATACGTCATTAGATTACTCTAGGTACTGCACGCATACATCATTCTATTACTCTATGCAAGTACTGCACTTATACGTAATTATATTACTTTGTGCATATACGTCATACGTCTGTACCCCAGCGGTATCAGGTATGTAGGCTAGTCAGATAGTGTATTACCACGTACTTATCTGTAGGAAGCGGAAAATGAATAATGTTTTATTGGTGTTTGATGTTAAACGTACGGAACAATCAGTAGTATGCTTGGAGTACAACTATTAGTCTAAAACTCCCCGTATATGTCAGGGAAGTTGCTTTTAACTGACATCTTGTCATCTTAGTATCAGAACATATTTGATACGTTTAGTAAACTCCACATTTACAAAATAATCCCAGCATACGTTTTCGCGTCGAAATATGATATGATCATTGTCTCGGTAACAGCTAAAATCAAAAGGATCTTTCATATTTAATAAATGAAAAGTTTCGAGATTTACTGGAAAGGTACTCGGATGAAAATTTACTTCTACTCGGTACTCTTATTTTAAAGTACTTTAATCGGGTTCTGGTACCCAGTTCTCGTATCCTAAACATAATACTGGTACACATGGACTAAGTACTCTGGTTCTCAAGTTCTCGAAAGTACTCTGCCTGGATAAACGTACTTGATACAATACTGCGATAAAGTAACACATGTTAAAACATTGTGAAAGTTTGAAACTGCCATGGTCTGATAAACTGTCAAGCATTCCAGCCTTGAAAATCATTTTTACAAAATTCCTTGAAATAAATGTAGGATAGAATAAACTCGTCATTATAATTTGTTACGAAAACTTACAACTTGGAAAGGTCTCGTGGTGTCTGAAAAGTGTGTTGTGATATTTTGGTAAGGTTATTTTGACCAAAATTACTGAAATAGAAGACAGATGGAATTGATTGACTATATATGTTCAAGAATGGGAACCCCATCCCTCCCCCTCCCCCGCCCAAGAAATCTCCAGAACGAGATGTTTACTGAAATAGCTCGGTACTCAAACAACGGTAAATTTTGGAAAATATAATTAGGATGGTTATTAAGATGTATTTGGTCTTTTCTGTCAGAGAAAAGTAAATATCGCTACATTACCTTCCTCCGGTTGCTATTCATATATAACTCTGCCTTCACAGAATTTAACTTTACACAAAGACATTCTCCACATCGTACAGAGGGGGAAAACATAATTATAGTTCAAGAATGGGAACCCCATCCCCCCCCCTCCCCCGCCCAAGAAATCTCCAGAACGAGATGTTTACTGAAATAGCTCGGTACTCAAACAACGGTAAATTTTGGAAAATATAATTAGGATGGTTATTAAGATGTATTTGGTCTTTTCTGTCAGAGAAAAGTAAATATCGCTACATTACCTTCCTCCGGTTGCTATTCATATATAACTCTGCCTTCACAGAATTTAACTTTACACAAAGACATTCTCCACATCGTACAGAGGGGGAAAACATAATTATAGTTTACAGAAGAGCCCAGTTAGATAAAGTTTATTAAACAAGTGATAATGATTTAAATTTGTTCATCATTTTAGTCACAATCTCAATGTATTTTGGATACATATTTCGTAGTGGTAATCATAAACATCTTGGTTGTAAATACAAAAAAAGTGAACAAAGAAATATTCAGAGTAAGTACTTTATAACGAAGCCTAATTCTAAGTTCAAATAGTCTATGAAGGTTGGAAGAGATAACGATAACTAATATATTGCATTTGGTAATTTCTTATCAAATAGAAATCCATCAAACTTAAAAAACAAATGTTTATATGAGACACACATAATGTTAACATTGATATACATGACTGACATCAATTTTCTTAAAGCAGTTTAAAAGGAAATGTTTGTCATTCGACGTTTCTCTCCTGTGCTTACTATAAGGAACGACGTAAAATGTGCTCTGTTTTACATTCGATACTAACATGGTTGTCACCAGTGGTGTCGACGCAAACATATCTTCTGGTAGCTCCGCAATGGAGTTATAATTGAACATTCTGTAGATGAAGTTAACATTTGAAAACACACTAGTATATCATGTAACATGCGTTTGTAGTCAAAACTTTGTAGGCTAATCAAATTAACTTGAACAATGTACATTTCATCATCAAATGCAGCACGATGAAGTTGGTGGTTGTCTCATAACATGAAATATTTTAAACATTGTGTTTATATAGCATATTCGTCGTAGGCTTAGTGCTAAGAAAAAATATATAATCACGTGACACGTGATTGGACTAAGTCATATACATTTGAAAGAGACAGCATTTTCTTTTATTTCTAAAAAATAAGTAAATAGTTTGCTGCATTATGTCAACACTCATGGGATTTTAATGTTTACGTAAGAACATGATATAACAATGTACACAGGAACATTCATATTAAATGATTGCTTCATTATTCAAAGGATGAATAAACTCCAACAAGCTAAGTTAAAAGTAATGTATCAGTAATTCATTCGATAAGTAAAATAAGGTATTTTACACTCGTTTTAAGGCCGTGGTGTAGTTGAAAAGATCCGGTGAGATTTCTGTTAAGTTGTTGCCGGAGAAAAATCTGAGGATTTTTTTTGAAAAAAAAACATTTACTGATTGCACATGTAATTAGTAATGTCAAGTTCACATAAAGTAGCTACTGTAACGAGAGGTGTGGAGATATTTTGCGTACATGTTCCATTTACTCTGATAAATAATTACTTTTTCAGCTGATAGGTTGCTACCAATTTAAAATAAAATAGAGAGCATCTAATAAGTTATCTTTTCAGAAATGAAACGCGCTAGCAAAAATGTTGATATTTATATTTTAGTACGTGGTAATGTGTTCCTAAATCAACTCCACCAGTTACTATGAGGTCACTGGTGTCCACCAACTATGTGCTATAGAACACCGATACACACATAGAACACAGTTACTACTGTAGATCTTACAGTTTGTTCCACAGTAAAAACTGGATCGTGCTATATTTCGGTAGCATGTGCTATTAGGATTACAGTAAGAACTGAGGATACGTGTAATTCCAACAAATCCAGTTGTTGGGATTTATTGGAATTATAAATATTCTCAGTTAACGGTTTATCAGATTTGTCAGCACGATCCAGTATTTACTGTGGTACAAAACTTTAGATTTACAGTAGTTACTGTAATCTCTATGTGAATTGGCTGGCTAGAAAGCCATGATGATGTGAATAAAGTTCCATAGTCAATGTCATTATCACCGTGGCTGCAGAGTTGTATGAAAGATCACTATATAAATAAACACACATAAAGAGGTCTTTACAAGTGGAAATCAATTACCCGACTAGGAAACTGGCATGATTTTCAACTAATTTGTCTTGCTTTTATATTGCAGCGTTACTACTTTCAAACTCAATCCCAAATGCTCCAATTGGTTTCAAGAGTAAGCCCTACATATGACAGAATATCGACGAAGGGTTCCCTAATATCATCTTCCCGCGCACTTGGCGAATAAATATGATTTGTTCTAGAAAGGTTTTACTCACAAACGTTCCAGCAGAGGTGTTTTTGAAAATATTCCTGGCGATATTTGTGAAATTCGATTGTAAGACATGTCTCTGTAGGAACCGAGCATGTAGATCGAAAGAATGTAAAGTATTGTATTGTAAACAAAACGTACGAAGGCTGTTTGTTCTTCATCAAACTAAAAGAAAAAGGCAAGCATTGTGATAGTTAAAAGTAGCGTAAAAGTACGTATTAAACTTGTTTGATTTTTTTTTTCTCCAAATTGTATCCTGCTACTGCAAGAGGTTAATCACATAAAACATTTTCACTGTTCGTTTACTTTTATATAAATACACGAAGTTTAAATATGTAGTAAATATTAACACTCACAGAACATTCAATTTCGGTGTTCCATTAAACATCTGACTCCAAAGATGTCCGATTTTATTATGAGAGATATCGCTAAAAAGTATTAACAAAGAAATAAAAAGAAAAGTTCGTTCTGTTTTAGATAATGAAACCAATATTTATATCAGAATGATGTGTTCTTTTGTGTCATTGCGGGCTTCCAATGGAACCAGCACCGATATGATGACGATAGCAAAGCATTAATTTATATCAACATGATAACATACAACATTACGTCGATTGCTCTTTAGACACGATTAGTTATACCTTCCTTTTAGAAATGCTTTAATGAATTTGTTGTAAAGACCACGGGCGTCATATTTGTACAGCATATCAAATTCGTGGAGATTGTGTTCTTTGTCCTTGACCTGTGTCCTTTGACGTACTTAATTAAAAAGGAACGGCGCCATATACTTGCTGCTGGATATGATGTATCAATTTGTCCCATATTTGTTAACTTTTCAGCAACAATAAAACAACAATAAAACGTTTCATGGACACGACTGGCAGTATTCCAATATATTTATATTAGTGGTTAATGTTGTGATGGAAATTGTGGGACAGTGTGATAAGCCTTAATCAACACTGTGATCGAAAACACATATGGATGGGTACCCAGGCATTGAAACACAAGGTATGAGCGGTGACGCCATGTTAGGAGCAAGACTTTGTCGCATTGAAGTGGGAAAAAAAACCCCTCTTAATCAGGAACGTGCCGTCCGCAGATTGGAGCTGCCACTTGCCAAACGTTATACGCCCAGTTTACCCAGTAGCTAAGACTTTGCATTAATGATATGACGATGGAAGCGTTTAATTATTCAACAGCTACGGGGACTAGTACTGGTTACGATATAACATTTGATGGAGCTAACTTACCTCCATATGATATGTGCTTTATCTGCCTGTAAACTTGAGATAAGCCAAACACGTAATTTACTAATTATTTAGTATAATAATTACGATGCCTCATTATGAATGAATGGACTTACAATCGTTGTAGGTTTGGCCTGTTCACAAGTAAATCACAGGGAATCTTTGAAATTCTGTTTTCGGAAAAGTCTCTGGAAAAAGGGAGAAAAATAAGATTTTTTTTATGTCATTGATATTTCTTCTGATATCAGTTGGGATCTTATTCGACTTTAGGCTGAAAATGTTAACCAGGTCAACGTTATTAGCCCATTTCTTCTAACCTTTGTATGTAATGATAATGAAAGAAACCAATGAAGAAGAAGTTCAGACATATCAAACTTACAAGAGTGGACAACATATCGATTCTAGTTGGTAGTACTTACCATTTTTATAATGCAATACTTACTAGTTGTATCATTCAAGGAGTATATATTCGTCTCAAATTAAATTGCTACTGCCACATGAGAAAGAATGTGAACAATATAATATAATAAAACAAAAACATATTGATTTTATAACAGGCTCCGTTTGCCAAACTCAGTTTGATATATGTTTCAATGAGAAATTGCGAGTTATGTTTTAAGTGTTATTATTTCTTTATTTGTCCATCTTCAATAGTTCAAAATGAACAAAAAAGTCTACCTTTCCCTCCCTCCTTTCGCCCGCCCTCCCCCTTTCCCAATTCCAGATACTTACATACTTTCAATATTATTCGCCGAAGAAAATAATCCTATTGGAATTTCCATCAAATGGTTGCCTGAAAAATCTCTGAAAAATTATAGAATAGCAACAAATTAGTATTACTTTGATTCAAACTGTTGGTCTTCAAATTGATAAAGTAAATAAAACGTTCCAAATTCACGTTGGTATAAAACGGAAACGAATTGTAGATATATTATTTCTTTATACTCTGGGTGTTGTAACCCATTCCTCAAATGAATTACTGCCCTCAAAACTATGTTCCATCTCCTCCACCTCAATGCCCATTTCGTCAATGGTTTAATGGAAAATTATTGACGATTTAAAACCATTTATCAGTCGGTTATATAATGTAAATGGAGTAGCTCCCATATACCCCCCCCAAAAAAAAAAAAACATGTTAATAATCGTTAATATTACAACTCATATTTGGAAGATTTTAGGTTATTGTTTTCTCTGTAGACAAGACACCACTAAAAAGAACATTTATAGGTGTATCATATGTCTTTTCAATGACTGTGTTAGAATAGTCAATTGTATTCTACAATTCAGAAAACAAATGTTTAGTCCATAGATAAATCTTTATATACAAACTAAGAGAAGCTAGATCGCCCCATATCCTGACATTACCACTACCGTAAGTAAATAAACGAAATGGGTCAAACACCTCTTTTAGAATTAGAACTTTAACTAAAACTAAACTAATTACGGATTTCATCTTCATTTTCCAGCCTATTAACGACGTTTGGATGATATCTATGACACATCTAAACGACATGAATATTCATTAAAACTTCCGAGTGACTCGTTACAATTTCCTTTTGGGTAAAGATTATATTAGTTAAATAATTTGCCACATTTGCCAACACGTGATAACCTGACACAGTACACTACTTTGAACGTAACTTATCTTTAGGCCATTTATTTATTTCAGTTGTCTGGCTAATATTCTCTTTTGTCTCGAATGAAAATAAATTAATATTAAAATTAATAAATAAGTAAATCAAATAAAACAAAACTGTTATCAAACAGCTTATTTACTAAAGAGCCTGTGTAAGCGAATGCGTAGAATAGATCCAGCTAGGATCGAAACGTCAGGCTCTCTTACTTTTACACAAAGATAAATGATACAATCTTTTGTTCGATTAAGTATTTTCCAATTCGTGTTTACGATAAATATTTGTCTCATAAATTTCTCTAAATCTTACACAGACTTTCAATTTACAGTTGTCTTTGTTAGAATGGATCAATAAGAGTTTTATACAACTTACACTTCCTTCAGGTTGTAAGTCATCGCAAACATCGTGTCCGGGATAGCTAGCATGACATTGTTGTTGATTTTGCTGTTGATGCAACCAAAATAATACTAATCAAACAACACGAATTACATTTATGAAGGGAAATGCTTACCAGTACTGCTTCAGATTACAATATATCAAGTTTAATTTCACACCTGAACTTATCCTGTAATAAATCTCTCAGCGACAATACAAACAAAGTACGGACTCGCAAAGAATGAACCTTGAATTAGTAAGTATCATGACACCGTAATTTACTTTAGAAGTGAAAAAAGTGCCTACAAGGAAGTCAGGTTAACTGTTGACTGGAGTAGGTCCGGCAGAATCTCAGAAAGAAGGTTTCTTGATAGATCTCTATGAACAAAAAGGATAAATTTAGTCATTTTAGAAGTACAAATTCACGTGACGCTTCACACAAAAATGCATACGTTTCGTTCATACGGAAGACGACCGATATTTGCGTTTGAACTGTTTTTTTTGGGGGGGGGGGGGATATAGAGATATAAAATGTTTCACATAGAAAAGTGTCGATTTTTTCTTGTATGATCCATGGGGTAGTTCAAGTTCCATGCTGAACTTACAATTGTGTTACGTTGATAGGTACATCACGTGGTACTACTTGCAAAGTATGTTTGGAACAGTCGACTAAGTAATATGCCTTCTTCGTTTGATGACAGTCACACGCATGGTTAGCACCACAAGCTGGGGGACCTGGTAAAGAATCAAAATTACAGCAATTTACAAGCTATTTCACATTACACAATGTCTTTAAAATGTATCATCAATCACTTTTGTATCTCTGACTTAGAATTCAATTTCTTGAACACACCAAGCCTTATCTAAACCACTAAACCACCGTCATAATGATATGACAAGCATCAAGTAACTTTTAAGAAAAGTCACCCAAATAGGAACCTATAGGCACGAAATCCAAACAGCCAAACAACTTAACTACTGATCCATTCTCAACCCCAGACCCCTTGCATAGAGAATGTGGTAGTGTCATCGTAGTTAGGTGAACATCACGATTCTTCTAAAAAGGTAGCAGAACTAATGATACATATGATCTTAGCGAAAAGGACGAGAAGCATAAGTTCTTGTATACTATCGTTATCGTTATGCTATGCTAACCCAATCAAACAAAATCGTCGCAGCTGTTTTTTTTTTGTTTTTTTTTGGGGGGGGGGGGGGGTGGGGTTCAAATTGTTCTATTCCAGGTGAATTACACATATTCAAAATGCTTGTGAAACTAAAACCATTCCATGATTTCATTCAATTGGTCGATTTTACGTTCCATTATTTCTATGTCATTCAATCTGGATGACTAAGAAACAGGTACAATGATTTCCTTTCAATTGTGCTTATTCCTAGAACTACAAATATAGGCATGTATTAATAACTACATTGTAATAATATCTCGACTAAGTACTTCGCATTATATTGAAGAATGGCTCACTTACGTGTTTCATTCTTTGAACCATCGTAGAAGGAATTCAGGTCACTGTTTGTGACCGCCTGGGTTCCGTTTGAGATAAAACAAACTATCACCAGCAACCAAAACAGCATGTTAATATTTTCTGTCAGTGTTGTAAAAGTGAAGAAAAACACCTGTATATACCGCATGTCATATAAACCACAGCAGTCGCTTTAAAATCAATGTATTGGAAGAACAGCAAATTCGAGTTGTCTATTTATGACCAATGTACCAAACCAAACGAATAAAGCCCAAAATGCAGTTACAGTTCAATGAAATATAAGACATTTTTCTGGATATTTGTTTTTACAACAAATTAACCTAATGAGCAAGCAGTGACTGATTCCTTATGGTTCTGATGTCATACAGTTGCATTGGTTATCAAACTAGAACTAAACCATGTGTCACCCCTGTGAAATTGGTTATCAAACAAGTACTTAAGTCTCAATGTGTGTTTGCCAAATTTTACTTCGACCTTCCAGGCTTACTGCTCTAAAAGCTCAGTGAAAGTAACACCGTTCTATGCAATTTTCATATTAATAATCTTATTTTTATTGATTTATCTTGCGTTAAACATTTTAAATAAAATTCGCCAGATTTTTAAACGAGTCCGTACATTCTACAAACTTTAATCAAACTTTGCAAGCTCTGCCAACAGATCACGCGCCAATCAAATCTCGCCGTTGTGTTTACGACCGTAATGCCTGTGTGCTAGCCTGTGTGAGGTGTATATTTTAAAAGTATCTTTCTTTCAGTTTTATCGATGCGAAATTGTTTCATTTCCTTCCATTATAAGGACTAAACAGGTGTACAGACGTTTCCTCCGTGATAGTGGGTACAAAAATTCGATGATACGAGTATAGGTAGGTTACATGAGTGTTATGAACATGCTACTATGGGATGTCGCAGTGATTTAACGGTAAATCGTTCGCCCCATAAGAGTAACAGAAACTAAACTTCTTCCCTTCGATTGCGACATCTATTCTCCATTAAGCCCACTTAGTCAGAGTGAAGTTAGAATAAGAAACATTGAATCTGCTTCGGGATTTTTTTTCCCGAAATTCATCAGCACACACACATTGAGACTTTAACGTTGTATCACCCGGTTGCATTGATTATCAAACGAGTACCTACAACCTTACAAAAAATGTGGAACTTTCAATTTAATCTGTTATTATTTTAAGTAAATTTTCTTTATGATGAAATGTAACTTTAAGGTTTACTCTGGTATGGGCGAATAGTATCGAATATTAGCGAATGCAAATAAGTTTCAACAATAAACTCTGTCTAGAAGAGGAAGGCAGATATTTTTATGAGTGCAATAATATGAGAGATTTATCGTCGAGCGACGAAATTTTCACAAACAAATGACGTCATTAGTAGACGATGACTTTAAGCACAATATTGAGTATAGTAAGATATGATAATAGAATGTTAAAAATACTGCTATCAGTCCATTCTTTATTGTTCTGAGACTTCCCTTTTTTTTTTAGAAATGACTCTTGAAACGACTGCAGAAGTTCATCGATTAGAGTGACTGGACTGCATAGTCTAATGAAGAGACAATTACTTCATTCCCTCAGATTTAACACAAAACTCAACCATGCGGAAACTTGTACGGCCTTAAATGACAATGTCTACAGTGAAATGCCAAGGAAGGTTTTTATTTTGAACGCCATATTGTAGTATAATTCAAGTTAAAATGTTGGTTTAGATTTAAGAATTTATAAAATAGATTAACGATAGATTAAAGATAAGATTTAGGCTTATAAAAATAAGCCGACGTCGTCATGATCACTGAGTGAGTTTTGAATAGATTAAGTGATATCTAAGTGGTGAATTTATTGAAAAGCGTAATACCTAATAGAAACATTATTTACGGTCACGTTGCGTTTTTCTTGACTACGATATACCAAGACTAACACAATGTGTAAGGTTAATCTTAATAATATGTATATAATATAATATAATATATATATATATATATATATATATATATATATATAAATATTTATCTGTGTATATCATGTAGTAAGTACATTTTACACAGTATGAGCTGGAAGATAGTGAAGGAGAAAAATTCAAAAAATTGACTCTGAAGAAATACGGTCACACGATTGTTTGTACAGCTCCAGAGCTGGTTAAAGTACCAGTTTTCTCCATAAACTATTGGATTTTACGAAAGTTTAAGCGTTCTGTAAGATTATTAATGCGACGATGCTCTGAAGTTTATCTAGTTGGTAAGGTTATACCTGCCACGAGTATTATACACATGCTTCAAAGCATCTAGGCCTTCAATACGTCTGCTTGATAATGCCAACGTACCACTTTACAGTACTGACATGCAACTATCGCTTTAATTTACGTAAAAATGATTAACCTCGAATTGGTTTCTTCATGCTGTTCATATTTCGTGTCATATAATTGACACTAAAGCCAAATAAAGCAACAAAAGTAACTGTAAATCACGTACCGTTTATTGCTGTTGTCAATAAATAGAGCAATTGCTGCTTCCTTCGACTTTATAAGTCGATCGAACAAGAAATTGTTGAGATAGGAATACACTTGAATTTACACTTTGTATAAAAGTGATTTATGTTGTAATATCATGAGCATACAAGGAAGTGCATTATACATGTTGCCATTTCAAAACAGGAAACGTTTCGATTACATTCAGCCTACAATGTATACCATGTTTGTAGGAAACATATGAATAACTAGCATATAGAATAACAAGGAAATGTCTCTAAGCCACACATTTACATCACTTGTAGAATCAGTGGGATTTTAACACGATACGTCAAATAAAAACGATTTACTTTGCTTTCAGTCATAGCACAAAATTTGAATATGTTCATGTCTAAGTCATCTACCGTGTCAGATGCGCATGCCCATACGACATGACCATCCTCTCGACAACCGTAGCTATTTATGGTCACATGACTAGAAAAACAAAACAGGGTTAAAGCTGAAGATTTACTCTTTTGATTAACCACTGGTCATTGGTAACTTGTCACACCCACTTGTCAAAGTGTGATAATTCGAACAATCTCTTCCGGTACTACAGTACACCACATCTACGTCCCTGAGGAACTTCCCATAGGGATGCAGTCACAAACCAGCGCACACAACTGTATTTTCACGTTATCTAGTAAGTCAGCCATTTATACACTTGGGTGAAGATGGGCAATAGAGATAAAGTGCCTTGCCCAAGGACACAACAATAATGATCTGATAAGCAATCGAATCTGCAAACCTTATAGCACATGTCCACTGCGTTAACTACCTCACCACATCGCTCTCATGATATGGAAATCAAATTAGTTACGTTCTTTCACAGTATTCCATGAAGATATTTCGTTTGCATACATCAACTGTGAGCTTCAACTTTAAAATTATTAAATAAAATACAAGAAAAGAAAAGTGAAGGACAGAACAATATATAGTTTCTGTAATGAAAAACATACGGGTGTGTGTTCAGATGTTCTCTGATTGTAAATAGCGACCATCAATGGAAACATGTTTTTTTTTTGTAAAGTCGAAAGAGAGACTAGGAATTGTAGACTAGTAAAGGTAGATCAGCAAGGAAAAATTTCATTAATTTGTTATGTACAGCTTCTTTTGGAGATATTTAAATGTTAAGTAATACTCAATTGCTAATACATACATTCACACACACACACACACACATATATATATATATATATATATACATATATATATATATATATATGTATATATATATATATATATATATATATATATATATATATATATATATATATATATGTATATATATATATATATATATATATATATATGTATATATATATATATATATATATATATATATATCTATATATATATATATATATATATATCTATATATATATATATATATATATATATATATATATATATATATATATTGACACGGAAGAGAACAAGCTGATTTCTGATTTTGAAATCCCTCCCCCCCCCCCCGCCCAGATCACCGGAAATGACACCTCTCGGGCTTAATAATGACCAACCAGATGTACACTTTTGACTGGGAACCAAGTTTTTTCCCCAATAGTTCTCGATTTCCCCATCCATAACCTTTTTGAAGATTGTCACCAGTCACACATCATGTTCGACCTCATCGAATCTCCTGTGGATCATTGCTTTTTGTATGTGATTCTACGTCGCGGTTCACAATATTCGCCAGCCCCACTTTCAAGGTTTTCAGCGCATTATTTGTTCAGAATTTCACATTTCTCGTGAGTAAATTCACTTCAAAACATACCCATAATGTTGCACAAAATCTATGGACAACCAATATAGAGAAAGCTCCTTCAACCTCTGACAAACCGGTCAAAATTGCACGATTAGAAGGAAGTAAGAAGTTAATTTATTTGTGTTGAAATATTGAAACCTTTTACTACGGCGCCTGTAAAATTTCGTTGAAGGAAATGAAAAATACCCAGATATTTCCGAAATCAAACACTACACACATAAACAGATTGGAGGTTTTTGTTTATATCCTGGAACGCCATTTTTATGCTCACTGATGCGATATGATATCCGATGTTTGCTTTACAAATTCGAAAATATTGAAATGAGACTAGCATTAATAATTTGTATCTGTTTATTGTGCAATGCCCCGTATTCTTTTTATTTCGAAAGGCGAACAGTTTGAAGTTCATTACACAATGAAGGCTTCGATTCTCTATATGCCTCCAGTTTAGGGAAGATCTAAGGATTTTTATCCCTAGATGTCGCTAAATATTCATAGATATCCATACAGTACAATGTTCTTGGGATTTTTCGGGGCCTGATCTTGGGAAATTGCAAATTCAGGAGTAGTCACACTCCATTTAAGTCAGTGAACGACCTCTGGACGTCACTAATACACAACCCAAGCACTTCGACCCCGTTCTGGCGTTGTGACGAAATTTCAAAATAGACAAGGAATATGCATAGGTTATACGCAGGTATCAACATACGTGTTCTAGTATTTTTTCTTGAGTGATAAGGATGGGGTCGGATATGATGAGAGAAGGTGGTATAGATGGCAAGGACAGCCGGCTGTCGTGTAATGGTCTGATTCAGGTTTAAAAAGAACGCCCACAATTTGATGCAATGAATAAAGTAGACAAGGAGTTTGTATGAGTAATAGGCAAATATAAACGTTTTAGTATGTATTTATTTGCTGATATGGATGGTTTCGGATGGAGAGATGTTCAGGTAGGGAGGGCTAGGAGAGCCGGCTGTTGAAAGGGTGGCGTATTGGTCAAACTGTCGTCGCTGTATACTCCCAGTACTCAGTTTCTTGTTAGGTTCTAGCCACCCCATATCCCTCAATAATAATACGTTGCGATCTTGATGGAATGAGACCTTCATGTTTTATGGGTTTTTTCCCAAACAAATTTCCTTTATATTTAAGGGTTACATAATAAAGTCTTGTGGTCACATTTTGGAACTATGTCATTTACCGAACATTGATCATTTCATTGGTCAGTTTCAACATAGCTCTTAGGAATTTTGCATGAGACAGCAGTATCATCGGCATATTTTGTGACAGAAATGTGTCAATTTAAGCTAATTTTATAAATATATATACTAAATAATATAGCAGATAATGCCCCCCCCCTACCCTAAGGCACACCGACCTTTGTTTCCGATATTGCCGATAACCCTTCATCCAACTTAACTTGTCTAGACCATCCTGATGGAAATTGTGCCAACAAATGAATAAGCCATGTTTCTTTGATAAATCCTAAAAGATCCTTCGTTAATTGATTTGGCAAGACAGTATGAAACGAATTTGAAAGTTCAAGAAAAAGACCCTTTGTTGTAATTCTTTCCTTACAATCTAAATGAGACAAAGTATCATGGAATAATAAAACTGTTGATATATACAATACATCGATTCTTCTAGTGGATTGCAACTTCCTTTCTAGAACAGTAAGGCCTTCTCCTTTCTTATGTAGAGCCACCTTATGGGTTAACAATCCCAATGTGTGGAAACCAGGGCTGAGGGTGTATCTGTTTGGCGATGTTCATTTGGCGTGTATGTCCATATTCTGACTTGGTTTATTTCTCCAAAAAGTCTGTTATAACTTCCCCTGTGATCCTGAACTTCTTAGGTTCTGTCAACCCCCTCCTCCCTCAAAGTCCTTTGTAGCAAAGTAACTACTTGAGAATAAACTATACTAGTACCTTCCAAAGTTTCATGTAGAAGTATGTGACCTGCAACTATGTTACTACTGTAGGTAATACTAAGCCATATGAAGGTAAATATATGTTAGGCTAGAGTTGTGCTTGTGATGAGCAAAGCCGCCAACAGCTAAGAGAAATCGTACTTATTTAGGGAGATGTTACATTTTTAACGTTTCTTAATTTATGAAACTGAAGACTGGAGGAAGACTTAAGTTGAAGTGAGCTGATGTTTGCATGTTTTAAGTTGTCATCTTACTGGTATTTTTTTATTGAACTGTTTACATTCAGATTGAAAAGGAGACATGAAACCAAAATATCACAGTATATCGACCCCCCCCCCCCCTCGCACACCATCCAAAGTGGCACTATGACATTAAACATTGGCCAAACTAATAGCTCCTTGTCACGACCTTTAAAAACCAATTTACTCCCGTACCGTGCAAGATAATGAACTTAGATAGTTTAGAGATAAGTTCACCACTAAGATCTTGGTGATATAAGTTTATTTTGCTGGTTTGGGATTCCTTCCCTTTAATCCTTAGGTATTGTTAGACTAACACTAAGAATGGCTTAAATTAATTAACCTGGGGTTAGGTAATGTAGTCTTTGCGGTCACAATAACAATTTGAATGATTTATTTATCCTTTGATGCGAGTTACACCCATTGTCATCATTTTCAGTCTGTGACGTACATTACATGATACCTCATTTACACACAGCTCTTATTAAACACTGTTACACAGATTCAGTAGAGATACATAGCGTAACTCCAGTCTACTGTATATAGCTACTCGCGCAACAGATATTAGCATCAATTGTACTGCAATCATAGCTCTGGGCTACTATTCAGGTATATTATTGTTGACCCACTGGCCATTCTGTTTTCACCAGTTATGCTATCGTGTATGAAATGCTGCATTGATCAATTAAAAGACGAGGTGTAATTAATACAGATATTACCTTCCAATAATCATGGGTGTTTTCAAATGGCAGTAAGTTGGTTCTCAAATCAGTATGACATGGCTGTAATGTTGGGCGTGTCCAAAGGGTAATATTCATCGTTACGTAAAAACACAATGGACCTTCCACAAATTGTGTAACTTAGTGATTATAATAAATGAATCAACTCGTCAGTATTTGAACACGAGAATGGGCTTTAAGTAGACAGTCAGCAAAAATCAGTCAGAAGAAACGAAAAAAAAATAGACAGTTTTACAACTTCTCACCCGACTCAACCGAGTTTTCACCCTCAACATAGGTAAGAACAATATTTATCTCAATTTCGCCAAAAGTGAACATTCATCAATACATCAATATCAATATTAGTGTATTATTTGTTCATAATAACTATTAACATTGTTTTATCCTACTGGTTTGAACCATTTGAAAGAAAATATAAGCCACGCGACAGAATGAAAGAAATCAGGGGGATACCAGATGTGGACAGACACTTAGCTGCTAGCAAGTTTAAAAACACAACACTGGTTGTCACAGATGAAGACGTCTATCTGTCGCATTTGGTTGATCTCAAGTGTCATGTGATATGTTGTTTTAACACAATGTAGTTAATATCATGCATCTTTTTCCAGTATTGATGCATGGGGTTACTCTTCAATCAATCAATTTGATTTTCGTTCAAAGGGACTAACCTTAATTCAATTATCTTACAACACGTAGCATAAAGGGTGAGTATATTGTTTGCACAGCAAGACATACCCAGGTACGTATTGTATCAATACTTGCTTAACGGAATACAAGTGGAAGTCAATAATTTGCACTTTGCATACATAATATTATTAACCCGTTCATTAAGTAACATGTTTTTTTTTTATCTCAAATTAATATTTAAATACATGAAGCGCCAGCGTCGGGAACTCTGTTTCACTTTCAGTATAACGTAGATCGCATAATGCAAACGGAAGCATGTAAGACCTGTAATAAAATATCTCAATAAATGGTTAACGAAATACAAGTGAAAGTGAACCAACCGCACCTCCCATTTACGATACGATGATCGCTAATTAAGCCAAACAACATTAAATTGCATTCGGCTTTCTTAACAGTGTGGCTGTCTGTCTGTCTAAAGATGGGGTATACGTTTGACGTAAGTTAACATTGTTATCACAAAAATTATGTTCGTTAGCAATGATGATATAATATGGACGTATTATATTACTAAGTGATGTTTGCAAATATATATGAGGAATATATGTTTTAAAACATAAAGCGACTACATATTAAATGCTGAAGGTTGTATTTGTTAAGTAAGACTTTAGATGTAGTAATAGTCTAAGTCGGCAATTACGTAGTTGCTAAATTATCGTAGAAAGTACAAAATAAGTCATATGTTTTGTTTATGTTTATTATAGTTTATAAGTTATAGAAGGACATACTATAGAAGGGCAGCATTGTAGTAATTAGTAAGCGATTGACACGAGTATTTTCACAGGGTTTTGTAACATACTGCAAATAAATAATGTTGTATTACCATTCATTACTTTTAAACGCATAAATGTGTTGCTAATGTTTTATCTTTATTAACGATTAGTTTATGCTATAATACACAGGACAAGAACCACCTTGTAGTTTACAAAGACTGGTGGATCTTCGTAGCCTAACACAATGTAACGCAGTAAGGTTGCAAACGATATTAGTGTATGGGTTACGTCAACATTGTCGAAGGAACACATTAAAAACAATAACGCAACTTTAAGGTCATTTAGCTCTATTACATGATTACATCACTGTTCTCTGACTACGCAATTAGCAACGTGACAAATGTGCCACGGTTACGACTACAATGTCCCAAATAAGATACGAGGACACGATTATTATAATAACAGTACTGCGGGCCAATTTTGAAAATGCAAACATTCAAATATCAATGCATATGGCATATGAAGAAAGTGTTAATGCACAATTGTGCAGACAAGGTTTTGAACATGTAAAGGAACGTTATCCTCATTTGAAAAAGCAATGACAAGTAT
Source organism: Apostichopus japonicus (assembly GCF_037975245.1). NCBI lineage: Eukaryota > Metazoa > Echinodermata > Holothuroidea > Aspidochirotida > Stichopodidae > Apostichopus > Apostichopus japonicus. The sequence continues at coordinate 35,397,983 of NC_092576.1, read as the reverse complement.
CTGTTCTCGTGCGAGTAAAATATCTTCGAGTACAGGCGAGAGCACACATATTCGGCAGCGTCTACAATACAAATTTTCTTTAACATACGGTTCGCGGACTTTGTGACCATTTTACTTGAAATTAACAGTTTAGGCAAACAAGGCAGACTTGATGGTATCACGATGTTTCCATGATGTCGGAAAATATTGAATACTTTAAATACAGAAAGAAATATTAATGTATAAGATCATGTACTTCCTTATACAAGATATTTCAACATACTAATTAAAGCTATAAACAAGTGTGATCATGCAGGATGTAAAAAATGTTAAGTTTCCTGCTTTGGTTCTATTTTATATTTTTTTTTAAATCTTGGCTTTTGCTTTCTTCCTGTTTTGCTTCCATGATATACTTTGCTCTCTCTATTTTTTTTTGGTTTCTATCCTATTGTTCTTTCTTTAGCATTTTCGAATTAATGCTGAATCAAGCCGGGCTGCTTATAGTTACTCCAGCTCCAAATGACAAATACGTAGCGTGTATGTGGGTACAACCTACATGGGAACAATTCTGAAATGTTAATTAAATTTGCAAAGAAATTGCAACAAATATAATTTATCTGCATGAAAGTCAGTGACATATGTTTCACCATTATTTTTACCCTTCCTATTTGGCACAGAACAGCTTCTGCCTAGGGCGAAACGACAACTATAGACCTTTTCATATTATACTAATACTGGCACTCTCGATGAAAAGAATTCGCGTCCCAAATAACGTATTCCGAGACTACGGAATATTTGTTTTGGCTCAAATTGTTCATTATTTTTGCGTGGGAATCACAACTGATTTTTTTCATAGTGAGATAAATGATCAGTTTTCTTTTACTTTCGCAAGTTTAAAAAGGCTGTAGGAAGCTTCTTGTTTCTTTTTTATCAATTGAATTATTTTACATTCATCGTTAGTTTGAAAACGAAAGGTGAATATGGCTTCCTTTTCTTTCAGATTGCTAAGAGTTTGACCATATTGCTTTGCCTCTACACGATTCACATCAATATAATTGTGAAAGGAAATGAAGGTAAAATTAAACGATCAAATAACTTTTACGTTCATTCAATCTTATTTAAGTGTATTATTTGCTAATTGGTGCGAAACCTTTTGCAGTCATCTTGAAATAAAGTACTTAACAATCGAAGTTAGGTGATTATGCAATCGTACTTTACTGAGCCCAAGTCATATGTGTCGTAATTTATAATTTGTAGTAATTGCAGTGGCAGAGTTTATACTGATTATGGTCCAAAAATATCTAAGAAAAACATGAACACGTGATCAGAGCAAGAATGAAGTTCAAGCGGTATTGATACAACAAACTTATTGTGTTTCTGAACCAAATTTAAAATTAATCAATAATGCGAAGAACAATCCTTTCAATGACAAATTGAAAGGATCGCCTGTGTGTATGTACATATCATTATTATTTGTATTATTATGTTCCCTTTAAAGGTTCTGGAACTGCATGCGGGGGTATGGCAAAATGCCTTTGTCATAAAACCTACAACTATTACGCAATGGATTGTTCTAATAGGAGCCTACATGATGTCCCTACTGACATCCCTTCGAATGTAACTAAAATGTAAGTATGATATTATTTCGGTTTCGTTTATAACTTTGTGAAAAGGACTGTCACTAAGTCGCACGGTTTGCCTATTTGCCCTCCCCACGTCATGCACCAAACTGATGCGTTGAAACACACGGTGCTTTTGGTGAGAAACTGTGGAATTTGAATAAGAACTATGAGGACAATGTATCAAAATCATACACCAGACAATTTCTTGAACAAAGATTGCATACTATCTTGAGGACACAGATCAAGCATGTCTTATATTCTTTTGCATATAAATGTTTAAGTTAATATGATGTGTGTATTTTTATGGTCGTATCAGAGTATTGCTCACGTACTGATATGGATTATCATCAGTGATGCTGTCATATTTCTCTTTCAATTTCTTTCTATAGAGATCTCTCAATGAACAATTTGACTGCTATACATTGGAATGCTTTCATTACTGCAACACAATTGAAAGCTATGTGAGTTATATTAAAGTTATATTAAATATCTACATACATATATAAATAAAACGGAGGGACACGATTATACTTTGCTAGAACAGCCAGGAAAGTGTGTGTTGAATTGTATATGTGATGTACGTGATATTTTTATTGCCGTTGTCATGGTGACAGAGGAAGCAATCTATGTGGTCCAATCATACATTTCAGCTCCTGGTTCTTGTTTTTCGTTTAATAGGATGCAATTACCAGGTGTATTAACTGCGAGGTTCCATATTATTGGTACACACCTATGGACAATACTGTCTTAATCACCCTAATATTATAAACCATGTACAAAACTTAAGTATAGTTATATTTATTAATATATTCACATTAGCTAAGTATGCACATTGATGATGTAACAACAGTGAATGCCTAATTTCCCGAGATGTTATTATTTTGTATTCTACAACCTTTGTCTCAAATACATTTGTAGTTACAATGCAATAATCTACTTTAAATTGTTTAGTATTTCAGTTAACGTAAATTTAACGGAACAAAATTCACAAACAATGTTGCAAGGTTGACGCATATCTGCCTCTTGCTTTTAACTATACATTTTTGTTACTTGCAGTGACCTTAGTCACAATCAATTGGTCGAACTACCGGAGAAATTGGTTTGGGAAAACGAGAAACTACAATCGATGTTCGTGTTATTATATTTTTATTTCATAATACCGTAAAAGATTTTCATAATTGAAGACACCAATTTCAAATTTCAAAGTACACAGCATATTTTTATCGATTATTCCGCCCAATGAAATAATTATAGTCCTGCAATAGGTAAAATGTTTTTTACCGTAGCTGTTGGTAATATAATCAAGTCATTGTCATCTGATGTATATTTTTGAGGACACAGATCAAACATTTGTCTTTCTTTCCATCTTCGTATTAATGTTTTAGTAAGACTAGACTATACTAGAACACAACACTCTTGGGGACACCGATCCTGTTCCGCATCTGTGCCATCCCTCTGAAACTCACTACCTCCTAGCATTCGGCAGGAAGGCTACCTCACCCAATTCAAATCTCAACTGAACACTTTCCTTTTTGTCTTAACCCTTAACTATACTTGATTAACTCTATTTAGCTACTTTTCATTTCATAGCGAGTCTGTATAGTTTAAAATATTTCTCATTATCTGCGTCAGGAGCTTCAGGTTAACAGATATTGCGCGTTATAAGCGGTCACTTTATTATTATGGTTACTAGTGATACTTAATTTCTTTTGTGTATTTTATGGTTGTAACACAATATAACTCATGGAAAGATATGCGTTATCATCCGTGATGCTGTCAAAGTTTGCTTTGAATTCTTTCTATAGAGATTTATCAATGAACAATTTGACTTTTATTCATTGGAATGCTTTCATCACTGCAACGAAATTGAAAACCATGTGAGTTATATTAAAGTTATATTAACAATCTAAAAAAAAATAATAATCTTAATCATAAAACCGAAGGAACAATATTATACTTTGCTAGAACAGCCAAAGAAGTGTGTGCTGCTTGTACACGTGATATATGTGGCATTTTTTATTACAGTTGTCATGGTGACAGATGAACACATTTTCTGTGGTCCAAGCATACATTTCAGCTACATGTTTTTTGTATTTGAATACGATGCGATTACGAAGTGTATTGAATGCAGCTAGTGAGAATGATTCCATATTATTTAGTTCACGAACACCTATGAACAATATTGTCTTAATCATTCTAATATGCTTACTACATTATGCACATAACTCCCATGAAAATATATCAAAGATTGACCAGTTTACAAGTATTTTCTTAATTCTCGTAATATTGATTAATATATACATATTAGCTAATTATGCACATTGATGATGTCAACAGAGTGAATGCCTAATTTTCTTAAATGTTGTTCTTTTGTTTTCTACAACCTTTGTTTCAAAGACACTGAAACAAGGATTGTAGTCTTAGGTAATTTTCACTAATCTACTTTACTTGAAACTGTTTAGTATTTCAGTGAAACGAACATTATGACGCATTCTTATATGTTGCTTTTAACGATTCAATGTTGTTACTTGCAGTGATCTTAGTCACAACAAATTGGTCGAACTACCGGAGAAATTGGTTCGGAACAACGAGAAACTGCAATCTCTGTTCGTATAATCATATATTTATTTCATGGTATCATAAAGACCTTCATAACTGAATACTCCAATTTAAGAATTTCAAAGTACACATCATAATTTACTTGATTATTACGCCCAATGAAAAGATAAAAGTCCTGTAAGAGGTGAATTGTTTTTGTAACGGAAGCATATTTAATTAATGTGGCTGTTGGTATTATCATGCTACTGTTTTAATAATAACAATAACGTTTATTGTTTTCTGTGTGTGTACACTATACAATGATGAGAATATGGTTATCTTTTGTCTTTAAATTCAAAACTGCTCTATGCAAATCACAGCTTGCTACCTTTTATTCTTGCTATTATAAATGGTGCTCAGAACTCGTTGTTTTGATGACAAAATGACAACAGTATTCGAAAAACAAATACATTCACAGGCTGCTGTCCAACAATGAACTCGAGTGTTTACACAAGGACGTGGTTTATTACACACCGACTATAAAAGTCATGTAAGTCTATCTCTATATTTTACTTACGTAATAAATACAAATTACATTATCTTATTTTCTTATTGTTCAACGTGATTCCAACAATCTCTGCTCATTGACTCAATTGGTTTAGGTTTACTTGATCTACATCACTGGTATACTTGTGCTAAATGTCTTGTGATGAAAGTTTCTTATTATACGTCCTTTTTTGTGGCATTTTGAAGTTGTTCGTCAACATTCGTTTTCCTTCCTTTGCAGGGATCTCGCACATAACAAACTGGTCAATCTATCGGAGACTTTATTTTGGAAAACTTTGAACATGACATCAATGTTTGTTATTTTTTACAACTTTTGTCCAACATAGTGTTTCTTTTATTCAGACATGTTTAAAAACATGTTTCATGTTGTTCTTCGAAAACGTGACGACAAGGTCATTTATATTGATATGTATTATTTTGAGGTGATTATCTTATAACTGCGTAGGTGGTTGGATGGGGGGTTCATTGGGTGGGGGATTAGTTGGGAGAGAGGTTGTACGGAATAGAAATGGATTTCAATCGCATGTATTCAAAGGAAGCAGAAGACATTATACACAAAAATGAATAATTACCTGAGTATATAATTTGTTTACAAGTAACAAAAATAAAATACCATTCCCATTTTAATATTTAATACCTAGTTATCTTATATCTGAATTGCTCTTTTTGCAGACAATTGTCAAGAAATTTAATAGAGGAAATACCAGAACGCATGTTTGTCAATTTGATAAACCTTAAAAGGATGTAAGTGTGAATGTTATTCAAAGGGTTTAATGTCTTCTCTCAATCAAAGATAGTTATTACTTTGTGATAAATTGCGGAAAGTCATAACTATGATATTGATTATGATCTCTGCCTACTAGTAATATAACTGTTTGGGTGAATCTGGACTATTTTTTGCTGCGCTACTGCTACGTGCACAGTATATTGTCTGGATATATTCCATATAGAAACGTCATCTCTAAACAATCAAGCGATGTAACGAACAGTGTCATTGCATAAAATGCATTCATCTTTACAATACGTTCCAAGAAATAGTCACTTTAAATATATAGATAGTATTACCACCAATTTGTTTATTTGCAGGGACATGACACGAAATAAAATCCATTTCTTAAGACCAAGAACATTTTCTTCATTGTCCAAAGTTAATCAAATGTAAGTATGGCGTGTCTACACGGTTTAATGTAAACGTTATTAATGCCTTGTATACATTTCATGCCAGAATAACTCTATTTAAGCGAAACCACAAATATTAGAGATTAGTACTTGGTTTCATGTGCTGCAATAACTTATTTACTTGTAATAGTAACATTTGCTATTTTCACTAAACCCCTAATTTTATAGTCATGCTCTTTGGTCCACCTTTACACTCATCATCTCTCATTGATGTTTAAGCACTTTTGTTTATAATGATCTGTTTTTAATTATTTTATCTTGTGAGAGATTCCCCTGAGTCTGAGAATACCTTTACACTAAACATGCAAGCCTTCAAAATAATGTACAATGGTCGGTAGAAAAGGCATAACAAAAAAGAATGCAGTGATTAACAAATATTTTGTAACATATTTCCAAATATTCTTTAATAACATGTTTATGTTAACTTTTTATTATGTATTTCTTACATGATTTAATTTTCATTTCATTATATTCCAATTAGAACAATCGGTCGAAATAGGATAAGTCACATCCATATTGATACGTTTTCTTGGAATATTATGGCAACAGATATGTAAGTTTACGTTGTTATCATATTCATGTACGCAATCCGGATACTTAGAGTAACATTTTTGATTTGTTATTGATGTTTACTATTCAGTAATACTTTTAGCATCCTATTAGGTATAACATAGATTTTGCACCCAAATTGTGTGCTATTGAGACCTCTCTAAAACTAAGGTACAGATGAATATATATATATATATATATATATATATATATGTATGTATGTATTTGAAATTGGTAAATATCAAACAAATGTATGTTCAAAACTAGGAAACATAACTAAATATTAAGTTGCATAGCTATACGACAATATAAATCTTTGGGAAATGTGCATTTTTACTTATTATATTCATTTGTACTTCAGTTAGTAAACCAGATTATATTACAGTCGGTGTTCCATACTAAATCAGTTTAATTTCTTCCAAATCAGTATCGTAACATTTGTTTTGATTTCTACAATCAACAATACACATACTTTATGACAATCTGTATCTGCTTTGTGTGTAGGTATTTTGTGATTTAGTAGCTTCTCTTAGGTTAGGCTAAGATCATGTGTGGTATATGTTCCCTTTTTAGGGCAATCGCTATACACACATGACGATGATCAGATCTTCTGAGGGGACTGATGTTGAGAGCGGATCAGTCGTTTGGTTGTTTGTCTTTTCTGCCCAGGTTCTTTCTTTGGTGTATTTTCTTTATAACATCTGCTTTGTTTGTGCGTGACTACACATTTTCTCTCGTTGTTTGTCTACAGTGACATCTCTCACAACCTCATCAGTGTAATCCAGCAAGGGATCTTCAGAAACAATGAGAATCTAAAGAATTTGTTAGTTTCTAATTACCGTACTATTGTATGGACTTCTGGTATTTCTTCACTTAAGGAAAAAACAACAACGAATGTTTTTTTTTTTCTTTAAGGGAGATTTTAGGCAAAACAGTAATCAATTAAAAGCTCTGTCACTTCAAACGTATCCCGTTCTTTTCATTTGTATGGCTTGAGCTTTATAAAAATCAGGGAGTGGGCTATTTAATTTTGATTACAGGCTTTGAATTCCGGTTCTGAAACAAAACGCCGAAGTCAAAAAAGAATAAAACTTAGTTCTTTGTTGGTCTGAAATAAATTACTTTTTAGTGCATTACACAATTTTCGAAGACGAATGTTGTTGGTTGTGATACGTGGATGCTCTGTTGTTGACACGAAGTTAAATAAATACTTTGGCTATTATATTTGATACTTATGAACATCTACACCTATATCAAGGTGCCGACGTTATCATCAATAAACCTGAAAAGTGAATTTTGCATATTTGCAATTGTAATAGCCTTTCTGTTGAATAGTTGTAGACACATTTCGTTGTTTTTATAAACAATCAGAGCTACAATTCTACTAAAGTCATTCTTTAAAATATGCACATACCATTCAATATTCACTAATATTAATTATACGATAAATACGTCTCTGCAGTTTAATACAGTTATTTATTTCAAACACCGTCATACTATCTTCCTACAACTACTATAGGGAGATCTATTTAATTTATACAAATAAATAAAGCAACAGAATAGACTACATTCAATTAAACAGTATTAAAATGCAAGTGAAAAGCAGTTGCAAAGGCAAACATAAGTCTACGATTTGCATGTAGAAACAATATGCGGCTTTTACTACCTTGTCCGCAATACAGATGTTTCAATTTAACCTTGGAGTACTTGTACTTGGAGTACTTGTACAACAACCAATATTCATTAGAGTGTCCACTTCTGTAGCTTGTCAAACTTAATCCAACGATTTGACAACGTAGTCTCAGATATTGTAATACAACATTTTGTAAACGATTTAATCAAGTTCAGTCTATCACCAAACAGTGATTTTCACATTTCATTCATTTAAATTTACCTATTTTGATTTTGCTAAACCGCTTTTGCTTTATTTATTTACTACATCAGAGATATTTCGCACAATGAACTGAAGTACTTACCCGAAGATTTAATATCCAACTGTTCTGATCTCAGAGCTTTGTAAGTATAGCCATAAATTTATCGAATGAGACCTGATGCAACTATTCAAGTTTTCATCATCTCTGAGCCTGCTATCTTACTGCGTTACGACCAGTTGTTTTTTTCTCTTCCCAGACACCTAGGGAACAATTTACTTTCGACAATACCAACTGGATTCTTCAGAGAAAATCCAAAGATCGAATTTCTGTACGTATACGAAGTATATCTTTTGAGAGATTTCTATTCAGTAACAGGGTTTGGAATCAGCAAGGATATTGTTAACAACACTTTCATTTAAGTTTAAGTGCATACGTTTATTGCGTGGCGTTCGTAGCGTTATACATAATGTTGGATTCCTAATAGAATAGGAGTCACGTTATTTTTAAACTCGCGATTCTACATCATCGGAGTTTGTTATACACTGCACTTATTGCAGAATGTTAAAATATGTACCATATAGTCTTTGATTCATGGGCAAAAAGGAAAACGAAATTAAAATATTACGCTTATGCTGTATTTCTGTTTGCAAAGTGATTCGGAGTAAGCTAATGAGAGCGGAAACTCAAATAGCTAAATAAGTAAATGGAACAAAGAAAAACGAAAATATATAAACATACACAATTATTTTCAAATAATTAATGAGACATAAATTCTTACATGCTATCAGTGAGACACAACATTTTGTATACAGTGGTTCATTTGGGTATTGAAAGATTGGTCATTTGCGCGAATGATTGTATCTATTCAATCCCTTAGCATATGAGGTTTACCAACTATTGTGAAAATATCGAATTCTTTCACGTGATCTGAGTGAGAACGGAACGTAAACTTAGAGCCATTATTCATTGCAGTGATGTTTTTGAGAAGGTATATTCTTTCCGTATGTGTACTATACGTGAACGTGTACCATACGTGTACCAAAGTAAGGAGAAAACGTACAGGAATGTATCACAAATCCCTTCAAAATTTCTCATTAACACAAACCTCATACACTCATACATTTCTTTTCCAAAACAGGACAATGTCGAATAACAAATTTCAGATATTGAACAAAGCTTACTTCCATGGGCTAACGTCAATTCACTATTTGTGAGTACTACTGATGTATTCCATTCCTTTGTAGAAAAAATAATTCATTTCCTTACGATATTCAAGTCAACTTCTTCAGTTATTTAATTCCAGTTCCAACCGACCATCCCTCCCCTCTCTCCCCCTCTCTTTCATTTCAAAAACCTTCACATATCTGTTGTAACATTATTTGAACACACTGGTATAAGTCAAGTAAGTAAACGGTTCATTTGTTTAAACGACAATACCAGGATCTATGTAATTCCGTTTCTTTATTTATAGGACGTTATCGGGAAATTGCATAACATCCTTACCGGTGGACGTCTTTGGTGAATTACATCTCGACTGTTACTTGTAAGACCATGAAAAATCCGCTCAAAAATGTTGATTATTGTTTACTTGTTGTATTTTTTGTTGTTGTGACTTTTGATAAGTTTTATGGGATTGCAAACCTACATGTCAGCACATCATCATCTGAATGACCTAAACTGTTTGCGGGGAAAAATTTTGTGTATTAGAATTCCTTTATTGCATGGAAAGTGTTGTCGCATTTGGTTAAATACATTTTAAACAGAATATAATTTGTTTTTACTCTTAGTACTATTTGTTCTAATTTTGACTAGTTTATTTCTCAGCAATGTGTTACATGAAAGATATAGTTTGTAAAATTCGTTTATCCTGACATTCATGGTGGTTCAAAGGCTGCCACATGTGAAATATTGACTTCTCATCACTCACTGAGAGAACACATATAGGTCTAGACATACTATTCCATGCAAGAAGATCACACTTTGAGTATTAATTATTCCTTTTCAACAGGGACCTGTCACAAAATCTACTTTCAGAAATTCCAGATGGTTTGTGGAAAACAAATACAAACTATCACCAACTGCAATTTTTGCTGTTACAGAGAAATAACCTTACCTTCCTGAGCAACACTTCGTTTTCTGGACTGCAAAATCTAAGGGAGATGTAAGTGCATTATTTATATATGTAAATAAAAAATTATACTATATATATATATATATATATATATATATATATATATATATATATATATATATATATATATATATATATATATATATATATATATATATATATATATAATGAAAATCGTAATGAGTTGGAAAATCAAGAACAGTGAAAAAACCTATATATATATATATATATATATATATATATATATATATATATATATATATATATATATATATATATATATATATATATATATATATATATATATAAAACTATAACTAGTAAAGTAAAGAATAACATATCATTACATTTCAGTCCCGTGAAGTTTTTGGCAGCAGTGTGTCCAGTCAAATATATTTGCTATTCTCTCAATTTCTCCTTTCACGACCGGTTTCGTCCTTTTTGAGATGTGTCACAGACAGAAGTTCGTACCACTCGACCACGATGATTCTACTGATGTGTGAATGCGTATAAATTGGCTATGTATAACTATCATTGAGGGCTTATTACCCAAGTGTTATGCTTGTAAATAATACTACCCTGGTGCTTTTGAATCTGACAATTTTACAAAGAATAACCACTCTTTATAGGCAAGCCAAGCCGTAAATAAGAAATTAAACACTTGATGATATTTCAGTCCCGTGAAGTTTTTGGCAGCAGAGTGTCCAGTCAAATATGTTTGCTATCCTCTCAATTTCTCCTGCTCAGATTCCTCAACGGCAATTCTATAAAATATATAGGGGAACAAACATTCAATGGTAGTACTATTGAAGATGTGTAAGTGGAAAAATTAAATGTTAGTTATCGTTTAACTTACCTTCCCACTAGCAACAGAATTTCATTAGTGTAGGCCGATAATATGTTTTTTTTTCTTTTATTGCATACGGAAACAAGGTTTAGTCAGAAATTATTTGTGTTTTACTTTTAATATCATGCCACGTGTCTCTTAGTTATAGTTTGCATTGATTTGGTTATGTTCAACTAACCGAGTTCATAGTATTTTACTTTTAAAGATATCTTTTCGAAAATTCCATCACGGAATTGACGAACGACAGCTTTGGGAGCGGGGTCTCACACATGTAAGTTACATTCTTAGTTACATTGGTAAAACATATTAGATTGTAATAGTCCAATATGTTATGATTTTCTACATAAATATTTTGACATGGTTTATTTCAATTACAAAGTTATGTTTCTTTTTAAACTGCTAGTATCCATAATTGGCGCAGGGGAATGCTTGGTGTCAGCTGAAAATATTAATTTGTGAAAGTTAGGTCGTCTTCAGGAGAAAAATATATAACGAAAACAAGTGTTATGTTTTTATTTTAAATCTTTCATTTTCATCTTAGAAACTATTTTGATAACATCATGATCATTAATAAAGTGTAAAATGTTAATCCACTTACACCCGTAATTTAATTAATTGAAGAGACATAATACAAGAAACAATTTTCTTCATGTTATTTTATAATATATTTAACCGATAGTGGTATCTGAATGGATATTGTACTGATATATTAAGCATACAATTCTGATTAACCAAACTGTCAGCTAATCTTCCTTTGAAGCCAAGCATATTAACGCTTTATAACGCATGTTGCATCAAACATCGTTCTCGTCGTTTGCATGTTAGTTTATGTCTGGTTTTTGTTTTAATACTACCAAGATTTAAAAGTAATACAACTTTAAAAATTATTCCTTCGATCACGCACTTCCAATAGCTCTTATTGATTTACTTCTTTCGTTTTAGTCACTTATACAAGAACAACATCAGTTACATATCCGAATCAGCTCTACGTAGTATGAGTAGTGCAACAATGTAAGTAGTGGAAACAGTAACTAAAAGAAAATCCGGTAGACTCTGTTCACGAATTGAAAATGGGTAAACGTCAGAGAGCCTGCCGTTTCGATCCTAGCTGGATCTTCTTCAGAGGCTAACTTAAAAGTTACAATAACAAAATGGACACATGAACATACATACTGCGGACAGTTTCATGAGTAGGGGGAACACATAAGAGAACGATGTAAGAGGATAAGTAGAAGAAAAAAACCAATAGGGAGAAGAGAGGTATGAGATAAACTGTACAGGGACAAAGCGAGGATCAAGGGAAGTGGGTAGGGTGACATGGGGAATAAGGTTAGTCATGTCCTTTCGAAATATTGAGCCCATGAGGTTGAATGGTGCGTTCCATCCACAGTCTTACTCTGCTGATTCGTACTACTTCAGGACGGCTACCTAAATATCCAAACCCATGAAGGTACATGTCATTGATGGTATGGTTGGGAAGGTAAAACTGTTCTCCAACCTAGATGTCAGTCTTCGTGCTGTTGACTGTAGATATGTGACCATAGAACTGCTTCTTGAGGATGTTTGTGGTTTCGCCATTATACTGGATGTCGCAAAGTGAACAATATATGAGATAAATAACATTAGAGGTTGTGCAAGTGATGTGACCTTTAGTGTGAATTGTATGCTGTGGCTGATGATGGAATTGGATTCAACACCGTGTTGATGATGCATCTTGAAGTACGATCACATTAAAAGTACCATGTTGAATGGGTGTGGGGTTATAAGTAAGAAGTGGAACAGCAGCACGCACAAGAAGGTCCCGTAGGTTGCGTAGACGTCTGTAGACGATAGTAGTTTTTTTTTCAGTGACGTCTCGTTGGAGTCTATCTGAAGTGAGGAGAGTTTGTAGTTGTTAGTGAAGAGGAGGAAGATTTTGGTTGAAAGTCACACCACAAGGGAGCCTGTCGTCGCTTTAAATATTAATTAGAAATATTTGTTAATAGAAACATAAACGGTGTGACATTCATACTAAGCATCATGATTGAATCTAGCAATTTCCTTCCCGATGATTGTTTTAATCAGTTACACAAAGACCTATAACACTGATTGGACTCAAAACAATTCCACATACATGCAGAACATAATATAAAAGTTTGAGTATATAATGCATGTATGTACTAATGCAACGATGTAAGTGGTGGAAATAATTACTAAATCAAAATCCGGCAGAATTTCTGCACGAATTAAAATAGCATTTTCAATAGAAATTGAAACGGCGTGGCATTCTTACCAAGCCATTTTTTTTAAAACCCGATGACATATTTGTTGGCAATAACACTTTTGAAAAAATTAAATGTAGAAAATGCATTTTTGTTCTACTTAGATATTTGACTTGCGAAAATTTGCATCAAATCCCATCGAGTAAGAACACATTTTTTGGGTAAGTCCGTCTTCCTTTTGTTAATTCTTTAATCTCCTCGACACTTGTTCTCTCTTATATCTTCTTAATTTTACCATATTTGTGTTTGCAGCTTTTGCGTTCGTAACGCATTTGTTCCTGTAGTGACTTTTAGGGCCGATCGCACTGTACTAATATCGTTTTTCAAAAAGCAAGGATTCATGTGTCAGAAGTTTGGTAGCAAAGAAAAATGTCGTCCATGTGCACCTGGCCGCTTTGCTGATGGAAATGGAATGTGCCGTGAATGTCCAAGAGGTAGGTAACGACCAAACCATTCATCTCCCTTAGTGAATTGTGTGAGTTCCTCCTCTTATTTGAAATACTAGGCGTCGCTGAACGGTTTTATGATAACATTTGCATTGTAACGTGATTTCGCTTTAAGCTAGTATTTTGACGTTAGATATTTTTGACGCAATCGATCAAATGTTAATTAGTGTTAAATGATTTGAACGAACTGAGATAACGTGTAATAGTTATTTCTTAATTCGTTTTTGTCAGGTGGTTTTTATCAAGACGAAATTGGAAGCCAGGAGTGTAAAACTTGCAGTAACGGTAATTTTGTCAAGGATGGAGGGGGGTTATCTGCCTTGGACTGTACAACGTGTCCAGACGGCACAAATCATTCTAGAAATGCTGGTTTCAGAGCTTGCTTTTGTAAAAGGAATTATGCCCGCATCGATCGATTTGGACTATGTACGTTGTGCTTACAGGAAGGTTTGAACTGTACCAATGACTTTAAAAGTCTGTTACCCGGTTATTATTGGAATTGGTCTTTTACTGGTATGAACGTATCACTCTACTCTAGCTTCGTCACAAATCTTCTTACATTGAATGACAGTTACAATCCATCGACCACTAGGTATAATCTAAAGATACCTAGAGTCTTCAAGTGTCCGAGACCGGAAAACTGCGCAAACAGCTACAGTTATACATCGACTGGAATCAATGGTAATTGCTTGAAAGGTTATAGAGGATGGCTTTGCAGTAAATGTCAGAATACTTTTTACTCTGTGTTGAGATATTGCGCTCCCTGTCAACAGAAATGGTGGATAATTTCTGAAATGATCATAACAATGTCGGCGTGTTTATTCATTATAATTTTAGTCATCTGGAAAAATACGAAACCGACACAACAGGACAAACGACTGTTTGTTGATAAACTTTCATCACGAATGAAAATTTTCCTAGGATTTTATCAAGTAGTTGGAGATCTCTACGAGAGCGTGAACGTCGTTAGTTGGACTGGGCCATTACAATACGTAGGAAAGTTGATTTCTTTTGTATCTTTAAATTTGTTAAAAATTATTATCCGACCTCAGTGTCTCAATAGCCATCTGTTACTTGATCCAATTATTCGATTCAATATTGCGGTTATACTCCCGATAGGAATTATTGTAATAACGGCGTGGATATATCTAATATGCAAGCTTTACCTGCAATGTTGCAAAAAAACGGCTAATGCAGAAAATATGGTTAAACTAGATAAGATCAAATCCAAGTTACTTACATACGTAGTTCTTAGTCTCTTCATAACATACCAACCAACTTGTGATGCTATTTTTGAAATATATCCCGGTGCCTGCGATACATTTGAGGTTGACCGTGAAGGTAACATTACGATCTCATTACTCCGGGCTGACTATGATATTAATTGTAAATCTATTGCTCACTACCAAACTGAAGCTTACATTGCAACAGTTCTATATGTAATAGCATACCCTTTGATCCTTCTAATCCTGCTGCGAAAGCATTGCAGGAATTTAACAGAGAAGAAGGTTATAACAGAAATTAATAATGATGAATGCTGTATTAACAGCCTGAGTGCCAACGAAATCACACCCCTACTGAGTGGTCATCAAGCGACATGTCGAACTATTCCAACCTACTTGAAATTTCTTACCGAAAACTACAAAGAACAATTCTGGTTCTGGGAGATATTGGAGCTTGGAAGGAAGGTCGGACAGACGATGTTAATTACACTTCTTGGTTGGGAAGACGCTTTGACGAAGCTATTCACCATCGGTACCTCGGTTCTGTTCTTGTCTCTTCATGTGAAATATTCTCCAATGAAAAGTCCGTTTGAACAGCATCTACAGGTAAAGTGGGAACTCATTACAGTATATGATTACTTGCCTCAGTCGAATATTTGCATTATGTACGTTTTGTTTATCACCAATGATAGGTATGATTTAAAACATTGATCACAAGACGCAAAATCTATTATAACGATGGTTTGCATTGACTTATAGGAAAATTGCTTTCTTTGGTTGTCAGAGCACGCGTATGAAAAAAAACGAGGAGTCAAGCAAATGTTTTATGTTAAATCAACATATTGCTTAGACGTTTTATGTTGCAACCTCACTGACACATATATGTAAGGAAGTGAATCAAATATAGAAGTATAATTAGGTGAACGGTTTAATATTAATATCTACTCTTTTTTTTGTAGCTGTTTTCGCTCATTGCTATATTCCTCAATATCTTGGTAGCAGCAGTTCCTGTGGCCGTTCAGTACCAAGCAACCATATCCACATTGCTCATATTACTTGACGTTGGAATCGTCCTTGCTGTAGCAGGTATGTATTATCTATATCATAATACCAATTAGTCGTTACCAATTAACACGAATGGATTATTCGTCTTTTCTGTGATCAGTTTTTTCTTACCTTTATGAACAACGATACAACCGCAAATCATAGAAAATAGCACTGCGATATGCGAACACCGACTATTGCCAGCAACGACAGTCACTTACTTTGGAGGGTCGGGACCTGGGCTAACATCATTTATTTTCAATAGCATCTTCTCACCCATGCTGCTACTTTCGTCAAAAGTAATCAATGTAAAGATGTCGGGTTTTCGTGCTAGAGTATACATATTCCCTGGTTTTAACATTAGGATAATAAAGTGCGATAGTGTTCCTTTCCGAGTATTATTGTACTAGCAAACGTCTGTACTGCAAGACAGAGAAGTTTTTTGATAACTTTGAATACAACAATCTTATTGCGGTATCCTGTAG
This sequence comes from Apostichopus japonicus, assembly GCF_037975245.1. Lineage (NCBI taxonomy): Eukaryota > Metazoa > Echinodermata > Holothuroidea > Aspidochirotida > Stichopodidae > Apostichopus > Apostichopus japonicus. Next base: position 35,381,238 of record NC_092576.1, on the reverse strand, counting down.
AAAGCATGTGATTAGCCGCGTGGTGGTCGACACATCCAACTTGACAGTATTGCACCACCCTTGATTCAACCTGTTATATTTCGTTATCCATATACCACACATGTGATATATTTATTACCTACAAACATAAATATAATATGTAGTTACGATTGCGTCGCAATGGTTACAAAAAACTGATATAATTAACAATTCGGTAGATGGATTATACCTCGACAGGGCAATTTCCTCACAGTAGTTAATGTAAACGTACTTATATACTGACATGTTTATTTGTGTTTTATTTTTTTCATTTTGCCCAAACAACAGTTACCTGGAATATTGTTACTGAACATAAAACGAAACTTAAATCTCTATTACTGCAATGAGATTGATGATTGATAGCAATCTCAATCTCAGGTACCACGTTGACAAAATCTCTTCTTTACTTTACAGGTGAGGTGCTTCTGGTTTTGCTTCGCTTTGTTCGAGAAAAAGTTACACTAAAGACGATTGGACGTAGAATGTGGTCCTGCTTGCGTAAATCTTTGAAAGACAAATGATTCTTACTCTGATTAGAAGCATTAGTGATCGTAGTTAAAGGTCGTTATTATAAACATCATGTTATATAACACATGAGAAATTTGCTTAAATGTTACCATTTTTTTGAGGTACTTAGTTACTAACAATTATGTAAATATTGACTCATAATAAATGTAGTCAGTGTTATTCTCAGTCTTTTTCATCAAGTTACTTCGTCTATATAGAATTGTGAAACATTCAGGAGAAAAGTTTCGATGGAGAAGAATGATGGCGGGTGAAGCATATTTTTATTCTATGATACATAAGATGCAAGCATTTAAAATACATTAATTCATAAATCATTTCTACCCCCCCCCCCTTCAAAGAGAAACAATTGTAAACAACTCCATTCATATCTTGATCATATGTCATTGTTCACATAGGACTATTGTAAAGGTTTTTTGGGGGGCCATTATGACTATTTACTGGGTGTTTCACATTTGTGAATTTTAATGTAAATATTAGTATAATAAACACTATTGAAATCTTGTAAGTATGATCAAATTGGACTGCGCCATTCAATAAACACCAACGTACCGCGAAGTTTATATATAACAACATACCATTCGTGTCTAATACAACACACATTTTAATTCGCAGACTAGACCACGACGAAGTTATTTTTTCCTATTTCTTAGGAAAAACAGAAAATAATCAGATTCTTTTCTTTTGTTAAATAAGAAAAAAGTTAAGCGAGTTTATGAAATCTTGAAGATTGCATTTTGTCGTCAATGACATTAATGAAACTGTCATGAAGTAAAATAAACAATGTAATTTGTTCCTTTGTAATGACTCATTTATTTCTATGGCGTAACACGTCCAATCAGAAGATGTGACCGCAATTAAGAACTTTAAGGTTCTGGAACTGTTAACAACAGATCACGTGTAGTTCTGCATTGCGAATTCTAGGATTCGATTGCCATTGCTTGATTCCCCAAACAATACAAATAGGGCGTTAAATTTGCATAGACGTTACACGGTACTATCATAACAATGCTGGTGATGCCGCATAACAAGGCATTGCTAATTTTGCAATCAATGAAGTTAATAGAATTGTTGAATAAGAAATCACCTCTCCTTCCGCTCTGTAGACAAGCAATGTCAACGACCAACTTCAGGCCAAAGAATTTATCCATAGCATTTGCAACTATTGCGGTACTTTTGCGGGCATGCTATGATGTGCGATGCCTGTTTGTTCTACCATGATAACCAGGTAGTAACAGGTGCAGAAGCCTTGACGACGGCCATGGATGAAGTTAATCCGATTGTTCAAGAGGTATCTCAAGTAGAGGAGTACATTAAACAGATAAATAAAGCTATCCAAGACTCCAAATTATATTCGAAGAACTTGTTGATTCAGTAAACAATAGATTACTTAAAGTGCATTAGAAGTCGTGCGAATAAAGTGCAAATAAAGGGCGGAGACTTCTTAGTCAGGTGGATGTAGGCAAAAATACAGATTCTTGATAATTTTAAAGACAAATACAACAACAAAACGTTCATAATTCTCTGTTATTATTGATTACATTCATTTGGTATATATTTAATAAATGATTTGCTGAATAAGATTTCGGAAGAAAGGGGATGATAAGTTCATGGTTGAGAAAGAAGTGGTTTACGGAACTTCAGCCATAAAATCATATTGTTTAAAGGAATTTTAATACATTGTCCTCATATTTCGTATTTTTCTCTTCCTAACTGTTATGTCGCACGCTTATATTGTAAGTAGTAGGATGAATAAATAAGTATACTGCAGGAAACGAATGTATAAGTTGACCATTTATTCCATGTCTTCCTTGGTGAGTACCTATATAGCAACTGCCATATCTTATATTATATAATAACATAAATAAGACAGACTCAGCAGGAGTCCGGAAGGGTCACAAACTGACCATATTGGTATGTAGGTCACAGGCATATGACATGTGATAGTATACAATGATCAATAATGGTCGGTTGGATAATAACTAATATATCACTTTGGTAATAATGGATGGTCGATTAGATAATAACTAATATATCACATTTTCCACCTGGTTTTAAAACGGAAAGTAATAACAAGTATGACAGAGAAATATGTATTTGTAAAACATATAATCCCTCGCTCACGCAGGTGATTGTCTAACCCGGGAAGGTCTCTCAGGAAAAACAGACTGAGGAGCATGTGGCTGGTTAAAGGGTAGACCTAGTCTAGCATGACTTTGTACACCATGTAACAGATCAGACACTTCATCATCAGTAATACTAGGTACAGTCCCTGAAAAAGGTGACATACGATCCACATTCCATGTCCTACCATCAGAAGTCACATAAGCATGGGCGGCGATCCTGGGGGGGGGGGGGGAGGGGGTATATCCCCATGAAAATGGGTAGAGGGGATGAAATACACCATATCCCCCCACCAAATGCCAGGGATAAGAATATTTTCATGCCTACATTTATGCATCATCGTTAATGTACGGCTCTTTTTTAGCTTCGTTTCTCGCCTACCATAAACGCAGTGCGATCTTTTCAAATAAAGCGTCTTTATAAAGCAAGAATAGTTGACTGTAGGCTTCATTGGCCCTATAACAACAAAATGTATTATTGCGCCCACGGTATTGATATAGTACATATGTGCACCCTCATAGTATTCATATAGGCCCTATAGTAGGCCTACACACGTACATGTTCTCTCGAACAGCTGAGAATCTCATGTTACCAGGGTAATGCTTAATACACGTTTCACCTGGATGCCCTAGCAATCGGTACCTAGGAATGTAACTATGTGTAATTGTGTATTGCATGTGTATAGGTCTATAATAGCCTGCATGATGCCATTTTCTTCATCGAATAATATAAAAGAGCTCTCGAACATTCTAACGTAGCGCCTGAAACAAGATTGGCAGGGGCAATTTTCCCAAAATAACACCCAAAATTTAAAAAAAAAAGTATTTTGGATCCTGATTATGAGATATTTCTGACATGATAACCCTATTTTAAAGTTGGGTATATGCTGCTTGGAAACCTCGGGAAGTGCCGTTTCCGGCCATCTAGAGGGTTTGTTAATCCCAAAATTTTCTTGTACGCTTCGCGCCAACTCATGGTGGCGCTACGCTTAGATAGTCAACAAGGTCATATCACCCCACTCGGAAGTACGGATCGCCGCCTATGCACATAAGTACTAGGACCGACAACCTTAGTTATTTCATTTGGGGGTGTATATTTACTATGGCCTTATCTGATCGATGACAGGTGATATTATACAATGAGTAATAATGGTCGATTAGATAATAACTAATATATCGCACTAACCATGTGAAAATTGTCCATCGACTTTTTCTTCTTGCATAAATCTGGTTTTCAAATTCACCAGTTTGTTTAAACGCATCCATCTGGTAGTTGACGTAGTGCAGGCGAATAGGCAAAACGAGTGACTTGAAGTTAGCACTCCCATTTCCGCAGCAAATGCACTCTAGTGTGATCACGCATATGAATGCCTATTATATATTACGTAAACATCGCGAACATATAAAGCCTACCATACCCAGTTGGTAAAGGTACATAGCGTTGCACATTATATACACTCACACTCAAACCACAGTTCATAAACTGTTCGCTGAAATAGTGGTTCACGGATCAACTTTACAGTAAAAGGAAAAGTATTTGGAACACCGAAACATGTAACTTTGCGGAATCGATGCCGGAGCAGAATATGTGGTACCGAGAAGCTGACGATTCGCAGAACTGTCCGATTGTAAACGTTAGAGTAGCCTATATGCGAACATTCTTTGCGTTGGAACTGGATGTATAAACAACGAAGTGTCTGCTGTTCAAACTTATCTGGTGTCACACTTAACTCAGGAATTCACCGATGCACTATATATGACGGCTTAACAGTTATTTCAAAACATATGAAATGTATAAGAAATTTCACCCAAAATTAGGGAAGAAATGAATCTGTATTCAATCGTGATTTTTGTTGTAATTATTGCAGGAACTTTATAGAGCGTGGGTTATGTCGCAATCTGCATTAACGAAGGTGACGTCACTTTCTCTTCTGTTCAAAGTATATTTGAATTATCCATCCTAAACGCTTACAAACACGTTTCTATGTCAAACGAAACATTAGCGTTCGCATATTTTGAAAGCATGTTTGGAAAACGTGTTATTGTGTTTTAAGATAACTTCTGAGGGCTACAAGTCATTTTTTTTTGTATAAATAGGTGTTTCTTCTACCTCTTTGTTGACTTCTGAATTATTTTCGAAAAAATAGCGGGTTCGGCTAAAGGTAGAGATTATATAGATCTGTGCATTCGAAGTGAATATTCTGGATTCGTTGACGGCAATGCAAAGTTATGTGACTTCTAAGTAGGGGATGTATTTCAGTTGCTTCAACCGCGGTCACCAATATTTGGATTTGATCACTAAATTATTTTGATTCACCATGAATACCAAAAAGTATTCAAAATGAAGTTTCAAGTGAAAAATCCTGAAAAAAAATTGTGGTTTGACGATATTGCGATATTGTGGGATGAAACCCAAACAGGATATTACGCTTTACCGAATAATAAACTAAATATTAAGCGTTTCGATTTCACAAATTCTGACACATTAAAGGAAGTATAGGAATTTGAACTGAGGAAAATACTTGGTTGTTTAGCTTCGAGACAATTCCACGCCAAAAGATTGGGTGGTATGGCAAAAGGTGCGATTTTTAAAGAACACATTACACGAACTATTAGTAAACCAGTAAAAGAAAAACGAAGGAGCGCGATAACACCTATTTGCTATGGATTTCCGAGATTGTGATTAGAAATGGTTTGCCACGTGGGTATGTGAAGAGCACCTCCAATTATTGTAATAGTGAATTGAATTTGGGAAAATTTACTTTTTTTTTAGTTTAACATCCTCTAGTTTCTGTGATATCGACACAACTGGTTCAAATAACCGTGTGTAGTTGTCGCTGTCTTACGTTTATAAAAGTTGCAAAGAGGATAAATAAGCTGATTGGCTAATAGTATTAATGTCAGCGCAAATATGGTGTGGTGTTCTTTTTAATGTTGATAAGTGTTAATGTTGATAAGTAAGGATGTATGGAGTTTTTATGAGAATCTCAATACGTCTTTGCTGATGAACTACGGTAAACAAACTTCCGAAGCAGATTCAATGTTTCTTTTTATAAATGCAAATTGGCAAGGTGGGTTTCATGGAGAAATGCTGTCGCAATTAAAAGAAAGAAATATATTTTCTGTGAAAACTATGGCGCGAACGATTTACCGTAAAATCATCGCTACCGCCTATATTAGCATGCTCATTACCAAAAAAATGTATATATATATTTATATATACTCGTATCGTCCACTTTCTTACCCAATACCACTGAGGAAACGTCTAAAAACACCTGTTTATTAATGAAATGGAATTTTGCAAGCTTCATCGGTAATACCAAAAGAAAGATACGATTCAAGATACCTTACACTAACTAGCTACGAAAGTGAAAGTAATTTCTAGGCCTAACGGTCTTACACAAGACAGAGAGTTTTGATTAGCGCATGATCCGTGAGCAGGGATTGCAAATGTTGAGTGATATTTGTTTAAACTACAGGACACGTTAAAAAAAAACATGGCGAAGTTTTTTTCAGCTCAAAATGTTTAACGACAGATAGCTCAACAAAAATCATGAATATAAATATAAAATTTGCATTGAACTGCGTCATTTTAACTGAGCTTTCATTGCAGTAAGCTGGAAAGGTCGAAGCTTTAATTTGGCAAAAACACATTGAGACTTGAAATACACATTTATAAATGTAGTTCGTAGGTGAAAGTTGTTGGTGCTCAACATAACAATCTCTTAATATATCTGTTAAGGAGCTCTAAAATGGTACATTCATAAATAGTGCATGTAAACATACATTTTTAATCCACAAGTCTTTAGCTTATCGTAACAAGACCGATGCAATATTAGCAGGTAATCTGGGGGTCATTATCGCCATGGAAAGAAGATACGGAGTACGTTTCTGAATTTGGTCTAGGTAGAATGTATGTCCCATTTTTTGTGCTCGGCATATGTTAACCCAATCTAGCGATAGCATTTGTTTGCTGCAATGGAAATTTCCCAATTCTGTGAAATACAAAAATAGTAACAGCAAGGGTACATAGTAGTCTGTGGTGCTTTCCAATCCAAATATATTAGCCATTACAAGAAAACAAAATGCAGTGTTAATTATACATTATAACAGTTTCAGTAGTAAGACAATTGATCAGTTGTTAACCTCTGACATACGGTTGGATAATAAAGTTGTAGCTTGGAATTTTCAAATCATAATTTACATTCAGAAGTCTATTACTCTGTGATTTATATGTCAATTGCATTGCATACCTTTTAACTCGTACCATCCAAGTGTTTTGTTTTTAATTACAATATCTATAAAACATATAATCTACTCTAAGACAACCAATGTCGAAGAAATAGTAACGGGTATTAACACCATCGCACTCACAAAATATAGAATAATAATAATTTATATTCCTTCTGTGTTCACACTGCTATGGTATAGTTAGTATTAAGTGTCCTTTCATTTTTGGGAAACGAGTTTATGTACCGAGTGTATGTCTGTTACATCACATGACTGTGTAGACACAATATGAATATTGATTATTATTATATTTTGTTATGTCACCCGGTGGCACGTACGCTATTTGCTAGCTAATTGGTTTCTTTAAATGAACCAATCGATATCATTTATCTGATCAGCATATTCTATATACATGTATCTTTATTTAATGATTTTCAAGTTACCTGTGAGAGAAATGTGGTAATGTGGTAAGGTATCTACGTACTAGATATTACACAATATTGTAATTTTATGAAGAATATTTCATTTTGAACCATACATCATATGCAGTTTGGGTTTGGGGGTTGAAGCTTGCATATACAAACATAAATACTATACTAAGTAAAGAGGCAATAGGAGTTCCATTGGTGGTGTACTGGGTCGTTTGAAATAAAGATTCATGAAATGAACGACAAAAACTTGATTAACTTTCTCTTTAACACAAAAACCCATCTTACTCTTTGCTTCTGAGAAAAGGAAGAAATATCCTTGTAGTGATCTAATCGGGACTTAAAATATGTGTAGTACCAGAACGAATAATATGTTGTCATCTATGATCATAACAATATTTCACAGTGCTATGGTGTTTTATTTAATGATACAGCTCAATTGGATCACACATATACAAGATGTTAAAATTGTATATGATACATACTTTAAATAAAATCCTCAAACGTGAAACAGTCAAAATAGCATAAAAAACGTTTTCGTTAAAATTACCAATACTTGTATTTATATGTGCGCAATGACCAAGTGACTTTAATTAAATATTTACAAATATTTACAAACTTATCCGAGCGTTACCATGGCGTAACATTAAAACAATATTACAGTATATTGGTACAACTCTGTTGTTAATTTCAGCGTTGGATTCTTCCTCCAAAAATAATATAGATAAAGAAATGAGATGTTCTCATTTTCCTTGTTTTTTTTTGGGGTGGAAAACAAATGATGTATTTATGTATTTAAAATGCTTCCATCTTATATATCGTAGAAACAAAAACATGTCTCACCAATCATCATTCTTCTCCATCAAAACTTTTTTCCTGAATGAGGTATCACCTCAATATACGAAAGTAGTTGCCATACTTTATATAAAAAAAATGATGTTTATAACTAAGACCGTTAACTACCATCATTAATCATTCTGTTCAGAGAAAATTAAATCATTTGTCTTTCCTAGCTTTACGCAAGCAGGACCACATTCTATTTTCAATCATCTTTAGTAACTTTTCGTCGAACGAAGCGAATAAAAACCAGCAACACTTCACCTGCAAAGTAAAAAGAAAGATTTTGTTAACGTAGTACATGCGATTACGATTGCTATGAATCATAAAATTCATTGTTTAATTAAGGATTTTTAAGTTTCGTTATATGTTCATATATGTATCATAATTCAAGGTGAATGTTGTTTGGCCAAAATAAAATAAAAGATAAAGACATTAATATACATTTCAGTTGATAAGTATGTTCAAAATCATTGCTATGAGGAATTGCTCGGACATGTTATCATCCATCTACCGGAATGTCAATGATGGTTGTTTTTGTAACCGGTGTGACGCAATCTACATATTATATTTCTGTTTGTAGGTAATAAATACATCACATGTGCGATGTATGGAAAACGAAATGTAACAGGTGCAATCAAAGGTAGTGTTGCATTACAATCACTTTGGATGTGTCTAACACGCACCCAATCGCAATGTTGCTACCTGATACCGCGATTGTCGTATACAAACTGAGCAGAAATATTCTCTATCTTGTATTACAGACGTTTACTAGTAAATTTATATTCGGAAAGGAACACCGTCATACTTTGTTATCCAAATGTTTAAAACAGGAAATATGTATACTCTAGCAGGAAAACACGTAGGACACCTTTAGGGCACCGCTGATGTAGGATTAAAACAGATACTGTGATGGTAGATAAACAAGAATAAGCATAAGCTCGTATACTTCACCCCCTCCCCCCCCCCCACACCACATTGATAACTGCTGATGATAAAAACAAAACATGTGAGAAGGTGTTGTTGTGAATAAATGAAATTGCTTTTTTCTATGTATTCGGGTTGTAACGTTTTTCAAGGATAAGAAAAATACAAAAATACGAATAATCAAAGCGTTTTAATTCGTAACGAATCAACGATATCATGCTTTATATAAAACATACCTGCTACAGCAAGAACGATGCCAACGTCGAGTAATATGAGCAATGTGGACAGGGTTGCTTGGTACTGAACGGCCACAGGAACTGCTGCTACCAAGATATTGAGGAATATCGCAATGAGCGAAAACAGCTACAAAAAAGAAGTAGATATAAACATTTAATCGTTCACCTAATTATACTTCTATATTTAATAACTAAAAAAAGAAAGATATGTCTTACTATTAAACCATTCACCAACGTATACTGATTCACTTCATTGCATGTAAGTATGGTTGCAGTGAGGTTGCAATATAAAATACTGAATATATCTCTTGCAATAGCTTAACAAATTTAGTTAACTTTTCGTATTTTCATAAAAGAGCTCAAGTTATAATCAAACTTGATTATTCAAGTGCATGATTTTTTTAGACGAGATAAATGTCTGACTGATGATTGTAGACATATACTGTAATAACCTCCGACTTTACCTGTAGATGCTGTTCAAATGGTATTTTCATTGGAGAAAACTTCACATGAAGAGACAAGAACAGAACCGAGGTACCGATGGTGAACAGTTTCGTCAAAGCGTCTTCCCAGCCAAGGAGTGTAATTAACATCGTCTGTCCGACCTTCCTTCCAAGCTCCAATATCTCCCAGAACCAGAATTGCTCTTTGTAGTTCTCGGTAAGAAAATTCAAGCAGGATGGAATAGTTCGACATGTCGCTTGATGACCACTCAATAGGGGGGTGATTTCGTTGGCACTCAAGCTGTTATTACAGCAGACATCATTTTTAATTTCTTTCATAACCTTCTTCTCTGTAAGTTTCTTGCAATACTTTCGCAGCAGGATTAGAAGGATCAAAGGGTATGCTATTACATATAGAACGGTTGCAATGTAAGCTTCAGTTTGGTAGTGAACAATGGATTTACAATTAATATCATAGTCAGCCCGGAGTAGTGAAATCGTAATTTTACCTTCGTGGTCAACCACAAATGTATCGCAGGCACCGGGATAAATTTCAAAAATAGCATCACAAGTTGGTTGGTATGTTATAAAGAGGATAAGAACTACGTAAGTAAGTAACTTGGATTTGATCTTATCTAATTTAACCATATTTTCTGCTTTAGCAGTTTTCTTGCAACATTGCAGGTAAACCTTGTAGATTAGATATATCCATGCCGTAACTACAATAATTCCTATCGGGAATATAACCGCAATATTGAATCGAATAATTGGATCAATTAACAGATGGCTATTGAGACACTGAGGTCGGATAATAATTTTTAACAAATTTAAAGACACAAAAGAAATCAACTTTCCAACGCATCGTAATGGCCCAGTCCAACTAACGACGTTCACGCTCTCGTAGAGATCTCCAACTACTTGATAAAATCCTAGGAAAATTTTCATTCGTGATGAAAATTTATCAACAAACAGTCGTTTGTCCTGTTGTGTCGGTTTCGTATTTTTCCATATGACTAAAATGATAATTAATAAACACGCCGACATTGTTATGATCATTTCAGAAATAATCCACCATTTCTGTTGACAGGGAGCGCAATATCTCAACACAGAGTAAAAAGTATTCTGACATTTACTGCAAAGCCATCCTCTGTAACCTTTCAAGCAATTCCCATTGATTCCGGTCGGTATGCAACTGTAGCTGTTTGCGCAGCTTTCGGGTCTCGGACACTTGAAGACACGGGGTATTATTAGATTATACCTAGTGGTCGATGGATTGTAACTGTCATTCAATGTAAGAAGATTTGTGACGAAGCTAGAGTAGAGTGAAACGTTCATACCAGTAAAAGACCAATTCCAATAGTAACCGGGTAACAGACTTTTAAAGTCATGAGTACAATTTAAGCCTTCCTGTAAGCACAACGTACACAATCCAAATCGATCGATGCGGGTATAATTCATTTTACAAAAGCAAGCTCTGTACCCAGCATGTCTAGAATGATTTGTTCCGTCTGGACACGTTGTGCAGTCCAAGGCAGATAACCCCCCTCCATCCTTGACAAGATTACCGTTGCTGCAAGTTTTACACTCCTGGCTTCCAATTTCGTCTTGATAAAAACCACCTGACAAAAACGAATTAAGAAATAACTCTAACACGTTTTCTCAGTCCGTCCGAATCATTTAACACTAGTTAACATTTGATCGATTGCGTCAAAAATATCTAACGTCAAATACTAACTTAAAGCGAAATCACGTTAAAATGCAAATGTTATCATAAAACCGTTCAACGTCTTCTGATATTTAAAATAAGACGATGAACTAAGACCATGCACTGAAGGAAATAGATAACCTAATCCCTACTTACCTCTTGGACATTGACGGCACATTCCATTTCCATCAGCAAAGAGGCCAGATGCACATGGACGACATTTTTCTTTATTACCAGACCTCTGACACATGAACCCTTGCTTTTGGAAAAACAATGTTAGCACATGGAGATTGGCCCAAAAAGTCACTACAGGAACAAATGCGTTACGAACGCAAAACCTGCATAAACAAAATAGGATAACATTAAGAACAGATAAGCGAGAACTAGTGATGTTAAGGAAGAAGATGAAAGAACTAACGAAAGGAAGACGGACTTACCCGGAAAAATTGTCGTTACTCCATGGGATCTGATTCAAATGTTCACAAGTCAAATATCTAAGTAGTAAAAAAATGCATTTTATACTTTGAATTTGACATTTTTGGGGAAAATTTGTGTAATTGTTTTTAGTGCAGTCAGTGTGATATGTTTTTGTTTAACTGATTAAAAAATCATCGGAAAGGAAATTGCTTAATTCAATATAATAATAATAATAATAATAATAATAATAATAATAATAATAATAATAATAATAATAATAATAATAATAATAATCATAATCATAATCATAATCATAATAATAATCATAATAATAATCATCATAATAATCATCATAATAATCATAATAATCATAATCATAATAATCATAATAATAATCATAATAATAATAATAATCATAATAATAATAATCATAATAATAATCATAATAATCATAATAATAATCATAATAATAATAATCATAATAATAATCATAATAATAATCATCATAATAATAATCATCATAATAATAATAATAATAATAATAATAATAATAATAATAATAATAATAATAATAATAATAATAATAATAATAATAATAATAATAATAATAATAATAATAATAATAATAATAATAATCATAATAATAATCATAATCATAATAATCATAATAATAATCATAATAATTATCATAATAATAATAATCATAATAATAATCATCATAATAATAATCATAATAATA